>NC_091119.1:12440391-13110391 GCF_040183065.1 Periplaneta americana | reverse complement strand
GAATATACAGAATAGCATATCAAGTTTTCTGTGCATAAGAAGCTATTTTAATCTTACCTGTCCTCGATTCACTCAGAAGTTACTGTGATAACATTATAGGCCTAGCATTATGTCCATCTAGAGAAACTACACTTTCCAATGGTGAATTAATAATTAATTATACAAATCGGTTAATTTAGTTTCCGATATTACTTCATACATACACAGAAATATTCTCTGTAGGCTATGTTTCATAGCTTTCGATTGTTGTTGTCCAAGGCCCCTTATAGACGATATCATTTGTTTTTCATTTATTACACCGCCTGAGATGACGTTGTTATTGTAATTTTGAAACTCATGTAACTCATTAAATATCAGTCCTATCAAAATTTTGCGTGGAGTAAAACTTATCGGAAATTAATTTTAAAGAAACTTTTGTTATGTAATATTTTTAATGAAAATTAATAATAAGGGAGATATTTGGATTTATATAATTCAGGACCCCTTATAACCCCCTTTTAAATAAAGTATTTTGAACGTCATATAGCCTAAATTTTAAGTTACAACGAACTTAATTTATATTCCAATTTTCACATATATCTGTTCAGCCATTATCACGTGAAAAGGTAACAAACATCCAGACAGACAGACAGACAGACATACAAACAAAAATTTCAAAAAAGCGATTTTCGGTTTCAGGGCGGTTAATTATATATGTTAGGACCAATTATTTTTGGAAAATCGAAAATTACCAGAAAAATTTCGGCTACAGATTTATTATTAGTATAGATACGCCTTGTTTTCTAGTTTTGATATAATCTATACTAATAATAATTCTGTAAGCGAAATTTTTCTGGTAATTTTCGATTTTCAAAAAATAATTGGTGTTAACATGTATAATTAATCATCCTGAAACCGAAAATAGCTTTTTTGAAATTTTTGTATGTCTGTCTGTCTGTCTGTCTGTCTGTATTTTTGTTAACTATTTCACGCGATAATGGCTGAACGGATTTTGATGAAAATTGGAATATAAATTAAGTTCGTTGTAACTTAGATTTTAGGCTATACGGCATTCAAAATACCTTATGTAAAAGGGGGTTATAAGGAGGCCTGAATTAAATAAATCGAAATATCTCGCTTATTATTGACATTTTGTGAAAAATGTTACATAACAAAAGTTTCTTTAAAAATGATTTCCGATAACTTTTATCCTTTGAAAAATTTTGATAGGACTGATATTTAATGAAATAAATGAGTTTCAAAATTAAAATAACTGCCATCTAAGGCGGTGTAATGAAATAAAAAACAAATGACTTCGTCTATAAGGGGCCTTGGACAACAACAATCGAAAGCTATGAAATATAGCCTACAGAGAATGTTTCTGTGTTTGTATGGTAATATCGGAAGCTAAATTAACCGATTTGTATAATTAATTATTATTTCACCATTGGAAAGTGCAGTTTCTCAAGATGGACATAATGCTAGGCCTATAATGTTATTACAGAAACTTCTGAGTAAATCCAGAACAGATAAGATTAAAATAGCTTCTTATGCACAGAGAACTTGATAGGGTATTCTGAATATTCGTTTCCTGTATTTCTTAAAATAATGTTGATGTACACATTAAATCTAAATGATGTCAATCTTCATGAAACTGTGGTTGCATGTAATAAAAATTAAGAAACATGTTAAAGGAATTGTCATTCCACCAAATGAGTGTTCTCTGGACCAAAATTATCGCAATTTAATTATTTAAATACAATTTAAATTAAGTAACATATTAAACGATTTATCCTTCTATCAAGCACGAATGTTCTCTGGATCAAATGTCCTATTTTAATTATTTAATTACTTTATATTTATTTCTAACGGGTGCAGTGGAGCGCACGGGTACGGCTAGTGTTAAAATAAATGTATTTAAATGTGAGCATTCACAATTAACTGTTGTGAACTAGTGTCTGTAAATGCTGGTTCACAATAAACCGAGAACTGGAACGACAAGGAGAACGAGAATGGAAATAATGTTAAAATAAATGTATTTAATTGTGAACATTCACAATTAACTGTTGTGAACTAGTATCTGTAAAGGCTTGTTCACAATTAACCGAGAACTGGAACGACAAAGAGAACGAGAATGGAAATAATGTTAAAATAAATGTATTTAAATGTGAACATTCACAATTAACTGTTGTGAACTAGTATCTGTAAAGGCTGGTTCACAATTAACCGAGAACTGGAACGACAAAGAGAACGAGAATGGAAATAATGTTAAAATAAATGTATTTAAATGTGAGCATTTACAATTAACTGTTGTGAACTAGTATCTTTAAATGCTGGTTCACAATAAACCGAGAACTGGAACGACAAAGAGAACGAGAATGGAAATAATGTTAAAATAAATGTATTTAAATGTGAGCATTTACAATTAACTGTTGTGAACTAGTATCTGTAAATGCTGGTTCACAATAAACCGAGAACTGGAACGACAAGGAGAACGAGAATGGAAATAATGTTAAAATAAATGTATTTAAATGTGAGCATTTACAATTAACTGTTGTGAACTAGTATCTGTAAAGGCTGGTTCACAGTAAACCTAGAACTGGAACGACAAAGAGAACGAGAATGGAAATAATGTTAAAATAAATGTATTTAAATGTGAACATTCACAATTAACTGTTGTGAACTAGTATCTGTAAAGGCTGGTTCACAATTAACCGAGAACTGGAACGACAAAGAGAACGAGAATGGAAATAATGTTAAAATAAATGTATTTAATTGTGAACATTCACAATTAACTGTTGTGAACTAGTATCTGTAAAGGCTGGTTCACAGTAAACCGAGAACTGGAACGACAACGAGAACTAGAATGGAAATAATGTTAAAATAAATATATTTAAATGTGAGCATTTAAAATTAAATGAATTTATTTTAACAATATTTCCGTTCTTATTCTCGTTGTCGTTCCCGTTCCCGGTTTATTGTGAACCGGCCTTCATAGTGTTCTTACAGTAGAAGAAGCGGATGTCTATCAGTCAGTTTGACCCGACGATGTTTTTGCCCTCGGCAAAGCGCTGCTCCTCTCGAATATAACCTTTTAAAATAATTTTGCGTTACTGACCCATTCAATTACTTACTAGAAATAATAGACTAAATGGTACACACCACTATATCAAACGATCGAAGTGTTTGCCCTCTACCCTGTAAACATACGTACATCAGTACTGTTAGAAAGATTGCTGGAAACTGGACGAAGTTCATTTTGCTGTACTACAAAAATCTCTTGACAAATATTTTTCTTTATAAATAATCCGTGACGCTATAGCCCGTGAAGGGCTTAGCCGGCTGCTGGTCTCACGCCCACATGCCGAAGCAGAGGTGGACGATCATCCAACCAGAATGGAGGTATCGTGTGGTTAGCACGATGATCCCCCCCAGCCGTTATAGCTGGCATTCGCAACCAGATTTCGCTACCTATCGTAGCTCCCCAATTGCATCACGATGCTGGGTGGGCACCGGTCCCATACACTGGCCGAAATTTCATGAGAAAATTTCTTCGCCATGAGTACTCGAACCTGCGCGCATTCCGTAACACGAGTCCTAGGCAGGGTGCCTTAGACCATTACGCCACGGCGCGGGACATTTTTTTTTATATCCTCCAGATTACGTGGGATGTTTGTTTAGGCTTGTGTAAAGCTAGGCCACAAATAAAAATAATAATAATAATAATAATAATAATAATAATAATAATAATAATGATTTATTTTAGCTGGCAGAGTTAAGGCCGTAAGGCCTTCTCTTCCACTCAACCAGCAAAAAGTGTATATACATATGCATGAACTTACAAAGAATCCAACAATTTGATTTAGATGAGAGTTACATGTATACAAAAGTTATTTACAAATTAAACAACAAAATACAATGAACTATTAATTAAACACTGAAATAAACTGTGTAGCAGAATTAAACTAAAATACATAGAATGTTAATATATTTCAAATAATATTAGATAATAGAAAGAGATTATTACGAGACAATTAAAATACAGCACAATCAGGATGATGTCTAAAGAAAAAAGTAACAATGTAGTCAGTGATAATTTAAATCAGTATGATTGGAGTGAAATGCTAATAAGGTTATCTTTTAAGCTGTTCTTAAAGGTGTTTATTGTCTTGCAGCCCCTAATACTTTGTGACAAGGAATTCCATTGACGCGAGGTGGATATTGTAAAAGATGAAAATATGATAAAAATCACAGAGATTTAGGTTTTCGAGGACCTAGGAGACGACAGAGCATTGCTAGTTATTATTCTGTCATCGTACATAAGAGAACGTGTATTCCGGGATAATTACAACGAAATTTCCTGTTGTGGGGTTTGAGAGATTATCATTTCACATGATAATTTGAAATGAATGTTTCTTGTTACTAAATTACATTGAAATCTCTCATTAGACTATAAAGTACTACGAAATAAACCACACACAGAGCAATAAACGTGTAAAAATAGCACCGCACTCGTCAACTCAACCACATTCGAAACGGGTTATCAGCTATCTGACACTCGGCGGCCGGCCTTCACTAAGCCGAGAACTCATTTCGACCAGTCTCAGCTGTTTTGCAATCCAGCGGACACCCAACATAATAATATAGCCTATATAATAAAGGTTAGTTAACTGGTAGGATAAAATAAGAAATCGTAAAGACAGAAAAGTACCAATGTAAAAAGTAGTCTAATTTACTAAATTCAGTTGTGTTGCGTTGTGATTCCAATTCAACACTATATTGACTTAAGTGTAATTAAATAACATATAACTTATAAGGCCTACAAAGTATATGATTATGTCTCGTGACGAGAATATGGTACGAAATGGAAATATACAAATCGGAAATTTAATCTTTGAAGAGGTGGAGAAATTGAAATACCTGGGAGCAATAGTAACAAATATAAATGATACTCGGGAGGAAATTAAACACAGAATAAATATGGGAAATGCCTGTTATTATTCGGTTGAGACGTTTTTATCATCCAGTCTGCTGTCAAAAAATCTGAAAGTTAGAATTTATAAAACAGTTATATTACCGGTTGTTCTTTATGGTTGTGAAACTTGGACTCTCACTTTGAGAGAGGAACGTAGGTTAAGGGTGTTTGAGAATAAGGTACTTAGGGAGATATTTGGGGCTAAGAGGGATGAAGTTACAGAAGAATGGAGAAAATTACACAACACAGAACTGCACGCATTGTATTCTTCACCTGACATAAATAGGAACATTAAATCCAGACGTTTGAGGCTGAGACGTAGATGGGAAGATAATATATAAGGGAGGTGGGATATGATGGTAGAGACAGGATTAATCTTGCTCAGGATAGGGACCAATGGCAGGCTTATGTGAGGGCGGCAATGAATCTCCGGGTTCCTTAAAAGCCAGTAAGTAATTATTATTATTATTATTATTATTATTATTGTCATTATTATTATTAGAATAATATGGGAAATGCCTATTATTATTCGTTTGAGAAGCTTTTATTATCCAGTCTGCTGTCAAAAAATCTGAAAGTTAGAATTTATAAAACAGTTATATTACCGGTTGTTCTTTATGGTTGTGAAACTTGGACTATCACTTTGAGAGAGGAATATAGGTTAAGGGTGTTTGAGAATAAGATGCTTAGGAAAATATTTGGAACTAAGAGGGATGAAGTTACAAGAGAATGGAGAAAGTTACACAACGCAGAACTGCACGCATTGTATTCTTCACATGACATAATTAGGAACATTAAATCTAGACGTTTCAGGCTGAGACGTAGATGGGAAGATAATATATAAGGGAGGTGGGATATGATGGTAGAGACAGGATTAATCTTGCTCAGGACAGGGACCAATGGCAGGCTTATGTGAGGGCGGCAATGAATCTCCGGGTTCCTTAAAAGCCAGTAAGTAATTATTATTATTATTATTATTATTATTATTATTATTATTATTATTATTATTTCAGTACATGTCATTGTCACTTTACCTTCTTGGTTGATATCTGGTATAGTTGGCAACACTGAAGAGAATGTTAAATTTGCCTTTTAGCAACTACTCTTACGTGATCCTCGGCATACTGTCGGAATAATATACAAATTAACCCCAGAATGCTTGTAGGCTATTTAGCATTTTATGCTGCCTAAAAGGTCAAAGGGGATTTCCTCTAGCAACTCAGAGACATCCGTTATGCAAATACAAAATACAGAATGTCGCCCACTCAGGGACGGAGGAATTAGAGACCAACTATTGCGCTGTCTGTATAATAGTTATTTGTTCTGATTGATAAAGTTATCGTATGAACCAACTGTAGAGTTCGGTAAAGCTGAATGTAATTGAATTAACGAGAAAACAATGCATTGGTATCCATTATGACTAGGACATAAAAGAGATGGAATTATTAGACAAGTCAGAGAATATGTAAGTTATTCTGTTGTATTGTACGTAATGTATTTTGTGCCAGATCGTGCGTATTTACTTGTTTTCCGCACAGAACCAATACGCGGTAAGTGTGAAATACCACATTCAGTATTCCCAACGCAACACACATAACAATTTCCCTCTTCTTACCGCTTAAGCGCGACATTCATTTTACTGCTTTAGGCTTTTAACATATTATTTTTAGAGGCGTTTAACATAGTAATAATTATAAATTGGAAACTTACCACTGCAATTTCATCTAAATTGCACTGTTAATTATTGTTTTAAATATTTGCAAAAATTAAGTAAAGTCTACTACTCCACAAAACTTATTGCATTCCTGATACAAGTAACATTAAGGAAGCCGTGAAAAAATCAACGAGATTCCAGAGCCGATGTTATTACTGCAATATGTTATATAAATAATATTGTTAAAATATTAAAATGAAAAATTAATCATTACATAACCTTACCGTTTGTTTTAAGTTCGCATTTATAGACTGGGGGAAAAAAAGACAGACGTATACCACGGCCTGCTGGAGTATAGTAAACACAGAAAACATTTTACAGCAACAATGTTGAAGAAAGATATTTTGGTGTTCCGAAGTTGGCGTCATTAAACAGAAACCAAGATGGAGATTTCATTGCAAATAATTAGAAATTTGTCTTTCAGGTATGTAATAAACGATCTTCGCACAAAATAATGTACGATACACGAGCGGTATATTTGTTTTCATGTTCTCGGAAATTAAAAAAGCTCAACTATGTTTCTCTTTTTCAATCTTTTCCTCGACCATGAAAACGTCAACATACCGCTCTTGTAACGTATATTACTATATTATGCTATTAGTTTCAGGGGTTTGTTCCTTGAGATATTTCAAATAATAAAGTTTAATAAAAGTTTGCTCGTTTTTGTTTCCTTTTCTATTTAAAAATTGTTTTATATAAAATATTTTATAGTGTGTTTTGGGAAAGCCAGACAATATCAGCGCCAAACAGCTGAGATTCTGAGGTACCCATATTAAGCATCACTCTATATTAGACTACTTTCTCCCTACTCTTTACGACCCACCCTTGGGCTCTGAAACCTGTGAACGAGACATCAATCTGGTAAGGGGCTCTCCTCTAAATTCAGATTAACAAAATCAATCTGCCAAAATCGCTCGCGTGTTTTGTATGGCATGATTTAAGTTTTCATAATAAGTAAATATGAAAATACCAGAACAATGGAGAGAAAGCATAACGATACCAATATATAAAAAGGGAGTGAAAACAGATCCAGAGAATTACAGAGGTTTCTGCCTATTGAATTCAATCCAAAAATTATTAACAAAAATAATAACTAAAGAAATAACCCAACTAGGAATAACTGAAGAACAACAAGGATTCCGGCAGAATAGTTCTACGATAGATGTCATATTCACATTGAGACTTATAGCTGAGAAATCTGTCGAATTCAATAAGCCGGCGTATCTATGTTTTATAGATTTAACAAAGGCTTTGACAGAATTAAAATAAAAGATGTTATGGAAATACTAAAGAAAAAAGAAACCAAATATCTATATATATAATTTGAACTGGTAATGGAAATTACGGGAAAACGGCTGAACGGATTTTAATAAATGGCCCCTCATTTTGAAGCTTGGAACCCAAAGTTTTTCGGAAAAGTAGTAGTTTTCAGTGAAATGTCAATTTTCCTACATAATTTTCCTATTTTCCAAAATCCATCTCTTGTCAGTTTTGAGAATTATTTTATTAAATCACGGCCGACTTGATTGAACTTCAGAACAAAACGCACACTACAATAAACAATAGGCTATTACACGAAGACCATGACCAGCAGGATTGCCGACATATTTAGAGCTCAATTCAATTTGTTATTAAAAACTGATTCTGCAGTGTATAATTTTCTGAGTACAGCTGTGTATTGGATATTCAAATCTACGAAACTTGAGGTGGTTTGATGACATTATTACCATTAGAAATTAAATATTATTATAGTTAATATCATGATGCATCTATTTTTCATTAATTGTACATAATATTGATGTTATATTGATGACATGAAAGTGAAACGTTTTGAGGTTATGTAAGTAAATGTAGAGAATATTTTAATTTAGATCTTCATTTCTATAATTTACTGAGTGGCTGCTATATATAACTACAAAACTTAAGATAATAATATTGTTATTAAAAATCAAATAATTTTATATTTATTAACCCAGTGGGGTTGGGTCTTTTTCCATATACTTAATGGCGGTGTAGTGTAGATATTGATATGTGTCATTATCTTCAGTATTGGCTCGAGAGAGCGCAAAAATTACAGTTCCTAAGGGAAGATCAAAAGGTATTACTTACTGATAAAATAAGAGGCCTTGAAAATTTTGTAGTCTCCAGATCATTTCAGCAAGATCTCTTAGTAGGATAAAATGATTTTACGCTCTACATTTCAAGTTCTACATGCAGCAGCTATACGAAAATGCTATTGTTCGAAAGCTTAGCAAACCTGACATTTTTTTAACTTTCGCCTACAATCCACAATGACCTGAAATAGCTACTGCTATCGTCCTGACATCGATACTTGCGTTTTCTCGTTGAAACTCAAAAACTGAAGTTGGATAGGTTCAAGAAAAAGTATTTGGCCTAAAAAAATCCATTCAGAGGGAGTATGTTTCATTATTATGGAAGCAAATAACTATCAAAAAGACAAGTATTCTTCATTGAAAATAAATCTGAAAATTTTTTATTTGAACATCTAACGAACTTAGTTTGCAGCAGTATTTGCTGCACAAGCCACTAGTAACATTATAAAACTGATAAAAGATCTCAATGTTAATAACTACACAAGAATAAAGGTAGGTAACCACCTAACTGATAAGGTACCTATAGCAACAGGAGTGAGACAGGGTGACAGCACAGTCTAGTATATACAGTCACGAAGCTTGAGTTGTGAGGTTGCTGGAAACAATAGACTGCGCCGGTATTATTTCGCATTGTCTGTAATGAGGCGATATTAGCGATCCTAGTGGTTAGCAACTACTTATGGATGCATATTTACTACGTATTGAGCTTCGTGACTGTATATACTAGACTGTAGTGACAGCCTTATCCATATTCTGTTCAATGTGATCATAGACGTAATAATAAAGGAAACTGAAGCAGGAACTAGGGGCTACACATTAGGAATAAAGACATTAAAATAATATGTTATGTTGATGATGTGATCCTTTTAGCAGAAAACGAGGACAACCTACAGAGATTGCTATATAAATTTCAAATAACAGCAGAAAGATTTAACATGGTGATATCGGAAAATAAATTAAAATCACAGACTATCTCAAGGCAGCCGCTCAGATGTAAACTAGCAGTAGGCTATACGATAAACCCATATAACAAGTAATGAGTTTCAGTTACTTAGGAACAAAAATAACAAGCAATAAAAATTTGGAGGAAGAAGTAAGAGAACAGAATACTAAAGCAAACGTAATATCGGGATATGTAAGTGATGTAATTTGGAAGAATAAATATATGAACATAGAAAGAAAGATCAGAATATATAAAACGTGTATAAGGCTAGTATTAACATATGGAACTGAAACTCGAGGAGAAACAGAAAAACTGCAAAAATGATGACAACAACAGAAATGAGGACATTACGAAGTATTGCTGGCGTTACGTTATACGACAGACAGACGAATGATGAGATTAGGGGAAAATGTGGAATGCAGGACGTGGCAAAATGGATCAAGACTAGAAGAAAAGGATATCGGGACCATGTATTAAGGATGACGGAAGACAGACTCCCGAAAATCGCAATGAAAGGAAAGTTGGACACCCCAAGAATTTTGGGACGAGTCCACACCTGTGGAGAGTAACGGTTAAGGCGTCTAGCCGCGAAACCAGGTGGCCCGGGTTCGATTCCCGGTCGGGATAAGTTACCTGTTTGAGGTTTCTTTCGGGGTTTTCCCTCAACCCAATATGAGCAAATGCTGGGTAACTTTCAGTGTTGGACCCTGGTCTCATTTTACCGGCATTATCACCTTCATCTCATTCAGACGCTAAATAACCTAAGCTGTTGATAAAGCGTCGTAAAATAGCCTACTAGCTTTTGGGACGACAAGTATCAGTCAGGTTTCAGAGCTGGACACAACACAAGCACTGCTCTACTTAAAGTGACCGAAGACATTCGTGAAGCAATCGACTCTAATAAAGTAACAATACTAACACTTCTTGACCTTAGCAAAGCTTTCAACTCTGTAAATTTCGACCTGCTCACCCATAAATTGAGAAATCTGCATTTGTCAGAGACTGCTGTGAGTTGGTTCGAATCCTACTTACGGGAAAGACAACAATGTGTTGTATCCGGGAATCGAAGCTCTTCCTGGCTTAACATAACATCAGGTATACCACAGGGTTCGGTACTCGGACCATTGTTGTTCACAATATATGTCAGTGATATTACATCTCATGTAAGGCATTGTAACTATCACTTGTATGCTGACGACCTTCAATGCTACATCTCTTCCCGCTTAGATCGAATAAATGACGCTATAGATAAATTGAACGAAGACATTGACTCGATTGTGACATGGACAAAGAAATTCCATCTTAATATCAATCCTGGAAAGACACAAGCAATCATATTAGGACACAAACGGCAAACCGACGCTGTAAAGCACCTCGACATTTCCCCCGTTAAAGTAAGTACAGTGCATATCCCTTTCAGTTCTTCGGTAAAAAATCTTGGCATTCACATGGATAATAATCTCAACTGGGACATGCAAATCACAGAAACCTGCAGAAAAGTATATTCTATTATTCATGTGCTAAAAAGGATAAATGTTCATCTTCCTTCTTGCTTAAAAAAGTCCCTTGTGCAGACCCTTGTATTTCCCTATTTTGACTATGCTGACATTTTACTGACTGACCTTTCCAGCGACAACAAAATGAAACTTCAACGTGCTCATAATTTGTGTGTACGTTTTGTAAGCAATGTTCGTAAATATGATCATATTACCCCATCCCTGGAAGCAATAGGTTGGCTTAAACTAGATAAGAAAAGAAATTTACATTCACTTCTCTTTCTCTTCGAAATCTTGAACTCTTCTATTCCTTCGTACCTGTCGTCTCGCTTCACTTACCTTTCTTCCCACCACAATCTGAACACACGCTCTCGCCATGAAACAATACTAACAATACCATCCCATCGCACCTCTTCATACTCATCCTCTTTCACAATAGCCCTGCCAAGACTCTGGAACTCGCTACCTGCTAGCATCAGGGACTGTCGAAATAAAATTCAATTCAAACGCAAACTTACTAGGCACTTGGTCAGTAATTGAGACTCGTTCAGACATGGTTTCTTGTAAATAGTTCTTTTAATCTACCACAAAATATCTCAATATCCGGTAATTTCATCACTATAGAATTTTGTTATTGTAGGTTTAATTTGTAATTTAGTAAATACAAAAATATTCTTTGTTCTTAACTTCTATGATAAAATGTCTAGCTTTCATTAATCAGGTATTCTTGTCGTACTTTAATTTTTATTGTAATTGTAATTGTAAATTTAATATTAATTGTAATCTTATTGTTCATGTTATAGTTGTAATCCCCTGGTAGAGGGGCAGAGAAGGCCTGACGGCCTTATCTCTACCAGGTTAAATAAATAAATCTAAAAAAAAAAATCTAAACGGTGGAAGGAAAGTTGGACACCAACATCGGATTAAGACAGCAAAGTTGGAAAATATAGGATTTATCCTAAAACACGAGGAAGAAGAAGAAGAAGAAGAAATATTAAGTAAAAGAAATATTCTCTTCGAATCCTCGTCCTCTCACTCTGTAATAATAGTAATTAGGTACAATCCGGAGCCTGTAAACCAGAGCAATGCGACGACATCTTCTAATATCAGCGAGGAAACTGACAACAAAACAGAAACAAAATGTAGGCCTATATCTATTGGGACCATCCTTTGAAAGGCACCCTAAAATGCCATTATTAGGCCTTCTTCCTTGACAACCAGACCTTGTGGAAGTGTTTATTTATTTATTCATGTATTTATTTATTTTATTTACTTATTTAGTTACTAGTTACTTACTTATTTATTTAGTTATTTATTCATTTAGTTACTTATTTATTTAGTTACTTATTTATGTATTTACTTATTTACACGTGAGCTACATTAGGCATTGCAGCCCGAAAGAGCAGAAGCTCGTGCTCGGGCGCAGTTCAGATCAGTTATACAAAATATATCACAAAATTAAGAGAGTTCATTGAACACAATAACATTAATAAATGGTAAAATAATACAGCAAGTAATAATAGGGTCCATATACAAATAGAAAATACAAAAGTAAATAAATATTAGAGTATCAATTTTAACTCAATTAGGTTAAACAATTAAATAATTAATCTGATTTGTTTCTTAAATCAATGTGTGTTAAGTGTACTTAGCTCAGGGTAAGCTCTGATTAATGCATTATATATTTTGGGCCCAAAATTCATGCTGTGTTTTAATCCAGCAGTTGTGTGGCATTTGGGAATATTTAGAAAGAAACTGTAGTTTTGTCCCGTATGGTATTCGTGAGGATCAAGTTTAAATTTATTGTGATTTTTATGGAAGTAAATCAGCAATGTTTGTTTATAAATTTGTTCTAGATTTGATACAACAAATTCCTGAAAAATTAATTTTGTTGGGTAATCAAAAGGTTTATATAGACAAATTTTGATAATTCTTTTTTGGAGCAAATGTAAAGGATGGAGAGTCGAAAGTCTAGTCTGTTGCAAGCAGTCTATATGTGCTCGTATTGTAGCGATGTTAACAAAATCGGTTACCAGACGACATAAACCCTGTGAAACACATTAGTGTTCGCAGAGTTGGGAAGCCTTTATGATGCATGGGGTTTCAAACACGCTACTCTCTTCGCTGATATGAAGCTCTCGAGAACGCCTTGTAATAAATCTTATAGATGCGGTAGAATTCACTTCCAAGATTTCATAATGCTTCACTCCCGGCCTCGTCTTTCCCCTGAAGCAAGAGTGCACCTACAATAAGTAGAAGATGAATCATTTATTAAGCTTTCAATCTAGATCTTCAAGCAACCTGCGCCACATGTATTATAAGCTGCTTTCAGAATACTTTCCTTCCAAATGAAGAGGTGGGTTTGCTCGTCGCTAATATGTCTCTTCCCTTCCGTGTGCATTAGGTTCAAGATTAAAGGGACAGGGATTGCCTCCTTCGTTGTGGTTAAGCTGATAGCATATTTGGCTACAAATCCGGCACAATCACGTTTAAATCCCGGCTGGAAATTGGAGAGCTGTCTATCTAACAGAGGGATTTAGCGTGTTTTCCTTGACTTGCATTGTCGTGTGTTATCTTAATATTCAGTTCTTGCACGGCATGTCCTAATGGAGTAAATTTTGCTTTGTTTATGAGAGGAGAGAGAACGTTTTTAATAATAATAATCACCATTACTACTTTCGGTCCTTACACCGTCGATTACAGACGCACATCTGTCTTTGCATGTAGCGAGGTCAGTCATGTGTTACCCTTATATGTGAGTATTATCTTGTAATCGACGCAGATTCAATAATTACCCAATTTTCAGAGATGGTAGTTGTTTATTTAATGACATTTTCATTTCTTGAGATTATTCCGCGTCGAAATTCAACATAATAATAATAATAATAATAATAATAATAATAATAATAATAATAATAATAATAATAATAATAATAATCCATGTATGGTGGGTCCCTATCACCACGGCATGGCGCGTCCTCAGGTTGCGGATAGAGGAGACGGCCTCCAGATATGGAGGGTATCAGCGAATATATTGAATAAGCAGTCGTGGACAGCCGATAAGGGGTGGTCCTCCAGCTTGGGGGTTGGGCGAAGGGCTAACAACCCATCACCGTAAAAAACAGCTTGTTACGAATCCCTACAATAAGTTGCTTAGGAAAATATTTGGGGCTAAGCGGGATGAAGTTACAGGAGAATGGAGAAAGTTACACAACACAGAACTGCACGCATTGTATTCTTCACCTAACATAATTAGGAACTTAAAATCCAGACGTTTGAGATGGGCAGGGTATGTAGCACGTATGGGCGAATCCAAAAATGCATATAGAGTGTTAGTTGGGAGACCGGAGGGAAAAAGACCTTTAGGGAGGCCGAGATGTAAATGGGAGGATAATATTAAAATGTATTTGAGGGAGGTGGGATATGATGGTAGAGACTGGATTAATCTTGCACAGCATAGGGGCCAATGGCGGGCTTATGTGAGGGCGGCAATGAACCTTCGGGTTCCTTAAAAGCCATTTGTAAGTAATAATAATAATAATAATAATAATAATAACAATAATAATGGTTTATTTTATATGGCAGAGTTAAGGCCGTAAGGCCTTCTCTTCCTCTCAACCAGCAAAAAGTAGACTATACATTCATATGAATGAACTTACAAGCTACAAAGAATACAGTAATTTGATTTCGATTAAAGTTACGTGTATACAAGAGTTACTTATGAATTAAACAGTAAAATACTATGAACTATTAATTAAACAATGAAATACAAAGTGTGTAGCAGAATTAAGCTAAAATATATAGAATGTTAATATATTTCAAATAATTTTAGATAATAGGAAGAGCTGATACGTATATCTATTATCAGGCAATACATCTCACTTGGCGATATGTGTCAGATGAAGAACAATAATTGTTTGTATGCATCTGAAGTCTGATTAGTGGAAAATATAGCTAATCAGCGATGTATGCATTGGAGGGGGAAAGGAACTGGCCATCCTACCCCATTATCTCCTGGCCTAGTTTCCTCATGAGTGATGCCTTATTAGTGTTACTTATGAGGTTCATACCTGCCTTCGGACAATTGACTAAACAACAATAGGAAGAGATTATTATCAGACAATTGTGAAAATACAGCGCCATCAGGATGCATGTCTAAATAAAAAAGTTACCATATAATCATTGACCGTTTAAGTCAGTATAATTAGAGTGAATTGCTAAGAAGGTTATCCTTGAAGCTATTTTTTTAAATGTTATTGTCTTGCAGCCCCTAATATTTTGTGACAAGGATTTCCATTGTCGCGATTTCGATACTATAAAAGATGATGAATAACAAGATGATCTGGTATAAACGTCATGGTTAGTTTATAGATAAGAGAAACGGTATCTTCTGAAACAGACTACAACCAATGCTTTTAGTATGTTCACTATGGCAAGAGACTTGCAACTAACTTAAGAGCAATCGAACTCTCAGCTGAGTCAATCATCTGGCCACTGTAGAAGTGTCGAACCACGGCTATGGCAAGTGTCATCTATGACTCACTTTGACTTGGGTTCGTTGACCTCTCACATCTGAACCACGAGAAGAAAGAGCAGTGTGTTAACGGCTATGTTGCCAGACTGCTGAGACTTCCAACTTCATTTTCTAATTAACAGTGCATTTAATCACAAAACGTAATTTAGGTTTTATATTCATTTAAGTGTGCTCTCTCGTCTCTTTCAATCTGCAGGGTTATTTCACTTCCATCTGTACTCGTATAATATAAGAAAAATCTTTGTAACAAATTTATGCTCGAGTGACAGTATGAAAATCACGGTGACATTACTCTGTTGTTGACCTAATTCCAAATTCCATTCTAGAGAGTAGCTGGAAACCTTAGTAATTCAACATTAGTTCTCTATAATGGGGTAGGACTGAGGGCCTAATATGGGATACCCCATATTGGAGAATATACATTACTACTTCAGATATTACTTACTTACTTACTTACAAATAGCTTTTAAGGAACCCGAAGGTTCATTGCCGCCCTCACATAAGCCCGCCATCGGTCCCTATCCTGTGCAAGATTAATCCAGTCTCTATCATCATATCCCACCTCCCTCAAATCCATTTTAATATTATCCTCCCATCTACGTCTCGGACTCAGCAAAGGTCTTTTTCCCTCCGGCCTCCCAATTAACATTCTATATGCATTTATAGATTCGCCCATACATGCTACATGCCCTGCCCATCTCAAACGCCTGGATTTAATGTTCCTAATTATGTTAGGTGAAGAATACAATGCGTGCAGTTCTGCGTTGTGTAACTTTCTCCATTCTCCTGTAACTTCATCCCTCTTAGTCCCAAATATTTTCCTAAGAACCTTATTCTCAAACACGCTTGGAATGGAATGGAATTTAACTGAGGGGGTCACGGATGGCCCAGCACTGCTACCTATTGAGATCTATTGCGCTAACCCTCGATATGGAATGAGATGCATACCACAGATCCCCTACACGCACCGCCCTAACCACATGACTCCCTTTAACGACCGGTCTCTACAGCCGACAGAATTCATACACCATTCCTGCTTCGAGAAATTCCCCCAAGCCCCCCCCCTCCGTCGGTCCGAGGCGAAACTCCTCCCCCGAGTAGGTCCGCCTCGGGTGCCATTGCAGAAGCCATCCAACGTCGCTTAACTACAATCCACGGAGGCCGGTCGAGAGAGTCAGCAGCTTCTGGAGGCCGCTGGTAGAGTGATCTGAAAAACCAGAAACGGAATGATGAGGAAAGGATGATGGGGGAGGAAAGGAAGTGACGCAGATGAGTGGGGTTCCAATCGCCTGATAAAGTTACCTGATATTCATCCATAGGAGTGAGGGAAAACCCCGAAAAACCGCACCCAAGCAACTCGTCCTGACCGCTGGGTTCGGAGTTAGACTCGCTTATCCCTCAGCCACAACGGTGGACTCTCAAACATCTTAATCTCTGTTCAAGTCCAAGTTTTACAACCATACAGAACACCCGGTAATATAACGGTTTTATAAATTCTAACTTTAAGATTTTTTAACAGCAGACTGGATGATAAACGCTTCTCAACCGAATAATAACAGGAATTTCCCATATTTATTTTGTGTTTAATTTCCTCCTAAATATAATTTATATTTGTTACTGTTGCTCCAAGATATTTGAATTTCTACCTCTTTGAAGGATAGTAGTAATAGTAGTAGTAGTAGTAGTAGTAGTAGTAGTAGTAGTAGTAGTTAGTAGTAGTAGTAGTAGTAGTAGTAGTAGTAGTAGTAGTAGTAGTAGTAGTAGTAGTAGTAGTAGTAGTTAGTAGCAGTCAGTAGTAGTTAGTAGTAGTGGTGGTTGTTAGTAGTAGTGGTTAGTGGTAGTAGTGGTTGTTAGTAGTAGTAGTAGTAGTAGTAGTAGTAGTAGTAGTAGTAGTATATCCTTTCACTCCTTATGTGGAGCATAGGCCCTCAGTGTGAACCTTCCAACGAACACGATTTGCTGCCGTAGCCTTCACTTCTCTTCAGACTTTCCCACATTTTCCCACCTCTTCATTAACCGTTCTTCTCCATGTCCCTCCTGGTCGCCCCACCTTTCTAGCTCCTTGGGGATTCCATTCCAATGCTTTCTTTCTATAGCCTCATTAGGTTTCCTCAGAGTATGTCCTATCCACCTCCATTTCCGTCTTTTAATTGGAATCTCTATTGGTTCTTCTTCTGTTAGTCTCCATAAATTGTCGTTACTTATTATCATTGGCCAGTAGATATTTAAAATCTTCCTCAGACACCTGTTCATAAAGGATTGCAACTTTATTATAATTGTATCTTCGAAGGATAAATGTTCAATATTTATATTTCCATTTTATAAAATATTCTGGTTACGAGACATAATCGTATACTTTGCTTACATTACTGCTACATTAAAAATTATGGGTTAGTAAGTCACAAAACTACTGATTGAGATAACTGAGCAGAAGTAGTTTTGTGACTTACTAACCCATAACACTTGGCTCTCTATAAAAGTGGGATTAATATAAAGTTACGTTCTGGGAAGTCGAATCTAAGTCCACTTGATTTAAAGCCGACCACGCGACAACACAGCGCATGTGCTCGTAGTAGTGCAGTGGCGTGAGCTTACAAGCCGCCGCTGCATGAGACCCAGCTGTCCGGACCAAACGACGAGGAGGCAGGCATCGATCGGCGGTAGCGTCGAGAGAGGAGGGAGGGCAGTCCTTTCCGCCAGTCAACTGTTGAAAGTTTCAGCGTACGAGCACAGAGTAGCCCGGTCAGGTCACTTACTGCATCTGGACACATCACTCACACAACGTGCGGGGGAGCGTCAACTTCTTGGAAAATTAATTTCCCCATTAAAATCATCTCCGCTAGACGTTTTAATTACTGGAAGCGGGGCTGAGCTGTCTGCCTCTATCACATTCGAACACACCTTACACATTTTTGTCGATTTTCTTGTTAATGACAAAGTTCTTCTTTTTTATCATTATTTTGGCTATTCACAAGGGAGATTTAAGTTAAATCGCTTGGTACAGTAACAGACTATGAAGAGGAAGATTAAAAGTAGAGGAGGAATTTATCATCTCGTCTTATATTTCAGAAATACATTACTTTTGGGGTCCACTCAGTATTTTAAAGGGGATCGAACGAAAAGTGGAGTCTGTCGTCAGATGTCTGTCTGGTTTTGTCATTTCTCGTCCAGTCGTGTGAATGCAAGAACTAGGTAACTCGAAATTTGCGGCTTTTAGTTACCTCTTTTATAGCACAGCAAAAATCGCACAAAATGTAATGCAAGAACTTGGTAACTGATCGAACGGTACCAGCAACATCTATTTTCCAATATAACAAAGTAGCTAATGAAAACGAGACATATTCCTTAGTGCAATAAATAAGTAAATAGGCAATGTCACAAAATATGAAAAATCAAGTTACCCAGTTCTTGCATTCACACGACGATATATAAAGAGCACAGGAGAAAAACTTAATAGCCTTCCTTACTTACTTCAAAATGGCTTTTAAGGAACCCGGGGGTTCATTGCTGCCCTCACATAAGCCCGCCATCGGTCCCTATCCTGTACAAGATTAATCCAGTCTCTATCATCATATCCCACCTCCCTCAAATCCATTTTAATATTATCCTCCCATCTACGTCTCGGCCTCCCCAAAGGTCTTTTCCCCTCTGGCCTCCCAACTAACACTCTATATGCATTTCTGGATTCGCCCATATGTGCTACATGCCTTGTCCATCTTAAACGTCTGGATTTAATGTTCCTAATTATGTCAGGTGAAGAATACAATGCGTGCAGTTCTGTGTTGTGTAACTTTCTCCATTCTCCTGTAACTTCATCCCACTTAGCTCCAAATATTATCCTAAGAACCTTATTCTTAAACACACTTAATCTCTGTCCCTCTCCCAAAGTGAGAGTCCAAGTTTCACAACCATGCAGAACAACCGGTAATATAACTGTTTTATAAATTCTAACTTTTAAGATTTTTTTCACAGCAGACTAGATAACAAAAGCTTCTCAACCGAATAATAACACTCATTTCCCATATTTATTCTGCGTTTAATTTCCTCCCGAGTGTCATTTATATTTCGTTACTGTTGCTCCAATATATTTGAATTTTTCCACCTCTTTGAAGGATAAATCTCCAATTTTTATATTTCCATTTCGTACAATATTCTGGTCACGAGATATAATCATATACTTTGTCTTTCAGGATTTACTTCCAAATCTATCGCTTTACTTCCTTCAAGTAAAATTTCCGTCTTTTCCCTAATCGTTTATGGATTTTCTCCTAACATATTCACGTCATCCGCATAGACAAGCAGCTGATCTAACCCGTTCAGTTCCAAACCCTCTCTGTTATCCTGAACTTTCCTACTGGCATATTTTAGAGCGAAGTTAAAAAGTAAAGGTGATAGTGCATCTCCTTGCTTTAGGCCACAGTGAATTGGAAAAGCATCATACAGAAGATGGCCTATACGGACTCTGCTGTAAGTTTCACTGAGACACATAACAATCTTATTAGACCAAAGAAATCTGAAGAATGATAACCGAAAGAATATAATGGGTCTTGAAACTTTAAAGTCGCTCTTCTGTAAAAAAAAAAAAAAAAAAAACAGTAAAACATTACTTATCAGGTTTTTCCCCTGTAATTTTCATATAGAATATTCCATTAAATTTATTTATTTATTTATTTATTTATTTATTTATTTATTTATTTATTTATTTATTTATTTATTTATTTATTTATTTATTTATTTATTTATTTATTTATTTATTTATTTATTTATTTATTTATTTATTTATTTATTTATTTATTCATTGTGTTCGCCCAAGGGCAGGTCTTTCACTGCAAGCGTTCTTCAGTCTTTCCTATTTTCTCCCTTCCTGGTAGTTTCCTCATAAAACCCATGTATCTTAATGTTGTCTATCATGTGATCATTATAGTCTTCTGCCCCGAATTTTTCTTGCGTTCACCATTCCTTCCAGTGCATCCTTCAATAGGCAGCTTCTTCTTAGCCACAGACCCAGCCAGTCTTTCTGATCAGTTTCAGCATTATTCTTTCTTCAACCAATCTTTCTAACAGAGTTTCGTTTCTTATTCTGTCTGTCCATCACTCCATTTTTCTCCATTATCCACATTTGAATTGTTTCTAATCATTTCCCTTCACTTCGTCGTAATGTTCGTGTTTCTGTCCCATACAATGCCACATTCCACAGAAAGCACTTCACTAGTCTCTTCCTTAGTTTCAGAAGATACTTTCTTTGCCATTGTTATCCTCTTGATTTCTTGGCAGCAGCTCATGCTACTACTTATAGTACATTCCAAGTATTTGAATTGTCCATCCACTTGTTCCAATTCAATTCAATTTATTAAGCCATTGAACATACAGTGATAGGCTTCGTCACAATACAGAAGGGAGGAAGAAAAAAATATGCATTTGAAAATACACATATAATTGAAAACAGTAAAGTTTAATTAGAATGAAAACACAAAACATTTTGAAACTCTAAAATTAATGAAAATACTTCACTCTTAATGTAATATTTGTAACTAAATGTAAATCACTTTATTTATTAAAAACAATTTCGTATGAATTTATGTTGAGAAACTCATCTATAGAGTACAAAGGATTAATTAAAAGCCAATTATAAAATCTAGCTTTGAAACTATTGGTTGGTAACTTATAATATTGACTGGGAAGCTTATTATATAATTTCTTCCCCATGACAGAAAAATTTGTACTAGTTTTTTGTAATCTACAGTATGGGATATTAATTTGTTCACTATTTCTAATTTCGTGATCATGTATATTGGCTACTAATGAGTAATTGACTATCCTATTTTGTCGAGTGTAAAGGACTAGGTCGTACATATATGTATAAATTTATGACAGTTAATATCTGCGATTGTTTGAAAAGAGATCGACAATGTTCAAGATAGTTTGATTGACATAGAATTCTAATGGCTTTCTTTTGCAAAATCAAGACACTTCCAATTTTGCTACCATTTCCCCAGAAAATTAAGGCATACCTAATTATCGACTGAAAGAACGAAAAGTAGGCACATCTTAAATAATTTTGAGAAACGCAAGTCACTAATTTCTTTAATAAATATATAATTCTTGATAATTTTGTGCATATATATATTCGATATGTTTTTCCCATGTTAAACTGGAGTCTATAAAAAGTCCTAGAAATGTAGTATAGTTTTGTATGTTGTCATTTTTTATTCGTAAGTTTACCTTCATTAGATTTCTTCTGATAAGCATGGTCTTCATCTATAAATTAATTAATGGATAATAAATTAAAATAATGAATATAAAAGTAATGCACGAAATGAATAAGTGATAGGCCTAGCTAAATGAAACATGACATTAGGCCTGCTTACCAAAGTTACGTGTATTCCAAACATTTCTCGAACTTAAGAATAAAGGACTGCCCTCGAATTTATTCCCATTACGATTTAATCACCAGGCATTTCTACTCTCCACTTTCCTGTTATCGCAATATATCACTGCCATAGAACGGCCTCTGTAGTTAAATAATTACATTACTGAGAGTGTATTGTTTATAATTACCTTTGGCCAGCTCAAGTGGAAAACATGACGTGTACGAAATACATATAGATTCGCACGAAATGGGCGTGGACCAGGGAACACACTCACCTTTGCTTAAACTGTTTTCGTACTATAATAATGTATAATACCAGAGTAGCGAATCTACGTAGTAGCTTTTAGCTGACACATGATCCAGGAGTGACGAAGCTATTTCTGCCCTTTCTGCATTCAATGTTCATCCAGCAAGATTTTGAATAATTCAGAAAGTCCAGAGCTCAGGATTATTTTCAGTATTGTGTCGGCTATAAACCCAGAAAGGAAGAAGTCATTCTGAGTCCTCTGTTGGCTGGGTTAGAGACGTTTTCATATTCAACTAGTCGTCTATTTTCTGAGTGAGATTCTATCTTCTTTCGAAAGAAACGAATACTGTATTTTAAATATCATTATCTACGACTACGATGATATCGTACAGAGTAGAAGGTGTTCAATAGGGTTGAGTGAATCTATGCATGAAATTGTTTTTTTTATCTGTTTTCTAAACGTAATAGTTTCAAAAATCTGTTTTTTCACTTAACTTAGGAATGTGAAAAATATGGAGTTTCTATCTTTAATTTTTGAGCTGCTCCAAAGGCTTTGAAGTTTCTCAAAATCTATATATATATATATATATATATATATATATATATATATATATATATATATAATTTGAACTGGTAATGGAAATTACGGGAAAACGGCTGGAGGGATTTTAATAAATGACCCCTCACTTTGAAGCTTGGAACTCAAAGTTTTTCAGAAAAATAGTAGTTTTCATTGAAATGTCAATTTTCAACATAATTTTCTTATTTTCCAAAATCCATCTGTCGTCAGTTTTGAGAACTAACTAATTGTATTTCAGAATAAAACAAAACACATACCATAGTAAACAATATTACATGAAGGCCATGATCTGCAAGAATGCTGACATATTTAGAGCTCAAATTAAATTGGTTATCAAAAACTTAACTTACTAAAAATAATTTACAGGTTCGATTCTGTGGTGTGTAATTTTCTGGGTACAGCTGTATATTGGATATTAAAAACTTCAAAACTTGAGGTGGTTTGATGACATTATTACCATTAGAAATGAAATATTATTGTAGTTAACGCCATGATGTGACTATTTTTCACTAATTATACATATTAATGCTATATTGATTATATGAAAGTGAAAGTTTTGGGGTTATATAAGTAGATGTAGAGAATAACTTAAATTAGATTTTGATTTCTATGTTTTACTGAGTGGCGGCTATATAGTATATATAGTGTATGTTACTGAAAGCTATAAAACTTGCGTAAGATAATAATATTATTAGAAATCAAATATTTTTGTAATTATTAATCAAGTGTAGTTGGGTCTTTTTCATATATTTAATGGCGGTGTGGTGTAGATATTTATATGCGTGATTCTCTTCAGTATTGGCTAGAGAGAGAGTATCTTTCATTATTAAGGAAGCAAATAACTTTCAGAATGTCTGGTATTCTTAATTGAAAATAAATCTGAAAAATGTTTATTTGAACGTCTAATGAACTTAGTTTGCAGCATTTGCTGCACAAGCCACTAGTTACATATATTTTTTGCCTCTTTGTATATTTGTTCTATTATTTTGTTTGTCATTACATAGGTAGTGAATTGCTGTAAAATCACATATTTAAACTTTATTTGGAAAACTCTAAATTGGGGTTGCAGTATACAGTATTTTTGAGGAGATCCAAAGGGACAAAATATATAGTATTTTACATAAAATATGACAAAAGTTCCATATTAGCTCATTTATTTCTTTTAGTTAGAATTTATTCTTGTTTTCTTCTTCATTTCTTCCTGAGTGGTAACTAAATCAACAGGTCCAATTATCATCCTTCTTTTTGTTCTTTGCTCTAGTAAAACATTCTTTCTTGTTTTGGAACACGGCGGTCTTTATCACAATTAGTCCTACAGTATTAATTTTTTTTGCATTTGCAACTGCATATATCAAATAGTTTGTTTGCTTCTTTGAATTTTGTAATGTTGGCGTTTTAGTTGTCGTCACAATGTCGTTTCTTACAAGGCTTCATTAAGTTTGTGTATTGATCATGGTAAGCACGAATCAGTTTAATATTCCTGTATGACTGACTTTCGGAATTTATGCCTTTATCTGGATTTCCTTAGGTTTGATAGCAACTTTTTTCTGAAATCTCTCCAAGAGTAGATTCTTTTGATTTTAAATCAGATTTTAATTGAATAATTTCGAGGGAAAAATTGCTCCGGGGCCGGGCATCGAACCCGGGACCTTTGGTTTAACATACCAACGCTCTACCAACTGAGCTACCCAGGAACTCTACCCGACACCGATCCAATTTTTCCCTCTATATCCACAGACCTCAAAGTGGGCTGACAACCGTCAAGCAGCCAACTTCGAGTGCACACTAACTCCCTGTAAAGGTGATTTGAATAATTTCGAGGGAAAAATTGTTCCGGGGCCGGGCATCGAACCCGGGACCCTTTGTTTATCGCACCAAAGCTCTACCAACTGAGCAACCCAGGAACTCTACCCGACACCGATCCAATTCTTCCCTCTATATCCACAGACCTCAAAGTGGGCTTTACAGGGACTTATACCTGAAATCTTGATTTGCAGATTTTAATTCGTTTTTTACCCATAGATAATATTTCATTACGTCATGATAGGTAGGTAATTGTGATGAGTTCATCCCCTCTGACATTGCGAATACAGGGTAGAAGGTCAGATTTCTTGTATTAATTAGAGATATTCTGATTTAAATACCCTGCAACATAAGAAGAATGAATTTACATTAATTATATCATACCTAAGAGTTTTGTGATTATTCCCAATTTTTTTTTATTGTAAATTGAGGTTTTTGTGGCACTTCAAGATGAAACAACAGGGGACTAAAATATGCAGAGTCTTTTAACATGTATTTTTTTAACATGTTCCTGGTATCTTGTTCAGATTCTCTCTCGCTAACAATCTGAACCTCAACATTTGTGAAAATTTCAAAATATGATGCTCTTGGGGTACCTCTAAATATTAATCTAGAGAAAATATAATTTCTCTGGTATTACATTTTCTTTTTCTTCTTCTTCTTCTTGTTCTTGTTCTTCTTCTTCTTCTTCTTCTTCTCTTCAAGTATTAGGCCATACGGCTTGTTACGATCTCACAGTTGAATTTTCAAACCAGCGCTTCTTTGGACTACCTAGAGATCTCTTCCCGTTTGGACGATAGTGGAGCATGACTTTTGGGATTCTATCTCTATGCATGCGTTGCAGATGATTTATCCAGTTGTTCCGATAATGTTATACGTGATTAATTACAGGTTCTGGTTGTAATTCTTCCATTACATCTTCATTGCGTTTGTGATCCCATTTCGTATATCCCGCTGTATATCTCACAAATTTCATTTCATTGGCCGTTATTCTGCTTTCGTCTTTCTTCCTCAATGTCCATATCTCACTGCCGTAACAAAGTACAGATCTCGTCAAGGTCTTGTATAGGCGATTTCTAGTATGCTTTGTATTAGGGAAGGTTTTATAATGTTGTTAATTATTCCCATTGTTTTGGTGTATTTAGAAATTTTCTGTGAAATATCTACTTCATCGAAAAAAGATAATGTGTATCCGAGATATGTAAAATAATTTACTCTTTTAAAATATTTTTGATCTAAACATATTTTGCTAGGCACAGGGTATTTTCTGCAGAAGGCCATAATTTTAGTTTTTTCTTTATTCATTTTCGTGTCATATTTAGGCATAATTCCATTTATTTTAATTAAAAATTGAACGTCGTAATTCGTCTTCTGAGGATGCCACCAGAGCTAAATCGTCTGCAAAAAGTAATAAATCTAGTTGTAAATGTCTATTGAGTTGTATATATCCATCAGGTAATTCTTTCCATTCTCTAATTACTGTATTTGATTCATATATATATATATATATATATATATATATATATATATATATATATAATGTTATGTTTTATTTAACGACGCTCGCAACTGCAGAGGTTATATCAGCGTCGCCGGATGTGCCGGAATTTTGTCCCGCAGGAGTTCTTTTACATGCCAGTAAATCTACTGACATGAGTCTGTCGCATTTAAGCACACTTAAATGCCATCGACCTGGCTCGGGATCGAACCCGCAACCTTGGGCATAGAAGGCCAGCGCTATACCAACTTGCCAACCAGGTCGACTATATATATATATATATATATATATATAATAAACAGCAACGGTGAAAGGCCGCAGCCTTGCCTTACTCCTGTATTAATTTCTGTCCATTGCGATAATTTATTGTCACACCTTACTGCAATAATTAGATTTGTTTTATAGATATTAAATATGTTTCCTGTAAGTTGTTGTGGAACATGGTTTGTGGCTAATATACTTCATAATTTATTTATATTCACCCTATCGAATGCTTTTTCCAAATCAGTGAAAGCAATATTTGTTTCTAAGTTGAATTCCCTGTGTTTTTCCATCAATAATTTTAATGTAAAATATCCATCGCAACATGGTATTACATTTTGATTCCATAAACTTCATATTTTCACTCCACCTTAGCGTTCAATGACAGTCGTTTTAAGGAAAACTAGGTTTTTACAAAAAATGATCATAAAATCAATTTTCGGTTTTTTATACGAAAACATTCCTTATGCACTTTGGGAGTTGATACTAAGAGGTTTCTTGCCTCTAAGTCTTCTTTGAGTTCCACGAGCGATTTTTATATAGGCCAATGTCATTTTTGTAACTATTTTTCTCGAGTAATACACGATATCGCTTAATAACCGATTAAGGCTTCGTATAATCATATTATATTGTTGTTTGGGATTATGTTTCACTCCCGTAACAACATTGATATAATTGGCAAACCATAAATAGAAATGCAATGGCAACACAACTCTCATTTATTAGTCTTTTACGATCAATGTGAAAGCCATTCTCTTTGTTTCCAATATATACGTGTTAATCAGCAGCGATGCGTTCATTTTTCTCTAATTATCATTCAGAGACTTTAATGTGACTCGCTGCCACACAGTGGGGCTCCATTTTGTGCTTTGAGCTATGAGTTGGGATCATTAATTATCTGAAACAAATTCAGACGGCATTTGAGCTGTACTAGATTCCCACATCAGCCACTTTTAAGTTCGATGTCGGTCGTGTAAAGTTTTTTTTTATTATTCTTTTCCTTTTCCTTGGGATGAAATGAACTTCATAATGGACGAAGCGATTTCTGCTGCAAATGCTTCTAGTCGCTTCTCTTCACTTCGTCGTAATATCCATGTTTCTGCCCCATATAGTGCGACACTTCACACAAAGCACTTCGCTAGTCTCTTCTTTAGTTCTTTTTCCAGAGGTCCGCAGAAGATGTCTCATTTTTCTATTAAAAGCTTCCTTTGCCATTGCTATCCTCCTTTTGACTTCCTGGCAGCAGCTCATGTTACTGATTATAGTACACCCCAAGTTTTGAAAGCTGTCTACTTATTCTAATGCCTCATTTAGAATTCGCAAGTTTACCTTCATTACTTTTCTTCCTATGACTATGGTCTTCGTCTTGTTGGCATTTATCTTCATCCGAGCTATTCCATCTCAAATCGACCGAAATATACCTAGAGAAAATTGACCTTACAATTTCTAAATACAATGAAACCTTCTTTTGTATGTAGAGAACTGTGATACAATGCTTTGTGTAAAGTATGAGGCATCAGAACTTCATAGTGTTCAAATTAAAAATATTTAAATTTATCGCATTTTAAAAAAAATAGCAACTTTAAACTGTTGTAGCTCCGAAACCCTTTCACTCAATGATCAAAATCATGGTTTATTTTGATGCTGAGAAATTAAAGTTTAGGCATATTGACATATAAAGAGATTTTCTTACTTTTTATGGAAATGGAGAAATTTAGATTTTTCCTCATTAAGACGCCTTTGGCTAGGAAAAAATATTTTAAAAATATATAGTTAGATTCCGCATTAAAAATACAAATAAACACATTTTTTACTGATGGTATGTTGATATGAAAGTATTGAAAATATCAAATAAAGAATATAAATAGTACACGCGTGACTGTGAGACGGGAGCTAGCCGAGACAAGCAAGGCCAGGAGACAAACATGTGATGTGTCGTCTAGCAGCGCATGGCTGTGCTAGCTTTATCACAAGTTTTCATAAACACAGGAGTAAAATGACGCCCAACGCTCGCTTATCTTCAGCTCTCGGCCAGTGTGTGCGGTACTGCGCCGTACAAGTCTAGGCGTGTGAAAATAATTTATTTAATACCCTCGAAACTTATTGCCGTACCACTAAGTAAACAATGCCGAATCCCTCTTAATAATGCAAGGTGTTTTCTCAATATTTTTTTACATTTTTACACATGGCCAAAAAGCCTAAAAGCAAGTAAAATCAGATTATCTGTCTCTCTGTGTACAATAAGAATTACTCCTTAACATAACCTACCAAATGTCAGCTTCAAAATAAGCTCTCGTTCAATGTTCTGCAGTAAATGGTTCCAGAGTTCTGAGAGCTGAAAGAGGTTTGTTTTTACAAAATACGCTAAATTTGTCGCTCAACAATACGAAAACCGTTTGACTTTCGATAGTATATTCTTGAAAATGCACTCTCCTCAGCACCTTGTACAGGGACATCATTTTATTTTTACTTCAATTTTTATTGTACCTGAGATTTTCAATGTACTTCACTGCCACCCCTTCTACTAATGAAGTTCCAACTCCACACAGAGACAAGACCGCAGATAGTAAGCAGTACTGAGTTACTGAGTATAGTACGTTCCAGAAATATGTTCGCGTTTTCCAGTGACGAAAGAGCTTTCAATATTGAATCATATTTTCGCACAGGTATTGTCCGTTTGCCTACGTCGCATCCCGATTTCCCCCACCTGCTTCTGCTCGCCCCTCTGTAAAAGCTGGGCTGTCTTAGCTCTTTTCTGAAAACATTAATTTCTCTTAGGAATTGGACGTTTACGTAATATTATACAGCTGTTTAATTTAACTTAAATAAAAGGGCCTCGTTAAGTAATTAACTGTCACGTGATTTCCTCCCTTTCTGCAATCCTGCGGCATAACCACTTGGACGGACAGTAGATAGCAAGTCTGAGTAATTTTATATTTTCGGGTCGGGCAGAAGTGAAGATTGAATTTACAGTACGTAGAGTAGGTACAGAATTATTTCAACATGAGTTACTAGTACGAAGGACGAAACTGGCAATTGGAATTAGATGCAATCGTCTATAGTGCGATAATATGCACAAAAAAACTGAAGCCTGTTTCGAAATGAACAGCCACCATTTTCAAAATTGTGTTTAAATATTCATATTATGATTATTTTTCAATTTAACTTCTTTCTCTATATTGTACGCTAATGTGCTGTAGACAGTATAATATACACCGCATAATGAATACGTTCGCATGGATAACTCACTTCGTGAGTAAAAACACTTATTCTTAATACAGTACTGTACTTTGATTAAAGAAAAACCTAATGAAAATTATCAAACTCAAAATCGCGATATTTCCTAGTTTACGTAAATGGATGAACTACTTTTCTTCCTTCCTATACCTAGTAGAGCGATTTGTGTTTTACGCCAGTATCATCGAACTCCAGTCTTGGAGGGGGGAGCAAGCGGTGATTCCGGTTCTCTAAAGGTATAGACAGGTTAATATTAAAAATGTTAGTAAAAATAAAATGATGCCTCTGTATAAGTAGGGAAAAAATTAGAGTATAAAAAAATGCGAGGTATTTTTTAATGATCGATTTCATAAGGAATAGCCCATCTCCAGCTGCCATTTAGCTCCAATAGCATATCCCTTACCGGCAATGCAAACCATCTTATGCAGTATTTCGTAACTCACCAAGCAATAACTTTCCGCCGAAAAAGTTGCTCAACAGGGCACGTGAGGAGTATTCTGGAGCATTACATATAAGCGGTTCGAAGCAGCTGTGCAGGCCGGTCAGTTCCCGACATCTATCAAGTTGCTGTGTGTTTTATGGACACCTTAAAACTTCTTTTTGCTCGTCTGGGAAGCAATAAAAAAGTAATGATTCTGCTGGTCACATGGTAACGGCGACCTAAGGTGCGCACCGGTGGCACGATGGGTAATTGATGATGGTTTTATTGTCCACGAGAGCGACATCATACACGAGAGAGAGAGAGAGAGGGGGAGTGGAGGGGGAAGAGAAACGGGGAGAGAGAAATTGATCTGACTTTCAAAATTCTCTGCTCTGACTTCTTCATAATCTTTTTCCTTTTTAAGAAACTGAAATTTAATCAAATTTAATTTCTTGTATTACAAGAATCCATTACAGGCGGAAAGTACGTGGGTTCAATGCAGAATGTTACGCATATTTTATTTTATTTTAAATCCACCACCAACAGAAGCAGGCTTCCAATTACAGGTAGCTTACACAGATGTATACACAAAATACACAATAAGAGAGAAAAAACAACAAAACAAACAACACAAACGAAAGAAATAAAATACATAATAGTAATAGATGCTAGAATATAATATTACAGTTAATATAGTGCCAAATGTCAATATAATGATGCAAAATTATTTAAAAACTTGAGTAAAAGCATTATAATACACTTCTTCATAATTTAAATATCTAAGAAAATACAATGCTTTTAATATTATATGAAATTTTTCAATTGTTAAACTGAAATCCAATTGAGAATCACAGTTTAAAGACAGAGAGTTGTAAGTATTACACATAACAAACAATGGAGAGTTCTCGAAGAAAACAGTTCTAGGAATAGGAATAATAAAAGGTTGTCTATGACGTAATTCTGTTCTTTTTACATTGAACTGAAGGAATTTAAGAAAATCACAGTTATTCAATATACCATTAACAGTCTTATAGAGTAAAATTTGGCTATTTATTAATCGTCGAGATTTTAAAGTTTTATAATTAAATTAAAAAAGTAACTGATTATATGAAATTTGCTTGTCATAAGACGATACGTGATGTTTTTTAAAATATAAATAACGTAAAAATTTTTTCTGTATCCTTTCTATTTGCATCTGATGGGACTGGAACTGAGGTGACCATATTACACACGCATACTCTAGCTTACTTCTAACCATAGTTTTATAGAGAGTATCAATAGTATTTATATTTTTTAATTCTTTTGTATTTCTGATTATAAATCCTAATTTTCTATATGCATCAATTACTGCGTGATTTAAGTGCATTTTAAAACATAAGTTGTGTGTAAAATAAATACCCAAATCCTTAAATGATTCTACACTAGGTAACTTCACACCATTAATTTCATACGAATTTTGAGGAACTGTCTTATTTTTAGAATATGTCATAAAGCAACATTCATTAAGATTTAACAGAAGAAAATTATCGATACTCCATCTATATAGCCTGTTCAAATCATGCTGCAGATCAAAAACGTCTTGTTGTTTGTCAATGACTTTATACAATTTAATATAATCAGCATATAGTAAACATTTAGTGTGTAAAATTAAAGCAGTCATAATGTTTTTCTGTATTTATACTCCCCACATTTATTAATCACACCAATTTTTGTGGGAATAATCATTTTTATTATATTTTATATTTATTTATAATAAATTAATTGTACCAATCATAAAAAATCAGCATCTCCCGTATGAGCAAATTTCGTGTTCGGGTGTAGTTACATTATAATAAAGAAATGCTTACTTACTGGCTTTTAAGGAACCCGGAGGTTCATTGCCGCCCTCTAATATCGGTCCCTATCCTGAGCAAGATTAATCCATTCCCTATCATCATATCCCACCTCCCTCAAATCCATTTTAATATTATCTTCCCATCTACGTCTCGGCCTCCCTAAAGGTCTTTTTCCCTCCGGTCTCCCAACTAACACTCTATATGCATTTCTGGATTCGCCCATACGTGCTACATGCCCTCCCCATCTCAAACGTCTGGATTTAATGCTCCTAATTATGTCAGGTGAAGAATACAATGCGTGCAGCTCTGCATTGTGTAACTTTCTCCATTCTCCTGTAACTTCATCCCGCTTAGCCCCAAATATTTTCCTAAGAACCTTATTCTCAAAAACCCTCAATCTCTGTTCCTCTCTCAAAGTGAGAGTCCAAGTTTCACAGCCATACATAACAACCGGTAATATAACTGTTTTATAAATTCTAACTTTCAGATTTTTTGACAGCAGACTAGATGACAAAAGCTCCTCAACCGAATAATAACAGGCATTTCCCATATTTATTCTGCGTTTAATTTCCTCCCGAGTGTCATTTATATTTGTTACTGTTGCTCCAAGATATTTGAATTTTTCCACCTCTTCGAAGGATAAATCTTTAACTTTTATAGTTCCATTTCTTACAATATTCTGGTCACGAGACATAATCATATACTGTATTTTGCCTTTTCGGGATTTACTTCCAACCCTATTTCTTTACTTGATTCAAGTAGAATTTCCGCGTTTTCCTTAATCGTTTGTGGATTTGCTCCTAACATATTCACGTCATATGCGTACATAAGAAACTGATGTAACCCGTTCACTTCCAAACCCTCTGTGTTATCCTGAACATTAAAAACTTAAAGTGTTGAAAATTCAGGGTTCATTTTAATCTTTTCCAGCCCAATGATTCCATATGGCATCATACACTTTACCTGCTCTGAGAATGCATGTAAAATGCCAAATGACTCCATATGTTATCATAGCCATATTCTTAGTTATTTTTAAGATAGCTGGCATCCCTGAAATCCCGAAACAAAACACTGTCGGGCAGCGTTTCTCCTTCATGTCAAAATATTTTTTTAAAATTTTCAATTTAATTTGGGCTGGAAAGGGTTAATTATGGAATTATTTAATCTTGGACCTAGCTAGACTATTTACTGTGCTTTACACCTGCTGTTGTGAAAAATGTTTGCTCTTTTAAGGGTAAATAAGCAGTCCATCTAGTACTGTTAATATAAAAAATGGTATATAATCTTTACGATTTTTATGAATTAAGGAAGAAAGTGAGAAATGAAACAAGAAGGAAAAGATTAAGATAGAAGAAAAGGAAAAGGGGGGAAAGTAAAGGGAAAGAATGAGGTCTAAAGGAAAGAAAGGACTCAAATAAAAGAAGACATGGATGTATGGGTAATGGAGAAAGAATGAAAATGAAAAAATGAAAAAAAAAGGAAGGGAGATAGAAAGAGAAAACGGGATTTAATGAATAAAAAAGTTATTATATTACGAAGAAATACACAGAGCTAGAGCTGAAAAGAAAGAAATAGAGAATAGGAGCGATAGAATTCTTATACTCCCGCGAAGGTCGATTATCAGAATGGGACTTGCCAGTGTGTGAGGGACTGCGTTCGAAACTGTATAACAACGACCTCTAAAGCATAAAGCAATGAAAATATTTTTTCATAGCCAAAAAATGATCATCATTTGTGCGTGAATTACAGCTTTACTTACAGCAGGCATGTCAATTGATGTCCACAGGAGCAAGCGCGCGCTTTAGAGCCCAGGAGAGACTGAGCGCTTTACAGCGGAAAGGAAAGAGACAGACGAAAGAGGTAGTATATACCGCTTGATCGAACTATATTCAGGGATGGCCAGCACTGATTCAATAGATAAAGGGAAGAGAACTTATTAAAACTGTATCCATGTTAATTTTTAGATTTGCCTGAGAAGTGTAAGTGTATTATAAGAATGTAAGTTTTAATTTTAATGCTCATTTTTCACAAGTTTGAATTTTGTATTCAAAAGAAATATTTTCTCAACTTTTCGTTTTCGTAAATCTAATATACCGTATATACGTATTACTGAAGATAGTGTATTGAAAATTTTGAAAATATTCGCATGGAAATTGTTTGTAAGGAAATGAATTAAGAAAGCAACTACTGTTACATCATAAGCAAAAGATACGTGCCCATGTGTTGTAAAAATGTCAGCTGTATAGCTTCAGCAGATTTCGAGAAAATAATTTAATACTCTGATGATAGGAAGTTGCTTAAAAATATCACCTTAAAAGCATAATGCGATAAGAGTTTTGTTATGGAATATTAGTTACACTTAAAACAGATACAGTACCTAGGTAACTTTGCTTTGTACTGTAATACTGTTTTGATTAGTTTATTGATTACTTTTATAAGGCTAAAGGTACCACCAATATCAATTCCAACTTATCATGTATTACTCAATTTCTTTTTTTGGGATATCACTTTCTTTATGAATGTTGTGTTTCATCCATTTAGTACAGTATAGTTGTACTACTATGGAATTTATGTGAATATTCCTTCTTAACTCTTTATTATGTTATTAAGATTTAAAACAGAAGTGCAATATTAAGAAATCAGTGTTGGTACCTTTGTTTTACAGACAATATAGAGAATATCAAACGGAAAGAAGCCATATAAAATAACGACATAAAATTTCACGTTCCGTTTGAAGTTTGTGCACCACTGTTTTCTTAATCCAACAGGTTGATTATTATTATACACAACCCTTCCTCTTTCCATACTTAACGCTTGCTGCCCGCGCATGATGTCAAGGTCAGAAAAATGCGCTTGCTTTGACATCACTGAACATAAATGTTAAACAGTACATGAAATACAGACGTGGACAAATTATTAACAAAATTGACGATTTTTATGATAATTCTGTTTACAAAATTTGACTTTTCAATTTAGACTACAGTTGACAATTTTGGATATTTCCATCATTACAGTAGACAGAAATATGAAAAAATTTGTCAACTGTAGTTTAAATTGAAGAGTCAAGTTTTGTAAAAAATATATAATAAAAATCTTCAATTTTGCTAATAATTTGTAAATTAGCAAATATGTTAACTGCATTGAAGAGTCAAATTTTGTAAAAATATAAAACAAAAATCTTCAGTTTTGCTAATAATTTGGAAATATCCAAAATGTCAACTGTAGTCCAAATTGAAGAATCGAATTTTGTAAAAATATACAATAAAAACCTTCAGGTTTGCTAATAATTCGAAAATATGCAAAAATATCAAATGTAGTCCAAATTGAGGAGTTAAATTTTGAAAAGTATACAATACAAATTTTCAATTTTACTAATAATTTGGAAATACACAAAAATGTCAACTGTAGCCTAAATTGAAGAATCATATTTTGTAAAAATATATAATAAAAATCTTCAATTTTGCTAATAATTTGTAAATTAGCAAATATGTTAACTACATTGAAGAGTCAAATTTTGTAAAAATATAAAACAAAAATCTTCAGTTTTGCTAATAATTTGGAAATATCCAAAATGTCAACTGTAGTCCAAATTGAAGAATCGAATTTTGTAAAAATATACAATAAAAACCTTCAGGTTTGCTAATAATTCGTAAATATGCAAAAATATCAAATGTAGTCCAAATTGAGGAGTTAAATTTTGAAAAGTATACAATACAAATTTTCAATTTTACTAGTAATTTGGAAATACACAAAAATGTCAACTGTAGCCTAATATTTTGTAAAAATATACAATAAAAATCTTCAATTTTGCTAATAATTTGTAAATTAGCAAATATGTTAACTGCATTGAAGAGTCAAATTTTGTAAAAATATAAAACAAAAATCTTCAGTTTTGCTAATAATTTGGAAATATCCAAAATGTCAACTGTAGTCCAAATTGAAGAATCGAATTTTGTAAAAATATACAATAAAAACCTTCAGGTTTGCTAATAATTCGTAAATATGCAAAAATATCAAATGTAGTCCAAATTGAGGAGTTAAATTTTGAAAAGTATACAATACAAATTTTCAATTTTACTAGTAATTTGGAAATACACAAAAATGTCAACTGTAGCCTAATATTTTGTAAAAATATACAATAAAAATCTTCAATTTTGCTAATAATTTGTCAATTAGCAAATATGTTAACTGCATTGAAGAGTCAAATTTTGTAAAAATATAAAACAAAAATTTTCAGTTTTGCTAATAATTTGGAAATATCCAAAATGTCAACTGTAGTCCAAATTGAAGAATCGAATTTTGTAAAAATATACAATAAAAACCTTCAGGTTTACTAATAATTCGTAAATATGCAAAAATATCAAATGTAGTCCAAATTGAGGAGTTAAATTTTGAAAAGTATACAATACAAATTTTCAATTTTACTAATAATTTGGAAATACACAAAAATGTCAACTGTAGCCTAAATTGAAGAATCATATTTTGTAAAAATATATAATAAAAATCTTCAATTTTGCTAATAATTTGTAAATTAGCAAATATGTTAACTGCATTGAAGAGTCAAATTTTGTAAAAATATGAAACAAAAATCTTCAGTTTTGCTAATAATTTGGAAATATCCAAAATGTCAACTGTAGTCCAAATTGAAGAATCGAATTTTGTAAAAATATACAATAAAAACCTTCAGGTTTGCTAATAATTCGTAAATATGCAAAAATATCAAATGTAGTGAAAATTGAGGAGTTAAATTTTGAAAAGTATGCAATACAAATTTTCAATTTTACTAATAATTTGGAAATACACAAAAATGTCAACTGTAGCCTAAATTGAAGGATCATATTTTGTAAAAATATATATTAAAAATCTTCAATTTTGCTAATAATTTGTCCACGTCTGTATATCCAACTCGTGTGAGCGATGTAGAACCATTTCTTGCTGCGAACAGCATTTTTCTCTCGATTACGAGGCTCTTGATTAAGAATGACTATTGAATTGGAAACTAATCCATTACGTGTCCCTCGTCCACGGGTATCTGAAACTCGAACTAGATAGTACTGTGGGAGAGATCCCCTTCATTAGGTCTAATTTAATAATCCGACAAGGCAATTGATTCCCATTTCTCAGGCCTGTACTCAACTGCTCATTGACGATCAGCCCAGATCGGTTTGTCAATGGGATGTTCAGGCGGTTGGAGCTACGAGTGATAGATACTTCACGTGTTACAGGTCCTTAGAGTGAATAGAACTGAGAGCCAAGTCGTCCATCTAGAAAAGGTCCGTGCTAAGAGGCAGGCAGGCAACACGTCTTGAGGTAGTTTTCGATATCCTTGTTAAAGTGTGTTTTTTCGTTAAAATATAGAAGTAAGCTTTGTATTGAGATATTAAAAAATCCTGTACAAGAATAAGTTGTAGGAAGAAAGAGTAATGGAACGGAGAAAAATTCTCTCCGGCGCCGGGAATTTAACCCGGGTTTTCAGCCGGAGAGAATTTTTCTCCGTTCCATTACTCTTTCATCGTATGATGACGCAGAATATCTGCATGGAAATATCATATGTACTTCGGTACATTAAAGTAATATATATGATATGCGTAAATCACTTCGTGATTTAAGACGGCGCTTATTCCGTCGGATCCCGGCCAACTAGTCACTCATATCGAGTGCACCTCAGCACATGTGTGGACTTCAGTCCTGCGTTCATAGACATCTATGACGTAGTGCAGAGGGCGGCCACTAGAGGGAACCCAAGAGTTGGAGCTTAATCTGAGACGATTCTGACCGGCGTCGGGGTTGTATCCGGTGTGGCTTAGTGGATAAAGCATCAGCACGTAGAGCTGAAAACCCGAGTTCAAATCCCGGCGCCGGAGAGAATTTTTCTCCGTTCCATTACTCTTTCATCGTATGATGACGCAGAATATCTGCATGGAAATATCATATGTAGTTCGGTACATTAAAATAATATATATGATATGCGTAAATCACTTCGTGATTTAAGACGGCGCTTATTCCGTCGGATCCCGGCCAACTAGTCACTCATATCGAGTGCACCTCAGCACATGTGTGGGCTTCAGTCCTGCGTTCATAGACATCTATGACGTAGTGCAGAGGGCGGCCACTAGAGGGAACCCAAGAGTTGGAGCTTAATCTGAGACGATTCTATCCGACGCCGGGGTTGTATCCGGTGTGGCTTAGTGGATAAAGCATCAGCACGTAGAGCTGAAAACCCGGGTTCAAATCACGGCGCCGGAGAGAATTTTTCTCCGTTCCATTACTCTTTCATCGTATGATGACGCAGAATATCTGCATGGAAATATCATATGTACTTCGGTACATTAAAATAATATATATAAGTTGTAGGAAGTAATGAAAAATCTAAGCAAAAGAAGAAAGAGTCAAGGAATACTGGAAGAAAGAAAGAAAGAAAGAAAGAAAGAAAGAAAGAAAGAAAGGAAAAAAGAGATGGACAGAAAGAAAGACAGGAAAAGAGACACAGAAAGGAAAGAACTGACAGACAGAGAGGAAGGAACAGACAGGAAAAGAGACAGACAGAAAGGGAAGAACAGACAGGAAAAGAGACAGACAGAAAGGAAAGAACAGACAGGAAAAGAGACAGACAGAAAGGAAAGAACAGACAGGAAAAGAGACAGAAAGAAAGGAAAGAACAGACAGGAAAAGAGAAGAAAGAAAGGAAAGAACAGACAGGAAAAGAGACAGAAAGAAAGGAAAGAACAGACAGGAAAAGAGACAGACAGAAAGGAAAGAACAGACAGGAAAAGAGACAGACAGAAAGGAAAGAACAGACAGGAAAAGAGACTGACAGAAAGGAAAGAACAGACAGGAAAAGAGACAGACAGACAGAAAGGAAAGAACAGACAGGAAAAGAGACAGACAGACAGAAAGGAAAGAACAGACAGGAAAAGAGACAGAAAGAAAGGAAAGAACAGACAGGAAAAGAGACAGACAGACAGAAAGGAAAGAACAGACAGGAAAAGAGACAGACAGAAAGGAAAGAACAGACAGAAAAAGAGACAGAAGATTCAATTATTATTATTAATATTATTATTATTATTATTGTCATTATTATTATTGTTGCTATTATTATTATCATTATTATTATTATTATTATTATTATTATTATTATTATTATTATTATTATTATTATTATTATTATTATTATTATTTGCGACTTCTCTGGTCTTACACGGATGATGGAACCTGTATGTAATTCAAGTAAAGTTCCAGTAAACGATAGAATAACGAATAACCTACTTCTCATCACGGTCAACGTGAAAGCCTGAAAACTCTTATATGTAAGACTTTCGTATATAATTTTATATGCTCGTCCATGCCGAAATGTAGTAATTATACACCTGGTAGTAGCCCTTCAATGCACCTCATTAAAGTACACCTATTCATTATAATTCAGTTATTCAATCAATGAGAAATCACATTTGTACTGATTGTACCATTATAAAACAGCAAGTATCGATTATTCTCGGATATGCAATCGAAAGACAATTAGTGAAAAGTCACGGAGGCTGGAAATCCAATACTGTTGCAGAAGATTATGTTCTGTTACTATAATAATTAGCGTTAATTGTAAATAATATTGAAATAAATTCAATTTGTCATCTCGTTTTTCAATTCTAAATCAGTTTCCAGGTTATATCAAGACTAATCTTCATGTTATTCTCTATATTATATCAAGGTTAATGACATTCGTGCCTCGGAAAAAATTAATACTTTCGCGTCTGCGCACATCTCACAATTCAGGTCAGTTCCGCTCCTCACTTACATAACCATAACATGAATACTTATGAATAATTTCAAGTTAGAAACATGGTCGAGCATAAAAAGTCGTATGAAACTTGCCTATAATGGTAATTAAGACGCTCGTATGAAAATTATGAAACGAGCGCAAGCGAGTTTCATAAACATACTCGCGTCTTAATTACTACCATTATAGGCTTGTTGCATAATGTACTATTAATATGATTACTTTATTTTCCATATCATATTAATATTTTAGCTACTTCTATAGTTTAAATGACCTTCAAATGGTACACTTGTTCTTACTTTAGAAATTACGTAAGGCACAGATAGAATATAATATAGCTTGAGAAGTATTGTCATCTCGTACTTAAATTAGTAACATTGACTTACCTATAGAAAAGAAAGTTTCAGGTTTTAACTTCCGAGTAAGACAACTTGTTAGGAAAGTTCTGTGAAATACAAACATGTCACAAAATGTAATGGAAATAGCACGAGTTTGAAAATTGGTAGGAACGGATGAATAGAAAGTTTCATTTTTCTTTCCTTCGCTTCTGAGTTCTACGAAGAAATAGCGATATCTGTTCTATTGATATGTTTCCGCATTACTACAAAAGAGATTAAAGTTTTAACAAACGTAACAAAAAGGTATATTCTGTTCTGCTCGGGCATATCTTTGTTGCTTTTCATCGCGATATAACTCTGCGTATTGCGTTACATAATTATGATCTTCAGAGCAGTTTCTTCAGTCAAGTTCCGGATTTTCTTCTCGACTTGTAGGCTAATTATAATTAATACAAACATATTATACTACAGGGTGTCCGGAAAAGACCTGACGAAAAAGAAATAACTATATCTCTGAAACTATTGCATTTATTGTCAAAGGCAAACAATACGTTTCAATGCACCTCTATATGAGCATCATTTGTGGCCCGGGCTATGTCCGGACGATACTCAATCTCCTGTCACACACGGGAAATCATCTGCGGTGTGACTAGTCCTATTGCTTCGTAGATTCGGCCACGTAACTCTGCAATATCGGTCACAGGAGTGCGATACACTTTGTCTTTCACTAAATCTCACAGAGAGAAATCTAGCGGGGTCATGTCCGGCGACCGTGGTGGACATGGCGTAGGTCCGCCTCACCCAATCCAACGGTCAGGAAATGTGCGCACATGGTTAGCATAGTGTGGAGGGGCCTCCGTCCTGTTTAAACACTGTTTCTGGTGGTAGTTGTGAGACAGCGTAATTTCGCAGCATATCCAGGTATGTGTTACCTGTTACTGTGAGCTCTTGTCCGTTTGGAAACGACGTTGTACTCGCTTGACTGACTTCAATTCAGCCAGTCATAAAACGCATTTCTGCTTCCTCTACTGTGATAAACATTGTCCGGCTGTTCACTTGGTACACGCACAACTTTCATTCCCAGCTCTGAGAGCAAGGCTGACTATATACACTGCGCAGAACGAGCTTTTTTTCGTTTTATCCTCGCGCAATGGTATGCGCACGCGCGTAACATGCTGCTAGGTAACAAAACTTATTGAGTTTCTCTTACTAACTATAAAAACATTGAGGTAATAACTGTAATATTTTCAGATATATAATTACTTGTTTTTCGTCAGGTCTTTCCCGGACACCCTGTATTAATGAAAGGTGTCATTACTTTCCATGAATCTATGTTATAATGTCACATCTTATCTAAACTTGTTCGAAGATAATCCACAAAAAAACAAAGTTTTTCAAATTAAAACCTTCACAAGAACTGAAACTTTGCTTTTGGCATAAATTTAAGCAAACCAAAAATTAAAAAAATCACTGAAAGATTACAGAGTTATTTGCAGAACATGTAGTATTTTGTCGCTTACATAATACAGGGTGATCCGTTTGGTTCTGGATAAAATAAAAACATCGTAAAACATTTACTACTCAACTTTATTTGTTGAAACTTTGTGCATACAACATTGAAAGATGGGAGATTCCTCAGAGCTCAAAATTACCCCCATTGCACACCCTGCACAACTCATAACGGTGATGCAATTCAGCCCATGTCCGTTTTAAGGGGAGAGGATGGTATTTTTTGGTGAAAAATGAGTAAATTTTCAAAAAAAATCTTTAAAATACTCTGTGATATGTCTGGAATGCATAGCATAACATTTTGTGGGTATTTGTGCTCTTACCGGATGTTGAGTCGCCATTTTTAAACTTCCTGCGTTATGGATTTTTAAATCACTCGCTACTCGGTAAATTAAATTTTCAAAAAAATTATTTTCTTTAAAATACCCTTTAATATGTGTGGAATTCGTTGCATAACATTTTGTGGGTATTTGCGCCCTTATCGGATGTTGAGACGTCATTTTTAAACTTCCTTCGCTATGGATTTTTAAATCACACGCCCGCTTTCATCGGTTTCCAGTAATTTCATTTTTTTTGCTACATTGCCAGACAAAAATGGATGTAATTTCTGAAATATTAAAGATACATGCATGAAATTTAGAACACATATTCTTTAGACTATTAGGAAACGTTTCTCTGTAACAGAATTTTGTTAATTGGTTTCATTTTAAAAATACGTCCGTTTGTTTGCAACAAAGGATATCAGAAAATTGCTATTAAATTTTAATTGTTTATTTTACAAACGTAGGGACTAATATTAAAATTCTGTTACAGACAGTTTGTAGAACATGCTTTTGCAAATTCATTGCAAAACACTGTTTGAATCTATCTTTGAAAACTGTTTAGATATACCTATCAGTTTTAGTACAATCCTGTATTGGGTATATTTTTTTCAAATTGGGTCCCCAAATAATTTTTTTTTCGAAATATTTTTATTTGGTTGAGTTGCCACGGCTATGAGCTCTCTACATACAAAAAATTAATATTTTACACAAAATAGGAAAAAAGTATTAAAAATACCATCCTCTCCCCTTAACATAAGAAGGGTGATTTATTGAAAAGCTTGAGTAATTTTTACTCTCAGATTATCAATGTTGCTGGATTTCTGTATGTCTTTAACAAAACCCTACACGAAGAAGTCAGGAGGGGTTAGATCTGGGGAGTTTGGGGACCAAGCCAAGAGAAGCTGCTTCTCGTAGTGGGTTTCGCCTGCGATGTCTTGCATTTTTTTTAAACACAGAATCTGTTTCTAAAAATGTTCGATACCACGACATTATGGAATCGTATTTAGGTACATTACGCACTCCATACTCACAACGAAATTCCCTTTGATCTATTTTAACACTCTCAGATTTAGCATACCAAAGAACACATTGTGCCCGCTGTTGATTTGTAGTAGCCATTTTAATCATCTACTATGTTCATGTCCTTTCAGATTATGCGTTGTTGATTGTCATATATGGAAACTCTCATCTTTTAATCATAATATAACCAGCAAGAAATTTTTCCTGATATCATAATAGCGTTATAATAATAAATTATTATTATCCGTACCCAAACGGATCAGACTGTATTTAGAGAATTAATTAATTAATTTAGTTTCATCATCTGGTGCAGTAAAAGGAACAAGAAGCTAATTTTACAAATACAAATAATTACTCTTGAACCTACAACATTTTACCCATAGCCTACAAGGCAAGTTTATGCTATATTTGTTTCCTTTGTTCACTTTGACTGTAAAATAATTCTAACTAGAAAATAAAGACGTGTTCTATAGTTGGAGCCATCCGCTAACCCATGCAATAACCCAGTATTACTGCAGAGCTCGTAAAATACAAATGAGAAAGTGTGTTACTTTAAGTTTTTGTTCGAAATTAAAAGTTATCTGTTCGTTTGCCTCCATTGGATCACATTATGATTTTTGCTTGTTATTTATACGTAGTTGATGGATTGTCTTACTGCTTTAATAAATCTTTCCCAAGCTTTCTAGTGGAAGATCTAGTTTCCTCAGCTTAACACATTCTTGCTTGACTGAAACTGAGTAAAAAGATTAAGTATTTCAACACATACATACACCATTTCTCGTATCGCAGTGTATTCACGTGTTTTTCTTTTTGTGTGTTACATGAAGTTTTGGACAATGGACAAAGTTATCCTTCCAGTGTTGCTAAGCGACACAATTACGAATTGAAAAACGCCGTCTCGTAAATTATGTTTGTTTACATATAGTATACCCCAATTTAAAACAGCTGTGGAAATTGAATTATGAAAATATTCCGAGACTGTTTTCTATACATGAAGGAAAGAAGACGTCCGATTAGACTCTATGCTTACTCAGATATTTAAATACTCGTATATAACATACAAAGTAAATAAGAATAAAAACTGTGAGCAGACTGTTTAAATAAATATGATGAATAAAACCGCTATCTCGTACTGTAAAGAAGAGAAAAAATGTATTTGAAATACAGACCTTGTGTCGCTTAATTTCGCTCTCTCGCTCTCTCTCTTTCTCTCTCTCTCTCTCTCTCTCTGTGACTGTCTATATCCCTCACTCACACACACATGCGTATATCCACGAGGGTTTTCACAACCATATCGGATTTGCTGTAACAGGGGGGATTGTAATGAAACCCATACCAAGTTGTAGCATTTGAAGAGGAGATTCCAACACAAGTAGGTTGTAAGGGTAGAAGGACAGACCTCACAGACAGACATTTTAACCGGTGTTACTGTCAAGTTTCTTGATTACCATCAGTAGCAACTTCTACGACCATAACGGACATGAATTTTTTACATATAAATCTACTATACGCAAGATCCTCGTTGCGAATCCCGTATTTCCAATTTCCTTTTTATTTTCCACTTTATTATTTGATGTCATTTTATAAGTTACAATGTATCATTATCATTATATCGCGGAAATGCTTGCAATTTCATGTTTTTATTGATTTTGCATATTGAAAAAGTAAAAGTGTACCTTTGCCGATTATGGTTTTACGTTCGAATAAAGCCAACTTTATTTAGCGTAAATGCTCATTTTGAGGGTTTCCCCTTTTAAATGTATACTAGGGGATTGTGCAGCAAATGCTGCAAAGTAACTTCATTAGACGTTCAAATAAAAGTTTTTCACATTTATTTTCAATGAAGAATACCACACATTTTGAAAGATATTTTGCTTCCATAGTAATGAAATATATTTCCTCTGAGTGATTTTTTTTATACCAAATACTTTTTCTTGAACCTATCCCCCTTCAGTTTCTGAGTTTCAACGCGCAACAATGTCAGGACGACCAGTGGGTTTTTCATGTGGGAGTAAAGCAATAGCTATTTCAGGTCATTGTGGATTGTAGGTGAAAGTTAAAAAAATGTCAGGTATGCTATGCTTTCCGACAATAAACACAGCATCTTGGTATAGCTGCTGCATGTAGAGCTTGAAATGTAGAGGGTAAAATCATTTTATCCTGCTAAGAGATCTTACTGAATTGATTGGGAGATTACATAATTTTGTTTGCTTCTTATTTTATCAGTAAGTAATATCTTTTGATCTTTCTTTAGGAACTGTAATTTTTGCGCTCTCTCAAGCCAATACTGAAGAGAATGAGGCATATAAATATCTACACCACACCGCCATTAAGCATATGAAAAAGACCCAATCCCATTTGATTAATAACTATAAAAATATATGATTTTTAATAACAATATTATTATCTTACGTAAGTTTTGTAGTTTATACTATATAGCCGCCACTCAGTAAATGATAGAAATGAAGATCTAATTTAAGATATTTTCTACATCTACTTACATGACCATCATAACGTTTCATTTTCATATAATCAATATAGCATTAATATGTATAATTAATAAAAAAAATAGTCACATCATGACATTAACTATAATAATATTTCATTTCTAATGATAATGTCATCAAACCACCTCAAGTTTTATACATTTTAATATCCAATAACAGCTGTATTCAGAAAATTACACACCGCAGATTTAGGGTGGAATTCATAGTCGTCACTTATAAAATGAGTGAACCCTTAAGTAATAAGTGTTTGCTTATAATAAGGGAACCCTTAAGTCAGTTCCGAATTCATAGACAACACTTATTTTCACGTAATGAGTGCTCACTTACAGCTGCCGGACATGACGTCATAACAAAAGCTGACTCTCATTGAACTAATCGGAAGCAGCTCTACATGTGGAGTTGCTATAACAACGAGTTATCAATATTATTGTACTGAGTAAGTTATATACAGCAATAGTTTCATGATATGTTAAATTCTAGTTGCATGTTAGTTATAGCTATAATCAGATATCATACTAATTGGAACACGTGTTCTGTAGTAGTGAATTTCTTAAATAAATAAATTAAGCCTATTAGGCCTACTGTATAATACTGTATATTGAATTTATTAACATAGTGTTATATTTACTCTGTAATTTGCCAATTATAGCTGCATTTTACATTTTTGGCTATGATATCCATACTTAACTCTTTTTAATTTATTTTATTTGGTATTTTTCATTTATATCTAGATCTGTGTCTTTTATTTAGGTAGTATCTATTTGTTTTTTTTTTTTAATTTTTAATTTGTAATTACACTTGTATCTGTTTTATAATAATAATAATAATAATAATAATAATAATAATAATAATAATAATAATGATTTATTTTAGCTGGCAGAGTTAAGGCCGTAAGGCCTTCTCTTCCACTCAACCAGCAAAAAGTGTATATACATATGCATGAACTTACAAAGAATCCAACAATTTGATTTAGATGAGAATTACATGTATACAAAAGTTATTTACAAATTAAACAACAAAATACTATGAACTATTAATTAAACACTGAAATAAACTGTGTAGCAGAATTAAACTAAAATACATAGAATGTTAATATATTTCAAATAATATTAGGTAATAGAAAGAGATTATTACGAGACAATTAAAATACAGCACAATCAGGATGATGTCTAAAGAAAAAAGTAACAATGTAGTCAGTGATAGTTTAAATCAGTATGATTGGAGTGAAATGCTAATAAGGTTATCTTTTAAGCTGTTCTTAAAGGTGTTTATTGTCTTGCAGCCCCTAATACTTTGTGACAAGGAATTCCATTGACGCGAGGTGGATATTGTAAAAGATGATGAATAACAAGATGTTCTATGAAGAGGTATACTTAGCGTGCCACAGATAAGTGATCTGGTATTTACGTCATGGTTAGAGTATAGATAAGAGAAACGAGACGAAAGGTAATTTGGTGTTGAAGTGTGCAGAATTCGAAAGAGTAAAGACAAAGAGTGTAAAGTTCTACGTTCTTTAAGTCGGAGCCACGAGAGACTTGCGAAGGATGGTGATATGTGATCATACCGTCGGATGTTGCACACGTATCTGACGCACATATTCTGAGCTCGCTGTAACTTGACTGACAATTCAGAACTTAGGTCACTTAACAAAACGTCACAATAATCGAAGTGCGGCGTTACTAGGGTTTGCACTAGGGTAAGTTTTAGTTGCTGGGGCAAGAAGTTTCTCAAGCGACTCAAACAGTGAATGGAGGAACAGATTTTTTTTATCGTTTCTTTAACTTGAAAATTCCAACTTAGATTATTATCAAAAAAGAAGCCAAGATTTTTTACGACAGATGAATAAGGGATTAGCGTGTTGTTAAGGGTAACAACTGAAAGATTACTGTTATTAAGGGAGTTAAATAAACGCTTATGTCCAATAATTATGGCTTGAGTCTTACTTGGATTAAGTGCGAGTCCGAAATTGGCCGCCCAAGTGGAGACAGTGGCTAGGTCACAATTTAACTTGTCAATCGATTCATTGATCTTATTGGGTCTGGAATGTATGTAAAGTTGTAGGTCGTCGGCATAGAGGTGATATCGGCAATACTGTAAGTTCTTTGATACGTCATTAATGTAGATAGAGAAAAGTAGTGGTCCTAATACGGAGCCCTGCGGCACTCCCGCCTTTGTGCATCTCCATTGGGAGAATTGATTATCAAGATTGGGAGAATTGATTATCTTTTTTCATGTTATATGCAATTCTATGCTTTTTTAACAAATATCTGTACTGTCTATTGCAATCAGGGCTTTGCCCTGTTATAGACATAAATAAATAAATAAATAAATAAATACTCGTAAATAAATAAATAAGTACCGGTAAGTAAGTAAGTAAATAAATAAATACATGTCGGTAAGTAAGTAAATAAATAAATAACGATGAATTTGGCTAAAGCAACAACTTCGAATTGATCTGAAAACGATATTGCTTCTTAAATTCCAGTTCACTATACATTTCCAGAGAATTCTCCATGTCTCTAATATACCTTTTTGGGACACGTATATCTTCCTCATTTCGTTCAACAAACTCCACAAAATCCTCAAATCATTCTCGGTATCCATTTTGAAAATGAGTGGTCACTTAAGGGTATAGATCAGCTCGCTTAAGTAATCACTCATTATGTGAATGAGGGACAACTATGAATTAGAAATGAGTATAAGTAACCACTTAAGGGTTCACTCATTTATAAGTGACGACTATGAATTCCGCCCTTAGACCTGTAAATTATTTTTAGTAAGCCTTGAAGTTTTTAATAACCAATTTAATTTGTGCTCTAAATATGTCAGTAATCCTGCAGGTCATGACTAGAGAGATACAGATTGCAAATCAGGTTTGCAGAGACGGAAAAGGCATTTGGTATAAACGAGTTTTATTGTTTTATTTCGGATATAAATTAATAATTTGAAACGAAGTATAGAAGAGTCAAAGCTGGTGAGTTATTTCCCGAAAAACTTGTAAATCATTGCTTCTTTCAGTAATTGTAATAATGAAAATTTCTAGGTTGCTGTTGACTCATTTCGTCAAAGGACAGGACAAAGGTTGAAAGTTTATCTGTGTTGTACAGGATGTCGCTGCCATAGAAGGAAATTCTAGTGAGAACGACAAAACACTGGGGTTGGTGTGCTGATGTTACGTTGTTGCATTCAGACGCAGAAAAAATTTTAGTCCTTCATATAAAGGAAGAGAAAAAAATATGTACTAAGACATACAGAAAATATTATTACAGACTATGGAAAGAGTATTAACCTAAATCTCTATGCAGACTGCTACTTGACAAGATGAGACGACTTAGATAGGATGTTTTGCTTTACAAAAACAAGCTTTGTGTGGTAGAGCTGCCTTTCATTGACACTTTGAATGGTGAGTATGTACAGTATATATACGTGGGAGGTTGGTTACGTAGGTGTTGCTATACGGGTATTGATTGCGGATGCTAAACGGATCGACAAGGTGCGAATAGACGTGATAATGAAACTGAAACCTGTGTTCCATTGAGGATAAATACACGGCTTACTGATATCTGCAGATATATTCGATTAAGATCTTCCTGGTGAACTCCAATGTAAGGTGAAATTCATTGCCTCTGTTGATAGGAAGGTAGGTGACGATGATATCAGCGTTTACTTTAGATGCTGCCGAGAAATTACTGATAAAGTTTGCACAGCAACAAGGACAGGACCGAAATAAAATGAATGATTTTAGTATTAAACTCATAACTATTTCGATCTCTCTAGAGATAGAAAAATTAAAGGCAGGCCTACAAAATATTCATGGAAAAAAATACAGAAATATTGGTACTACATAGCGATTTAAAGAATGAACTGAAATAAAAATCACAGAGATGTTTTTTAACAATGAATTCATTTAATGTTCTGCCAAAAGTCAGGTCTTTCACTGCAAACCCAATACTCTCCAGTCTTTCCTATTTTCTGCCTTCCTCTTTGTCTCTGCATATGATCCATATATCTTAATGTCGTCTATCATCTGATATCTTCTTCTGCCCCGAACTCTTCTCCTGTTCACTATTCCTTCCAGTGGTGCATCCCTCAGTAGGCAGTTTCTTCTCAGCCAGTAACCCAACCAATTCCTTTTCCTCTTCCTGATAAGTTTCAGCATCATACTTTCTTCACCCATTCTTTCCAACACAGCTTCATTTCTTATTCTCTCTGTCCACTCATACTAGCTCAGTAACTCACTCTCGCTCACTCATACTCGCTCAGTAACTCACTCTCGCTCAATCATACTCGCTCAGTAACTCTCTCTCGCTCACTCATACCCGCTCAGTAACTCACTCTCGCTCACTGATACTCGCTCAGTAACTCACTCTCGCTCACTCATACTCGCTCAGTAACTCACTCTCGCTCACTCATACTCGCTCAGTAACTCACTCTCGCTCACTCATACTCGCTCAGTAACTCACTCTCGCTCAATCATACTCGCTCAGTAACTCTCTCTCGCTCACTCATACCCGCTCAGTAACTCACTCTCGCTCACTCATACCCGCTCAGTAACTCACTCTCGCTCAGTAACTCACTCTCGCTTACTCATACTCGCTCAGTAACTCAATCTCTCATTCATACTCTCTTAGTAACTCACTCTCGTTCACTCATACTCGTTCAGTAACTCACTCTCTCATTCATACTCTCTCAGTAACTCACTCTCGTTCACTCATACTCGTTCAGTAACTCACTCATTCATACTCTCTCAGTAACTCACTCTCGCTCATTCATACTCGCTCACTCATACTCGCTCAGTAACTCACTTTCGCTCACTCATACTCGCTCAGTAACTCACTCTCGTTCACACATACTCGTTCAGTAACTCACTCTCTCATTCATACTCTCTCAGTAACTCACTCTCGCTCACTCATACTCGCTCAGTAACTCACTTTCGCTCACTCATACTCGCTCAGTAACTCACTCTCGTTCACTCATACTCGTTCAGTAACTCACTCTCTCATTCATACTCTCTCAGTAACTCACTCTCGTTCACTCATACTCGTTCAGTAACTCACTCTCTCATTCATACTCTCTCAGTAACTCACTCTCGCTCACTCATACTCGCTCAGTAACTCACTTTCGCTCACTCATACTTGCTCAGTAACTCACTCTCGTTCACTCATACTCGTTCAGTAACTCACTCTCTCATTCATACTCTCTCAGTAACTCACTCTCGTTCACTCATACTCGTTCAGTAACTCACTCATTCATACTCTCTCAGTAACTCACTCTCGCTCACTCATACTCGCCCAGTAACTCACATTCGCTCACTCATACTCGCTCAGTAACTCACTCTCGTTCACTCATACTCGTTCAGTAACTCACTCTCTCATTCATACTCTCTCAGTAACTCACTCTCGTTCACTCATACTCGCTCAGTAACTCATTCCTGTTCACTCATACTCGTTTAGTAACTCACTCTCTCATTCATACTCTCTCAGTAACTCACTCTCGTTCACTCATACTCGTTCAGTAACTCACTCATACTCTCTGAGTAACTCACTCTCGCTCACTCATACTCTCACAATAACTCACTCTCGCTCACTCATACTCGCTCAGTAACTCACTATCGCTCACTCATACCCGCTCAGTAACTCACTCTCGCTCACTGATACTCGCTCAGTAACTCACTCTCGTTCAGTCACTCACTCTCGCTCACCTATTATCTGTCGCTCACTCTTGATCAGTTATTCACTCTTTCTCACTCATTCTCGCACGCTCACTTTTCTTCAGTCACTTTCACTTCCTCTCTCACTAACATCCTCAGTCATCTTCCTCACTCTCGCAGTCAGTCATGCATTCTAGTTATTGAATACAAGTGGGGGGATTTTATCTGAAATCGTAGTTCCAACATTCCTCATCGACTCATCATTATTTCCATGTCGTACTTGCAGAGTTGAAAGGAAATTAGACACTTACAATTACCGATATAATATGTTTAATGGTGAACATACAAGGAAATAATTTTTTTTTTACTCGTCTTCGCCGATAACATTGTTGTTACCTTTCTTAGGATTGTGGATCAACTGTAAACATTTACAAATAGCGGGAATCCCTGGTCGTGTTTCCAGTGTAATGTAAATATTCGACTTCAGGTACAACAGAAAAAATAGAAAATTATCATACATTAATATTGGCCACATATATATAGAGATTAAATCTTCAATTTCCTACATGTATCGAACCCCGGTATTTTGAAATTATAATCGAATGCGCTACTACTAAGTTTTCTTTTCTAAATCGTACTATCAGGGACTGGAATGCTTTACCTGCAGACTTACTAAAGGCTTTATCAATAACCAAAAATGTATTTAAAAATAGGCTTAAGAAGTTTACTAATAGACCGTAATTTTACACAGTATTTAAAGGGTGTAAATGATATTTTGTTATTGAAATGTTGTATCAGTGAAGAATTATGTTGTGTCAGTGAAGTGTGTTGTGTAAGTGAAACGTGTTCCTGTCAGGGAAGCTTTATAATTTATAGTGGCAATGCAAAGTATTTAAACAGTGAAATGTTTTTGAAGTGTTAGTAAAATCAGGATAGAATCGGTGAAACGTGTCGTAGTTCCAGTGCAGTGAGTGAGTTGACAGCGAAATGAGTGTAGTGCTGAAAGGTACTTGTGCAGATATGAACATGTCATACTCGTGGGTTTTAGTTCGAACTTAGATTTAAGATACAAATTAGATTTAATTTAAATGTTATTTTAAGTGATCGTGCTTCATTTAATTTAGGATGTTCCCTGTTATTATTATTATTATTATTATTATTATTATTATTATTATTATTATCATCATCATCATCATCATCATCATCATTCAATCCTTAACAGATGGAAAAACTATATTGGGCAGCTACTAAATATACATAGGCCAAGTAGAAATGATCGGGACGAAATTCAAATACAAACTGCTGAGCCATTTACACCGGAACCCACACTTTCTGAAGTCGAAATTGTGATAGAAAATCTGAAAAAGTACAAGTCTCCAGGCATTGATCAAAATCCAGCAGAATTAATACAAGAGGGTGGAAGCGTATTATCTAGCGAAATTTATAAACTCATACTTGCAATTTGGGAAAAGGAAATTGTACCAGAACAATGGAAGGAGTTAATAATCGTACCTATTTTTAAGAAGGGGGACAAGACTAACTCTAGTAATTTTCGAGGAATATCACTTTTGTTGACGTCGTACAAAATTTCGTCGCATATCCTTTTGAGAAGATTAACTCCGTATGTAGATGAAATTATTGGGGATCATCAGTGTGGTTTCAAGCGTAATAGATCGACTATTGATCAGATTTTTTGTATTCGACAGATATTGGAGAAAAAATGGGAGTATAAGGGTGCAGTACATCAGTTATTTATAGATTTCAAAAAGGCGTATGACTCGGTTAAGAGAGAAGTTTTATATAATATTCTTATTGAATTTGGTATTCCTAAGAAACTAGTTCGATTAAATAAAATGTGTCTCAGTGAAACGTACAGCAGAGTTCGTAAAGGTCAGTTTCTGTCAGATGCGTTTCCAAGTCACTGCGGGCTAAAGCAGGGAGATGCACTGTCACCTTTACTTTTTAACTTCGCTCTAGAATATGCCATTAGGAAAGTCCAGGATAACAGAGAGGATTTGGAATTGAACGGGTTACATCAGCTTCTTGTCTATGCGGATGAAGTGAATATGATAGGAGAAAATCCACAAACGATTAGGGAAAACGCGGAAATTCTGCTTGAAGCAAGTAAAGAAATAGGGTTGGAAGTAAATCCCGAAAAGACTAAGTATATGATTATGCCTCGTGATCAGAATATTGTACGAAATGGAACTATAAAAGTTGGAGATTTATCCTTCGAAGAGGTGGAAGAATTCAAATATCTTGGAGCAACAGTGACAAATGTAAATGACACTCGGGAGGAAATTAAACGCAGAATAAATATCGGAAATGCCTGTTATTATTCGGTTGAGAAGCTTTTGTCATCTATTCTGCTGTCAAAAAAAAAGAAAGTTAGAATTTATAAAACAGTTATAGTACCAGTTGTTCTGTATGGCTGTGAAATTTGGACTCTCACTTTGAGAGAGGAACAGAGATTGAGGGTTTTTGAGAATAAGGTTCTTAGGAAAATATTTGGGTCTAAGAGGGATGAAGTTACAGGAGAATGGAAAAAGTTACACAACGCAGAGCTGCACGCATTGTATCCTTCACCTGACATAATTAGAAACATTAAATCCAGATGTTTGAGATGGGCAGGGCATGTAGCACGTATGCGCGAATCCAGAAATGCATATAGAATGTTAGTTGGTAGGCCAGAGGGGAAAAGACCTTTGGGAAGGCCGAGACGTAGGTGGGAAGATAATATTAAAATGGATTTGTGGGAGGTGGGATATGATGGTAGGGACTGGATTAATCTTGCTCAGGATAGGGACCAATGGCGGGCTTATGTGAGGGCGGCAATGAACCTCCGGGTTCCTTAAAAGCCAGTAAGTAAGTATTAATTGTATTTTAATTAATAAGTTTATTATTGTCAGTATTGAGTGTAATTAGTTACCACTGCCACCGGGTATATACCCATTGCAGTGTGAATACATACATGCATGCATACATGCATGCATACATACATGCATACATACATACATACATACATACATACATACATACATACATACATACATACATACATAACACTAGTAGAACATATATGGTCTTTGGTATCAAAATATACAACAGTTTGCCTTATGACATCAAATATACAAAAAATTCTCTGAAATTTAGGAATTATATAAAAACGAAATTAATAAAATTGTGTCCCTACAGTCTTGAGGATGCACGCATGGGCCGTTGAAATGAATATATATATATATATATATATATATTTTTATATTTGACTTATTTTAAATTAAATTGTAATTGTATATATTTGACCATGTCTATGCATACATTATGCCATCGACAACAAAGTTCTATCTATCTATCTATCTATCTATCTATCTATCTATCTATCTATCTATCTATCTATCTATCTATCTATCTATCTATCTATCTATCTATCTATCTATCTATCTATCTATCTATCTATCTATCTATCTATCTATCTATCTATCTATCTATCTATCTATCTGTCTGTCTGTCTGTCTGTCTGTCTGTCTGTCTGTCTGTCTGTCTGTCTGTCTGTCTGTCTGTCTGTCTGTCTGTCTGTCTGTCTGTCTATCTATTATTCTATCTATCTATCTATCTATCTATCTATCTATCTATCTATCTATCTATCTATCTATCTATCTATCTATCTATCTATCTATCTATCTATCTATCTATCTATCTATCTATCTATCTATCTATCTATCTATCTATCTATCTATCTATCTATCTATCTATCTATCTATCTATCTATCTATCTATCTATCTATCTATCTATCTATCTATCTATCTATCTATCTATCTATCTATCTATCTATCTATCTATCTATCTATCTATCTATCTATCTATCTATCTATCTATCTATCTATCTATCTATCTATCTATCTATCTATCTATCTATCTATCTATCTATCTATCTATCTATCTATCTATCTATCTATCTATCTATCTATCTATCTATCTATCTATCTATCTATCTATCTATCTATCTATCTATCTATCTATCTATCTATCTATCTATCTATCTATCTATCTATCTATCTATCTATCTATCTATCTATCTATCTATCTATCTATCTATCTATCTATCTATCTATCTATCTATCTATCTATCTATCTATCTATCTATCTATCTATCTATCTATCTATCTATCTATCTATCTATCTATCTATCTATCTATCTATCTATCTATCTATCTATCTATCTATCTATCTATCTATCTATCTATCTATCTATCTATCTATCTATCTATCTATCTATCTATCTATCTATCTATCTATCTATCTATCTATCTATCTATCTATCTATCTATCTATCTATCTATCTATCTATCTATCTATCTATCTATCTATCTATCTATCTATCTATCTATCTATCTATCTATCTATCTATCTATCTATCTATCTATCTATCTATCTATCTATCTATCTATCTATCTATCTATCTATCTATCTATCTATCTATCTATCTATCTATCTATCTATCTATCTATCTATCTATCTATCTATCTATCTATCTATCTATCTATCTATCTATCTATCTATCTATCTATCTATCTATCTATCTATCTATCTATCTATCTATCTATCTATCTATCTATCTATCTATCTATCTATCTATCTATCTATCTATCTATCTATCTATCTATCTATCTATCTATCTATCTATCTATCTATCTATCTATCTATCTATCTATCTATCTATCTATCTATCTATCTATCTATCTATCTATCTATCTATCTATCTATCTATCTATCTATCTATCTATCTATCTATCTATCTATCTATCTATCTATCTATCTATCTATCTATCTATCTATCTATCTATCTATCTATCTATCTATCTAACATACATACATACATACATACTTTCGTTCATAGCCAAGAATGAAAGTTATTAATATTTGACGAAGTCTGTGCAGTGTCCAACATTTGTTTCTTACCTGTACACAAAAAATTCTCTCTGTTAAAAATCATTTTTATCTACCCACACTAAAGGCAGAGAGTTATTGATACTAGATAATCAGGCTCGTGATTGCTTTGAATATTTTATTAGAAGTTTTAAGCTCCGGAGTTTTAAAGGGTGCGGTTATCGCCAGTTTCAGAACTTGTGCTGCTCGTTTTAGTTCCCGCCTCCCATCTCCTCATCATCTCTGTCATTATCATCATTATTATCCCCGTCATTTCACTTGCGCTGTTTTCTAGCTCGAAAGCAATTATCCGCTATCTTGTTACAAAGAGCGTGAAATGGAGGTATTAATGCACGCACTCCGCTATTGCGGACGCATTTCTCTTGCAGGAGGATTCCGTGACGTAATTAAAGGGGAGAAAAAGTTTACTCTGTCTGAACGTTGATTACTTGACAACAGTGTTTGACGCTTTTCTAATCTGCCATAACTCTTGACGCAAGTATAAAACAGTTATAGCAGTGCTGTAACATACAGTTATTTCTATATCTCCGAAGTTCTTGGAACAGCGAACCCTGTTGAACTACCCTCTTGACGGTTTCATGGCAGTCTGTTCTAGCCTACAGCGTATATCAGTGATGTCAACTGACGCCCATAGGAGCAAGCGTGCGCTTTAGAGCCCAGGAGAGCCTGAGCGCTTTACAGCGGAAAGGAAAGAGACAGACGAAAGAGGTAGTATATACCGCTTGGTCGAGCTATATTCAGGGATGGCCAGCACTGATTCAATAGATAAAGGGAAGAGAACTTACTAAAACTGAATCCATGTTAATTTTTAGATTTGCCTGAGAAGTATATGTGCATTATGAGAATGTAAGTTTTAATTTTAATGCTCATTTTTCACAAGTTTGACTTTTTATTCAAAAGAAATATTTTCTCAACTTTTCGTATAGAAAAGTGAAATTTTCAGGTATAGGCCTATTTATTTAGTAGCCTTACAGAATGTTTTCGTAAATCTAAAATACCGTATATACGTATTACTGAATATAGTGTATTGAAAATTTTGAAAATATTCGCATAGAAATTGTTTGTAAGGAAATGAATTAACAAAGCAACTACTGTTACATCATAATCAAAAGATACGTGCCCATGTGTTGTAAAAATTTCAGCTCTATAGCTTCAGCACATTTCGAGAAAATAATTTAATATTCTGATGATAGGAAGTTGCTCACAATTAATATCACCTTAAAAGCATAATGCGATAAGAGTTTAGTTATGTAATGTTAGTTACCGGTACACTTAAAACAGATACAGTACCTAGGTAACTTTGCTTTGTACTGTAATATTGTTTCGATTAGTTTATTGATTACTTTTGTAAGGCTAAAGATACCATCAATATAAATTCCAACTTATCATCTCATACTCAGTCTCTTTCTTTGGAATATCACTTTCTTTATGAATGATGTGTTTCATCTACTTAATACAGTATAATTATATTACTATGGAATTTAAGTGAATATTTCTTCTTAACTCTCTATTATGTTATTAAGATGTAAAACACAAGTGCAATATTAAGAAATCAGTGTTAGTACTTTCGTTTTACAGAAAATATAGATAATATTAAACAGAAAGAAGCCATATAAAAATAAGGACATAAAATGTCACGTTCCGTTTGAAGTTTGTGCACCACTGTTTTCTTAATCCAACAGGTTGCTTATTCATATACACAACCCTTCCTCTTTCCATATTTAACGCTTGCTGCCCGCGCACGACGTCAAGGTCAGAAAAATGCGCTTGCTTTGACATCACTGGCCTATGTCATTGATTTTTTTTAGTTGTTGTTTAGTGAACGGTCCGAAGACTGGTTTGCACCTCATAAGTGATATCAATAAGGCATTACTCATGAGGCAAATAAGTCAGAAGATAATTGGTTCGGGTGAATACAAACAATTCTGCAAATCTAATCTTTCAGGTAACACTCCCTGTAAAGCAGATTTGAATAATTTCGAGGGAAAAATTGTTCCGGGGCCGGGTATCGATCCCGGGACCTCTGGTTGAACGTACCAGCGCTCTGCCAACTGAGCTACCCGGGAACTCCACCCGACACCGTCTCAACCTTTCCCTTTATATCCACACAACTCGCGTGGGCTGACGAAACACCAGAGACCCACATCGAGTGCACACAAACTCTGTGTGACTTGAAATTGTGGTGTTTTGTTAACGTACGCAGTGACGTATATATTATGCAAATCTAATCTTTCAGGTAAAGGGAAAAGTTGAGACGGTGTCGGATGGAGTTCCGGGGTAGCTCAGTTGGAAAAACGCTGGTACGTTCAACCAGAGGTCCTGGGATCGATACCCGGCCCCGGAACAATTTTTCCCTTGAAATTATTCAATACAAACAATTGTTCTTCCTCTGACACATATCGTCAAGTGAGATGTACAGTACAAATTCAAATTCAAATTTATTTACAATTTACATTTGAATTTACATTTGGATAGATACCCGAAATGAGCATATGCTCGTGCTCGGGTACAGTCCAGTAGTCTACATAAATTTTACAGGGTTCAAATAATAATGCTGATGATATAAAATAATAGTAACAATAATAATAATAATAATAATAATAATAATAATAATAATAATAATAATAATAGAATATTCGTGACAGAGATGATACAAAGATTGTAATACAAAATAATTCATTAATAATAATAATAATAATAATAATAATAATAATAATAATAATAGAATAATCGTGACAGAAATGATACAAAGATTGTAATACAAAATAATTCATTAATAATAATAATAATAATAATAATAATAGTGATAAAACAAAAATATTTACAATAATAAAATAAATACTAAGACGGATAAAATAAAATATAAAACCACTAGCGAGAGTTAACACAACTTAAATAAGCATATAGCCTAATAACCGGAAAAAATGCCAAACTCGAAAATCAACAGAAAAGTTCGTTGTATCGCAGACGACAGCAACCGCCGTATTGACATTGTGTTGTGCATTATTGGTAGTAGGGGGTAGCTGAATGTCTACGTTACTGTCGTTCTCTTCGAATCTTCTCGTACAATCATGGGAAGTTAATGCTGTAAAAACAAAATGTCTACGAGTCAAACTGTTCATTATTACCAAGATAAATACAAATAATACTGAAATATATTAATCGAGTTTCAGTTATAGATCTCTCCTTTTGTGCAAGAGGTATCATATCAAAATATTTTATGAAGGGCGGGGAAAATATAAATTTCAATAACTTTCTAGTGACAAGTACAATCAAGTGTATCTGTGGCGATGCTAAGGAATGATTTATTGGAGATATACACTGTTATTAATTAAGAAAATGATCTATTTATATTTATTACAATGTTTTATCTTATAGGGTACATGCATCAGATAAATACAATAAAAATTAGTACCATATAATGCTAGTAACACTTAAAAAAAATTATAATAAAATTTATCAAATATCATACAAACATTTTCACTTTATTTTTAAACTTAAGAATGTGTAAATTGCTTAGGTCTGGATTATTTTTCAATACTGAATTGTCTTGGTCCATAATTCCTACTGTGTCTTAATCCAGCTGTAGTGTGGCATTTAGGTTCTGCCAAAAGAGTTGGGACATTTCTTCTGGTGTTGTGTATACGATTATTTAGTTCTGACAGTCGCCAACAATGTGCGCCTGGGTCAGGCGAGTCCATTAAGTTACGCTAAGGGGTGTTCGGGTTAGTCATTCGCTTGCATTCAGAGCGATCGGATGTCACATGTGCGGTAGAGCGATATTTCCAATATAGTTAAGTTCTACTGCATTTCTTTACTGACCGCTCTCCCTTATCTCTACTTCGAAGCTTTTCCCACTACTTCTATTATCTCCCCTCTTCCTCCTCGGCAAGCTGTCAGGACTAAATAATCGGTCCGTACTGCCTGATAATAGATGTAGGCCTACATATCGGCCAGAACATCAATCAGGGAATAATTTCTTTTTAGCAAGAATTCTTTTTATGCGTCTTCTTTTCTATTAAAAAATGAACCGGTTTCTCTTCTCCTAGTCACTAAATTCTATTTTGTTGAATGAGATGTTTGTTGAAACCAGTATATTTTTCGTAGAAACATAGCATGACATTTTTGTAATTTAATAAAAAATGATTGAAAGAATTTTAGTTGTGTCCAGAACAATTGTTTGTATACATCTGAAGTCTGATTAGTGTAATATATAGAGCAGTGCAAAGGGAGCAGTTGTTCGACACACCGGCAACAGGGCAAGGGTTGTAAATTCACCTTGTGTACCTGCAGAGGTCTGACTCTGCGGTACACAGGATAGCTGCAAGCAGTAGGTACAGCGTAGTAAAGCAAACGTCAGAACTGAAGGAACATAAGAACAGTTCGGTTCTAGTGTTACGATGCCTAAGGCGGAGCAAATTCGTTCGGCAAAGTTTAAGAGACTTAATTCCGAATATGGTGATATTTTTGTTAATTGATTCAAACATAAAACAAATTGGAATACATTGAATCGAATTATGAGTTTATTCCTGATTGTATAACAGCTTTAGAAAAGTCTGGTACAAAACTGGTTGATCAGATTTCCCTCCTGCGAAATATCTGGAAGAAAGTGACTCAAGTAGACGATAAAATTGGTAAAATAATATCTGCGAAAATAACAAACAAGTTGAAAAAAATGGTGGATATTATAAACTCTGAAAGATTAGTGACAGTATTTCTGGAGATAAGGATTCCTTTGAAGAAATAACAGAAGTTGAAAAAAATGTTTTACAGGATTTTACGTATGCCCCAGTTGTCTCAACAGAGGCACAAAGAAGCTTCTCCACGTATAAGGCCATGCTATCAGATAGACGAAAATCGTTTTTTTTTGTTAATAACGTACAAATGTCATTTGTTGTGCATTTTAGCAATATTTGGAAGAAATCTGATAACGTATCACATGTGCATTAATAAATCACACTCATTGTAAAGAAAAGGAAAAACAAAAAACAATTTTTCAAGTGCTTTTGCGAATAAAATATCATGAACCCGTTACAAATAAACAGTGATTTTGTTTGCGTTCTGTATGAAATCATACATGTATGCAGTATACTATTTGTTTAGGATGAAATGGTTAATTAATTTTGTAATTTTGAAATCTTACTGAAGTATCTGTAGGAAATTAATTGTAGAAACGTTAGGAAACTGTGTCATTTCTATTGTGTCGTCTGTACGTCAACACATCGTGTACATGACCGTCAATTGTACACAGGGAACACGCCGAGTAACGTCGGAACCCTTGCTATGATGCCATTCTGTCTGTCATGTGCTACGTCTGCACCGCTCTAGTAATATATATCTAGTCAATGGTATATGCCAGCAGTGGCGAAAATGTGATCGTGCGCCGAGCCACTGTGTAACCTGCAACGTGCCTAGCACCTATGGAGGGAGGCGGACACCCGAAGGGGAAGTGAAGCAACTGTCTGACTTATTAACGGATTTTCATTTTCTTTACGTCAAGCACTTAAATATAATTTTATACAGTACAAGGCTACAAACTAATGTTTAGTACGTGTAACGAAGAAAGAAATGAACAAGAAAACATAGGACACAATATCACAACCTAAAATTAACTGTCTTCAGAATGTCTCTGCGACAGAGCTTCAAAAGAAGGAATTATGTCACTTACTGCCAGTCGTAGTTGATCACTAAGGTATTTGTCTACCAGTCGTGATCTAAATTTGGTTTTTATATTTTCATTGTTGAAAATAATTTTTTACAAACGTAAGTTATAGCGAACATGGCTTCAACAGAGCAAGCGAAAGAACTTAGCTTCGGATAATTATTTTTTGGCAAAGATTTGAAAAGTTCAACATTTGTCAAGTCCTTACATCTAGCTTTCATTTAACATCACATTGTAAATCTGTAAAGATCTAACCGCATTATTCGTACATCTGCTGAAAAAGGATCGACGTACACAGATAATAATAATAATAATAATAATAATAATAATAATACAACCTTTTAATGTTTCATCAGTAACATGTAGTATAATGTCGTTTTATGTTATACAACCGTTTTCCTCGTAATATTTGTGAACAAATCATACATTCAATATTATCATTGTATTGGTAGCAAAAAAATGCGTCCTCCCATCCTACTCGAAACTTTCGTTTTTGTAGAGGTACATGGTTTCGAGAGAGACATTGCGACAATACGCTACTCGCAGGTCAGAGACAAATACAAATGGAACGGAGTTTGACTCCAGTGAGTGAGAAGGTGGGGGTTGTGGGAGGTAGGAAGCAAGAGAAATGCATAGCTATCATTGCGAGCCACAATGTGCTCGCGAGTCACATTTTCGCCACGGCTGGTGTATGCAATGGAGGGGAAAAGGAACTGGCCACCCTACAATTTTACCTCCTCATGAGTATTACCTTGTTGGTGTCACTTGTGAGGTCCAAACCTGTCTTCAGACATCAATGACTTTCCCAAAACAGGCTATGAAATGTTTGATATAAAACAATTTTTATCTCGAAAATGAAGCAAGAACGAGCAAAATTGCATTAAACCCTTTTGTTTCAAATATCTCACAGAATAACCCTTTGAAATTAATCACATTACTTACGATCCAACCTGTATATACTTAAGGGGAGAGGATAGTATTTTTTGGTGAATAATGAGTAAATTAAAAAATTCTTTAAAATACTCTGTGATATATGTGGAATGCATAGCATACTATTTTGTGGGTATTTGTGTCCTTATCAGATGTTGAGGCGCCATTTTTAAACTTCCTGCGTTGTGGATGTTTAAATCACTCTCCTCCTTTTATCGGTTTGCAGTAACTTCATTTTTTTTGCTACATTGCCAGGCAAAAATGGATATAACTTCTGAACTATTAAAGATACATGCATGAAATTTAGAACACACATTCTTTAGACTATTAGGAAACTTTTCTCTGTAACAGAATTTTGTTAATTGATTTCATTTTACAACTACGTCCGTTTGTTTGCAAGAAAGGAAATCAGAAAAGTGTTATTAAATTTTAATTGTTTATTTTACAAACGTAGGGACAAATATCAAACTTCTGCTACAGACAGTTTGTAGAGCATGCTTTTGCAAGTACGTTGGATGAATCTACCTTTAAAATGGTTTAGATATATCGGTTTTAGTAAAATCCTGCATTGGATATATGTTTTTCAAATCTGAGCCTCCAAATAATTTTTTTTCATAATATTTATTTTTGGTTGAGTTGCTACAATTATGAGCTCTTTAGGTACAAAAAATTAATAGTTTACACCAAATAGGAAAAAAGTTTTAAAAAATACCATCCTCTCCCCTTAATCCTAATCGCGTAATATGTATCTTAAATCATTCACTGATTTCACAACCATATAACCATAGTTAACTACTTTGCAGACACCTTGTAGACGTGGAAGTACTAAAATATTGTGCACACACACAAGCTAATTATAAATTTAGACGGTAGAAGCTGAATGAATTCTATGAAACTGATTACATCTCCCAAAAGCCGACTCGTGGTTCTGAATGCTAAAGGAGTTTAATTTCCTCTTCAGTCATCTACAACTTTAACTTCGACTTTGAAAGTGAATAAAGTTTTTACATATCTGAAGAATGCCTTCTACAAGCGTCTGAATACAGAGCCACTTCGGCCAGTATTTCTAGATAAATTCACAGAAATACCCGAATACTTCGTGGAAATTACTTTGGATTAAAATGGAGAAGGAAAAGCGCTTTGATTCAACGGCAATTCATTATATCGTTGACTAACCGCATGCTGTGATCTACTTTCCCATCATTCATTTACTTACTGCATGTATTTGTATTCAGGTCGGTGCTAACTCCAACTCATGGGAGATCTATAATAATGATAATAATAATAATAATAATAATAATAATAATAATTTATTTTAGCTGGCAGAGTTAAGGTATATGTACACCCACAAAACGCAAAAAATGATGAAAAATTAGAATTTTCAAAATATAACTATTTTAATAGAGAATTTTCTCCCCTTTAATTTGATATAAAACATTTTCGATTTATGCCTTATGGTTTTTCAGATAAGTCCCATTTTCCAAAATGCTGCATCATCAGCCACGGTGACCTACTTTTGGAGTGCATTACTTTTGGAGTGATCTTCGTAGCAGTCAATCCCTCGTCCAGCATTGCTTGTAAAATAAACTTCTTTCTAGTCCCGAAATAGATGCATAGATATCTGGGCATGATCATTAGATTGAAAAAACTCTTTTACATAATGAAGTAATTTATAATCTTTTACTGTTAGTCATAAAATTGTAAATTTGTGTGTCACTTTAATAATAGTCCGAAAGTAGTAATTACAATTCTGAGGAGGATAGGCATAAACCCTGGGACAAACACCATCTCAGGATTTGTTACATCAATGAAAATGGGGACAAAAATGCCAAAAAAAAACATTCAACACCTGAAGTTAAAACAAGGAGTAGGTATTTGAGTGGTAGAAAGAAGCTGAAACTGGACCGACATGAAGCTGCTTAAGGGGTGACATATGATGATGGAGTCTTCTAGGTTCTGAAAGTTCGTGGCTCATTTCCTGTAAATAGTAATTTTAGAATATTTAATTCTTTCAAACATGATATCTCAGCCAAATATGGTGATACCAAGAAGATATTGTTGTCATTTTGAAGCTTGAAACGTCCTCCAGTGCCTGACAATGAATAAAATAATATTAATATAATTAATAATTATCTATTGATTTTTTACATGATTTATACAACGTAAAATATTATTGTAAGTTACATATATGGTAATATTTAATTACTGTAAATAAAAATAAAAAATAGCTTTATATCAGGCACTAAAGAAGAGCTTTAGCTATAAAACAGTGAATAAACTGTGGCTCTATCTTAAAAACTGCATGAGCTATCATGTTTCAAGTTGCATATCAAAATTATAAACAAAATAATTTTTATAAACAATTTAGACATAATGTCAAGGGATCTGTTCACTTCATTCTCTTTCTGGTGCCATTCTCAATTGCACAACAATTTTACAGAGCAAAATTATACAAAACAAAATTTTTTGTATGTAAAGGTGTACATATACCTTAAGGACGCAAGGCCTTCTCTTCCACTCAAACAGCAAAAAGCATATATACATATGCATGAACTTACAAAGAATTCAACAATTTGATTTAGATGAGAGTTACATGTATACAAGAGTTATTTACGAATTAAACAACAAAATACTATGAACTATTAATTAAACACTGAAATAAATTGTGTAGCAGAATTAAGCTAAAATACATAGAATGTTAATATATTTCAAATAATATTAGATAATAGAAAGAGATTATTATGAGACAATTTTGAAAATACAGCACTATCAGGATGATGTCTAAAGAAAGAAGTAACAATGTAGTCAGTGATAGTTTAAATCAGTATGATCATGTGTCTGTGTAGTGTATATCGAAACCACCGCTTTGGAGTAACGGTTAACATGTCTGACCTTGAAACGAGCGGGCCCGGGTTCAATTCTTGTTAGGACAAGTTACCTAGTTGAGATTTTCTCCATGATTTTCCTTGAATGCAACAAGAGCAAATGTTGGGTAACATTGGAACCTGGACTCATTTCGCTGACATCACATTGATTTCACTCAGTTGCTATATAATCATCACAGTTGATAAAGCGTCATGAAACAATAAAAAAGTGTATGTCTAAATGAAGCCTCAATTATGAGCAACACACTAAGGTTGCAAATAAATTTAATACATAAGTATGCCAATGTTAATTCAAGTAATCAGAGTAAATGATTAGTACATTTTTGTTGATACTAGAATGGAGAGTATGCAGTATATTTATTATTTTTATACAGATTCTCTGTTCTTTGAGTAAAAAGAAAAAATTGATATTGGATTTATGAAATATCTTGGATTGTGTAAAACGTCTTAGTACACAATTTTTAGGTTTGATAAGAATGGTTATTAATGATCAAATAAATATTACCACAGATATGATGATATCCAATAATTAGATAATAGAGTGAGGCTGACTATATGGAATGATGACGACGATAATGGTGATGATGGTGATAGTGATGATGATGATGATGATGATGATGATGATGATGATGATGATGATGATGATGATGATGATGGAATGGAGAATGGGAAGAAATATCTTTAAAACGTAGTCCATATGCCGAGGTTGAAAGCTGGAAATTGATATCACTTCCCGTTCATCCAGCTAGCTAATCAGCCAAATTTCCAGCCAACTATTGAACTCATCTCTCAACTAACCAGCCGCTTAACCTATCTCTCAACAAACCAGCCAAATATTCAACATATCTCTCATCTAACCAGCTATTTAAACCATCTCTCAACCAACCAACTAGTTAATTAACTGACCTCTCAACCAACCAGCCAGCTAATCAACACAATAGTTCAACCAACCAACCAATTAATCAACCAACTAGCAGTTAATTACCTCAATCTGTCAATCAACCAGCCAGCTATTCTTAACTAACCAGCAACTTAACCCATCTCTCAACCAACCAGTCAACTATTCAACACATCTCTCATCTAACCAGCCATTTAAACCATCTCTCTACCAACCAGCTAGTTAATTAACTGACCTCTCAACTAACCAGCCAGCTAATCAATCCAATATCATAAACAACCAGCCAATTAATCAACCAACCAGCAGTTAATCACCTCAATCTGTCAATCAACCAGCCAGCTATTTAACCCATTTCAACTAACCGGTAAATTAACCCATCTCTCAACCAACCAGCCCTTAACCCATCTCTCAACTAACCAGCCAACTATTCAACACATCTCTGAACTAATCAGCCACTTAACCCATCTCTCAACTAACCAGCCAACTATTCAACACATCTCTCAACTAATCAGCCACTTAACCCATCTCTCAACTAACCAGCCAACTATTCAACACATCTCTCATCTAACTAGCCATTTAACCTCTCTCTCAACCAACCAGCCAACTACACAACCCATCTCTCAACTAACCAGCCACTTAACCCATCTCTCAACCAACCAGTCAACTATTCAACACAGTTATCATCTAACCAGCCATTTAACCCCTCTCTCAACAAACCAGCCAACTACTCAACCATATCTCTCAACTAACCAGTCACTTAACCCATCTCTCAACCAACCAGTCAACTATTCAACACATCTCTCATCTAACCAGCCATTTAACCCCTCTCTCAACAAACAGCCAACTACTCAACTCTTCTCTCAACTAACCAGTCGCTTAACCCATCTATCAACCAACCAGTCAACTATTCAACACATCTCTCATCTAACCAGCCATTTAACCCCTCTCTCAACAAACCAGCCAACTACTAAACCATATCTCTCAACTAACCAGTCACTTAACTCATCTCTCAACCAACCAGTCAACTATCCAACACATCTCTCATCTAACCAGCCATTTAACCCCTCTCTCAACAAACCAGCCAACTACTCAACCATATCTCTCAACTAACCAGTCACTTAACTCATCTCTCAACCAACCAGTCAACTATTCAACACATCTCTCATCTAACCAGCCATTTAACTCCTCTCTCAACAAACCAGCCAACTACTCAACTCTTCTCTCAACTAACCAGTCGCTTAACCCATCTCTCATCCAACCAGTCAACTATTCAACACATCTCTCATCTAACCAGCCATTTAACCCCTCTCTCAACAAACCAGGCAACTACTCAACCATATCTCTCAACTAACCAGTCACTTAACCCATCTCTCAACCAACCAGTCAACTATTCAACACATCTCTCATCTAACCAGCCATTTAACCCCTCTCTCAACAAACCAGCCAACTACTCAACCATATCTCTCAACTAACCAGCCACTTAACTCATCTCTCAACCAACCAGTCAACTATTCAACACATCTCTCATCTAACCAGCCATTTAACCCCTCTCTCAACAAACCAGCCAACTACTCAACCATATCTCTCAACTAACCAGTCACTTAACCCATCTCTCAACCAACCAGTCAACTATTCAACACATCTCATCTAACCAGCCATTTAACCCCTCTCTCAACAAACCAGCCAACTACTCAACCATATCTCTCAACTAACCAGTCACTTAACCCATCTCTCAACTAACCAGTCAACTATTCAACACATCTCTCCTCTAACCAGCCATTTAACCCCTCTCTCAACAAACCAGCCAACTACTCAACCATATCTCTCAACTAACCAGCCACTTAACTCATCTCTCAACCAACCATTCAACTATTCAACACATCTCTCATCTAACCAGCCATTTAACCCCTCTCTCAACAAACAGCCAACTACTCAACCATATCTCTCAACTAACCAGTCACTTAACCCATCTCTCAACCAACCAGTCAACTATTCAACACATCTCTCATCTAACCAGCCATTTAACCCCTCTCTCAACAAACAGCCAACTACTCAACTCTTCTCTCAACTAACCAGTCGCTTAACCCATCTATCAACCAACCAGTCAACTATTCAACACATCTCTCATCTAACCAGCCATTTAACCCCTCTCTCAACAAACCAGCCAACTACTCAACCATATCTCTCAACTAACCAGTCACTTAACCCATCTCTCAACCAACCAGTCAACTATTCAACACATCTCTCATCTAACCAGCCATTTAACCCCTCTCTCAACAAACAGCCAACTACTCAACTCTTCTCTCAACTAACCAGTCGCTTAACCCATCTCTCAACCAACCAGTCAACTATTCAACACATCTCTCATCTAACCAGCCATTTAACCCCTCTCTCAACAAACAGCCAACTACTCAACTCTTCTCTCAACTAACCAGTCGCTTAACCCATCTCTCAACCAACCAGTCAACTATTCAACACATCTCTCATCTAACCAGCCATTTAACCCCTCTCTCAACAAACCAGCCAAATACTCAACCATATCTCTCAACTAACCAGTCACTTAACTCATCTCTCAACCAACCAGTGAACTATTCAATACATCTCTCATCTAACCAGCCATTTAAACCATCTCCCAACCAACCAGCCAGCTAATCAACCCAATATCTCAACCAACCAGCCAATTAATCAACCATCCAGCAGTTAATCATCTCAATCTGTCAACCAAACAGCCAGCTATTCAACCCATCTCTCAACTAATGAGCCAATTAACCCATTTCTCAACCAATCAGCCAGCTAACCAGCCAAATTTTTCTGATGAATTGGATAGGAGAGGTTAAATACTCTTATGAAGTAGAATTTTTAAGTGCTTCTTCATTCTTGGATAGCGTCTGTAGTAAGAAAAGATTGTAAAATGAATTCACAATTATTAATTAATTCACATTAGGGTTGTAAAATTAGTTTTAGTCTGATATCAAAAGATATTTACTATTATATACCACGATAGAGATAATGAAATGTTACAGAATTTGGTACTAAATTAGTCAGTCTTGAAATGTAGATGCGTACTAATATCGCTTAGATACAATTAATGGTATACATTTCTTTTATAGAAAATAGGAAATAGTGTACAATAACTTACGTTATGGAGAATGAGAGATGAATTAATACAAAATTGTGTCATAAGGATTTCTAAACATCCTATACGCAGGAAGACAGTGTGTCTGCTGTTCGGATTTGTGTGTTGGGTATAGTTATAATGTGATTAAAGTTGTGAAGACGATGGAAGGAGGAAGGGGGAGAGTTGTTGCGAAGTACGGTGCTATCGGTTTGTTGTTGGTCCCTCCACAGGACTCAGGACGAGCTGCTCATTAAGAATGTTTCCAATTTTCCCGAGCTGGTCGCAAATGCACAATTTCGCTCTGGGGCAGTTTGACTTGGTTGGAGTTTATTACTAACGAGAAAGTGTGAGAGACTTCAGCATTAATGCCTATCTAATTTCTTCTTCTTCTTCTTCTTCTTCTTCTTCTTCTTCTTCTTCTTCTTCCTCTGTTTTTTCCGCATCGTCTAGCCTAAAGAAATGATCACACAGCAGTGAAATGTCTAGGAAGGTTCAAGATCGATATCTGTAAACAGTTATAACTACGATTCATGTATATGGTTCAGAAACACCTTATCTATACTATAGTCCTGTCGCTCTAATTTCCGGCAGCCAATCACGTTGCAGATCGGCTACATTTAAACGTGTGCGTCTTGTAATCCGCTGATGAAGAAGTCATGCATTTCCTAAGGCTCGATAAATACTTCATACAATCGTCCGTCATTTTGGCTCTTTCGTTGGCGTTCGCAGAAAGCACACGAGGACGTTATTTGCCGCTCAATTATTTGCTGAATTACAATGCGTTTGATTTATTATCATAGGAGCTACGACATGATAATGTTTAACGGTGTGGCAAATAGATCCTTCGTCTGGTAGCTCGGCAATGAAAGAACAAAAATGGCGAACGATACCACCTACCTAGACTTTATAGAGAATTCACTTCCTAAGACGTAAGCAAAGAGGAGGAGTCACGCCGGGAATAACAGCGTCGCGACTATACTAAAGTAGAATTAAGATATGAATTATTGTAAATCACTTAATTATGTATCATGTTTAGTCAATATTTCATTATATTCCGCTTCGGCTGATTACCTTGTTGTTTTTTTTTTCCGTGTTTTCGCCAAGGCGAATGTCAGGTAATCTTTGGCGAATTCTCGATCTCATCTCGCCAAATATCTCGCTATCACCAATCGTATCGACACTAAATAACCCAGTAGTTGATACAGCGTCATTAAATAGCCAACTAACAAAATTAAAACAATGACGCTTTGTGAACATTTTATAAAATAAGTATAAAACATTAATACAAGTTATCTCCACGACTTTTAATTTCTGAAATGTTTTTCTGGCTTCCATTCCATCTTCTTCGAACACTAGCTACATGTATATTGAAAATCACTACTCCAGTATAGCATAGATTAACCTCCCATTGTGCACATGAGCAATAGCTATCACGGCAGATTAGTCTATAATTTACATACTTTTGATTCAAAATTCTGGGACACAAAAAACCCAGATGAACAATGCATTACCAAAGAAGAACTACAAGAAGCATTAAAGAAGACGAAAAATAGTAAATCACCTGGAGAAGATAACCTAAATTCAGAATTGTATAAATATGCAGGAGATCTATTTCAAGAAAGATTACTAAGATTTCTAAACAGAATATATCTGACTGCCACTTTACCGGAAGAATGGAAAAATAGTGTAATTATTCCCATATATAAAACAGGAGATAAACAGAATGTTGAAAACTATAGAGGGATTAGTATCCTCAACACATGTTATAAGATATTTAGTAGGATTTTAAATGAAAAATTAAAAAAACATGCTGAAACTTTCCTTCTGGAGTGTCAAAATGGCTTTAGAAAAGGAAGATCATGTGTAGATCCATTATTTAGTATGAAACTATTGTTAGAAAAAAGAAGAGAATTTAATTTAGAAACCCATATAGCTTTTATTGATTTTGTGAAAGCTTTTGATAAAGTCCGAAGAGACCTTTTATTCGACATATTACAAGAAAAAAATATTCCAAATTTGGTATTGCAAAATATAATAGAAATCTACACAGACAGCAAAATAAGTGTCAAAATAAATAACTGTATATCCGAAAGAAAATTAGTTAATAATGGAGTTCGACAAGGTTGTCCACTATCACCAACTTTATTTAATATTTATATAAATGAAATTATTTTAAAATGGAACCAAATCTACACATCAGGAATCAAAATAACCAGTGCTCTAACATTAAATACCTTACTCTATGCCGATGATCAAGTCATAATTTCCAATTCAGAGGATAATTTACAAAGAGGATTGTATACATTAAATGAAATATTAAAAGATTTTGGGATGGAAATTTCAGCACAAAAATCAAAAGTAATGGCATTTTTAGGACAAGACCCAGTGAGAAGTAAGATAATACACAATAACCAATGCCTCGAACAAGTGCAAAATTTCAATTATCTGGGTTGTGAAATATCTTATCAAAATGAAAAAGATGTGAACAAGAAAATTACCAAATTTACACAAATTCTAGGAATAATAAACAATGCATTAAAAGCTAAATTAGTACAAAAATCTACAAGAATAAAAATATATAATACACTAGCATTACCCACCCTTTTATACGGAAGCGAGATTTGGTCATTAAAGAAAAAAGACATGAACAGAATCAAAGCAACGGAAATGAAATTTTTGAGGAGGACAGCAGGATATACTCTTTTAGACCGAAAAAGGAATGAAGAAATTTTAGAACAATTAGAAGTAGAGTCAGTAGAAGAAAAAATCAGCAGATACAAATTCAATTGGGTAGATCATGTAAGAAGAATGGAAAATTCAAGAATCCCAAAAATTATGATGCAATATAAACCTAGAGGACATCGTCGACCAGGAAGACCTTTAAGAAGACTGCTAGATGGGGCCGAAACAGGTCTACAGAGGCCTAATTCGTGAAGGATGATGATGGTGATGATGAAGGGTATAATATGTACGTGAACGACCACAAATATTATCAGAACATGCAGAATCTAAATTTCTAAACTTTTATAAGAAAATGAACTCATAATTGGACAAAAATTACAAGGTACCACAACAAGACCTATTAGAACTTAAATATCTGATAAAAGTATAAAAAGGTTACTAATAATATTTTTTAGAATTCACTTTTTACTTTAAATTAAATTTTCCAAAATTTGAAAATGTTACACATATTATTTCATAACTCCACAACCATTAGAGATAGAATTCTGAAATTTTGTACACTGATTTAACATTAATTTATGCAAAAGGTAGACTACAATAATGCCCATTTCTTTGAAAATAGAAAAATTAGGTCACAAAACATTATGTAAATTTTAATGTATTTTATATATGACAAATAAAACATTAATTGTATTAAAATAAACAACTCTACATGTCTGAGAGTAGTCTACTTTTCACAAATAAGTGTTTATTACATGCAGGAAAAATATTAAAGACGTCAGAGAGATCATAACAATGTTAATGCTACCAAATGATGTAACTGCAGAATTTTGTTTTTTTCATACTTTGATAAAACTGGTTTGAAAAATATTATTAGTAACCTTTTTAAACTTTTATCAGATATTTAAGTTCTAATAAGTCTTGTTGTGGTACCTTGTAATTTTTATCCAATTGTGAGTTTGTTTTCTTATACAGGGATATCATTTTATTTTTACTTCAATTTTTATTGTACCTGCGTTTCTAAATGTACTTGACTCCCACCCCTTTCACTAATGTCCTTGCTAACGTCAGTCACACAAACTTACGGCCGCTGTTGCTAGCAGTGAAATAAACAGTACAGAGTACAGTGTGTTTCAGAAATATGTTGCATTTTCTATAGAAGAAAAAGCTTATATTATTGAAGTTTATTTTCACACAGGTATGGTGTGTAGCATAACTAAATTTATCTGTGTGGACTGAGCACAAGTGAAGATTAGAGTTACCGAAAGTACGGTACCCTATAATATGGTATGGTACTTAACAGCATTATTTAAACAAGAGTTTTGTTTTACTATTTTTAGGTATGAAGGACGATGATGGAAACTGGAATTACAATATAACCGAATGTGAACAACAGTTTTTCTTTTTTTTCACAATTTCCTGATTATATCATTACGGAATATTTTCGTAGAAATGTCATTAATCTGGTAGATACATTTAGAGCAACAGAGTGTACAGAAAGGAAAAAAAAGTGTAAGATGGCCAACAAAGGTGACAGAAGATGCTGTAGAAGATGCTAGAGAAAGGATGCAGCGAGGTCGTAATTAGTCGGTCAAGAAGTTAGCTGTAGAAATTGGGGTTTCTTACGGAAGTGCTCACAAAATTCTCAGGAATAAATTAGGTTAGTAATATGCTGAATAAAGTAGACATTACATAATGTATATAACCGCCTGAAGACTTGAGCTTGTGAAAAAAAAATTGTTACTATTCTACTGTTTTTTGATAAAATACTGTAAAGTAATGACCAAACTGAAAATCGTAATACTATATTTCCCTGTAACATAAATGGATACACTACTTTTCTCTCCTCCTATAGCTAGTAAAATTATTTCTTTACATATTGCACTAGCAACTCCAAACTCCTGTAATGGAAGGGGGGTAACAGTGTTTCCGAGTATAGCCAGGTTAATGTTAAAAATGTTAGTAAAAATAAAGTGATGTCCCTGTACAATTTTAGAAATTTAGACCTGCCTTTTCTGATAATATTTGTGGTCGTTTACGTACATGATTAAAGTTAAGCAGAGGTATTATCAGAATAAAAAATATTGGTAGAAGGTACGTCACTTACTCGGAATTTAAAGTGTTAATACCAGAAATGTATATCATTCCATGATACTTTTTCTCTGTATATTTGTCTCCAAATTAATGCCTATTGACACTATGGCGTAGTGTTAAGAGTCACGTGACGTTTACATGTGCCATTACAACGGAGACAGCTGTGGTCTCACATCAGCTGTTTCCGTGTACTGCTGTAATGGTGTTGATGGACATCCGTGTTATGATACTGCGATACTGCCGCATTAGCTAGGGTTGCTAAGCACTTGAGAATACAAAGACAGTATTGCAGTGTATGGGGAGAAAAATAAGCCGATAGTCTATAAATGAGCCGTTCAGAGCAAAAGTGGTGTAAGTCAAAATTGAGTAATGAGCAAAGCTCGGAATTTGGGGACTTGTGTTTCATGTGCATGAGTAAGGTTACAGGTACAACGTACACACAGCTCACGCTGCAAGTGCTCAGGGACAGTCACATCGAATGAGAGGAAGACGGACGAGGAAACTGTGTCGTGTCGAAGCCAATGACATTCAGAGAATTACAGATAAACGGTCTGTTTGAGGAATTAGAAAATACGTGTTATTCGAATGGATATTATACAAGTTTGAAAATACATTTTTTAAATTTTAGGTACAGAATTTCGTGGAGGAATTCGAAGGACACATTATTTTCTTCTAGTGGAGAGTTTATATTTTGTAAGTTGTGCCACACAAAAACTAGAGGCTGGAAACCGGCATTCATTGAAAGACATTGCAGTCCCTTAAATTGGTGGAAGATTTGTCCATAGTCATGGATCAAGTAGCAGAGGAACCTACCGTAGAACAAATTGAAAACTATTTTTGAGAAAAATTTAGGATACACTTATCTTTCTCACATACGAGATCAGCTAGCAATTGCTGAAAATCAAACAGAAAACAGTGACGGTGAAAACATTCAGTATTTTAAGTTTGCACCCGTCACTTCATGTGACTTGGAAATAAGTGTTTCTCGTTTCATATCAGCGAAGAAGTTATGGATCCGAAAACCTTCGAATGTACGTAGTCATACACTGTAATAAAATGTACATAGCAGAACAGTAAATTTCATATATTTCTCATGTTTATTTTTATTATATATGCTATAATATTACGTGTTTCAACCTACCATAATATTATCAATATGTTGTTCCAGTCAGAAACCACTTTTATAGCAGACCTGACAGTACCTCCGTGCTGGAAGCGGGAGTTTGTTGACATTGATGTCCGGTTGCTTAGCCACGTGCAAAGACACAAGTCCCCAAGTTCCGAGCTTTGGTAATGAGGTTTAAAGTATAAATCCTGTAAAATACAGCGCAAAATAGCAATTAATATGTCTTTCCAGCTATCCACTAACTACTAATAGTTTAAATAAATTGAGTATTAATTGCTACTCGTCGTAATGTCCATGTTTCTGCCCCATACAATGCCACACGCCATAAAAAGCACTTCATTACTCTCTTCCGTAGGTCTTTTTCCAGAGGTCCGCAGAAGTTGCTCCTTTTTCTATTAAAAGTTTTCTTGGCCATTGCTATCCTCCTTTTGACTTCCTGGCAGCAGCTCATGTTACTGCTTATAGTACACCCCAAGTATTTTGAAGCTGTCCACTTGCTCTACTGCCTCATTTAGAATTCGCAAGTTTATCTTGTTTATGCGCGGTGCTGTACTGACCATTCAACACGTTCAAACATTCCTCGTATTCGAGAAGTGGTTCCATATGCTTTAACAAAGAGCTGTTGCGAAATTTCGACCTCATTCGTTTGGGTTGCGTAAACTAAAATGCTTCAAATGTCCCCCACAAGAAAGAGTGTAAATAATTTGGATCCAGTGAGCGAGTACGTGACGTAACACGCTCACCGTATTACCGTATGTCAATACTGACTTGTAGACCAGGTCCATCATTTCTGCATTTGTGTAATGCATCCTGTTACAGACAGGCGGTGAACGCACAAGATAATACGTATGAAGCAACTAATTCAACAACAGAAAGAGTTCGTTTGACAAAGTATACAGGGTGTTTCAAAAATACGTGGCATAATTTCAGGTATGTATTTCCCACATGTATACAATCAGAATAGTTCATTACAACATGTGCCCGGAAATGCTTCATTTCCGAGTTATGGCCTTCACAACATTTAAATTCACCGGAATGTTTTTCTTTCCTTAAGTCGTTGTCATTACAGAAGATGTTCAAAATGTCCACCTCCTGCTTGAATACAGACCTCACATCGATGTCTCATTGACCTGCGAACACGATCCCAAACTCCAGGAGTATTGCGTATGTCCTCAGAACATGCCACAATTCGATTCCGAAGGGATTCCTAATTAGGCACCGGAGACGAATAAACCAATGATTTTAAATGGCCTCACAAGTAGAAATCGAGAGGGTTCAGATCAGGTGAGCGTGGAGGCCAAGCAATTGGGCCACCTCTACCTATCCATCGATCAGGAAACCTTCGATCCAAGTACCGGCGAGCCGTACGACTGAAGTGTGCAGGAGCGCCATCATGCAAGAAGTGAATGTGTTGACGATTGATCAGTGGAGTGTCTTCTAAAACATGAGGTATGGTTCCGGTGAATTTCAATGTTGTGAAGGCCATAACTCGGAAATAAAGCATTTCCGGATACATGTTGTAATGAACTATTTCGATTGTCTACATATGGGAAATACATACCTGAAATTATGCCCCGTATTTTTGAAACACTCTGTATATAGACCCAGAAATAAAATTCAGATGGCCCAAATTTTATTTCTGGGTCTCTACATAGCATGTGTAATTTGTGACATTGCTTTTAAAACCGTGCAAATTTGAATATACAGATTTGGGAGGCCGGAAGGAAAAAGATTTTTAGGGAGGCCGAGACGTAGATGGGAAGATAATATTAAAATGGATTTGAGGGAGGTGGGATATGATGATAGAGAATGGATTAATCTTGCTCAGGATAGGGACCAATGGTAGGCTTATGTGAGGGCGGCAATGAACCTCCGGGTTCCTTAAAAGCCAGTAAGTAAGTAAGAGTGTCCCAGAATGTTTACCATTATCAGAAATGGTTATAGTTTCTGTAATGAAGGAAAGTTGATAAATTAATAACAGATATTCCACAAAAGGGAACAACTGGATAATACCCACGGCAGAGCAATGTCGATAGTCGATGTTACTCGCTGGCCACTAGTCACCGGGCCGTACCGAGCCATGCCAAACAGAAGACAATCGAAATGGTGGTAGTAAAATTCGCGACTATATTCTTAAATAAATCACTCTATTAGTCAAGTGCAAGATTTATGCAGTACAACGACGATGTTCTGAATGCACTAAAAGAAAATGCTTATGTAGTAAGATCTTAAAGTAGGTTATGACAAAATAAAGAGGAAAAAGGCGTGGTTCACGGAATATCATTATATAACGGAAAGTAAATTTCCGGTTAATGTTCATCAAAGCATTAAGTACATAATTATGACCGCGTTGCAGTTTTATTTGTGGCCTAGAGAAAATACCTACCCTTTTACGAAAAAAAAAAAAAAAAAACTTTTAGGGTCCATGCAATTATGCACCGCTTTAATTATATTACCGTCTATCAATATTACGAACAAAAATTATCATAAAGGCCATGACCGACTAGAAACCTCGATACCGAAGAGATAAATCCATTTGGCCGTGATGAAACAAAAGAAAATGCGAGAGAGATTTTAGTTCGAGATAAAATGGACACACAATTTTGATGACCAGTTAGTAACTGGAGATCGCTTAAGATCTGTCTTAGTCTTCTATGTAGAAATGTCGTCCAAGCAAATTGATGGTCCAGGGAAAAATCATTGCAATAGATGAGAGTAACAGTGGTGCTGTCTCTCAGTAATGTTCAGAACGAAGAAAGTACAGAGAAAAAGAAAGAAATTTCTCCTTCTAACGACACCATAGACCAAAATCATGTTCTTATGTTGGCAACATTGTGTATGTAGTTAAATTTGGTGGTAAACGTAACGGCACGGTTCAAAGCTACCGTGATAATTCTCCAGTATAGCGCACAAGAGTAATATTTGAACAAATGTCATTCTAGAGATGAAAAGCAGTCTTTCTGACAATCTGCTTTTGAAAGTAGTCAATATCAGACAGCCCTTTACACCATGTAGGGTGACCCTAGGTGGGGCAGTCGGTATAGGCTGGCCTTCTGTGCTCGAGGTTGCGGGTTCGATCCCAGGTCGATGACATTTAAGTGTGCTTAAGCAGATATACTAGCATGTAAAAGAATTCCTGCGGGACAAAATTCGGCACACCGGAGACGCTGATATAACCTCGGCAGTTGCGAGCGTCTTTAAATAAAACATAATCTTTAATTTACACTATGTAGGCCTAGGTACACTAAAATATTTTATTTTCATTAATTACATTATTATAAAAAATCAAGTCTTACATTGATATAACATTATTTAGAGCTAAAGAGAACAAAACTACAAAAACTTATTGAGCATTTCATGTAATAGTTGTGTTTCTGTATTAAATTATTTTAAAATGGTGTATACCCTTCAATAGAGAACATAAATCATTCTTATTGATTAAATTTAGGAAATTGCACAAAATAAGCTGTTTTCATTCTACAATCAACTGATAATAACAAAAATACAGGTTGCCAGGCGACGATAGAAAACAAGATGCGAAAGCAAATGTATGTCGTGTATAAACAATTGAATGCTCTTTCATATCTATACTAATAATAAATCTGTAGCTGAAATTTTTGTGGTAATTTTCAATTTTCCAAAAATATTTGGTCCTAACATATATAATTAACCACCCTGAAACCGAAAATCGCATTTTTGAAATTTTTGTTTGTATGTCTGTCTGTATGTTTGTTACCTATTCACGCGATAATGGCTGAACTGATTTATATGAAAATTGGAATATAAATTAAGTTCGTTGTAACTTAGATTTTAGGCTATATGGCATTCAAAATAATTTATTTAAAAGGGGGGTTGTAAGGTGGCCCGAATTAAATAAATCGAAATATTTCGCTTATTATTGATTTCTCTGAAAAATGTTACATAAGAAACGTTTCTTTAAAAATGACTTCCGATAAGTTTTATTCTTTACAAAATTTTGATAGGACTGGTATTTAATGAGATAAATGCGTTTTAAAATTAAAATAACGCCATCTAAGACGGTGCAATAAATTAAGAACAAATGACTTCGTCTATAAGGTGCCTTGGACAACAACAATCGAAACTGGGGCCTTGGACATCAACAATCGAAAGCTATTAAACATAGCCTACAGACAATGTTTCTGTGTTTGTATGAAGTCATATCAGAAGCTAAATTAACCGATTTGTATAATTAATTATTATTTCATCATTGGAAAGTGTAGTTTCTCTAGATGGACATAATGCTATAATGTTATTACAGTAACGTCTGAGTAAATCGAGGACAGGTAAGATTAAAATAGCTTCTTATGCACAGAAAATTTGATAGGCTATTTTGCACATTCGTTTTCTGTATTTCTTAAAATAATATTTATGTACACTCATTTTAATCTCAGAGAATTAACGAACAACGAGAGTGTATTAATTTAGTATGCAGTAATAGTAGTTAGCTTAGCAATCCATTATTTTATAATTGAAATTTTAACTATGCTCAATTTAATCGTGTTAAAATACATAAAATATATATGCAATAAATGCAATGCAAAAAAAATTGGGTAATGAGCGAAGCAGATTATCTTGCGCTGTTGTAAAAGTTGTTCTCTGGATCAAACGTTCTATTTTAATTACGTAATTACTTTATATTTATTTCTAACAGGTGCAGCGGAGCGCACGGGTACGGCTAGTATAAGTATAAAAATATAGGGGTGCCATTTTAAATTTCTAAGTGGGAGTGATTGGGAGTGGGGGTGAAATGCAATGAAGTCAGGTTTCAGACTTACCCCTCAATATCTAAATTGACATGTTTTTTTGTTTAAATTGAAGCTAGGGTAGCTTGCCACATAAAGAGATACTTTCAAGAACGCATACATTTATTTGGGCAAGACGGATATCATGAGCCCAACAACCTTCAGATCTTAAAATTGTGTTACCTTAGTGATGGAACCTGTAAATATTTCCGAAACGTTGGAGATACTAAGCTTCAACAAATGGAAGAAATCCTAAAATAATTATTTTAGAAATAAGTTGAATCAATATTTCGTCGGTTTACTTCTAAAACCCCGTCAAGTCCAGTTTTTCCGGAATGTCTAAATCTGTGTACATTTTTAAAATGCGTCTGCTCATAATACCCCGTAAGTTTGCAAATGTTTCTGTATTTTATATACAGAGACATCATTTTAATTTACTAACATTTTTAATATTAACCTAGCTATTCCTTTGGATTAACGCTCGAGAATCGAAAACACCGTTTGCTACCCCCTTCCACGACCGGAGTTCGATGATACTGGCGTGAAATACAAACAAATCACTTTACTAGGTATAGGAGGGAAGAAAAGTAGTTCATCCATTTACGTAATCTAGGAAATATCGCGATTTTGAGTTTGATAATTGTCATTAGGTTTTTATTTAATCAAAATACAGTACAGTATTAACAATAAATGTTTTTACTCACGAACTGAGCTGTCCATGCGAACGTATTCATTATGCAGTGTATATTACACTGTCTACACCACATTAGCGTGCAATGTAGAGAATGAAGTTAAATTGAAAAATAATCATAATATGGATATTTAAACACATTTTTGAAAATGGTTGCCGTTCATTTCGATACAGGCTTCAGTTCTTTTGTGCCTATTATCGCACTATAGACTATTGCATCTAATTGCAATTACCAGTTTCGTCCTTCATACTTAGTAACTCATGTTGAAATAATTCTGTACCTACTCTACAAAAGAGTACCTTACGTACTGTAAATTCAATCTTCACTTCTGCCCGACCCGCACGGATAAAATTACTCATACATGCTATCTACTGTCCGTCCAAGTGGTTATGTCGCAGGATCGTAGAAAGGGGGGAATTACGTGATAGTTAATTACTTAACGAGGCCCTTTTATTTAAGTTATTTTAAACAGTTGCATAATATTACATAGACGTCCAATTAATTCCTAACAGAAATTAATGTTTTCAGAAAAGAGCTAAGAAAGCCCAGCCACTAGTCTTTACAGTGGAGCGAGGAGAAGCAGGTGGGGGAAATCGGGATGCGTCGTAGGCAAACGGACAACAGTACCTGTGCGAAAATATGATTCAACATTGGAAGTTTTCGTCACTGGAAAACGCGAACATATTTTTGAAACGTACTATAATGACTAATTCAATACTGAGGCCTTGGTTCTGTGTGAAGGACAGTTGGAACTTCGTTAGTAGAAGGGGTGGGAGTGAAGTACATTGAAAAACTCAGGTACAATAAAAGTTTAAGTAAAAATAAAATGATGTCCCTGTATAACAAATGTCTGGGTATAGAAGGAATAAGACATTATTTTGCTCTTTTGTGCAATTTCCTCAAATGTACGAGTAGTTACGAGATTTTAAAAGTAAGCCGACGATTTTCTCTAGGGTCGACGGAAAGCTAAACTTACGTCATCGAAATTTTCTTTGTTTTGCTTGGGATTTAGAGGGTGAGAGGGGATATTTTAGTTTAGAGTTTAGACCCCCATTACTTTCCTGCAGACCGTACACAATGCCCATTGACCACTCTGCCTTCTCAATAAAAGTCGAATGGTCTTCTACAGAAGTTAAATGCGTGCCAATTGTGAGGCTGCCCACGTCCCTTTATCCAGGGTCGTTTCTCGATAATGCTCGCTTTTCCCATGGGTTAACTTTGAATTTAATCTTTTATAGTGAACAGAATGCATCCCAGGCAGAGCAAGAACTTCGTTCACAGAAGGTCTGATATGTAGAAGGTACTTATTCCAAGGATTTTGTACAGAATGCAAGAAAATTCAACCCAAAAATTTCGTGAGACAATAGACTGGTCAAGGCAAGTAATTTTTAGCGATAAATATCTTTCTTCGTCGCTAGAGGACGTGAAATATAAGGAAAGTTCCGCTATAAGTATGCAACCTACTTCTTTTGACATTAACACGGTGGAAGAAAAAAAATTAACTTTTTTTATCTGCCCCCATCAGAATGTATGCTTGTTAGACATTGTTTACTATGTGAAGTAAATTATTTACTTACTGATTTACTTATTTATTTACTTACTGATTTATTTATTTATTTACTTACTGATTATTTATTTATTTATTACTGATTTATTTATTTGTTTGTTTATTTGTGTATTTATTTGTTTATTCATTTATTTACTTATTACTTACTGATTTATTTATTTACTTACTGATTTATTTACTAATTTTTATTTGTTTGATTATTTATTTATTTAGTGATTTATTTATTCATTTATTTATTTGTTTGTTTATTTATTTCTTTATTTATGTATTTGTGTATTTACTTACTAATTTATTTACTAATTTTTATTTGTTTATTTATTTATTTGTTTGTTTGTTTATTTATTTGTTTATCTGTTTATTTATTTACTTATTTATTTAGTTATTTATTCATTTATTTGTTTGTTTATCTATTTGTTTATTTACTTATTTACTTATTACTTACTGATTTATTTATTTATTTATTTATTTATTTATTTATTTACTTACGGTACTGATTTATTTATTAATTTTTATTTGTTTATTTATTTATTTATTTATTTAGTGATTTATTTATTCATTTATTTATTTGTTTGTTTATTTATTTGTTTATGTATTTGTTTGTGTATTTATTTATTTACTTACTGATTTATTTACTAATTTTTAATTGTTTATTTATTTGTTTGTTTATTTATTTGTTTATCTGTTTATTTGTGTGTTTATTTATTTATGTATTTATTTACTTATTTATTTAGTTATTTATTCATTTATTTGTTTAACTATTTGTTTATTTATTTATTTACTTATTTATTTATTGATTGATTTATTTATTTATTTACTAACTGATTTGTTTACTTACTGTTTTATTTACTAATTTTTATTTTTTATTTATTTATTTGTTTATCTGTTTATTTGCGTGTTTGTTTATTTACTTATTTATTTGTTTATTTATATATTTGTGTATTTTGTATTTATTTATTTACTTATTTATTTATTAACTTATTTATTTACTTACTTATTTATTTAGTTATTTATTCATTTATTTGTTTATCTATTTGTTTATTTATTTATTTACTTATTTATTTATTGATTGATTTATTTATTTATTTACTAACTGATTTGTTTACTTACTGTTTTATTTACTAATTTTTATTTTTTATTTATTTGTTTATCTGTTTATTTGCGTGTTTGTTTATTTACTTATTTATTTATTTATTTATATATTTGTGTATTTTGTATTTATTTATTTACTTATTTATTAACTTATTTATTTACTTACTTATTTATTTAGTTATTTATTCATTTATTTGTTTATCTATTTGTTTATTTATTTATTTACTTATTTATTTATATATTTGTGTATTTTGCATTTATTTATTTACTTATTTATTTATTTATTTACTTACTTACTTATTTATTTATTTACTTATTTATTCGAAAGTACACAGGAATTACTGCCCATAAAAGCAACTTAACATTTATATTTTACAAGAAAAAAGAAGAAAGTAGTTAATATAAAACAGATTTATCTTTGCAGCAGAAGTATTATAATATAGGCCTTCATAATGTGTAAACTGAATAATCTGAATATAACGAGAGAGAGAGCGAGAGAGAGAGAGAGAGAGAGAAGTAGCAGCTTTTTAATAAATCAAATTTGCATAAATGTGTTTCTTAAATATATAATCTTTTCCTGAAAATAAATCAGTATCATTGGGGTTATTTAACTTACAATAAAGGGACAACATTCTGATTAGGGGTGAATTTTTATGACTGACTGTCTTTGATCCAGGAATATGGAAAAGTACTTTTTTGTTATTTAACAAATGGAGCATAAAAGGGAATTAATTTCGATATATCTGAAGAATCGATTTTATTTGTGAGTATTTTCCTGAAAAATAAAATTGTGTATACCGATCTCCTATGTTGAAGAGATTTCATATTAAACATTGATCTTAGCTGCGATGTTGGTATCCGTGAGTTGATATGGATGTTATGTGGAGCCACAACCTTGCTTTCTTGTCTGAGAGAAATCATATAGATGTGTATTGTCTTCAACTGGAATTTAACCAACATAAATTCAGACGAAAGCCATGGAACTATGCCACGAACATTATATTAGTACTTCGAAAAAAAAAATGCTATATTCTCTGTTTGCGTAATATTAAGCTGCTTCACGCATGAACTTTTTCTTGTACTCCACTGGGTGATACATCCATCATGAATTCATGACATTAGTAGAAAGTAACGGGATTTATTACGCACATAAATCAAGCCATATTAGTTAGACGTTCTTGCAACTTAACATCGCACCAGGTATTACTACAGGTGTATCTCTCTCGCTTTGTGATTAGACAATAAGTAATTTATAGTACGCGAGCATATTACTTAAATGATTTATTGGTCATAGTTTAAATTAAATCTGCCAAATTTATTACCTTGAAAACAAACTGGCTTTCAAGCAGAAACGGGTCGTCAGTTAAAATTATTAAATGTGTTTACCCCGGTTTACATATAACTTAAAAAGATAAAGAGTTTTCTTAAATGTAATACTGCATTATTATTACTACCATTATCTCTATAATTAGAATTAGATTGTTTATCATCATAGCTACCGGCATAGCTCAATCGGCTGAGGCGTTTGCCTGCCGATCCGGAGTTGCACTCGGGCGTGGGTTCGATTACCGCTTGGGCTGATTATCTGGTAGGGTTTTTCACGGGATTTTCCCCAATCGTAAGGCGAATGTCAGGTAATCTATGGCGAATTCTCGGCGTCATTTCGCTAAATACCACTTCGTTATCACCAATCTCATCGATACCAAATAACGAGTAGTTGATAGAGCAGAGCACATCTAGCCATCTAGCGGTTGATAGCTTCAGACGCGTCATTACGACATTTAGGTCGTTAATTCAAGTTGAAACTTATTGACTCTCTCTTGTATCTTTACTTCAAACAATTCTTACTACATTGAAATTGAAGTACGAAATAGAAGAAACTTATTATTTCTGTTCGTTCATTGACTGTACTGTATCAACTTACGACCTTAGTATATTCAGTATATTCAGTGTTGTACAGTCAGAGCACACAACATTTTGCAATTAACAAAATCAGTAATAAAAAGGAAATAACAAAACAGTAAAATTAATTCAACAACTCTCAACAACGTTGGCATAAAAAAACTCATTAATTTCTTAAAATGGTTTGTTGATTAACCAACCATAGACAAGTCTGTTAAAAGACTTCCTTTCCAGATTAAAGAGATATCTCGGAAATTTATTTGCTACTTTTAAAGACGTAATAAAATAATTATTCATTGTTTTAGTCAGCCTACACTTAGGTATGTCAAAAAGGTCATGGTTTCTGGTGTTGTATATATGAACATCATTCCTATGTGTCAACATTTGTGAATTTTCTTTGACGAAATTTAGGGCTTGATAAATATACAGTGATGTTACAGTCATAATTTTTTCATTTACAAATAACGGTCTGCAGTGTGCCTTCGTTGATGAATTAGTTATAATTCTAATAGCTTTTTTTGTAACGTTAGTACATTATTAGTATGAGAACTATTACGCCATAAAAGTAGTCCATAAGATAGTATACTATGCAAATAAGAAAAATAGACAACTCTAATGTACAATGCAAATCAAGATTTCAGGTATAACTCCCTGTAAAGTTGATTTGAATAATTTCGAGGGAAAAATTGTTCCGGAGTCGGGTATCGAACCCGGGACCTTTGGTTTAACGTACCAACGCTCTACCACTGAGCTACTCGGGAACTCTAACCGACACCGATCCAATTTTTCCCTCTATATCCACAGACCTCAAAGTGGGCTGACAACCGTCAAGCAACCAACTTCGAGGGAAAAATTGGATCGGTGTCGGTTAGAGTTCCCGAGTAGCTCAGTGGTAGAGCGTTGGTACGTTAAACCAAAGGTCCCGGGTTCGATACCCGGCTCCGGAACAATTTTTCCCTCGAAATTATTAAACTCTAATGTAATTCTTCGGAACATACATTTTCAAATTTCGCAGAAGAAATATTACTCTTGACAATTTTTTACAAACAGAATCAACATGGTCTGCCCAAGTAAGTGTGCTGTCCACAGTAATACCAAGAAGTTTAAAATTATTATTATTTTTGTTATACTACTAAACAACAAAGATGCAACATACTGTATGCATATTTGACACCTTCAGCAGAATCATGGCTTTGCCTTCGTAATAAATTTATCTGAAGGATTCACGTTGTCTGTAAATATCGAATATTTGTTCAAAATTGCATACAAGAATGGCGACAAAAAGGACCGTAAGTTCAATACTTGGAGTATTTTCCAACGTAGAACTGTTACAGAATAATGGCCATGTGTTATGTTGACCACATAGTTCCTGCTACATGTGAACGTCTACTTTTGTTCAAAATGCTTGCAAGAATGCAGATGAAACAGTCCAAAATATTCATTATTCTTGAAGTTGATTAGGTCTTTAAAATATAGCCTCTAACATAACCATAGGAAATACTTTCATTGTTACTTTGTTACATTTACAGGAGAATGGAGAAAGTTAAACAACACAGAACTGCACGCATTGTATTCTTCACCTGACATAATTAGGAACATTAAATCCAGGCGTTTGAGATGGGCAGGGAATATAGCACATATAGGCGAATCCAGAAATCCATATAGAGTGTTAGTTGGGAGGCCGGAGGGAAAAAGACCTTTAGGGAGACCGAGACGTAGGTGGGAGGATAATATTAAAATGGACTTGAGGGAGGTGGGATATGATGATAGAGAATGGATTAATCTTGCTCAGGATAGGGACCAATGGCGGGCTTATGTGAGGGCGGCAATGAACCTCCGGGTTCCTTAAAAGCCAGTAAGTAAGTTACATTGTACTTTCTCGCTGCTCTGATGTTTGATAAATTGAAATCACTGCCCTCAGTCCCTTTATGATGGTAATAACTAGGGACCAAATTTGTAGATTTTTATCTATTTTTTTCCTTGCTTCTGAACTCCTAATTCGTTCAATACTTTTCCGAATCATGATCGTATGTGTGAATTCGGTTGAACCTAAAAATACCAAATTGAACTTAGTACCTAAAAAAACTAAATCATTGTTATTTCAATGTACCGAAGTACATATGATATTTCCATGCAGATATTCTGCGTCATCATACGATGAAAGAGTAATGGAACGGATCATATGATGACGCAGAATATCTGCATGGAAATATCATATGTACTTCGGTACATTGAAATAATATATGATATGCGTAAATCACTTCGTGATTTAAGACGGCGCTTATTCCGTCGGATCCCGGCCAACTAGTCACTCATAACGAGTGCACCTCAGCACATGTGTGGACTTCGGTCCTATGTTCATAGACATCTATGACGTAGTGCAGAGGGCGGCCACTAGAGGGAACCCAAGAGTTGGAACTCAATCAGAGACGATTCTGTTCGGCGCCGGGGTTGTATCCGGTGTGGCTTAGTGGATAAAGCATCAGCACGTAGAGCTGAAAACCCGGGTTCAAGTCCCGGCGCCGGAGAGAGTTTTTCTCCGTTCCATTACTCTTTCATCATAAATCATTGTTGATAAACATTATCCTATATTTACTGAGTTATATATTGATTTTTTTTATTTTGAGAGAAATATAAATACATTTCGAGAGAGGGAGAGAGAGAGAGAGAGAGAGAGGCATGAACACTCTCGGCGTGGAGGAGGCTGTCTCAGTCCCTTAGGCAAAATCTGTACTTAGCAGTGACAACATCTATGGCTCCCTTGCTTTCCTCAAGGCACATTTCAGTGATATTCCAAAATATATCGAGTACTTGGAATCTTCGTCGTTACAACTGAAAGATGCAATTGATGTCATTGACTCGCTTCTACAGAAACAAGTACCAGGATCCGTGGGTGAAGCCGTCACATTAAAACTGAAGAAAGTATTGCAGAGGAATCCAGGGTTTGAAAAAATGAAAAATGTGTGCTCCATTCTCCAGGGGAGAACTTCAATTGTCAGTTGCCTTGGGTACCTGCTGCATAGGCAGCGATGAAATTTGCACCTATGACGTCATGTGCTGTCAAAATAACCTTTTCTTCCTTCATACGCTTCTCATTCGAGAATCTTGAACAGTATTTGGTCATATATTGCAACCAGGAACAGTACCAGTAAATAATGTTGTTTCAGAAGTTGTGTGTGTACTGTACTTTTATCTATTAAAAATTGAAATTTATGTAGTTATATAAAAATTTAAAAGGCATGTTGGTCCGACAAGTCATTGCACCAGTCAACACCACTCAACCGGCCATGTAACATCGACTCTTCCCACGGCTTAAAAATCTTGTGTTTTATCGCTACATATTATCTTTTGATCCGCATAGGTTCCTTTATTAAAACTTCTCTTATTGATTCTTACAGATTTAGTACAAGCTGCCATTCTATGCGTCGTGATGACTGTTGCAACTTTTTACTCTTTTAACCGTCTGTTTTATATTTCATAAGCTGCACACATGTCTTGCAGACTTTTATTCAAGGCATAGATTCTGTAATTTAATATCTAGACTTGATAGAGGTTGAATTACTACAACCTTCTCACCTGTTTTCAAGTCATTATTTCACTTTGTCTTCTGTTTGCGCAGTTATTTTAATATTGTAATTTTTTCTCACGTCATGTATTTTATCATATCTATTATGTTGCATTTCATCTATGTCTTTATGTATAAAGCTTCGTAATATGCTAACTAGACCTGAAGATGCCACCTTATTGGCGAAAGCGTTAGTCAAATGTTTTATGTGTATAACATAATGTAATTTCTTGTACTACGCATTAGGTTAAAAATAGACAATTATTGAAGGATTTATGATATATATCTTCATTTAGTTATATCAAGGCAAATTATACTAGATAAAATGTTAATTGTTACAATAATTTATTCAAACTACATAATGTTAAAGGGGAAGGAGCAAAAATTTCTAATCTCATACATTTTGTTAAATAGTTTGGTTTTTGAAAAGGTCAGTTTCGTGGTCCATGTTGCCTTAATAAATTAATATTTATTTTTTAAGAATAACTGTGAGGATACTTTTTTAACGATCGGGCAGTTTTTACGACCCCTTTCACGGGTTGGATATAAAACCTAAAAAAAACCTAATTCACCTATTCAGAAAACCTAAAATGATCTTTTTAAAAACCTGAAAATCCAGTCCCTAGTGATAGCTGTCAGAGTCGTCCCTGTTATCTCCCAGGCTTACGTCACTATTCAGTGCTGTGTAAGAGATAGCCTATCTACCGCAAGGATCTCGCACTGTGAATTTAATTCCGTATCAGAAAGCTGAGCATGCCGTGACACCGGGGTTCATGCGCAGCCGGATGTAATGTACATTATTTAGTACTGCAACAAATGCTACAGCCTTCTAGTCTTGATTGCTTTTTTAAAATAAAATGGTTGGAGTGGGTCGTAACTGAATATTCATTACCACGTGCAAGGCAGTGGGTTGGCATATCTTCCGGACTTTTCATATTGTATAATGAATCTTCTTGTGGTAGCAGGTTAGTGGTTCAACGCACAAAGAAGCGGTGGTCGAGATATTACCATGAATGCTATTAGAGTCTAAATTTGAGTCTTCAAATACTGGCGAAGACGGTGCATTTCTAAGAGCGATGATTCTTAAAAGAGGTTTGTTTTTAAGTTCGAAGTTGGTGCATTCAGACTCGCGATACGACGAGAATCTTCTGAGAACAATCGCGATGTTTGACTGTGATTGGTTGGAATTCAAAATTTCATTACACTTCTTTTGGCAGAACCTAAATGCCACACTACAGCTGGATTAAGACACAGTAGGAATTATGGACCAAGACTATACAATTCAGTATTGAAAAATAATCCAGACCTAAGCAATTTACACATTCTTAAGTTTAAAAATAAAGTGAAAATGTTTGTATGATATTTGTTAAATTTTATTATTATTTTAAGTGTTACTAGCATTATATGTTACTAATATTTATTGTATTTATCTGATGCATGTAACCTATAGATAAAACATTGTAATAAATATAAATAGACCATTTTCTTAATTAATAACAATGTAGGCCTATATTCCCAATAAATGATTTCTTAGCATCGCCACAGATACACTTGATTATACTTGTCACTATCTCTGTCACTAGAGAGTTCTTGAAATTTATTTTTTTCCTGCCATTCATAAAATATACTGATATGATACCTCTTGCAGAAAAGGAGAGATCTATAACTGAAAGTTGATTAATATATTTCAGTATTATTAGTATTTATCCTGAACAGTTTTACTCGTAGACATTTTGTTTTTCAGCATTAACTTCCCATGATTGTATGAAAAGATTCGAAGAGAACGGCAGTTACGTAGACCTTCGGCTCCCCCCTCCTAACAATAATGCATAACACAATGTCAATACGGCGGTTGCTGTCGTCTGCGATACAACGAACTTTGTTGTTGATTTTCGAGTTCGTTATTTTTTTTCTGGTTATTATATGCTTATTTAAGTTGTGTTAACTCTCGCTAGTGGTTTTATATTTTATTTTATCAGTCTTAGTATTTATTTTATTATTGCTAATATTTTGTTTTATTATTATTATTATTATTATTATTATTACTATTATTATTATTATTAATTTGTATTACTATCTTTGTATTATCTCCGTCACGGTTATTATTATTCTTATTCTCATTATTATTATTATTATTATTATTATTATTATTATTATTATTATTATTATTATTATTATTAACATTATTGTTACTATTCTTTCTATCATCAACATTATTATTTGAAACCTGTAAAATTTATGTAGACTACTGGACTGTACCCGAGCACGAGCATATGCTCATTTCGGGTATCTATTCATATGTACCATTTCAATTGTAAATTGTGAATAAATTTGAATTTGAACTTCATTGGTCGGAAATGGAATTTATTTATTTATTTATTTATTTATTTATTTATTTATTTATTTATTTATTTATTTATTTATTTATTTATTTATTTATTCTGGTGTAGTTAAGGCCATCAGGCCTTCTCTTCCACAACACCAGGAATACAAATACAATAACAGAAATAAAAAGGAAAAAAAAAAACATTATAAACGAAGTAAAGTCACACAAAAATATACACAGGTTGCAGTCACACAAACTTTAAATGAGTGATTAAGTATAATTAATTGTATCCTAATTAACTAACATAAACAAGAAACTTGCGATTTTAATCTGGAGTAAAAAAAACACAAATCAACACTTCTAGCAATATCTAAAAAGCATTAAACAAGACAAAATTTTCCAATTTAATTTTGAATTGTGATAAAGTCCGGCAGTCCCTGACATCATTAGGTAGCGAATTCCAGAGACGTGGTATTTCTACAGTGTAGGAGGATGAGTATAGAGACGTTTTATGATGAGGGATAGAAAGAAGTGCTTGATGTCGGTTTCGATGAGTTGTAAGAAATTGAAAGCGCGGTAAGAGATAATTCGGAGTAGAAGTATGCATGATTCTAAACAGAAGAGACAGTGAATGTATTGTTCTTCGTTCCTTCAGACGCACCCATGAAAATAACTGGAGGGAAGGTATTATATGGTCAAATTTACGAGTATTGCAGATGAATCGTATGCACACATTATGAACACGTTGTAGTCTCTCAGCTAAGAGTGAACTTACATTAGTTAGTAAGGAATCGCAGTAATCAAAATGGGGCATTACAAGCGTCTGAATAAGATTTTTTTTTAGACTAAGTGGTAGAAATTCTTTCATATGAAACAAGGAGTGAAGTTGAGAAAATATTTTTTTGCAAGTCATATAAACGAAATAGTCATCATAATACACTGATCTCTTAAACTGAATGAGCATATTGGGAATTAAATGAGTGGCTTTCCCAGAACACTCTATGAAATGTTTAATATGAAACAATTTTTATCTCGAAAAGAAAGCAAAAGCGAGCAAAATTGTATTAAACTTTTTTGTTTGAAATATCTCAAAGAATAACCCCCTGAAATTAATGACATTATTTACGTTTGACTCTGTATAGTAGCTATTGAGGAAAAGAAGAGTGGAAATTGTTGCGTAAACAAGTGTTCTAATTAACTTTGCTACGCAGGTTCTTCGTCCACCACCACAAAGGATCTGGTTCATTCCGTGGTGAGAATAAACATGAGTATATAGTATATACTTGACTTTTTTAGTATATACTCCTGTTAGTAAGAATAAAAACATTTGAGTACCTACTCATTTTTGATTACATACTCATAACATGGAAGCATAGTAGAATATACTCAAGTGTCCATCTTGTACAGAATATATACTTATGCTTGATAAGAATAAAAGCTAGTATATTCTCATATTTATAAGTTCGTTCTCATGTTATTCTGAGTATGGTTTGTAGCAGGCTCAATTCTGAATATTTGTTGGTTTGTGTTCAGTTTAAAGTTAAATAAAAAAATGGCAGAATTTATTAACGATGTAGTACCTCATGGAAAAATATAGAAAAAGACGTGAACTTCAGAAGCCTTTAACGCTTCACAAAAGTGAATGTGTAAAAGGTTAAACACGTATTTGTTCTTCATAAAAAACATAACCTATAAAAATATGAATGGCTATCTAATTATAAGGTTAGATTGTATTGTTAAATATAATTAACTTACAGTTTATTTTATTTTTTTTTTTGATAGTTCACAATTTATTATTTGTACTACATACAAATGGACAACAAATCACTATTCATTCGCACACACACATATTTGTACAGTGCATTCCATTCACGCAAAGTCACACTCATACGTTTCATTGAGAACATTAACTAAGAAGCTAACCATAAAAATGTAGGAAAAATTAATATTCAAATTAATTTGCATTATATGAAAAAAAAATTCATAAGGTGGACATTGTAAACTAATTTCATAATAATGGTCCATGGGCGTGAATTTGAACTGCCACTGGGGGAGACCCTGGTGTACCAGCATCATGCGGAAGTACTGCGTGAAGTCTGCGGCCAGGTAGTGCCACTCGAAAATTCTGTCCAGCAGCCAGATCTTGGGGTCCTCTCGTTTTAGATCGGATTCGCACTCGCTCTTGTGAAGGTACACCAGACACACCTTTCCGATGCCTTGGCAAGCGTCCAGTTCGAAGATCTTGCACTTGACGCCGAAGTTGGGGCGCTGCCTGGGGTCGTCCTGCTCGCTGCAGATCTCGATGTCCAGCAGCGTGGGGCATTCCGCATCACCCATGCTCTTGACGCCGGCCTGCCGTCGTAACTCAGACATAGAGATGATTTTCATGTTGCCGATGGGGAGCACCTCGTCTTGTGGATATTCTCGACCATGGCTTCATTAAAGATCGGACATCCTCTCTCCTTTCTTTGTGGAAGTTTTGTTCTTGTGAACTTTCTACCCGTGCTCAAGCAGGTACGCTACACATTAAATGAGAAAGATCTCTTCTAACGAAATAGAGTTAGGAAATGATCCCAGGATGGAGGCAGCATTCCCTCGCTGAACCGCTATTCCAATGCGTTGACGAAGGAAATTGATACATCTAGGATCGCCGGTACGGGACAGTAGGCGTGTACCAATTTGGGTGAGTAGATCTTTAGCGTCTCTACACCACGGACCAAAGGTCTCAACTGCAAAAGCGACGAAGATGTAATTTGATTTGTAGTTTATTTTGTAAAATTTGAATTGCAAAATGCAATTACTTGTAAATTTAAATTATATATATATATATATATACATATATATATATATATATATATATATATAATAAAAATAGAATTAGCATTACTGGAATTCTAGAAATGGATTGTAATCTCTATCCAACATCCCGCAATGACGATTTCCCAGTACTATTTTCTTGTTTCCTGTTTATTCACGTCACTTATCTGAGTCACTCTCTCTTTCATGTTCATTTATTTATTTACTTATTTATTTGTTTATTTAATATATTTATTTTATTATTTTATTAATTCCTTTCTTTCTTTCTTTATAAAAAGCAAAACACAAACCACTACAGCATGCGGATAGCATGTGAAAGTCTATAAAAGAAAAACTGAGCATCACGGTGCAATGTGGTCAAAGAGTATAGGTAACACGAGTACATACTAACTTTTAAACGATCAAGAAGGCTGTAGAGATGAGTATATATTGGCGTTAGGTAGAATGTCTTTAATCTTACGAAAATGAGTATGTTCTAGTGGTTACGAGTATATAATCACAGGAAGTGCTCATACTCATAAGTATAAACCTTGAGAAAGTACTTAAGCTTTATTCTTACTACCCATTGTAAGGGAACTATCAGCTGAATGTTGGATGACCGGACGCAGGATTGACAGAGTGATGGTAGGTCCGGGATTACGACCTTTAAAGGTTGAACAGACTTTGGTAAACTGGATAAGGTTGAGAGCAAATGTAACTAAATGGCCATCTACGTTTTGGATGATACTTTCAAATGGTTGGGATTTAGAGCTTCCGTTCCATTCCTATTTCTTGGAATCACCCAAGTGATGAGGACAGCATCTCGAAGCCCGCTTTCAATCTTATACTCGGCTGCATCCCCCCTACCTCATAGTATATAGCCTATCTCCAAGCGGTTTTAGAGGCCACACGAAGTTTTCTACTACCCCTCCCCTCCCTCTATCACTTTGTCTTCAGCTCCTGGATAGCGTTTCTCTTTCAGTTCCTGGAACTTCAATATACTTTAAGTCTAGTTCTAAACTTTCACAGTTTTCAGGTTTATGAACTATGATATCGATGATGTTTAGGTAAAAGGACTTAACCTTCATTTGCTTTTAAATGTGACTTTTTAGCTGTAATTAGCGTCATTACTTAAAATTTAATTACAAAACGTGAAGATATGTTTTTGGACAATTATGTTTCTACATAGGACAGACAGGCAGATCATTTCAAACACGTTAGAAAGAACACATCACAGCTATAACACAATTACAAATACCTCCACATATGAAGAAAACATCACAAATGCCAACCACACCTACAGAGACATCAACACAGACATGGAAATACTGCACATCCAACCAGAAAGCTAGAAACTCAACACACTAGAACAATATGAAATATACAGACACACGAAAACACACCCCAACGATATTCTCAACACACAACTCAATTTCAGAATACACATACAATCTTTGACTCTACACTACGAACGCACCCCCACAGGAAACAATAGGCGCCAAGACCAACAACGACCAGTTCTGAAGATGACCAAAAATAAGTCGAAACATGTTAACAAGGTACGTTAAAATTTAACACAAGAAAGTTTTTATCATACATATTCCGAAGTAATAATGTGTTAAAATTTAATTATAGCTGTTTCTGAAAATATTTTCTTTAGTGGGACAAGTCCTTTTATCGATACATTGAAGTGTTTATGTAGCTGAAACTAATGTTTATACCCTGGTTACATGGAATATAGTTGAGTGTAAGTAATGATAACAAATAAATATTAGAGCAGGACAATAACATCTGTATTGTTATTTATATTTAAGGCTTAGCTTCAGATGTTTAAACACTAATGAATTATACATCTTGATTACGGAACTTTTAACACTGTATCACTTCGAAATATGTATGGTAAGACTTTCCTGTGTTAAATTTCAACGTACCTCGTTTACATGTTTCGACCTATTTATGGGTCATCTTCAGAACTGGTCGTTGTTGGTCTTGGCGCCACTTGTTCTGTTTCCTGTGAGGGTGTGTTCCTGTGGTATAGTGTAGAGTCAAAGAGTGTGTGTGTTTTGAAGTTGAGTTGTGTGTTGAGAATTTCGTTGGGGTGTGTTTTTGTGTGTCTGTATATTTCATATTGTTCTAGTGTGTTTAGTTTCTGTCTTTTTGGTTGGATGTGTAGTATTTCCATGTCTGTGTTGATGTCTCTGTGGTTGTGGTTAGCATTTGTGATGTGTTCTGCATATGTGGAGGTGTTTTGTAATTTTGTTATGGCTGTGATGTGTTCTTTGTAACGTGTTTGAAACGATCTGCCTGTCTGTCCTATGTAGAAGTTGTTGCAGGTGTTACTTTTGAGTTTGTATACGCCTGTGTGGTTGTATTTGTTTGTTTGTTTGTTTGTGTTGTTTGTGTGTTGACGACTAGTTCTGAAGATGACCCATAAATAGGTCGAAACATGTAAACGAGATATGTTGATATTTAACACAGGAAAGTCTTAACATACATATTCCGAACTAATTAATTATTGATTGATTGATTGATTGATTGATTGATACTTAATGAATCCTACAAATATTTTGTGCACGATTCCGAGTGGATTGACATACTGCATTTTAGTTACTGCTATTTGACATAAAGTAATTTGATACATAACCTGTTTTACATACAAGTATTTGGCTTATTTATTTTTCATCTAATTCAATTTGAAACAACCTTTCAGGTATACTTTTTCTGGCATACAACTACTTTGTTTCATTTGTACAATCACATACCATATTTTGACATTCTCCACTGGACATTACTGTGAAGTGACGAGAAACTCTGGAAGAATTTGACATGTTAATACAAAGAAGAATGAAGCTTGTGAAATGAAGAGACAAAATAAGAAATGAAGCTGTGCTGGGAAGGATAGGTAAAGAAATAATGACGCTGAAACTAATCAGGAAGAGAGAAGAAATTGTCTGGATTAATGGCTTAGAAGGAACTGATTACTGAAGGATGCACTGAAAGGAATGGTGAAAGGGAGAAACGTTCGGGACAGAAGAAGATATTAGATGATAGAGAATATGAAGATATATGGGTCGTATAATGAGACTAATAGGAAGGCGGAAAAGAAGGAATGGAGAATGCTGGATGAAGGACATTCCCTGAATAGGAAAGCATGAATGAATGAATATCAGTGAACTTAATAAGCATACAGTCATATCCGTTTGAGCATGGATAATATTAATTTATTATTGTAAAGCTATTATGATAATAGGAAAAACTTCTTGCTGGTTATATTATGATTAAAAGACGGGAGTTTCCATGTATCACAATCAACAGTACATAATCTGTAAGGACAAACGAAAATCGTAGATGATTAAAACTTCTACTACAAATCAACAGCGGGCACAATGTGTTCTTTGGTATGCTAAATTTGAGAGTGTTAAAAGAGTTCAAAGGGAATTTCGACGTGAGTATGGTGTGCGTAATGTACCTAAATACGATTCCATAATGTTATGGTATCGAACACTTGTGGAAACAGGTTCTGTGTTAAAAAAAAAAAAAAAACATGCAGGAGGTCGCAGGCGAAACCCAGTACGAGAAGCAGCCGTCTCTTGGCTTGGCCCCCAAACTCCCCAGATCTAACCCCTCCTGACTTCTTCGTGTAGGGTTTTGTTAAAGATATTGTCTATTTCTGTGAGACCCAGGAGCATTGATGATCTGAGAGTAAAAATTACTGAAACTTTTCAATAAATCACCCCTTTTATGTTACAACGAACATGGGCTGAATTGTCGACCTGGTTGGCGAGTTGGTATTGCGCTGGCCTTCTATGCCCAAGGTTGCGGGTTCGATCCTGGGCCAGGTCGATGGCATTCAAGTGTGCTTAAATGCGACAGGCTCATGTCAGTAGATTTACTGGCATGTAAAAGAACTCCTCCGGGACAAAATTCCGGCACATCTGGCGACGCTGATATAACCTCAGGAGTTGCGAGCGTCGTTAAATAAAACAAAATTTAACATTTGGCCTGAATTGCATCACCGTTATGAGTTATGCAGGGTGCGCAATGGGGGTCATGTTGAGCTCTGAGGAATCTCTGTCTTTCAGTGTTGTATGCACAAAGTTTCAACAAATAAAGCTACCGGCGTGGCTCAGTCGGTTAAAGCGCTTGCATGCCGGTCTGAAGTTGCGCTCGGACGCGGGTTCGATCCCCGTTTGGGCTGATTCTCTGGTTGGGTTTCTTTCGAGGTTTTCCACAACCGTAAGGTGAATTCAGGTAATCTATGGCGAATCCTCGGCCTCATCTCGCCAAATACCATCTCGCTATTACCAATCTCATCGACGCTGAAGTCCACACCTGTGGAGTAACGGTCAGCGCGTCTGGCAGCGAAACCAGGTGGCCCGGTTCGAATTCCGGTCGGGGCAAGTTACCTGGTTGAGGTTTTTTCCGGGGTTTTCCCTCAACAAATGCAAATGCTGGGTAACTTTCGGTACTGGACCCCGGAATCATTTCACCGGCATTATCACCTTCATATCATTCAGACGCTAAATAACCTAGATGTTGATACAGCGTAGTAAAATAACCCAATAAAATAAAAAATAAAATCGACGCTAAATAACCTCGTAGTTGTTACAACGTCGTTAATTAACCAACTAAAATAAAATAAAAATTCAACAAATAAAGTTCATTAGCAAATTTTTTACGGTGTATTTACTTTACCCATACTCAAACGGATCACTCTGTATAATAGCCTCTGGAATGCCGGTTTCATCTGCGAGAAAGAAATGTACAACGGGTCACATTAATAGATCAGAACATTTCGAGACTATTTCGAGCCATCCTAAAACAAGGGGAAGAAAAGGAAATCTTTAGAAACGGGTATCGAACATACTGGACTTCGACTAGAAACAATATCTGAATATCGCAAAAATGTACGAACTCCTACAACCATCTTGAAGGATCTATAAGAGCTGGAGATGAAATCCGCCTACAGCGTAATCTCATTTCGGAAATTGAAACCAACCTTAAGGATATGTCGTCTTTACTATGCTTCTCTTGTAGTTAACTGTATTATCGGCACTGCCATCAAGGTTATTGCATTACCGGTCACGCGTTTTTATGGGGTTGGAAGTACTCGTGATTGAAGTATTGATTAGAGCAGGGATAGAGTCTTAGGCAAGGCACTGGGTGGGTGAGTGAGTGAGTGAGTGAGTGAGTGAGTGAGTATGAAAAACACTATCGGGAAGCAAGCGCAGTAAGACAACTATGCGAAGATAGAGACAAGAATACGTTGAAAGATTTTTTTGCGAAGTAACACTTGCATATCGCAAGTAATGAAAGTAATTAACTATCATGCGCGTTGTTAGAGGTATTGTTCAGTATCCTCTAAAATTTGGAAATAACCTTGCACAAATGACAAAATTGATAATTTTTTTTTGCTTCGTACAGAATTTTTTTTTTTCGATTTTTGACTACAAAATTACATTTTCTTACGCATTTATCACAATTACTACAATTCACACCACTCTCGTAAATTCTTTAGGACTGTACATTAGGATGCATTATTTATTTATTTAATTAATTAATTTATTTATTTATGTAATTTATTTATTTAATTAATTAATTTAATTACTTTATTTATTTATTTATTTTATTTATTTATTTTATTGATTTATTTATTTATTTAATCAATTTATTTAATTAATTAATTTATTTTATTTATTTATTTTTTATTTATTTTATTTATCTTATTTATTTATTTACTTATTTATTTATTTATTTATTTACTTATTTACTTATATACTTATTTATTTATTGAAATCAAAAGCTAGAAAAGATACATTGTTAACATTTTATAAGGTGATGTCAGTGCCCAGTTTACTATATGGAAGCGAAACATGGGTTATGAAAAAGAGAGATGCCTCTAGATTACAAACAAATGAGATGAAATTTTTGAGAAGCGTAGCAGGTTACAGGAAAATAGAACATAAAAGAAACGAAGAAATAAGAGAAGAACTTGAGATATATGAATTAAACAACAAAATAGAAGAATATAGAAATACATGGATGTCTCACATTTCAAGGATGCAGGAGGACAGGATACCATATAAGTTTTGGAAATATAAACCTCGGGGAAGAAGAGATATTGGAAGACCAGCGAAAAGATGGATGGACCAATTTCAGTAGCTGCTACAGGAATCAATTTCCTAATGCATGAAGGATGATGATGACTTATTTATTTATTATTTGCTTATTTATTTATTTACTTATTTATTTTATTTATTTATTTTATTTATTCATTTATTTTATTTACTTATTTACTTACATATTTACATACTTATTTACTTATTAGTTATTTATTTATTTATTTATTTCATCAATCTTTGTTCACGTCATGGCGGATTAGATGTATTCCAGTTCTTAATCCGCCATCACTCTCTATACAAATATAACACAAACTAATACATAATGAACCTCTAAGTATCCTCTGTACACCGTAATAATAATAATAATAATAATAATAATAATAATAATAACAAACTAATAATAAGCATAGCTCTTGTATTTAAAACTCTTACTTAGCTTTTTCATTTTTATACTCAATCTCTTAAAAATTATTCTGTTAACTTCATTGACTACTTTTCGTAGTTGCCTATCGTGTCCGACTATTCAACATTTATAATTCCATATCCGTTAGAGCTTTGACTTCCTCTTCTCATATAATTTTAACTCTAAAAATAAATTTTCCTAATTTATGCAGATTGCTGGCGTTAAGGCTACCATTCATTTTTTATAAGCTGCTATAGCGTTTATTTGCAGAAATTTTTTATCCACCCAACTGTTTCTCAAATCATTCGTTGTCTGACACTTTAACGCAATATGCATTGCGTCTTCCCCTAGTCCACAGATTGATAATTGTATTTGGATTATGGTGTTGGGAGCAAAGAATCGTAAAGAATAGAAGGCAGAAGAGCAATGGAAAATGGTCTATAGCGTGAATTTGTCAAAGTGTCGTTCGGGTTAACGCGAGATTCACACGGGGAAATATTAATCATCAAGATCGTCCACCATTGTGGCTGAGGGGTTAGCGAATCTAACCCAGCGGTCCCGGGTTCGATTCCCGGTCAGGACGAGTTGCCTGGATGAGGTTTTTTCGGGATTTTTCCCTCACTCCTATGCATTAATATCACGCAACTTTATCAGGTGATTGGAACCCCACTCATCTTCGCCACTTCCTTTCCTCCCCCATCATCCTTTCCTCATCATTCCGTTTCTGGTTTTTCAGATCACTCTACAGGCGGCCTTCCGAAGCTGCTGACTCTCTCGACCGGCCTCCGTGGAATGTGGTTAAGCGACGTTGGATGGCTTCTGCAATGGCGGACCTACTCGGGGGAGGAGTTTTGCCTCGGACCGACAGGGGGGCCTCGGAGGAATTTGCCGAAGCAGGAATGGTATATGGATTCTGTCAGCTTTGGCGACCGGTCGTTAAGGGAGTCATGTTGTTAGTGCGGTGCGTGTAGGGGATCTGTGGCACGCAACTCATTCCATATCGATTTTTTTTATTTTATTGGGTTATTTTACGACGCTGTATCAACATCTAGGTTATTTAGCGTCTGAGTGATATGAAGGTGATAATGCCGGTGAAATGAGTCCGGGGTCCAGCATCGAAAGTTACCCAGCATTTGCTCGTATTGGGTTGAGGGAAAACCCCGGAAAAAACCTCAACCAGGTAACTTTCCCCGACCGGGATTCGAACCCGGGCCGCCTGGTTTCGCAGTCAGACGCGCTGATCGTTACTCCACAGGTGTGGACTTCCATATCGAGGGTTAGCGCAATAGATCTCAATAGGTCGCAGTGTTGGGCTATCAGTGTTCCCCTTAGTTAAATTCCATTCCATTCCAAGCATCGAGGTCCGAGGATGAAATCTTATCGTAGCAGCGACGTATCTGCATGTCACGAAACGACATATTCCCTGGGAACAGCTTCAGCACATTGACAATTTACATAATAATGTTTTACATCGTATCCTCGTTGTTCACCAGTCCAATGCTCCATGTTTAATAAATTGCATCAATCAGACTAAACAATGACAATGAATTTAAACCTACTAAAATAATCCGTTGAATTTTACTTATGTCCCAGCCACAACTTGATAAATATCTTGAAAATGCCTTGGATTTATAGTATTAATTAGTAGAGATAGATGTGATCACTGGGAGAGCTGTAGTCCACCTAACCCGTCCTAAATATGTACCTTAGGGTACGTACACGTTGGAGCGACGATAAACGATAAAAGAAGCAGCGATCCTATATCAGAGAGAATTGAAGCGTCGTCGTCGTCGTCGTCTTCCTAACAACTATTAGGCCAAGTGGCCTGTTACGGTCTCAATCTAGAATTTTCAGTCCATCTCTTCTTTGGACAGCCTAGAGATCTTTTGCCATACGGATGGTAATGAAACAGTGCTTTTGGAATTCTACATCGATTCATTCGTTCGAGATGACCCTTCCACTGAAGTTGATATTTGCTGATGAACTTTATAATGGGTTCTATTTGAAGTTCTTGCATTATGTCATTTTTTATGATCCCAGCGAGTATATCCAGCTGTTGCTCTCATGAACCTCATCTCACTTGCTGTTATTCTACTGACATCTTTATTCTTCACAGTCCACGCTTCGCTACCATAGCTTAATACTGGCTGTGCTAAGGTTTTATACAAGCCTATTCTTGTGTGTCTTTGTACTAGTGAAGGTTTCATGATTTTATTAATGATCCCCATTGTTTTATTATATTTACATATTTTTTCAGCAATATCTACTTCATCATAAGGTGACAGTGTATAGCCAAGATAAGTGAAGGTATTTACTCTTTCTATTATTTTATTATTCAAACAGATTTTGCTTGGTACAGGGAATTTCCCACAAAATGACATTCTCAACAGAGAATTGAAGCATGTATTGTAATTGAGAGGTTTGCCGGAAGAAAGGTGGATAGACCTCTACGCCCTTCTTCGGGAAAACGGTTTAAAATGTAGTGAATAATTCACTAATTATAATAGCGAAATTTTGTTTTGATTGTACTGTACATACCTGCAGGACAGGGCTGCGTGCGTGCGTGCGTGCGTGCGTGATTTAGTCAGTCAGTCTACAAGTAGAGCTAGTGCTTCGTGTTACCGCATACTGTACTGTGTGTGTTTTCTCTTGGTAGAGACTAAGCAAATATATATAGTTCAATTCAGTCAGTCCAGTTGTTTCCTTTGACTGCTTTTTATGTTCATTATTGTCCTTGCTTTAAGAGTAAACAAACTTACGAAACTCATAGATTCAGACGGAAATATTTTATGGTCTATAAAGAGATTTGTTACAATATTCAGATTTTTGGGCTTATTGTTATCAGGATTATACAAAGAATAAATTTTATTTATTTATGTTCACACAAAATGGAGAATTTTTTTCTTTTTCTGTTATATTCAGAGATTTTGCTTTGCGTACTTAATGTCTACTCAGTATATCTGAAATAATGTAAATTACTTTAGAAGTAGATAATAAATGTCATAAAATGTATCTTTGTTTCAATTCCGTGTGAAATTTAAATCTGAAATCTACATTAAATCCCCTAAGCAAATCATTATATGGATAAAGGGCGTATAGACCCAAGTTTTGTAAGGTACGAATATAAGGAAATTTAGTAATATAAATTGCCTAAATGCTACAAAACATTTATACTAGCTAAGATTTTTAATTTAATGTATAATTTTGTTCACTATCTGTATAACATTTTATTCAGGTGCGTTTTAAAATCTTAGATTGCCTGTATCTCAATTTACCATATTGACGTATACGCCATTTTTCCGGCAAACCCCTCATTTGAGGTGTGCATATTGAAGTAACGATAAAAGCGAAGATGCACGATAAAAGCGACGAAAAACCGAAGTTCCATTTTCTTCGCTCTTGTCGTTCATATGATCTCTGATTAAGATAATATTAACGTGTATAAATACCGGTGGTTATCAATATATGCGAATATTAATCGATTTACTATTAAATTAATTATTGTAGATATTGACAAGTTGATCAGTTGTGTATTTATTCGTCATATGTTATGTGATCACAAGAACCAATCACAACACAACGAATTTATACTATCTTCGGGATGAGAAACGGGTTGAATTTTGTACGTATTGAAGTTACGTTAACTTTGAACTTAGCAGCTGATATTTCCTATATATCTTCTTTCATTAAGTGGATGTACAGAATATCTTCTACTGACTATTACACTTTTACTACGTCACACTACTTTCGACCAATAAAACGGTACGAAAGGACGTCTTTCAATCAATCATGGCCGCTTATCGCACAATTTTATCGCGTCCCTAGCATTTGTTTAATTTTATCGCGTCCTTAGCATTTGTTTATTTTTATCACTACCCTAGCATTTGTTTCTTTGTTTGCCAACATTTCAAACTGCACTGGTCTGGCCGTCAAAAAAAAACAGAAAATTACAAACCACTCCAGTCGATGCACATCACTTTCAAATATGACTCGCATTTTGGCATTCAAGAACAAGAATTAATAAAGATCACTGGTCATATATGAAGAGCACCATTCGGAAATCCTGAATGAGTTGAGGGATACACCATGGACACCAACGAGTTCACTTCTTTTACGCACACGTCCAATATAACATCAACTGAACCACCAAAACATTCAAATTTGAAAATTGTACTTTCAATAATTGTTTCTTTTAAAGTTAGTCATGTTTATTTTTTATTTTATCATCGTTAATTAAAACGTTTCTTGTTTATTTCATCATCCCTTATTAAAACTTTTCTAACACTTGTTTATATTATTTAGGTTATGTTTGTTATAGCTTCTGCTATATGATATTATGGATAGTCACGTAACATAAATTGTTTAATACTAAGATTTATTGAAAATCGTCTGTCAAGTGACGTTGATTACTGGAATCCGGATGATTGAAATGGAATGCAAATGTTTTAATAAAAGTGAAACTGAATCAACAAAGCCTTCTTCACTAGTAACAGTCTACAGAGTTCAATGATGATTCCATATTTGGCACAACTGATACCGGTAACAAGAAAACACTACTGCCATCTAGCGTAATGTTGAGATGGTACAATAATACATCTGAAGACAGTTGTATTTTCGTAAGCCAATTAATATTTTATTGTACACTTTGTTACTTCTAATCTTTATATAGCCTACTTTTTTTTAATCGTGTAATAGTCAATTAAATCCCACTCGAGTTTTGATTTTCTCTAGATAAATCAAAACCTCTAGTGAGATTACTGTTGACTATTACACTCTTGCTACGTCATAGTACTTTTGACCAATAAAACGGTACGAAAGGACGTATTTCAACCAATCATGGCTGCTTATCGCACAATTTTATCGCGTCCCTAGCATTTGTTTAATTTTATCGCGTCCCTAGCATTTGTTTAATTTTATCGCGTCCCTAGCATTTGTTTCTTTGTTTGCCAACATTTGAAACTGCGCTGGTCTGGACGTCAAAAATACATATAAAATTACAAACCACTCCAGTCGATGCACTGCAGTTTCAAATATGACTCGCATTGGCATTCAAGAATAATAATTAATAAAAATCACTTATCATACCTATGCATCTTCTGAAATCCGATTTAGAAATAAATGAAGAGCACCATTCGGAAATCCTGAATAAGTTGAATACACCATGTAGGCCTAAATCAACGAGTTCCACTTCTATTACGCACACGTCCAATATAACATCAATTGAACCACCAACTACTTGAAAATTGTACATTCAATAATTATTCCTTTTAAAATTTTTCATGTTTATTTTTTATGTCATCGTCGTTAATTAAAACTTTTCTAACACCTGTGTACTCGTATATTAGTTAGGTTATGTTATAGCTTCTGCTATATGATATTATGGATAGTCACGTATCAGAGATTGTTTAATATTAAGATTTATTGAAAATCATCTGTCAAGTGACGTTGATTACTGGGATTCGGATAATTGAAGTGGAATGTTGCATTTTAATAAAAATGAAACTGAATCAGCAAAGCCTTCTTGACTAGTAACTTTGCCATCGTGTATAATAGATCGAGAACTTCTCTACGAGAAGGCATTGCTCACTACTGCCATCTAGCATGCATCTAGCGTAATATTTGTAATGTTGAGATGGTACAATAATACATTTGAAGACAGTTGTATTTTCGTAAGTCAATTAATATTTTATTGTATTGGAGTACTTCGTTACTTCTAATCTTTATATACTTTCTTCTAATCGTGTAATAGTCAATTAAATCCCACTCGAGTTTTGATTTTCTCTAGATAAATCAAAACCTCTAGTGAGATTACTGTTGATAAAACAAAATGTTCGCTTCCCGCTACCTCGTTGCTCCGATATGAACACTTGATTCTTTGATAATACCAAAGTGTCGCTAGACAATTTCTCTTATCGTTTATCGTTGCTCCAACGTGTACCCACCCTAACTTATACACGAAAATTATCCTCCCATCTACGTCTTGGTCTCCCCAAAGGTATTTTTCCCTCCTGCCTGCCAACTAATTTGAAATTGAATAAATTCAGCAATATTTCAGTATCTAATGAAATGTCGTGACGAATACTGACTTTAAGGTCGCCATCTGTCGAATTGCCGACTTATTAACACGTGGGCTCTCTCTCGTCCCATCGGCAGACCCTTGAAAGCGATGCTGCCGTATATTCATATTAGCATTCATTCACGTACCCTCAGGGAAGAATAGCCTGAATTAAGCAGACCCTGGTCGCCTCTATAGGAAAGTAATGTTAATGCTTTAGTAGATGTAGTCATGATCTTGTATGTGTTGCATGTAAGCGTGTTTTGCGGGAGGCGTTTAACAGGGGCTGAGCACCCAACCTCCTGCACCTGTTGGCGCTATTATTCCAAGTTTCGTTGCTACATTAACAATATATTATAAGTAAGGGATTTGCCAGTTGGTCACGTAGCATGCATTGTATGTGTTGGTTACTAATCCCTTTCGAAAGCAGTATACTGTATTTGAACACGTTCTGTATAATGCATGGTTCACTTGTGTGTGAAAACCACACTAGGTATTATTATTATTATTATTATTATTATTATTATTATTAATTTGCACAATGATTTTAATAATTTATGTGCATTAAGTAACAGTAAATGTTCCTTACTAATAAGCTTAGAAAATAATTTAAACTTTGAGAAATCACACGTTATTAGCCTACTTACTTACTGGCTTTTAAGGAACCCGGAGGTTCATTGCCGCCCTCACATAAGCCCGCCATTGGTCCCTATCCTGAGCAAGATTAATCCATTCTCTATCATCATATCCCACCTCCCTCAAATCCATTTTAATATTATCTTCCCATCTACATCTAGGCCTCCCTAAAGGTCTTTTTCCCCTCCGGCCTCACAACTAACACTCTATATGCATTTCTGGATTCGCCCATACGTGCTACATGCCCTGCCCATCTCAAACGTCTTATTTGAAGGATTCGTAACAAGCTTTTTTTTTTACTGTGATGGATTGTTAGCCCTTCGCCCAGCCCCCAAACTGGAGGACCACCCCTCATCGGCTGTATATTCACAGCTACCCTCCATATCTGGAGGCCGTCTCCTCGATCCGCAACCTGAGGACGTGCCATTATTTATGTAATATTATAAGAATCATTTTAAGAACGAAAAGTTAGATTTTTTCGGATCAACTTTCTGAATATTTAAAGAACAAAACTTAAATTATTTCAATCATTTATTATCATAATACAATGCTCTCTTAAATTGACTGAGCATATTGGGTATTAAGTCAGTGGTTTTTCCAAAACACACCATGAAATGTTTAATATAAATTAATTTTATCTCGAAAAGAAAGCACAAACGAGCAAAATTGTATGGATTTTTTTTTGAAATATCTCAAAGAATAACCCCTTGAAATTAAATGCATTAGGGGAGAGGTGGGTATTATCGGACATCGGGTAATATCGGATAGTGCGTTTCATTCGTCTACCAGAGATGGTAGTACCTGAATGACGTGGTTACGTAACTGTATGCGACATCACAGAAACGTAACCATGTCATTCAGCTAGTATCATCTGGTTGTAGATGAAAGAAAGTAACTGTTCGATATTACCCGATGTCCGATACTACCCAACTCTCCCCTACTTACGGTTCACTCTATATATAGTAAAGCAGAAACAGGGTGAAGAAATCTAAGTTACAACCATACATATGATAACAAAGACCAGTTATTTAAAGTAAAAGTTGTAATTTTAAACTTATATTATTCAACTTAAGTCATATTTCATGTTTTATGTAAATATTTTGTTAAGGCGAGTACCTGATGAGCATTAATGTGGCAGGGTCGTCATGAACTGATGTTATGTGAAGTGTAGGTCTATATGTTTGATGAAAAAAAACTGATACATTAAATTCTTTCCATTTCTTGTGTGCGATAAAGTCTGGCATCTTGGTCTACTTTAAAAACTGAAAGTCATTCTTCCGCAATCCTATTAGCTATTACTTCACTCGTACTTAGTTTCGAGAATTTTCCAAGTAAAGTTCGGAGAACATTTCTCCTCATTCTACGACATAAATTCAGGTGTACCTCAAGGTTCAGTGTTAGGTCCTATATACAATTTATACAGCTGATTTTCCAATTTCTAATGAAGTATTGGCAGCTACTTTCGCTGATGACACTGCTAATCTTGCTTCACATGAAGATCCATCAACAGCATCTGAAAACCTGCAGAATGAATTGAAAGAAACTGAAGACTGGCTAACTAAATGGAGAATACAAGAGAGTGAAAACGAATCAGTTCATGTTACTTTTGGAACCATAACTGAAAACTGTCCTCCTGTAACACTTTACAACAAAGAACTTCCCGAAGCAGACGATGTTAAATATTTAGGTATGCATTTAGATCGCCGATTAACATGGCGTAAACATATTGAAACTAAACGTAAAGAATTAAATTGTAAAACATAAAAAATCTATTGGTTATTGGGACCTAAATCAAAACTGTCATTAGAAAATAAACTTCTTGTTTATAAAGTCGTACTAAAACCAATCTGGACATACGGCATCCAACTGTGGGGAACTGCTAGCAACTCAAACATTGAAATACTGCAGAGGTATCAGTCTAAAACTTTACGTTCCATTGTCACTGCACCATGGTATGTCCGTAATGATGTCATTCATCGTGACCTCAACATTTCAACTGTGAAAGAAGAAATCTCTAAATTCAGTAAAAAATACCTGCACCGATTACATCAACATCCCAATCATCTTGCATTAAATTTGCTTGATAATAGTCAAACAATAAGAAGACTTTAAAGGACCAATGCTCTTGATCTTCCATTCATTTTTACTACAGCTATTTAAACCATTGTTATTTTTCTTTTGGAGTGTTGTCATGGGACAACATCTCCACTCATGTCACATTCTTTTATAATATTTACTTATTGTCTATTGTAGACAGATTGTAAATGTGGCAGGTGTTAAATAAAAAAAAATTCTTGTGTCTTTCTTTCTTCATTTTATCCTCTATTCCTTCCTCTTGAGTCAGTCCTTTCTTTGATCTGTTTTTTATTCTTTTTTCCTCCTCCTCTCTCTTTACTCCAATTTCTTAATTTTAATTACGTATGGTTCATAGTTATAAACAAAGCTCGGAACTTGGGAACTTGTGTCTTTGCACGTGGCTAAGCGACCGGACTTCAATGTCAACATACTCCCGCTTCCAGCACGGAGGTACTGTCAGGTCTGCTACAAAAGTGGTTTCTGGCTGCAACAACATATTGATAATATTATGGTAGGTTGAAACACGTAATTTCATAGCATATATATAATAAAAATAATCATGAGAAATATATCAAATTTACTGTTCTGCTGTGTACATTTTATTACAGTGTATGACTATCTACATTCGAAGATTTTACGGTAGCAGACTTAAAATACTGAATGTTTTCACTGTTACTGTTTTCTGTTCGATTTTCAGCAGTTGCTAGCTGATCTCGTATCTGAGAAAGATAAGTACATCCTAAATTTTTCTCGAAAATAGTTTTCAATTAGTGTATCACTACTAGGGCAAGCCCCTCTACGTTTCGATCCATGGCTATGGACAGATTTTTCTACAATTTGAGGGACTGCAATGCCTTTCAATGAATTTCGTTTCCAGCCTCTAGTTTGTGTGTGGCACAACTTACAAAATATAAACTCTCCATTCGAAAAAAATAATGTATCTCCTCCGAATTCTCCACGAAATTCTGTTCTTAAATTTAAAACAAAATGTATTTTCAAACTTCTATAATATCCATTCGAAATAGCACGTATTTTCTATTTCCTCAAACAGACCGTTTACCTTTAATTCTCTGAATGTCATTGGCTTCGACATAACAGTTTCTTCGTCCGTCTTCCTGTCATTAGTTGTGGCCACTTTCTTAGTACACACGACTGTCCCTGAGCACTTGCAGCGTGAGCTTTGTGTTCGTTGTACCTGTAACCTTACTCATGCACACGACACCAGTCCCCAAGTTCCGAGCTTTGGTTATAAAATCTCAGCTTTTTTATGCTTATATTAAATGTCCCAAAGCGTTTTGGACTAATGTATACTCATTTTATTTTATTTCAGGTGACTCTTTCATTACAGATGGTTTTCGTCCGTAGGTTTCGTGGCAGACAACGATATGGACTCTGCAGAAAAGTAAGATTTTTTATCAACTTCATAATCAAATACTGCAGATATTTTGTAAATCCTGACTTTTTTCTTATTAAACATAGGAATTTATTTACTTTCGTGCTTCTTCTGTTTCACATATGTCATAACGTTTTACAGTCTTAGACTAGAAAATAAAACAACAACGAAACGGTACTTTCCATAAACAATGTTTGCCTTTTTATCCCCTTACAGTTGGAATTCGTATTGATTTTCCAGAGCAGTCGCTTTTTGTTACTGTATTGTTGATGTTATCGAATTCAGAGTTCGCAATATAAATTCAAGCATTTTTTGGTATTTTCCAGTAGTAATTTGAAGTACATTTACTCATTCTTTGTTGTTGCAGAATATCTTTGAGATAATACGTGTATTCATATCGTTTATATTTCACTAATATTTTATTTGTAAGCAGCCACAGTACAAACCAGTCACAATTGAATTGTCGAGGTTATGAATATCACTAGGGCAATAAAAACGTAAAAAAGGCACAATAATCTTTGATAAAGGAATTTTAAAAAGGCATAATATTTTAGCTATAAATTTAAATTAGTGCTGCTTATGATTAGGTTTTTCTCCGGAGCGGTTGTTTGTGCGCTTTCAATCGGAGACCTCCGGTTACCTCCGATTGATGCCGCGCAGGTTGTATATGTGCTGTGTCGCAGACATACACTTTCCGCTGAGCATTCCTTTAATCGGATCAGGTAGTGATTCGAGTCCGCTGACGTCCGCGTATCTTTTAAAATAAGTTGTAATTTTTTGTTGTTTATTTTCTCTTTTTTATTTCCCCCCCTCTCTCTCTCTCCGCCTCTTCTAGCCACCGGCGTGGCTCAGTCGGTTAAAGCGCTTGTCTGCCGGTCTGAAGTTGCGTTCGGGCGCAGGTTCGATCCCAGCTTGGGCTGGTTACCTGGTTGGGTTTTTTCCGAGGTTTTCCCCAACCGTAATGTGAATACAAGGTAATCTCTGGCGAATCCTCGGCCTCATCTCGCCAAATATCATCTCGCTGTCACCAATCTCATCGACGCTAAGTAACATAGTAGTTGATACAGCGTCGTTTAATAACCAACTAAAATAAATAAAATAAAAAATCCGCCTCTTCTTTTTTTTTCTTGTTTTTCCTGAAGTATTATGTTAGCTGACAGATTTATTTTTTCTAGTTTTGAAATTCATAGTATATGTGGAAAGGCGTATTAGTTTTATGTCATTGATCAAATTAATAACATTAAAATTAACTGAAAACTAACGCAGAAGTAAAGCTTTTCAGTAGCTAATGTAAACATTTATAATTTTCCTGGAAACACTCGTTTATTCACAAACAGTTTTTGTCAATTATTATTCTAATCGGTTTAGTTTAACTTAAAATATATTATGGGAGTTTCAGAATGGAACAAGAGATACGTGTGGTATCAATGGGTTAACGTTTACTGTCCAAAATAATTTATTAAGATTCTTCACCAGACAGGATTGTGATCATTGTGTTAAAGGGTGTCAGTATTTGAACTTTCTCTTCTAAAACGCGTCACTCTTCCTCTGTAATAAAAAATATAAGCGGATATCAACTTAAGGATAATTGTAATTATATTATTACCACACTTTCTTTAGTTTCAGAATGAAAGTCAATATTTTAATCTGATAACTCAAGTTGCCTTTTAAATATTCCATATAAGTTATGTATGATGTTTATTGCCTCGAAAGTTACGTTTTATAGAAATTTCAAGACTTTTTTCTAGACTGTGGACCTTTGGAACAATAGCACTAAAGCAGTTAAAAAATCGTATCAAATGTTTTGCGTAATTTTAAAACTACGAAAACGATGATATCACTAATTAACCGTCAATGTGTATCTGAATGGTAATAATTTATTTTTGACAGCAAGTACGAGTACCACAACCGCGGCTCTTAATGTTAGCCTAGACACTTACATACCTACATTTTAAAATTTAGACCTACCCAAAGAATCTATCTAACCTGGTCCACGCCATAGAGATTTCCAAATACAGATCTGTTAGCGTCCTAGGAGCGTTTGGCTTTTCTGACAACACAATCACCAACTCATATTTCATTTCAAGTAAGCGGCTCATCACTGAAGTTTAGAGTTTCATCTCGTAACAATATGCTGGATCAATCTTAGAGGGTCCTTTTTTGCTGAAATTCTTCTGCCTTTCAGTTTTTCATTCACAATGTTACCCTGTCTGCACACAAAACCACGAAATTATTTATTAGAACTTTTATATATAAATCAAAGTAAACACGCTTTTTAAGAGTTCAAAAGTGTTTTTAATAGTTACATTTACTTACTTAGTTTCTTCAAGTTCGCGATTGTGCGATCGCCTCAAATGGTCTAACAAATTCGAAGTACCACCACCCTTAGAGTAAATTCGCCCACAAAGTTCACAGCGTGCGACTTTATTATTATTTCCAACTAAATTAAAGAATTTCCATGCGACGGATATACGATTTGGTGCCATTTTATTCCACTCACAACTACCTTCAGTCCGTACGCGTCGGTCGTCCTTGAGCTCTACGTCCTCCATCTTCGCTTCGCTCCGAACCACCGCATCCCTCCGTATGTCCCCTGTTCCACTTACGATAGTACCGGAGATCACCGGTGGAGAGCTTTATTCGTAATCACCGATTCCTCCGCGGTAGTAGTCACTCCGATGAGGAGCACTAATTTAAATTATACCAATATACCTCACGTATTTACTTCGTAGGTGACATATGAGAACAATCTCCGAAACGTAGTAGGCATTCTTGTCACACGGTTGAAATTCGTTGTACACTTTTTATAACCTACTTTTAATTTTATGATTAAGAGATCTTATTGTTTCCTGTAGTAAGATATAGTAGTACTGTTGGATTTAATAACCCGTGATGTTCCGTTTTTATTGGACAGTATTTTTATTTTCCGTATCTTTCGCAATTTTTTTACGGATGATCTCAAAAGACTATGAAATACAACATAACCAGTATAAATAATTTGAATAATTTCGAGGGAAAAATTGTTCCGGAGCCGGGTATCGAACCCGGGACCTTTGGTTTAACGTACCAACGCTCTACCACTGAGCTACCCGGGATCTCTAACTGACACCGATCCAATTTTTCCCTCTATATCCACAGACCTCAAAGGGGGCTGACAACCGTCAAGCAACCAACTTCGAGTGCACACTAACTCCATGTGACTTAAATTGTAGTTTTCTGTTAACGAACAGTGACGTGTATTATGCAAATCAATATTTCAGGTATAACTCCCTGTAAAGTTGATTTGAATAATTTCGAGGAAAAAATTGTTCCGTAGCCGGGTATCGAACCCGGGACCTTTGGTTTAACGTACCAACGCTCTACCACTGAGCTACCCGGGAACTCTAACCGACACCGATCCAGTTTTTCCCCTCTATATCCACAGACCTCAAAGGGGGCTGACAACCGTCAAGCAACCAACTTCGAGTGCACACTAACTCCGTGTGACTTAAATTGTAGTTTTCTGTTAACGAACAGTGACGTGTATTATGCAAATCAATATTTCAGGTATAACTCCCTGTAAAGTTGATTTGAATAATTTCGAGGAAAAAATTGTTCCGTAGCCGGGTATCGAACCCGGGACCTTTGGTTTAACGTACCAACGCTCTACCACTGAGCTACCCGGGAACTCTAACCGACACCGATCCAGTTTTTCCCCTCTATATCCACAGACCTCAAAGGGGGCTGACAACCGTCAAGCAACCAACTTCGAGTGCACACTAACTCCGTGTGACTTAAATTGTGGTTTTCTGTTAACGAACAGTGACGTGTATTATGCAAATCAAGATTTCAGGTATAACTCCCTGTAAAGTTGATTTCAATCGGATTTGGATCGGTGTCGGATAGAGTTCCCGGGTAGCTCAGTGGTAGAGCGTTGGTACGTTAAACCAAAGGTCCCGGGTTCGATACCCGGCTCCGGAACAATTTCTCCCTCGAAATTATTCAAATCAACTTTACAGGGAGTTATACCTGAAATCTTGATTTGCATAACCAGTATAATCAATTATCTGTAATGTAATCGTATAAAACATGGTCTGAACCTGTCTGGTAAGAAGCAAATGGATCCATGAGTAGATGCATTGTAACATTTGAGTAGTCTGTTCGTTAATGGAGTTCATTTGAATATAGATTCGGATTTCGTGCTATTGGAATGGGGAAGATTAGACGTGGGCGTCCATTTACAAACTACAGCCAATCTTCCCTTCGTATTTTTGCTCCTTTCTTTCTTATGAACCCTTCAAACGGTTGCGAAGAAGATTTAGTAGAGCTTTCCAGAGTTTGAAAAGGGGTTTTGCATCATTTGAAGAGGAAATCATTAAACTTGAGAACAAAAATATCTAACATTTCTACAAGAGTTCAATCCCTTTTCTCACCCGTTAAAAACCGGAGATTTATTACGTCTCAGTTTTCAATGAATATAATGAGATAGGAGTAAGGTTACCTAGCAACAGTAAGTATGCTATTAACCTTTAGCAGAACTACCTTTATGAAGAAGTCTCAGAAAGTAAGATATCGACAAGAAAAAAACGCGAGATCTAAAAGTGTAAACTGGTTTATGTATCTCTGTGAAACCTGCAAGAACGCACGTAACATTCTAACTTTGAGTTATGGTTATTAAATAAAGTGAAATCTCATTTCTGGTTCATTTTAATTCTCATTAAATGATAAATACACCATTATTCTGCAGCAAAATTTGATTTTCAGATATTCACGGAATTAACGTTGCCTTAAAATCTTCAACCAAAGCATTATTTTCAAAGAATATCACTTGAAGGGACAATAACTGTCACACTTGTACAGCCTGAGCTATCCATTTGCGTCAGATATTGTATCCAACATTACCATTTAACATCTATACTAATAATAAATCTGTAACCGAAATTTTTCTGGTAATTTTCGCTTTTCCAAAAATAATTGATTTTAACATGTATAATTGGGTACTGAGACCAAAAATTCGCGTTTTTTTTTTTCAATTTTTCTTTATATGTCTCTCTGTATGTCTGGATGTTTGTTACCTTTTCACGTGATAATGACTGAACCGATTTATATTAAAACTGGAATATAAATTAACTTTGTTCCAACTTATATTTTAGGCTATATGGAATTCAAAATACTTCATTTAAAGAGGGGTTATTATGGGGCCTGGATTAAATAAATCGAAATATCTTGCTTATTATTGATTTTTGTGAAAAATGTTACATAACAAAAATTTCTTTAAAAACAGTTTCCAATAAGTTTTATTCTATGAAAAATGTTTATGGGACTGATTTAACGAAATACACGAGTTCTATAATAACAATGCGTTTTATCAACGCCGCCTCAGACTAATAGGCTGTAATGAAATGAAAACAAATGACTGCGTCTATTTAAGGCGGCCTTGCATTATAATAGGAAGATATTTATTTAACACTATTTTCATTCTGATATAATTATTTTCTGTGAAGGGAATATAGAAATATTTTTGTCTACAGAATATAATAGTATTTTTAAGAGTTTTGTTGTAAAGATGAATATTTTTACTGGACCAAAAATACAGCACATATTGAGTAAAAATTAGTATTTTACCATTGAGCTCACTGGAGCTGAGGTATTTTACAAAGTGTCACGAAATGGCGTTCCTCTGCTCATAATTTACCCATATTGTTTTCCTGTGCTTCTTAAAATAATATTTATATACCACATTATTTTCATTTTTTATTTATATAAACAATGATTCACAACGGAGCGAGTTGGCTCAGACGGTAGAGTTTGAGACTCGCATTCGGGAGGTCACAGGTTCAAACTCTGTGTCCGACCAATCTGACTAGGGTTTTTCATGGTTTCTCTTAGTCATAAAGGCAAATGCTAGATTGGTAATTTACATGCCATGATTCATCAACGCTTCAATTACCAATACGATAAACATTAATTAAAATCTATAATCAGTTACATGAACACAAGCCATCTACAACACACAATGGAAACTGAAACTCAGCAACAGTAAAAACGGCCTACTGGTATACTCACACATTCTAAACACGCGATATGACCATAGTTAAAGCGTGTATAAATATACTTAACAAAGAAGAAAAGATGTACAATGAGGCCAACATAAACAATTATCATCGTACACAATTCACTCTATATTGACATTAATTTGGAGTGATTTATTAAAGGATGCATTCAAGACTAATTTAGAAAAATGTTAAACGAATTATCCTTGTACCAAAAAAGGATGGTGATGCCACCGGCATATTCCCTGATCCAAATGATTATATTTGAATTATTTGCATATAACAACAAGTAAGAAATATGTTATAGCAATTATCCATGCACCAAATGAGTGCTCTTCGGACCAAAATGATCGTATTTTAATTATACAGGGTGATTCACGAGTAAAGGTAAAAAATTTATGATGTGAATTCTGAAGTCACTCTGGGTCAAAACGTTCCTATGAATATAGGTCCGTTTTCGAACGGTTACGGAGATATGGCTCTTCGATTTCACAAAAACTTCTGAGATTCCATTATACTAACTCGCATTTAGAGACAGATAACGGACAAGTTTATATTCACATATGTATATATACCTAATATTCTAGAAGTCGGGGTCGATGTTTTCGCACATTTTCAAAGATAACTCCTTCTGCTTCATTGCACTGTTGCGCTCGGGAGTGAATCGCGCTGGTCGCTCGGGAGAGTTGCACGTGGCTGTCTTTATGCCGCATCCAAAATACGGTCGATTAGTGCCTCTCTCGTTTTCCCCTTCCTTTGCTATACCAAGCCTTTCATCCAACCCCATAAACAGTAAATGAGGACCGTTTTTGCAAAACTTGTTAACTGCAAAATTTGCAAAATTGAGATTTTGATGGATTCGTTAACATGAGGCAGGCCTCTACATGTTCAAAGCGTCTTAGTAAAATTGGGTTATTTCTCTTCATTGTAGTGTGTCAAAATGTGATCGTTTTTTCAAAACTAGCTTTCTGCTATAAGTGAGACATACAGCAAAACTTGCTTACTATAGTGTTTTGTATCTCCTGTAAAATTTAGTTTTTTTTTTTTTTTTCAGTTAGCAAGTTTTGCAAAAACGGTCCTCAAATACTCTTTGATATGGTACCCTTCTGTTCGGAAAGCGTCGTTCATATTCAGCGACGGCACGCAAGGAACTTCCATCGCACAAACCATAAACATACACAATATCGGCGTATTCTGTAGAGGAAAATTTATAAGGTATCTTGAAAAACACAACTTAACACTTCCGATAACTGTACCTGTATAACTACTGTAATGTAGGTAGCTGACTGAACTGTTGTGAACTGATAAGTGATAGTGTATTTGTATTATGTGCTGGTTCTGTGTCATTACATCGGACAAGGGCAGGCGATTGGACATTTGTAATGCTCCACCACCCGGTTTGTTTCTCTTATCTACATCGCTCACAATGCAGATTCCAATGTTACGTTATTCATTGCGATCGGTGACCTTGTCTCACGTCAGCAGCATATGGTAACGTCTGATTCACATTGGGGCGAGACGCTTTAGCAAAAAAAAAAAAATGCATGTAGCTCCGCCATCGTTCGAAAACAGACCTATGTTCATATGAACTTTTTCACTCAGAATAGCCTAAGATATCGTATCCTAAATTTTTTAACTTTCCTCGTGAATCACCCTGTATAAATACAATTTATTATTATTATTGTATCTCCAATGGGGGGTAGCCCTATTTTACATATGTATGCTAGGGCATAAAAACAAATGGAAACAAATACAATTTCAATTAAGTACATATTAAACGACTAGCCGTACCCGTGCGCTCCGCTGCACCCGTTAGAAGTAAATATAAAGTAATTACATAATTAAAATAGGACATTTGATCCGGGAACATTCGTGTTTGATAGAAGGATAAATAGTTTATTATGTTACTCATTTAAATTGTATTAAAAAATTAAAATGCGATCATTTTGATCCAGAGACCACTCATTTGCTCATAAAAATTATTTTAGAAAATACAGGAAACGTATGCCTATCAAGTTTTCTGTGCGTAGGAAGCTATTTTAATCTTACCTGTCCTCGATTCACTCAGAAGTTACTGTAATAACATTATAGCATTACGTCCATCTAGAGAAACTACACTTTCCAATGATGAATTAATAATTAATTATACAAATCGGTTAATTTAGCTTCCGATATTACTTTATACAAACACAGAAACATTATCTGTAGGCTATGTTTTATAGCCTTCGATTGTTGTTGTCCAAGGCCCCTTATAGACGAAGTCATTTGTTTTTTATTTCATTACACTGCCTTAGATGGCGTTGTTATTGTAATTTTGAAACTCATTTATCTCATTAAATATCAGTCCTATCAAAATTTTCCATGGAATAAAACTTATCGGAAATTATTTTTAAAGAAACGTTTGTTATGTAATATTTTTCATGAAAATTAATAATATTATTATTATTGTATCTCCATTGGGGGGGTAGCCCTATTTTACATATGTATGCTAGGGCTATAGTATTACACAAAAAATAGGCCTAAGCATAAAACAAATTGAAAAGAAAAATAAATTAGCTTACACAATGGAAATAAAACCTAAACAATCCGTATTTTAAACATTGCGATTGCAAATCAAACTTCAGTCATCAATTGAGACATACAGAAAACAGTTGCAACACATAAACAAAACATTTGTTATAGCGGTACTCTATAACACAATTAAGCAACTTTCCCTAACATACATCATAAATTAATACACAATAGTCACACAAACACAATCAAGCATCCCACAACTATGACTCACATACACAACAAATCAAGATCCTCTACAACACATACACTTCAACATGATAACTATACTTTTAAAAGTTACAAATTTGGCTGCAAAATTTGGACACTGTTACTAAATACTGTTATTTCTACAAGGTCTTAAATACACCTGTAATAAATATGTGAAATTCCTTTATACAACATTGCTTCAGAAGAACTTTTGTAATTGGTGGTGAGAAAGTTGTATCGCACATGCTAAGGTGGGTTTCTAGCCGGTATCTCTTGCGTACTTGTAGTGGGCACTGAAATAACAGGTGGTCGACTGTTTGTGTGGGGTGTTCACAGGGACATAGGGGTATATTTCGAGTTATTTAAGTCAAGCCCCCTTATAATCCCCCTTTTAAATAAAATATTTTGAATGCCATATAGCCTAAATTCTAAGTTACAACGAACTTAATTTATATTCCAATTTTCATATAAATCGGTTCAGCCATTATCACGTGAAAACATCCAGACAGACATACAAACAAAAATTTCAAAAAAGCGATTTTCGGTTTCAGGGCTGTTAATTATATATCTTAGGACCAATTATATTTCGAAAATCGAAAATTACCAGAAAAATTTCGGCTACAGATTTATTATTAGTATAGATTGTATCTCCAATGGGGGTAGCCCTATTTTACATATGTATGCTAGGGGCTATAGTTTTGCACAAAAAATATAAGCATAAAAACAAATGGAAACAAATACAATTTCAATTAAGTACATGTTAAACGATTTATCCTTTTATCAAACACGAATGTTCTCTGGACCAAATGCCCTACTTTAATTATGTAATTACTTTATATTTATTTCTAACAAGTACAGCGACGCGCACGGGTACGGCTAGTTGGAAATAATTTGTTACAAAATGTGCAGTCGGCGAATCTAAATTCAAGGCAAAATTTTAAATAATACCACTTCTAGATACGTTCAGAAATGTTACGTGCTACATTAATATTGCATGTAAATCCATTCTCACATTGAACTTTTTTTTACCATCAAGTAGCCTAGCTTGAAACCGTTACCACGGAAACTAGCCCAAGTTCGTGATTGAAAAGAGCAACTTGTGATTTATTACGCCTTGTCTACACTTCTTCACCATTACGCGATGAATGAAAAGCTCCTCGCTCAAACAATAATATCTAGGTCTCCATCCGGATGTGAAGAGGGTCTATTTGAAGACGTGACTGGAGACGGAGTGCGGCAGGCACTTGTTCTGACTGATTGCTGATGTTTCCACTGAGCGACGCTGTTTGTTCAGTCATCTGGATGGAGGTGGCAGTAGTCGCGCTCCCCATCACGTTGCTCGTCTCATGTTTTAGGTATCTAACCTTTTTGTAACCAAACACCGTAAAATGTGGCTCCTTTTTTCCCGCGGTGACATTTTCTCATACATAAAGAGCCGCAATGTTGACATTATCTTAAGCGGCTTAACTTACCCTCTATTTTTCACACGTCAATCTACTACATGGAAGTCATGCAGCTATTGACGTGTCTGGTGCATAGGCACTGATGCACTAAGCAAGGCTTTTAAAGTTATTCAACTATCTATTTTGAGTTAGCGTACTTGATATGATATTACTTTTTGCAGCAATGAACAGGAAGAACGAAATACGCTCCAGAAAAGTAATTAATCAATGTGAAAATAATATAACAAGTTCAAGATTTAGAATATATTAATAGAGGAAAGGAGGGGGGTAGGGAATACTATTGTGCTTTTTTATTTATTTATTCGTTATTGAACATAACAGGCAAATCCCAATTACAATGTTCAAGACTGACAAAGTAATTTATAAAACATAAACAAGGAAAACGAAACATACACTTATTAAAAACTTAAACAAAATAGAAATAAGAGAAAGAAAAACAGAGAAATTGAAATAAGGTGTGAAAGTAGCTTCAAATTAACTAACAACAATATTCTGTAAAATATGATAACAAATAATTCTGAATCTAGAGAAATTCATATTGAAAATATCAACATTCGGATGAGGGTGTAATTTATTGTATAACTGTAACATTTGGAAAACTGGAGAATTTTTGTGGGATTCAGTATTTGTCCTTGGTGTGTAAAACAAATTTCGAAATTTTGTATTAAGCTTAGGTGCATATAATGTTATATAATAAAATAAACCAACACAGTCCAACTTATTGTTAATAATTTTATAAAGAAAGTTTAAAGATTGACAATTTCGTCGAATTTGCAAACTAGTAAAATGAAAATGTTGAAGCATTGTAGCATAACTCTCATAGGTAGGATAATCATTATAAATTCTGTAATATAACCATTTTTAGAAATGTATTTTGAATTTTTTCTAGTAACAGAATATATTTGTTAGTAACTGGGTTCCAGATAACAGCAGCATACTCTAATTTAGATTGAACAATGGAATTATACAAAATTATTATAGTTTTCACTTTAAATTTACAAGAATTTCTCATAACAAAACCTAAACTTTTATAGGACAAATTTATAATATTATTAATATGACTATGAAATGTAAAATTACTCCTAAATAAAATACCTAATTCTTTATATTCATTTTCTGCTGTGTAAAACTGTTGCCTCTATTTTATATGAAAATTTAATTGTATTTTTCGATCTAGAAAAGGTCATATGTATAGGCTACACTTATTAATATTAAATAACAATTTATTATTAATACTCCACATATGTAAGTTTGTTTAATCCTGTCGGCTAAAATATTGAACATTGCATAAGAGATGTACATGTAGACAGTAATATTAGAACTGTGGAACTGTTTCTGGCCAATTACAGCACAATACTGTGACAGCGACGTGAGATTCGAACTCACGACCAGCGTCCCGCGAGAGAGCATATCGCGCGGGCTTCACGGGGAAAGGGGAAAGGGGCCTACACGCGAGGGGAGGCTGCGCGCGCAGCTGCTACTTAACGCAGTGAATGTGGAACGACCTTCCCGACTATTCCAGAAGTGCGTCGAAGTGGAGATATCGAGATAATTCTCTACACACCTGTAGAAATTTCTCGCAACTATGATTTTGCTATAAAAGAAGAAGCGCCAGCGAACTAGAGCAGAGTTTTCAGTTATTCAGTCAGTGAGAAACCACAGACCTTCAGAGACAGTTCACTGTACTCGAACTCGGGTCCCTCCAACTGCGGTCCACTGCACTCGAACTCAGGTCCCTCCAACTGCGGTCCACTGCACTCGAACTCAGGCCTTCGGCTGCTGACGCAGTTGCGGACGCACACTCGAGTCGAACTCCGGTGCACAAGACTGGCTTCCTTGCTCTGGCTTTCTCACTGACTGAATAACTGAAAACTCTGCTCTAGTTCGCTGGCGCTTCTTCTTTTATAGCAAAATCATAGTTGCGAGAAATTTCTACAGGTGTGTAGAGAATTATCTCGATATCTCCACTTCGACGCACTTCTGGAATAGTCGGGAAGGTCGTTCCACATTCACTGCGTTAAGTAGCAGCTGCGCGCGCAGCCTCCCCTCGCGTGTAGGCCCCTTTCCCCTTTCCCCGTGAAGCCCGCGCGATATGCTCTCTCGCGGGACGCTGGTCGTGAGTTCGAATCTCACGTCGCTGTCACATTTCGCTGTCACAATACTTTCCGTCGTTCGTCGAACACTACCAACAACGCCGTTTGATTGCTTATTCTGCTTAATGTACACCTTATGTTTATAATGTATCTTGTGTTTTGTAATGGATTGGGAAATAGAAGTACAGATATGGCATTCCTGTTTATTTATGAAAAATTTAATTCGGTTTTAATAACGTTCAGTAAACGGAATCTGTTTCGCGATTTCGCCATGCAGTTTTTATATTACGACGAATTCTCTCTCTCTCTCTCCTTCTATTCAATCTGTTGTCAACTCATAAATTAAATATCTGAGTTACTGCAAACCAGAGGTTATGTAACAGAGTTGTCTGAAACTTCGGGACTTTTCCACGTAGAACAATGGTAAGAAGAGTTATACAGGTTTGGTGAAACTAAAGACAGGGAAACGGGATCGAATTAAAAAAGTCTGCTTCAATATTGGGTCGAATTCATAGTCGTCACTTATAAAATAGGAAATACTTAAGTAATGAGCATTTCCTTAGCACTTATTTCAGATCGTATTGCAGAGACGCTACTCTTTCATATGCCCTGAGCATTCCCTTGACATCGAAAGAAATATGGCAACATGGCTAGACGTGAGCGCATTCCTACATTCAATTGTTGTCCAGCGCCTTCAAATTGTTAAATCGGCATTATTGTCATACACAAATACAGAAGTAAATATTATAGAGCTAAAAATTATACAAGATGTCCAGAAAGCATTTTACAGAAAAGAAAGAAGTGAGCTAAGATAGCTAGTTATGAAATATGGAGATATCGTCGAAAATAAAAAAATTGATAATTGTTCTCTCCAAAAGGAGAAACTGACATGGAACAAAATTGCAGTTGATTTTAATGCAAACTCCGGAAATATTCCTGTAAGTAAATCATTTTAATTTATTTTTCAGTTATTTTTATGCTAAACAAAGTGGAAATGATATAATTACTCAAATTTTAACAGCTTATTCCTTGGGTAGACTAAAAACAAAATGCAAATAACACTTTGTTGGGACGTGAATACTTTTCGAAAAAAAAAATGCCTCTTAAATCTACCTGAAATGCTGCTGTATCATAAAATCTCAAAGCAACCAGTACTTTCAGCAGTGGCGAAATCGGTAAGCCTCATAGTTGTATTGTGAATTGAAATGAGAGACACCAGAATATCCACAACAGTGTTATTGTCGAAACGGTATCTCCTCTTAAATTGTTGATCATTATACATCTCTAAAGGGTTTTGCATATCTCTGATATATCTTTTGCTTGCCGAAACTCATTTTCATTTTAATTACAGAACCCAATAAATTAAATAAATGATAATCATCATCTATTGTATACCGAATCAGCTGATTACAATGCATATGAGGAAACACTTGAGTAACCTGACAAGCTACCATATTTGAATAAGTGTTCACTTCAGTGGGATTTATGAATTGAAAATTATTATAAGCAACTGCTTAAGTTTTTCCTTACGATAAGTGTTGACTATGAATTCGGCCCATAGCCTCCAATTCCATTTTGACTATTCAGGTTTTATACCTGGTCTCCGGCGAGTAAAATAGACACACTGACCGTTCGACTGAAGGTGTGAATTAAATTATTCGTTCCAAATAAGTGCGTGATAAAAGAATCTTATATTACTGCAGTCGTCACCATTGTCAATAGTAACAATGCATCAGCACTATTATGAATAGAGTCCTGCGTTGAAGGTTTTCTATATGTGCCTTGTAACAGAGTTCAGAAGTGAGAACGCAATAGGATGTTCATCAGAACGAAGGAGGTAGAGAGAAAAAGAAACAAATTTCTCCTTCTAACGGCACCACAGACCAAAATCATGTTCTTATGTTGGTAACAATGTATATATATATATATATATTATTATAATGTACAGAAGTACATATGATATTTCCATGCAGATATTCTGCGTCATCATACGATGAAAGAGTAATGGAACGGAGAAAAATTCTCTCCGGCGTCGGGATTTGAACCCGGGTTTTCAGCTCTACGTGCTGACGCTTTATCCACTAAGCCACACCGGATTCCACCCCGGCGTCGGAAGAATCGTCTCAGTTGTAAGTGCAGAGGGCGGCCATTAGAGGGAACCCAAGAGTTGGATGGAAATATCCTTCTAACGGCACCACAGACCAAAATCATGTTCTTATGTTGGTAACAATGTATATATATATATATATATATATATATATATATATATATATTATTATAATGTACCGAAGTACATATGATATTTCCATGCAGATATTCTGCGTCATCATACGATGAAAGAGTAATGGAACGGAGAAAAATTCTCTCCGGCGTCGGGATTTGAACCCGGGTTTTCAGCTCTACGTGCTGACGCTTTATCCACTAAGCCACACCGGATTCCACCCCGGCGTCGGAAGAATCGTCTCAGTTTTAAGTGCAGAGGGCGGCCATTAGAGGGAACCCAAGAGTTGGATGGAAATATCATATGTACTTCGGTACATTCAAATAATATATAGGCCTATGATATGCGTAAATCACTTCGTGATTTAAGACTGCGCTTATTCCTTCGGATCCCGGCCAACTAGTCACTCATTCAACTTCTAATAGCCTTGAATTATTAAAAAAACAAAAATGAATTTTCTTCTATTAACATTAGCAGTTAATACTAATATAAAATTAATTTAGTTTAATTAATTTTAATTAATTAATTAATCCTATTTTAAAATATAACTATACTGGTATTAAAATATGCTACAAAAATGATAAATTTGCTTTAGAAGGGAACAAGAGTAAGGTGGTCCGCGGAACTATTCTGACTTAAAAAAGTGGTCCCCACATCAAAAAAGTTTGAGAAACGCTGCAATAGGATATAGAGTGACACTGTGAATAATTTGACGGCCCTTGTTACCCTTTTGCCGCCCCGCGAATAGTGATCCTTGATAATGGACAACAGACAATTCTTTAATGCGATAAGGAAGTTGTGGACGAGATTATGTCAAGTGTGAAATACCGCCCCCTACGAAGAACAGGAACCGCCTGCAGTCTACGGTACTCTCTTTCGTGACTTGCCGTCATCTCACTTCATTTGTTACTCTGTGTGTTGCATTAGTTAAACTGAGTTCGGAACTAACCTTAGTGGAATGTTTTGCTTGAAGAGTAATTTAGTTTTTCAGGCTTTGTGACGCTATTTTCTTGAGAATTGATTCTGTGCAAGGAAGCGTTATGTATTGGCGTAGATTTTGTATGTAGGCGTGGGTAATTGAAAATGTGTTTAGAGAAACGATCGAGACCTCGCCAAAGCTGGGTTTGTTAATTGAAAACTTCTCACCCACAAGAACAAATTTGAAGTCCCAAAAGATCCTGTCAGATTTGATGTGAAAAAGCGATGGTATCGATATTTGCTGCTAATATTTCTGCTTCCTTCCTTAATGATTCATTATCGTCTTCATAATCTGGTTGTCTGTAAGGCTTAAAATGGAATTTTATTAAACAATTTGCATTTGCGTATTTGAGATGGTATGGGTATACAGCAGTGATGTCAAAGCAAGCGCATTTTTCTGATCTTGACGTCGTGCGCGGGCATTAAGTGCTATGTATGCTAGGAGGAATAATCAGCCTGTTGGATTAAGAAAACAGTGGTGCACAAACTACAAACGGAACGTGAAATTTTATGTCGTTATTTTTATATGGCTTCTTTCTGTTTGTTATTTTCTATATTGTCTGTAAAACAAAAGTACTGAAACCTATTTCTTAGCCTAATATTGCAGTTGTGTTTTAAACGTTAATAACATAATAAAGAGTAAAGAGGGATATTCACACAAATTCCATAATAACTGCAACTATACCGTACTAAGTGAACTAAACACATCATTTATAAAGAAAGTGTTATCCCAAAGAAAGACACTGAATATGACATGATAAGTTGAAATTGATATTGATGATATCTTTAGCCTTATAAAAGTAATCAAAACAATATTATAGTACAAAGCAAAGTTGCATAGGTATATGTTTTAACTGTAACTAATATTACATAATAAAACTCTTATCGCATTATGCTTTTAGGTGATATTGGTGCGCAACTCTCTGTTAACAGAATATTAAATTATCTCGAAATATGCTGAAGCTATAGAGCTGACTTTTACCAACACATAGGCACATATCTTTTTTGTGATGTAACAGTATTTGCTTTGTTAATTCATTTCCTTACAAACATTTTCCATGCGAATATTTTCAAAATTTGTAATACACTATCTTCAGTAATACGTATTTACGATAAGGCTACTAAACAAACATATCTGAAAATTTCACTTTTCTGTAAAAAAAGTTGAGCAAATATTTCTTTTGAATAAAAAAGCGAACTTGTGAAAAATGAATATTAAAATTAAAACTTACATTCTTATAATGCACTTATACTTCTCAGACAAATCTAAAAATTAACATGGATACAGTGTTAATAAGTTCTCTTTCCTTTATCCATTGAATCAGTGCTGTCCATCCCTATAGGTATATAGCTCGACCAAGCGGCATATACTACCTCTTTCGTCTGTCTCTTTCCTTTCCGCTGTAAAGCCCTCAGGCTCTCTTGGGCTCTAAAGCGCGCGCTTGCTCCTATGGGCATCACTTAACATCACTGGTATACAGTATCATATCGGAAATGCAGTAAAGAAAACGGTAACAAGATGTCTTCTTATTCCATTCAAGGATGAGGCCTAAGCCTGTCCCGATCTCAAGTCCCTCTTTTCAAAGGTCTGCCAACCGATCTCCTTCCTTTAGGTTGGTAATCTATTATTTTTCTAGGTAACTTGTTGCTGTCCATTACATATAAATGATCTTTCCAGTTCTGTTTATGTTTTTCTAAAATATCAGCTTATTACGAATCCTTCAAATAAGCCTCGGAATGGGACTGATTCTCTGGCACGACCACAGCAAAGGAATAAGGTTTTGAGATTTGGTACTTGAAATGTTACAAGTCTATATAGAACAGGAGGGGTAACATTAGTAGCAAAATAACTAGCTAGATATAGAATAGACTTTGTGGGAGTACAGGAGGTTAGGTTAGATGGGAACGGCATAACACAAATAGGAGATTATTTGTAGTATTATGGGGAAGGAAACGATAATCACCAATTAGGAACAGGATTCTTTATTCATAAAAGAATAAAATCAGCAGTAAAAAAGGTCGAATTTATCAGTGATAGGTTATCGTATTTAGTACTTAAGGGTAGATGGTGCGATATCGTAGTTATAAATGCTCATGCCCCTACAGAAGAGAAAGACGACCATATAAAGTATAGCTTCTATGAGGAATTGGAACACACTTTTGATATAGAGTGTTGGTTGGGAGGCCGGAGGGAAAAAGACCTTTAGGGAGGCCGAGACGTAGATGGGAAGATGATATTAAAATGGATTTGAGAGAGGTGGGATATGATGATAGAGACTGGATTAATCTTGCTCACGATAGGGACCAATGGCGGGCTTATGTGAGGGCGGCAATGAACCTCCGGGTTCCTTAAAAGCCAGTAAGTAAGTAAATAAGTATCAGTCCTTGGAGGAATCTGTAGTTTAATTCTTTTCTTTATCTGTTCATTTGGTATTCTGTCTAGTTTTTTACATCCTTTAACAGCTCTTAAATATTTCATTTCTGCTGCTTGTACTGTATGTGGCTTCTATCTTTCTGTCTCATCCAACTTTCACTTCCGTATAACATTACAGGTACAGTCATACCCTTATAAAACTTGAGCTGTGTTTCTTTCCTTGTTGTTTTTAAAATTCTTCTTGTTCCGCACATCTATTGGTACCTATGTAGCTTATTTTCTATATCTTAAACTAATTTGTAGCTTACGTCACAGCCTAAATAGTTAAAATGTTGAACTTGTTCTACTGTTTTTATTTTCTATAACTATTTTGGCTAGTAAAGGATTCCTTCCAATAAATGCCATGATTTTAGTCTTGTTTATGGATATTTTCAGCTCATAATCTATACATATCTGGCTTTTTTTTGACCGGCCAGAGACCGTTTACCAAAGTTATCTTTGTTTTCTATTTTCATTTGTTTCCTTTGTTTTACTTATACTAATACAAACACAACACCCATGCCCGAGGCGGGACTCGAACCCACAACCCTTCGTACCAAGCGACAGAGACATGCCGTGCCCCTACCGCTTGAGCCATCCGGGCCGGCATCTTAACCTACATATCGATTTTTGGAGATTATTTTCTGATTTGTCTATTACTAGGAGGTCATCTGCATATAACAACATATTAAGACTTATATTTTGATCGAGTTTTATTCCTTCTGTATTTCTGTATATCTATGTATACTTACTTACTTACTTACTGGCTTTTAAGGAACCCGTAGGTTCATTGCTGCCCTCACATAAGCCCGCCATTGGTCCCTATCCTGAGCAAGATTAATCCAGTCTCTACCATCATATCCTACCTCCCTCAAATCAATTTTAATATTATCTTCCCATCTACGTCTCGGCCTCCCTAAAGGTCTTTTTCCCTCCGGCCTCCCAACTAACACTCCATATGCATTTCTGGATTCGCCCATACGTGCTACATGTCCTGCCCATCTCAAACGTCTGGATTTTATGTTCCTAATTATGTAAGGTGAAGTATACAATCCGTGCAGCTCTGCGTTGTGTATCTTTCTCCATTCTCCTGTAACTTCATCCCTCTTAGCCCCAAATATTTTCCTAAGAACCTTTTTCTCAAACACCCTTAATCTCTGTTCCTCTCTCAAAGTGAGAGTCCAAGTTTCACAACAATAAAGAACAACCGGTAATATAACTGTTTTATAAATTCTAACTTTCAGATATTTTGACAGAAGACTAGATGACAAAAGCTTCTCAACCGAATAATAACAGACATTTTCCATATTTATTCTGCGTTTAATTTCCTCCCGAGTGTCATTTATATTTGTTACTGTTGCTCCAAGATATTTGAATTTTTCCACCTCTTCGAAGGATATATATATATATATATATATATATATATATATATATATATGTGTGTGTATGTATATTAAATAAAATGGGTGACAAAGTATACCCTTGTATAACTTCTTGATTAATTAAAATAGGCTCACTTACAAAATTGTTCTGTTTTATAACTATTTCTGTTGTCCATTATTGTCCATAATTTTCCTCTATTTACTCGATCAAACGCTTTTTCAAAATTAATAAATCCTATAAATATTGTCAAGTTGTCTGTTTTATTATAAAAATATTGTCCATGCAAGACCGTCCTGTTCTGAAGCCATTCTGCTCTTCCATTAAAAACGTTTCAGCAATAGGTTTGAGTCTATTATTTAGGATTCCAGCGTATATTTTGTAGACAGAATTTAAAATAAGTTACTAATCCCTCTGTAATTTGTTGATTCTTTACGATTTCTTTTTTTAAATACAGATATTACGTCCGCAAAAAGCCATGTATCTGACACTTTTCCATTTATCCAACACTTGTTTAATAAGATGTGATTCAGTCAAATGTAGTGTAGAGGAATGCGTTAGAATGAATGGAAATCACATTGAGCATATACTATGATGTAGATGAATAAATACTCATATCTCGGAAGATATTAATTTTAGCACTCATGATTATTAGACTTCATTTTCTTGTTTTGATTAACCCTTAAATTGACAAAGTATCCTATAGGATACAACAGGTTAATAGGGTACATGCTATAATTTTAATAGAACAATAGAAAAAATTGGTAGGAAAATAATTAAAATTTCACAATACTATAATATTGTACGACATATAAAATATGGACTTGCGATATTTGTTTTCTTTACGGTCCGACAAGGTTTAATAAACTAGTGTGAGAAATGAAGCTTTGCCAATTTAAGGGTATGACCTCCTTTGAAGACATTGATGGTGGGCTGCAAGAACACATTTATTCCTTCATTATCTGCTAACGAACTAATAAGTTCGGAATATGCGTTGCAAGAAACATCTTCAGTGTTATTGGTCCGTTAAAGGATTCACTAACTCAGAGATCTGATTTCCCTGCTATAATAATATGTATTCCTCCGTTAGACAGCCATCTTACGTATATTTTGTGTATTGGCGAGTAGTGTCTATACACATGATTCACCATAATGTTATCTTTATGAGACTCAGGCATGCGATATTTTGTATATAGGCCTATATACACGATATTAAAGTAATATTGCATATCGATGACTAAAAAGTGATACCTCGTATCTATAGGCTACATTTATAGGTAAATAAAAAAAACCTGTTTTAGAAATTATTTTCTCAAAATAGACAAACTTGTATTATGTTTCTGCTTTGCAATTTCTATTCGAGAACAAAATATTAGTACACTGTCCAATTTTGTGAACTTACCGTATTAATAATAATACTTACTTACTGGCTTTTAATGAACACGGAGGTTCATTGCCGCCCTCACATAAGCCCGCCATTGGTCCCTATCCTGAGCAAGATTAATCCAATCTCTACCATCATATCCCACCTCCCTCAAATCCATTTTAATATTATCTTCCCCCTACGTCTCGGCCTCCCCAAAGGTCTTTTTCCCTCCGGCCTCCCAACTAACACTCTATATGCATTTCTGGATTCGCCCATACGTGCTACATGTCCTGCCCATCTCAAACGTCTGGATTTTATGTTCCTAATTATGTCAGGTGAAGAATACAATGCGTGCAGCTCTGCGTTATGTAACTTTCTCCATTCTCCTGTAACTTCATCCCTCTTAGCCCCAAATATTTTCCTAAGCACCTTATTCTCAAACACCCTTAATCTTTGTTCCTCTCTCAAAGTGAGAGTCCAAGTTTCACAACCATACAGAACAACCGGTAATATAACTGTTTTATAAATTCTAACTTTCAGATTTTTTGACAGAAGACTAGATGACAAAAGCTTCTCAACCGAATAATAACAAGCATTTCCCATATTTATTCTGCGTTTAATTTCCTCCCGAGTATCATTTATATTTGTTACTGTTGCTCCAAGATATTTGAACTTTTCCATCTCTTCGAAAGATAAATCTCCAATTTTTATAGTTCCATTTCGTACAATATTCTGGTCACGAGACATAATCATATACTTTGTCTTTTCGGGATTTACTTCCAACCCTATCGCCTATTATTATTATTATTATTATTATTATTATTATTATTACTATTAATAATAATAATAATAACAATAATAATGTAGTTAATCTAAACAGTAATAATGTAGTTAAACTAAATTACCTATTTCGTAGATACGAGTTATCTCATCTTAGCTATCGATATACGGTAATTTGATTACTTGTTTATTTAGGGTCGAATTCATAGTCGTCACTTATAAAATGAGGAAACGCTTAAGTAATGAGCATTTCCTTAGCACTTATTTCAGATCGTATTGCAGAGACGCTACTCTTTCATATGCCCTGAGCATTCCCTTGACATCGAAAGAAATATGGCAACATGGCTAGATGTGAGCGCTTTCCTACATTCAGTTGTTTTCCAGCGCCTTCAAATTGTTAAATCGGCATTATTGTCATATACAAACACAGAAGTAAATATTATAGAGCTAAAAATTATACAAGATGTCCAGAAAGCCTTTTACAGAAAAGAAAGAAGTGAGCTAAGATAACTAGTTATGAAATATGGAGATATCGTCGAAAATAAAAAAAATTGATAATTGTTCTCTCCGAAAGAAGAAATTGATAGGGAATAAATTTGTAGTTGAGTTTAATGCAAACTCCGGAAATATTCCTGTGAGTAAATCATTTTAATTTATTTTTCAGTTAATTTTATGCTAAACAAAGTGGAAGTGGTATAATTACGCAAATTTTAACAGCTTGTTCCTTGGGTAGAATACAAACAAAAATGCAAATAACACTTTGTTGGGACGTGAATACTTTTCGAAAAAAAATGCCACTTAAATCTACCTGAAATGCTGCTGTATCATAAAATCTCAAAGCAACCAGTACTTTCAGCAGTGGCGAAATCGGTAAGCCTCATGGTTGTATTGTGAATTGAAATGAGAGACACCAGAATATCCACAACAGTGTTCTTGTCGAAACGGTATCTCCTCTTAAATTGTTGATCATTATACATCTCTAGAGGGTTCTCCTTATCTCTGATATATCTTTTGCTTGCCGAAACTCATTTTCATTTTAATTACAGAACTCAATAAATTAAATTAAATCATAATCGTCATCTATTGTATACCGAATCAGCTGATTTCAGTGCATATAAAGAAACACTTGAGTAAGCTGACAAGCTACCTTATTTGAATAAGTGTTCACTTCAGTGGGATTTATGAATTGGAAATTATTATAAGCAGCTGCTTAAGTGTTTCCTTACGATAAGTGTTGACTATGAATTCGACCCTTATTTACTTATTTATTCATTAATTCTTCGAATAGCGAAGTTATTTTCTTTATTACAGACTCTAGTTTATCGTCTGGCGACGAGGTTATGTGCACTGCAGTCTGTCTTTTTATTTTATATAAAATTAATGCTATTTGACGCTATTTATAATAACAAATAGGCATATTCATCTTTCTCATTGAAACTTCTGTTTCTGATTTCTTTAATTTATTGCAAATGTTGACAACAATAAAACCAATTTCTCTTTTTATTCATTCATGTCCTATAACATTACTTGTGAAATCCAAAGATGCTTGGTTAACGATCCAATAAGTAGTGACCCGTTAAATGTCACTTCTCCAACCCGACAATCCACTAACTTTAAAGGTCCACTAACTAATGGAGGAATACATCTATCGATACTAATAATAAATTTGTAGCCGAAATTTTTCTGGTAATTTTCGATTTTCCAAAAATAATTGATCCTAACATATATAATTAACCACCCTGAAACCGAAAATCGTTTTTTTTTTAATTTTTGTTTGTATGTCTGTCTGTCTGTCTGCCTGTATGCTTGTTACCTTTTCACGCGATAATGGCTGAACGGATTTCGATGAAAATTGGAATGTAAATTAAGTTCGTTGTATCTTAGATTTTAGGCTATATGGCATTCAAAATACATTATTTAAAAGGGGGTCTGAATTAAATAAACCGAAATATCTCGCTTATTATTGATTTTTGTGAAAAATTTTACATGACAAAAGTTCCTTTAAACATAGTTTGCGATAAGTTTTATTCCTTGAAAAATTTTGATAGGACTGATATTTAATGAGATAAATGAGTTTTAAATTTAAAATAACTGCCATCTAAGGCCTTGTAATGAATTAAAAAACAAATGACTTCGTCTATAAGGGGCCTTGGACAGCAACAATCGAAAGCTATGGAAGATAGCCTACAGAGAATGTTTCTGTGTTTGTATGAAGTAATATCGGAAGCTAAATTAACCGATTTGTATAATTAATTATTATTTCACCATTGGAAAGTGTAGTTTCTGTAGATGGACATAATTCTATAATGTTATTACAGTAACTTCTGATATATAATATAATATAATATAATATAATATAATATAATATAATATAATATAATATAATATAATATAATATAATATAATATAATATAATTTATAATATAATGTAATATTTATTATATAATATAATTTAAGTTATTTGAAGGGTTCAGAACCATAGTGGGCCAAGCGCCATTTACTGAATACGTAGAAAACAAGGGTTAAAATTAAGTTATTATCATAATTCAATGGAAACCTATAACAAGTAAAATAAAATATATACTTTAAATCTAAATGATGTCAATCTTCATTAAGCTATGGTTGCATGTAATAAAAATTAAGAAACATGTTAAAGGAATTGTCATTGCACCAAATGAGTGTCTCTGGACCAAAATGATCGCATTTTAATTATTTGGATGCAATTTAAATTAAGTAACATATTAAACGATTTATCCTTCTATCAAACACGAATGTTCCCTGGACCAGATGTCCTATTTTAATTATGTAATTACTTTATATTTATTTCTAACGGGTGCAGCGGAGCGCACGGGTACAGCTAGTTATTCATAAGTCTGTTTTCTTGCAACCCAGTATTAATGTTTTAACAACCTGTATAATTATATCAATCTGTTTAAAATCGAGTACACAGTATAGTACTGTATTAAGTAGACGTACAAAAATAAACTTATTTTTACACCCTCGTCTCCTTAAATATGGCTCAAGCCATAAATCATGTTAACTTTTGGATATATTAGTATTTTTCTTTCAGAGCCTTAGGTTTACAGTTGAACTATCAAAAAACATAATTTTGTATGCAACATTAGCTGGGGTAGTTGTTAATAGCGATCGTCACAGAAATGGAGTAAACAAGTGTTACTTAGCAACGCAAAACATGACACCATAACCTCATTAGAAGACCTTGAAGGCTAAAAACATTTCTACGCTGCTGTAACTCGATATGGTCTGACTTTTCGCATCTCTCACTAGAATCGACGCTATCAACAAATTCAGCTTTCTTCGGTCACATTGAGCTAATTGTTCAGGATTATTTATTTATTAAGACGTTTCAAATGTCTGGTACCAGAAGATTGTTTTTAATGAACTCTTACTATGCATCAGAGGTCTGCATCGGACGTTTTCGCTCGAGCGCCAAGTAGATCACAGCATAATCCGATCGGTAGCGCACATGCATGATGGGTAAAATTGTCACGAGCGATAAATCCTCGAACGGTATAAGCCGAGCGTTAGACATTCGTTCTTGTTACAGTGATGAACTGTGTAGTAACATCATAGATGTTTATCATTTCAAAACTTTGCAGTGTTTAACTAACCTCTCCATAGTACAACTGCAAAACTTGCTTTAAAATTTAATATAAATGTTGTAGTTAAATGTTTTTTTTTCGCCCACACAGGAGTAATTTTGTTTTTGCCACATCTGATAGATGTTATTGGATGTAAATGTAATTATTATAAACGGAGAACACAATCACGATAATGCAAGAACTGTATCAAGTTTTCTAGTAATAATAATAATAATAATAATAATAATAATAATAATAATAATAATTAGTGTATCAATCTTTGCCTCTGTAACAGTTGTGCAGCATGATTATTCGTTTTATTATATTTTCAGTGACGTTATCTCTGTACTAATATTGTTATTAATCTACTGCTATATCAAAAATATTTTGTAAAACGTTTCTACATTGTCGCAGTATATAGGCGGAACACTATGTATGGACCTGTCATATTATATATGTGGTAAATCATATATTGAATAATTATTAATTAGCAATAATAACTGTATATCGAAGTTTTTCATACTATTTTATTTATAACTTCATGTTCCTGTTTTGGTACGTTCCATTGACTGTTCCATTAAACGTTTGTCATAAACGCAGAAAATAAAGTATTATTTTTACCATGTGAGCAAAACATATGTGTATCTTATCTGTCGCCTTCCATACAAGATAAGACATGTCGGTGAGATGATCTTGTACTGTGCTTCTATTTCTTACGAGCGTATCACGACCGATCGTATCTCACTCGAGGGAGCGACACTCGACCGAGTTCAAGCGAGCGATTTAATTCCAATGCAGCACTCTGCTATGCATTTTTTTATAGTTTACTTATGGCATTCACATATGAGGTAACTGTAGTAGCATAACAAAAGTTTTCATTTTACAGAAAAAGGTTACTCGTATTTTAAGCAATTCGGCGCCTAACGGCCATTGTAAGCCATTGTTTATATATGAAGGGATACTTACAGTTATTAATTTGTTTATATTTACTAGCCTAATAAAAGTTAAGAACAATTTACATTTGTACTCAAATAATACAGATATTCATCATTACGCTACATATCATAATTACCCTACCAGTTGATAGTGCCGTCCAAACCTGTGGAGTAACGGTTAGCGCGTCTGGCCGCGAAACCAGGTGGCCCGGGTTCGAATCCCGGTCGGGGCAAGTTACCTGGTTGAGGTTTTTCCGGGGTTTTCCCTCAACCCAAATGCTGGGTAACTTTCGGTGCTGGACCCCGGACCCATTTCACCGGCATTATCACCTTCATTTCATTCAGACGCTAAATAACCTAGATGTTGATACAGCGTCGTAAAATAACCCAATTATATATATAAATTGATAGTGCCCAACTTAGTCAGGCCAGTTTAATTAGATTTAGGACTGTTAGTCGCAAAAGTTTTCACTTGCTACAGCTTTATATATGTAGAGAAAATTGAGAAAGTGGATAGAACATTTTGTAGCATTTCCGAAGTGACTTTAACATGGGCTTCAATGATAGCTACGGTTCTTTAAATGATCCACATTCTCAATTTTCTCTTCATCCTGCCAAGCTCTTTATGTAACCCTAAAAGAAAAAATCAAGGGGTGTTAAATCTGGAGACCTGGCCGGTCACTCTACTGGTCCACGTCGACCAATCCAATGTCCAGGGGACTGTTCGTCCAGTCTGCTGCAACATTTCTGTGGCTAACCTACCAGAATGAAGAATGATATCAATTCTTTACTTTTTCGGTAATGTCATCACTAAAATCAAGAAATTTGTTGTTGGAAAGCTTCAAATAATCACAACAATGCATTGAAACTGTCACAGATTAACCAAACAGTAAAGCAGGAAAAGTTAATTACCAGAATTGCCTAAAAGCACCTTTTCCAAAGCCTCCTTAGTACCGTACCATGTTAGAAAATATCTGTAGATGCAGTAACTAATGTTTGTGTCATTATTACAGTTATCTTTAAATAACTTGAAAGCGATTAGAGATATCTGAAAACGGATTGCATCATTGTTTTTGTCAGAAAATTTCACATGATTTTGAGTACTTCCTTTCCATTTAAAATTTCAAATTTGCATTCAAAATGGCAGCTTTTGAGATAGCTGAGAGCTAGAATCGAGCTCGTCACTGATTGAGCATATTGGTCTTACAAATACTTGTAACATCTATAGTAATCGAAAATCAAGCATATGGGCTATTCCATATGAAATCGATCAGTAAAAAACCTCGCATTTTTTGTACTCTATTATTTTCCCTATTTATACAAGGTGCTGAGGGGAGTGCATTTCCAAAATATACTATCGAAAGTCAAACCGTTTTCGTATTGTTGAGCGACAATTTTAGCGTATTTTATAAAAACAAGCCTCTTTCAGCGCTCAGAACTCTGGAACCATTTACTGTAGAACATTGAACGAGAGCTCATTTTGAAGCTGACATTTTAAGAAGTAATACTTATTTTATTATGTACAGAGAGACAGATAATCTGATTTTACTTACTTTTAGGCTTTTTTCCAATTTGTAAAAATGTAAAAAATATTTAGAAAAAAACCTTGCATTATTAAGAGGAATTCGGCATTGTTTTCTTAGTGGTACGGCAATAAGTTTCGAGGGTATTAAATAAATTATTTTCACACGCCTAGACTTGAAGGACGCAGTACCGCACGCACTGGCCGAGAGATAATGATAAGCGAGCGTTGAGCGTCATTTTACTCCTGTGTTTATGAAAATTTGTGACAAAGCTAGACCAGCTATGCGCTACTAGAAGAAACATCACGCGTTTGTCTCCTGGCCTTGCTTGTCTCGGCTAGCTCCCGTCTCACAGTCAGCTGCTTAGTTCACGCGCGTACTATTTATTTTCTTTATTTGATATTTTCAATACTTTCTTACCAACATACCAAAAGTATAAAATATGTTTATTTGTACTTTCAATGCGGAATCCAACTATATATTTTTAAATTATTTTTTCCTAGGCAAAGGCGTCTTAATGAGGAAAAATCTGAATTTCTGCATTCCCATAAAAAGTAAAAAAATCTGTTTATATGTCAATATAAACTTTAATATCTTAGCATCAAAATAAACCATGATTTTGTCATTGGGTGAAAGTGTTTTGTAGCTACAATAGTTTAAAGTTGCTAATTTCATGAAAATACGATAAATTTAAATATTTTTATGCTCGACCATGCCGAAATGTAGTAATTAACACCTGGTAGCAGTCCTTTAATGCATGTCATTAAAGTACACCTACTCATTAAAGTACAGGTGTTCAGCCAATGACAACTCAACTTACAGGTGTTCAGCCAATGACAAGTCACCTTTGTACCGTTATAAAACCGCAAGTATCGATTATTCTCGGATATGCAATCGAAAGAGAATTAGCGAAAAGTCACGAGGCTGGAAATCCAATACTGTCGCAGAAGGTTATGTTCTGTTACTATAATAATTAGCGTTAATTGTAAATAATATTCAAATGAATTCAATTTGTCATCTTGTTTTTCAATGTAGAATTCAATAATCAAGGTTATATCAAGTTTAACGGGATTACATCAAGGTCAATGACATTATTGTTTCTCGGAAAAAATCAATACTTTCGCGTCTGCGCACATCTCACAATTCACGACCTAGAACAAGGTCACTTCCGATCTTATCAGATACAAATAAAATGTATACATCTGAATACCGGTAATTTCAAGTTAGAAATATGGTCGAGCATAAAAAGTCGTATGAAACTCGCCTATAATGGTAATTAAGAAGCTCGTATGAAAATTATGAAACTCGCTTGCGCTCGTTTCATAAACATCCATACTCGCTTCTTAATTACTATTATTATAGGCTCGTTGCATAATGTACTATTAATTTAAACACTATGAAGTTCTGATGCCTCAAACTTTGTACAAAGCATTGTATCACAGTTCTCTACGTACAAAAAAGTTTCATTGTATTTAGAAATTGTAAGGTAAATTTTCTCTATATTTCGGTCGATTTGAGATGGAATAGCTCATATAGAAGATATTTATATGGTTCCAAACTTTTGATTTATTCTGTATATTTCCCCTCTTATGACAATGTCCATGTAACTAGATACGACAATAATATATTATTGATAGATTGATTGAATAGTTCTGAAGTTGTCATTAACTATTGTTATAAGAAAGCATTTGTATTTAACTTTCATTGTGTTGCATATTATCGCCAGAACAAAGATAACTCCAGTAACCGAACTCTTACTTTTCTCTCGCTGATCTCTATAAATGTCGTTTGAAAGACAGCATTCATTAAAATGCAATTTTAACATTCACAGTAAGTTCACAATTTAGCTACTTTATTTCGTGTACTTCGAATTCTAAAATGATCTCAAACTTCTTGTTTCTTTTTTCTAGTATGCCCTTCATGTCTGTATCTGTAACAATCTGGGGAACACGTTACTGACACAGCGGGAAAGACATGGAGGGCGTTACACTTTGTGATGAGGGTACTAAGGAAAGGCTCTGATAAATCCAATCACTAGTTCGTCCAGTAATGGAATATGGTGCTCCATGTTGGGATCCTTACAGATTGGAACATATTAAGACACTGGAAAAGATTAAAAAATGGGCTCTCAAGTGTTGTCGTAATAATCAACTATTAAAATGGGACACACTCACGGACCGGAGAACGCGAATTCGATTATGCGCAATGTTCAAAACATACAGAGGTGAGCCTGCCTTGAGGGGAAATAAAAAATAGGTTGCAGCCGCCAAATTACTCTTCAAGGAACGACCACTCATATAAATTGAGGGAAAGAAGACAGAGGACGGACACAGGAAAGTTTTACTATCAAGGACTGGAATGCTTTACCTGCAGACTTACTAAAGGCTTTACCAATAACCAAAAATGTATTTAAAAATAGGCTTAAGGATTTTACTAATAGACGGTAATTACTTAAAGGGTGTAATTGATATATTGTTATTTGAAGTGTTCTATCAGTGAGGAAGTGTGTTGTGTCAGTGAAGTGTGTAGTGTCAGTGAAGTCTATTGTACAGGGTGCGTCAGAAAGTTCGGATGGATTTCACATGGCAAGAAAATTGTAAAGATTCATCAAATCAAAAATTTATTGTTATCAACATATTCACCAATACATGCAGTTTATTTATGGAAAAAACCATTATCCATATGATGTCCTTGGCTTTCAATACAGGCATCGAGGCGTTTTCTGATGTTCGCCATCACTTTCACAGTCATGGCTGGTGCAATTGCCACGATTTCTTCACGAATCGCTATCTTCAGTTCGTCCAGTGTATGTGATCGATGTTTACAAACTTACGCCTTCAAATGGTCCCAAAGAAAGAACTCGCAGGGCGCGAGATCTTACCGTAGCCTCGGACAATCTCAGTGCAATAGAATTTCGTCCAGTTGATTTCTTCTTTAATGTTGAACCTGTGATACGAAATGAAGCCACCCACCGCAAAATTGTATTCCGAGTTGGAATCCTAGCGTGACATCCAATGTCGAAATGAGTCCTGAGTGGCGATCACAGACTCTTCATTTTTCAAAAATGTCTCTACGATGAAAGCACGTTGTACGTCAGACCAACACCATATTCTCAACTGAAACTGCATTCTATGGCTGACCCAACAGTCGTGGTCCCCCTCACTATATCTCTCTCCTCGTTGCGTATCGATAGTTTGAAATCCATCCGTTCTTTCTGACGCACTCTTTATAAGTGAAGTGGGTTGGTGTCTGTGAAGTGGCTGTGCAAAGTTTTTGAACAGTGAAATGGTTAGAAGTGTTACTGAAATCAGGTAGAATCAGTGCAGTGAGTGAGTTGACAGCGAAATAACTGTAGTGCCGAAAGGTACTTGTGCAGGTATGAACCTGTCACACTCGTGGGTCTTAGTTCCAACTTAGGGTTAAGATACAAATTAGATTTACTTTAAATGTTACTTTAAGTGACCATGCTTCATTTTATTTAGGATGCTCCTTGTTGTTATTATTATTATTATTATTATTATTATTATTGTTATTATTATTATTATTATTATTGTTTTTATTAGTTGTGTTTATTATTAATTGTCATTATTGAGTGTAATTAGTTACCACTGCCACCGGGTATATACCCATTTGCAGTGTGAATAAATACATACACATACAAGCTTATTGGCACAGAATTTACTGTCGTATTGTTTTGTGTGAATGTATTAAAAGGTTAAAAGGTGACTTGAATGGTGGAACGAATTTTCTCTCTTTCCCTTAGAAACAAATTTTGGTAAATTCACAGTAGTTTTTATGTAATGGTGAGGGCTGGTCCGTTTATTTGCATAGGAATACAAAATCGCGCATATTGAGCGCTTCCTGTGAAGTTTCACAGGTTTTCAACAAACCTCATGAATAGTGCATACAAAACTTCAGCCGCGGACTGACTGTTGTTAGACTTATTCCAATCAGAAGAGTATAGTTCCCTGCTTGAAGGTAGATAACTACTTTTGATGGACAGGCATTACGTTGAATTTCGTGTTTAGGTCAGAAACCAGTCAAGCGACAGCGTTTGGTTGGTTTCTGACGTAAACTGCGGGTACATTTTGTGTTCATAGTTCTGTGACCAACTGATTGAAATAGTAATATACGTTACAAGAGCGGCATGTTACGTTTTCATGGTCGAGGAAAAGATTGAAAAAGCGAAACGTAGTTGAGCTTTTTTAATTTCCGAGAACATGAAAACATACATACCGCTCGTGTATCGTACATTATTTTTTGCGAAGATCGTTTATTACATACCTGAAAGACGAATTTCTAATTAGTTGCAATGAAATCTCCATCTTGGTTTCTGTTTAATGACGGTAACTTCGGAAAACCAAAATATCTTTCTTCAACATTGTTGCTATAAAATGTGTTCTGTGTTTACTATACTCCAGCAGGCCGTGATATACGTCTGTCTTCCCCCCCCCCAGTCTATAAATGCGAACTTAAAACAAACGGTAAGGTTATGTAATGATTTATTTTTCATTTTAATATTTTAACAATATTATTTACATAACATATTGCAGTAATAACATCGGCATCTGGAATCTTGTTGATTTTTTCACGGCTTCCTTAATGTTACTTGTATCAGGAATGCAATAAGTTTCGTGAAGTAGTAGACTTTACTTAATTTTTGCAAATATTTAAAAACAATAATTAACAGTGCAATTTAGGTGAAATTGCAGTGGTAAGTTTCCAATTTATAATTATTACTATGTTAAACGTCTCTAAAAATAATATGTTAAAAGCCTAAAGCAGTAAAATGAATGTGGCGCTTAAGCGGTAAGAAGAGGGAAATTGTTATGTGTGTTAGGTTGGGAATACTGAATGTGGTATTTCACACTTACCGCATATTGGTTCTGTGCGGAAAACAAGCAAATACGCACGATCTCGCACAAAAGTGTTTTCAGGTTAGCGTAGTGTTTTTTAATAATAAAAATAGACCTATATCGTAGTGAAATATCTCAAAGTTCAGAAGACGAACATGTACCTAAAAGGAAACGAGAAGTGGTAAACGAAAACGCTTATAAACGTAATACTATTCGCAATGCAAGGATAAAAGGAGAAGGCTATGTTTCTTATCTTGGCTGGGAAGTAGGCCTACCTCAGAAAACCAAGCCCGACATTCTCAGTTGTAAGTGCAATGCGAAATGTTATTTAAACATTAATGAGGAAGTGATAAATGAAACATGAAGGTATTTTCATTATCTTGAAAATAAAAACTCTCAAGATACCTATATTCAGACTTTGGTTGAGGTTACTGAAGTTAGGCGTATGAGTAAAAAACAAGCTCCAGAGCAAGACTTGGCAATGAAAATGTTCATGAAGGCACTTTTAAAAGGTCTCATTCTTATAATTATAATTTAAGTAGGCTACTGATGGTGTACTGAAACATGTTTGCAAGAATATGTTTATGAAAATCCATGGTATTTCACATAACAGATTAGGGAGAATTTGTCAGTTATTGCTTGAAAATACTACCCCTAAAGACATTGCACATTTCTTTCAAAAATATGAGTTTCATAACAAAACCCTAAAAATCGAGAATTGAGGCGTTAGCCGGAAAAAGGGCCCATAAGCAAAAGTCATGTTTCGAGAAAAAAATGATTGAAACATTTATTTGTATGTCATTGCGATTTGGTTTCACTTTTATCAACAGTAATCTCACTAGACGTTTTGATTTATCTAGAGAAAATCAAAACTCGAGTGGGATTTAATTGACTATTACACGATTAGAAGAAAGTATATAAAGATTAGAAGTAACGAAGTACTCCAATACAATAAAATATTAATTGACTTACGAAAATACAACTGTCTTCAAATGTATTATTGTACCATCTCAACCTTACAAATATTACGCTAGATGCATGCTAGATGGCAATAGTGAGCAATGCCTTCTCGTCGAGAAGTTCTCGATCTATTATACACGATGGCAATGTCACTAGTCAAGAAGGCTTTGTTGATTCAGTTTCATTTTTATTAAAATGCAACATTCCACTTCAATTATCCGAATCTCAGTAATCAACGTCACTTGACAGATGATTTTCAATAAATCTTAATATTAAACAATCTCTGATACGTGACTATCCATAATATCATATAGCAGAACCTATAACATAACCTAACTAATATACTGTACACAAGTGTTAGAAAAGTTTTAATGAACGACGATGATATAAAAAATAAACATGAATAATTTTAAAAGGAATAATTATTATTGAATGTACAATTTTCAAATTTGAATGGTGGTTGGTGGTTCAATTGATGTTATATTGGACGTGTGCGTAATAGAAGTGGAACTCGTTGATTTAGGCCTACATGGTGTATTCAACTTATTCAGAATTTCCGAATGAATAATTTTAAAAGGAATAATTATTGAATGTACAATTTTCAAATTTGAATGTGGTTGGTGGTTCAATTGATGCTATATTGGACGTGTGCGTAATACAAGTGGAACTCGTTGATTTAGGCCTACATGGTGTATTCAACTTATTCAGGATTTCCCAATGGTGCTCTTCATTTATTTGTAAATCGGATTTCAGAAGATGCATAGGTATGATCAGTGATTTTTATTAATTCTTGTTCTTGAATGCCAATGCGAGTCATATTTGAAACTGCTGTGCATCAACTGGAGTGGTTTGTAATTTTATATATATTTGACGTCCAGACCAGAGCAGTTTCAAATGTTGGCAAACAAAGAAACAAATGCTAGGGACGCGATAAAATTGTGCGATAAGCAGCCTTGATTGGTTGAAATACGTCCTTTCTTACCGTTTTATTGGTCAAAAGTAGTATGACGTAGTAAGAGTGTAATAGTCAAGGTGACAATTTTCATACTCTTACAATAATATTTGTCTACAAGTTTTTGTTAAATAATATATTCCGACTTTAATAGTGTTAATAAAAGAATGTATTTTATTGAAGCATTTTATAGGCCCTTTTTCCAGAGAACAAGTTGATTTTATCAAAATACTTTCAATATGATTATATTTGAGCAAAATTTGATATCAGCATTGAACGGTGCGCATTACAGAGGTTTACGATTTCATAATAATTTTAGTAAAATTATATTTCCTACATATATCTCATAGTTACGTTATAAATTGTACCGAATACGTAAGAATCAAGAATATCTATTGGGTACAGAATACAGATTACAAGATATTTAATATTAATCTAGAATGGATTCACACTCAGTGCAGTTTACACTTCAGTGCACATCCTTGATGGAATCACACTCACTTTGGGAATCATCTAAGTACATTGATGTTTTCTCCCAATCTAACTCTTCTCTCTTCAATATGTTTTGCACTTCACATTCAGTTTTTCACCAGTTTTTTCTTTGTAATAATCACAGAATAACCCAAAGAGAATCTTGATACTTAGGTTTGTTAGTGCACAATAATGGATCTTGCTATGTGGAATCGATTGCAAGTATGACTGCAGTAAATCCCATTATATTGTTGTTAATTTTATATGGTCTGTTTTCATGTAAACTCCTTTTTCCCTCAATTCTTTCACCTTTTAATATTTTACCTTGTATTTCTCTCAGTCTTTTGGCAAACATTTTGAAGATTTCCAAAATCATTTGACCACACACCTCTTGCTGAACATCACTTCGACGCAGAGAATATGTCCATGCATTTTCACTACTTACTTTTGGATTTTAAGTTACATTTATGACTAGTAGATTTTTTTTATAACAAGCCTGCCACTGTAGTATTCTGCAGTAACTTTGTTTGCCCACTGTAAAATACTGTATTTCGAAGAGAGCTTTCCGTTCATCAGCAGTGAACTTGGAGAAACATTCCTTCTGGCAGCAGGAGGTAATGGGGTGCAAAAACGTACCTTCAACAATAGCACCTTTCGAAGTTACATACGTGATATCATATCATTTTTCTGTCTTCCCGTTTTAAGTTCATTTTCATGTCCTGTCTCCTCTTTTTTCGGTTATGTTCTTTTTATTCCATTTTGAAACAAGTGGATGCGTTCATTCAATTAGCTACCCTGCCCTCTGTGTACAAGATATAGAAACGAAATTATGTAAGCAAGTAGATTTTAACACAGAGACTCGATTTAAAAATTCTCCTGAAAAAGGGCCTATAGACCCATGGGCCCCTTTTCCGGCTACCGTTTCAATTTTGCCATAAAAATACGTCTGCACTACTCGTTTATTGCAGAAACCAGTGAAATGAAAAACTTTTTCGTATTTTTACAGCTAATTTAAAACACACAAAATAATTTTTCCTAGATAAAAAGTATTGAAATATATACTACTTTCAGCAAAAAATATTAAAACCACTACCAAATCACTTAGTTATACATGTAACTTATACAGGGACATCATTTTATTTTTACTTCAATTTTTATTGTACCTGAGTTTTTGAATGTACTTCACTCCCACCCCTTCTACTAGTAAACTTCCAATCGTTCACGACACAGAGCCGAAGGCGCGTAAGCAGTACTGAGTTAGGAGTATAGTACGTTTCAGAAATATGTTCGCGTTTTCCAGTGACGAAAGAGCTTTCAATATTGAATCATATTTTCGCACAGGTACTGTCGTCCGTTTGCCTACGTCGCATCCCGGTTTCCCCCACCTGCTTCTGTTCCCCCTCTGTAAAGTATAGTAGCTGGACTGTCTTAGCTCTTTTCTGAAAACATTTATTTCTGTTAGGAATTGAACGTCTACGTAATAATATAAAAGTGTTTAAAATAACTTAAATAAAAGGGCCTCGTTAAGTAATTAACTTTCACGTGATTCACCCCCCTTTCTACGACCCTGCGACAAAACAACTTGAACGGACAGTAGATAGAATTTCTGAGTAATTTTATCTTTTCGGATCGGGCAGAAGTGAAGATTGAATTTACAGTGCATAAGGTACTCTTTTATAGAGTAGGTACAGAATTATTTCAACATGAGTTACTAGTACGAAGGACGAAACTGGTAATTGGAATTAGGTACAATAGTCTATAGTGTGATAATATGCACATTAGAACTGAAGCCTGTATCGAAATGAACGGCCACCATTTTCAAAAATGTGTTTAAATATCCATATTATGATTATTTTTCAATTTAACTTCATTTTCTATATTGTACGCTAATATGCTGTAACAGTACAATATACATTGCATAATTAATACGTCCGAATGGATAGCTCAGTTCGTGAGTTAAAGAGTAAGTGGTAATACTGTACTGTATTTTTATTAAACAAAAACCTAATCAAAATTATCAAACTCAAAATTGCGATATTTCCTAGTTTACATAATTGAACTACTTTTCTTCCCTCCTATACCTAGTAAAGAGGTTTGTATTTTACGCCAGTATCATCGAACTCCAGTCGTGGAAGGGGTAGCAAACTGCGTTTCCTCTTTCAATCGTTAATAGAAAGGTATAGCCAGATTAATATTAAAAATGTTAGTAAAAATAAAATGATGTCCCTGTACATGTTTATTGTGCATTTGGAAAAACTGATTCTGAAAGTGAACTAAAAGCAAGTTAAAGCAATTTGTTTCATTATTTACACTCCTAAGAGACAGGTATAGTTCTGCGTATTTACACTACATTCTCAAATAGTGGTAACGTATGATTACTTTCTGTAACAAGCTCTCTATGGATCCACAATCTCTTTCTGTAGAAAGCATCACAGTTCATAGCTCGTAACACAAGTTCCGTTTTCTTTTTCCGCGCTGCGTATTTCCTCTCTATACTTGATATAATCACAGTCTACTATATACAGTCGCGAAGCTTGAGGTGTTTTTTTGCAAATCTCGTGATAAAACGCTCCAAGCGGTTAGCAACTAGAAACAATAGACTGTCCATGGTCGACTTTGGACTGTGTCGTATTTCTATCGAGTGCTAGCTCGTTGCGTCTTTCACTTTGATGTTTGTGAAATGTTCGATATTGGTTATAATGAAAACGTTAATGGCTAAAATATAATAATTGGAATAATAATATGGGACAAGGAGGAGACGTTTGTAGTGCTATAAATTGTAGCCACATTAAGAAAAAGAGGCCAGAGTTATCCTTTTTCCGATTTCCGAAAGATTCAGAAAGTTTCCTGGGTTTCCACAAGAATGCTGTGCAGAAACAAAACTGTTAATTTGAAGTTCTTTGTGACTGTTAGAATACATTATATCCTTAAATTTCACAATGAAATGTTTCAGTCTAACCGAAAGGACATTAGATACCGGTTCAAGTTCTGTCACTTAGGCTGCTAAATTTCCAGAGAAATAAAGGTTAGGTCTACTTTTTTTTCAGATGATATATTTTTAATTGTAGCTATTAATTTTGTTATTATTTTTATGTGTTATTTTACTAAAGACGTAGAAAAATTGAGTTTGTTTTAATGAAATTTATTGTTCACGTTTTATTTTCAATTCTGGTGGGATTATTATTGCTTAGGCCTACTTTTTTCTTCAAAGGATATGTTTTTAATTATAGCTGTTATTTTTGTTGTTATTTTTAATTGTTGCTTTACTAGAGACGTAGAAAAAGTCTGTTACAATAAAATTTATTGATCACGTTTTATTTCCAATTCTGGTGTGATTATTGTTGCTTAACCTCATCCCACTTTGTTAACTACGTAAGCCTACACTACAAGTACCGGTACACGTAAGTTACTCCATTAATTCATATTTCCATTATTATTGTTGTAAAGGGAAATGCAAATTAATATTTATTGGTTTCATAGTTAATTATCGCTATAATCTTGAATGAGTGAAACTATTATAGTAAATTTCAGTTCGTTTTGCACAAACAAAAATTATATTAACTTATTTCATGCAGGTATCTTCGAGTTTATGGTGGAATTTAATATACTTCATTAAAATAATAAATTAACTTTATGCATTTAATATTTCAATAATGGAAGGAAGGTGTTAACTTTTCCAAAAGCACACGACAACGAAAGTGTAACATACTTTGTCGGCTGCTAGGAGAGAGATCTGCGATGATGAGGCGATAGTAGCGATCCTAGTGGTGGGCAACTACCCATGTTTGCATTTTTACTACATATTGAGCTTCGCGACTGTATATAGTAGACTGTGATGTAATGATAAGTAAGAGCAAAGCGACAAACATATTTTTATAGGAGTAGGAAAGCAACCCGTAGTTTTGCCTCATCCATGGGAAACTTAAAGTCTGAAATTCTCTGGCAGATGTCTGTTGAAGGCATTCCTTGTTCTATTGATCCGTTCAGTTTAATAGAGGGAGGTAGAGGCAGCCAGGAAGACGTACTGGGATATCAGGAATATTAAATAAGATCAGAAGGATGTGACAGCCAGTTTCCAGCGAGATAATCTAGTTTATGCATACTGCACAGCCTGACAGTTGACTCCAGACACAAGTGCAAACATTTATTTCTCTCGAATTAAGAGGAAAAGTGCCTGCGCGGAGTTGCAGAGCTCTGCATTGTAGCTAGAACGAAACCTCAATAATGAAAGCAAAATACATGCAGTAATAAAGATTTATTGCAAGCGAAAGTCTTGCAGGCTGTTTCATTTATATGACGTCATTCCATTTTCGACCAATGAAGTCTAATGAAATTTTGAATTCCAACTAATCACAGTCGTACATCGCGATAATTTCTGCAGCTCGATTTATCATTGTTAATTTATCGCATGGTCGTTCTTTTGTTTAGACAGTGTCGCCAACTGTTTCCACGTAAATCGATGAACATGAATCTACTGTACCAATTTAAGTGCGAAATACTACTTCCACATCTACATCTTCATCTTCTAATTCCATGTCCATTGTATCTAAAGAAAATGACACTCCTTCATAATAACTGTTCACTTAATTAATATATTAGTCAGGTTATTTGTAATTATACTATACTTACTTAATTAGTGGCTTTTAAGAGACCCGGAGGTTCATTGCCGCCCTCACATAAGCCCGCCATTGGTCTCTATCCTGAGCAAGATTAATCCAGTCTCTACCATCATATCCCACCTCCCTCAAATCCATATTTTTATTATCTTCCCACCTACGTCTCGGCCTCCCAAAAGGTCTTTTCCCCTCTGGCCTCCCAACTAACACTCTGTATGCATTTCTGGATTCGCCCATACCCGCTACATGCCCTGCCCATCTCAAACGTCTGGATTTTATGTTCCTAATTATGTCAGGTGAAGGATAAAATGCGTGCAGCTCTGTGTTGTGTAACTTTCTCCATTCACCTGTAACTTCATCCCTTTTAGCCCCAAATATTTTCCTAAGAACCTTATTCTCAAAAACTCTCAATCTCTGTTACTCTCTCACAGTGAGAGTCCAAGTTTCACAACCATACAGAACAACCGGTAATATAACTGTTTTATAAATTCTAACTTTCATATTTTTTGACAGCAGACTAGATGACAAAAGCTTCTCAAGCGAATAATACCAGGCATTTCCCATACTTATTCTGCATTTAATTTCCTCCCGAGTGTCAATTATACTATAAAATGTTTAAATTAAATTATGATTTCAGCAGGTTGCGAATTAAGATTTCTGTTGAGGGGGGGATAGAATTTTAGACAGGGAATACTATACTTAAATTATTATTATTATCATTCGATACGGCTCAACGCTTGGTCGCACTGAGTTGCTTGTCTTGCAACTTGATAATAATAATAATTATATCCATGAGCAGGCTTAAAATAAGATGTGTAATTTCTAAGTTATTGATTGTTATCAGTTTGCCGGTGATGGTAATACATCAATATCATTTTCTTTGCTTACTTTATACTATATACTTACTTACAAATGGCTTTTAAGGAACCCACAGGTTCATTGCCGCCCTCACATAAACCCGCTATCGGTCTCTATCCTGTGCAAGATTAACGCAGTCTCTATCAACATATCCCACCTCCCTCAAATCCATTTTAATATTATTCTCCTATCTACGTCTCGGCCTCCCAAAAGTTCTTTTCCCCTCCGGTCTCCCAACTAACACTCTATATGCATTTCTGGATTCGCCCATACGTGCTACATGTCCTGCCCATCTCAAACGTCTGGATTTAATGTTCCTAATTATGTCAGCTGAAGAATACAATGCGTGCAGCTCTGTGTTGTGTAACTTTCTCCATTCCCCTGTAACTTCATCCTTCTTAGTCCCAAATATTTCCCTAAGAAACTTATTCTCAAACACCCTTATACTCTATTCCTCTCTCAAAGTGAGAGTCCATGTTTCACAACCATACAGAACAACCGGTAATATAACTGTTTTATAAATTCTAACTTTCAGATTTTTTGACAGCAGACTGGATGAGAAAAGCTTCTCAATCGAATAATCACAGGCATTTCCCATATTTATTCTGCGTTTAACTTCCTCCCGAGTGTCATTTATATCTCATACTGTTGCTCCAAGATATTTGAATTTTTCCACCTCTTCAAAGGATAAATTACCAATTTTTATATTTCAATTTCGTGCAATATTCTCGTCACGAGACATAATCTTTTACTTTGTCTTTTCGGGATTTACTTCCAAACCTATCGCTTTACTTGCTTCAAGTAAAATTCCCGTATTCAAACCAATAAATAACACACAAGAGCAAAAAAAAAAAAAGAGAAAAAGAGAGGAAGAACACATTTAATATAGATTGACAATCAGACAGAAGTCAGTGATATTCAATAAAAACATGAATATAGTCGACAGAAATAAAAGGTAATAAAATACACACATTTTTTAATATTATACAGGCCAATCATGAATAATTTTATAAATTTCTTTTTTAAAAGCTTCAATTTCAAAATATTTCAGATTTGGAAAATTTTTTGTAATTTTATTATAAAGTCTTGGGCCGAAACTAGCGTCATATTTGAGAGCTGCACTTGTATGACATTTAGGTTCAATTAATGGAAAAGTAGACTTCTGTCTTCGAGTACGATATTCATGTCGATTAGATTTATGTTTTATTTGATTTATGTGGTAGCAAATTAGTAAACTATATTTACAAATTTTTTCAATAGTTATTATTTTAAGATCTGTATAAATTAAATTTGTTGAGTAATCCATTTTTTCCCCAAGAAATTAGTTCGAGTAATTAAAACTTGTCTCAGTGAAACGTACAGCAGAGCTCGTACAGGTCAGTTTCTGTCAGATGCGTTTCCAATTCACTGTGGGCTAAAGCAAGGAGATGCACTATCACATTTACTTTTTAACTTTGCTCTAGAGTATACCATTAGGAAAGTCAGGGTAATAGAGAGGGTTTGGAATTGAACGGGTTACATCAGCTGCTTGTCTATGCGGATGACGTGTATATGTTAGGAGAAAATCCACAAACGATTAGGGAAAACACGAGAATTTTACTGGAAGCAAGTGAAGAGATAGGTTTGGAAGTAAATAACGAAAAAACAAACTATATGTTTATGTCTCGTGACGAGAATATTGTACGAAATGGAAATATAAAAATTGGAAATTTATCTTTTGAAGAGGTGAAAAAAATTCAAATATCTGGGAGCAACAGTAACAAATATAAATGGGAGGAAATTAAACACAGAATAAATATAGAAAATACGTGTTATTATTCGGTTGAGAAGCTTTTATCATCCAGTCTGCTGTCAAAAAGTGTGAAACTTAGATTTTATAGAACAATAATTATATTATCGGTTGTTCTTTATGGTTGTGAAACTTGGAACATAGGTTAAGGGTGTTTGAGAATAAGGTTCTTAGAAAAATACTTGGGGCTAAGAGGGATGAAGTTATAGGAGAATGGAGAAAGTTACACAACACAGAACTGCACGCATTGTATTCTTCACCTGACATAATTAGGAACATTAAATCCAGACGTTTGAGACGGGCAGGGCATGTAGCACGTATGGGCGAATCCAGAAATGCGTATAGAGTGTTAGTTGGGAGGCCGGAGGGAAAAAGACCTTTGGGGAGGCCGAGACGTAGATGGGAAGATAATATTAAATGGATTTGAGGGAGGTGGGATATGATGGTAGAGACTGGATTAATCTTGCTCAGAATAGGGACCAATGGCGGGCTTATGTGAGGGCGGCAATGAACCTCCGGGTTCCTTAAAAGCCAGTAAGTAAGTAAGTAAATAATCCATATTTTAGGTTAGACGAATTTTTATTAATCTTCTGTGTAATAAAATTAATGGATTAAGTGCAGATGTAACTGCCTTTTGAAGTTATCATGTGGTTAACACTTAATAGTTATTTATGGTACTTGTGAGGTAAGTGCATCTTTATTGCACGAGTGGAAAGATTTGAGCACGAGGCGTCAGCCGAGTGCTTAAATTACACGAGTGCAATAAAGATCACGCTCACAAGTACCATACGTAATTTTATCCATGACCATAACGAAAAATCATGTTTTATAAAAGAAAATATGTTGAAAATAAGTCCTCATGTAATCACATATCATGGCATGGATTTTAGAATCAATACGTGTACTAGGTAGGTCATGATGTAGGAGGGCATGATTAGTAAAAATGGTATCTAAGGCGTTGGATAAATAACAAATTATAATTAATTATATAATTTTAATATATATTTTTTCATTTTAAACGTGTATTGTCGTCTTTTTGAAGTTTCAGGGATTATTTAGAAGTTTTCACGGGACTATTGTGATTAAAATAATGTCGCATTTTACTTCTGTAAACTTAAGAGGAATATTAAAACTTAATTAATCATCGTGTCTGTTTAGCTCAGTTGGCTAACGCGTGTTGTTTTAAAATCCTATAAACCCAACTTCGCAGGTTCAAGTCTCCTCGCATCCCAAAAGGTAAATTATTACAAAATTTTAAAAAGATGCATATTAGATATGGATGTAATGTACAAATTACGACGTAGCAGAAAGAGAAAAGAGAAGAAGATTGAGTGTATGTATATTTAAGAAATGGTAATAAAGAAGTAGAGGTAGTGACATCTAGTAACTAATAAATAAATTTCTAAATTATAGACATCAGCTCAAAGAATTTTGAGTGACCACAAGGGTCCTGAATAGAATAAACATGTAAAATAATGGGATGTGATACATTAAAGAAAAAAGAAAGTTAATTGTTGAAGGCAAATATAAGTTGATTAATTGAAATAGAGATGATGATGTAATATTTGAAGAGAATCCTTGATAATATTACTTCTTGAGTAATAGTTCAATGCAAAAGTATACGTGTGTACCCGGGTATTAGGAAAATACTATGAACTGTGAGATAAAGTACAAACTGTGAGGTAAAGTCTTTATCTCACTAGTGAAATAAAGTAATGTTGAATAAAAGCCTGCTTTACAAACGCAAAAGTATTTAGTAAAAGGCATGTTTTTCGTTATGGTCATGGATAAACTTAATTGACGTTACTTGTACCTACATGATGAGTTGTGGTACGTCATTTTGGACACCCATGGAAGTGCATCATCTTGCGTCAATATCCGTTGTTTGATAAATCAACAAGAAGCAGTTCCCATCTCAGTAATAGCGTATGAATGGTTGTGTTACTCACGTAAGACAAGGGGAATTGTTTAATTGATTAGGCGCACCGCACACACTAGCTAATTGAACAATTGGAAAACAGAAGCGTCTTGTGGAGCTGCAGGCTGCTGTTGTGTTGATGATTGCGCCCGCCTCTTATCACCTTCACGCTCTGATGGCGAACTGGTTATTAATGTAAACGCTGAGCGAACCCTCACTTGGTAAACAAGGAAATTAAGACTGCCGTCCTCCTTCGTACACTATCACGAATTTTAATTAAGGGACATTCCAATAGTAATATGCGTTACAAGAGCGGTATGTTGACGTTTTCATGTTCGAGGAAAAGATTGAAAAAGCGAAACGTAGTTGAGCTTTTTTAATTTCCGAGAACATGAAAACAAACATACCGCTCGTGTATCGTACATTATTTTGTGCGAAGATCGTTTATTACATACCTGAAAGACGAATTTCTAATTAGTTGCAATGAAATCTTCATCTTGGTTTCTGTTTAATGACGGCAACTTCGAAAAACCAAAATATCTTTCTTCAACATTGTTGCTATAAAATGTTTTCTGTGTTTACTATACTCCAGCAGGCCGTGATATACGTCTGTCTTTTTTTTCTCCCAGTCTATAAATGCGAACTTAAAACAAACGGTAAGGTTATGTAATGATTTATTTTTCATTTTAATATTTTAACAATATTATTTATATAACATATTGCAATAATAACATCGGCATCTGGAATCTTGTTGATTTTTTCACGGCTTCCTTAATGTTACTTGTATCAGGAATTCAATAAGTTTCGTGGAGTAGTAGACTTTACTTAATATTTGCAAATATTTAAAAACAATAATTAACATTGCAATTTAGGTGAAATTGCAGTGGTAAGTTTCCAATTTATAATTATTACTATGTTAAACGTCTCTAAAAATAATATGTTAAAAGCCTAAAGCAGTAAAATGAATGTCGCGCTTAAGCGGTAAGAAGAGGGAAATTGTTATGTGTGTTACGTTGGGAATACTGAATGTGGTATTTCACACTTACCGCGTATTGGTTCTGTGCGAAAACAAGCAAATACGCACGATCTCGCACAAAATATAACCACAGATTTATATTTCTGGAGCAGAGATTTTTACATCCTTCTCAACTCAACGATATAATGGAAAAAGGCACATCGGTTTGATTTTATTATCAAAAACGAATATTAATATTGTATTTAATATTTCAGTTACTACATTTCCAATTTTTGTGTTTCTGGAATGTGATAAAATCTAAGAAAAACAATTCATTATTAAATCCATTGAAATAAACATATAATGTTAAAAATTTTGTCAACAGTAATCTCACTAGACGTTTTGATTTATCTAGAGAAAATCAAAACTCGAGTGGGATTTAATTGACTGTTACACGATTAGAAGAAAGTATATAAGGATTAGAAGTAACGAAGTACTTCAATACAATAAAATATTAATTGACTTACGAAAATACAACTGTCTTCAAATGTATTATTGTACCCTCTCAACATTACAAATATAACGCTAGATGCAGATGGCAGTAGTGAGCAATGCCTTCTCGTCGAGAAGTTCTCGATCTATTATACACGATGGCAATGTTACTAGTCAAGAGGGCTTTGTTGATTCAGTTTCATTTTTATTAAAATGCAACATTCCACTCCAATTATCCGGATCCCAGTAATCAACTTCACTTGACAGATTATTTTCAATAAATCTTAATATTAAACAATCTCTGATACGTGACTATTTATAATATCATATAGCAGAAGCTATAACATAACCTAACTAATATACACAAGTGTTAGAAAAGTTTTAATTAACGATGATGACATAAAAAATGAACATGAATAATTTTAAAAGGAATAATTATCGAATGTACAATTTTCAAATTTGAATGTGGTTGGTGGTTCAATTGATGTTATATTGGACGTGTGCGTAATAGAAGTGGAACTCGTTGATTTAGGCCTACATGGTGTATTCAACTTATTCAGGATTTCCGAATGGTGCTCTTCATTTATTTGTAAATCGGATTTCAGAAGATGCATAGGTATGATCAGTGATTTCTATTAATTATTATTCTTGAATGCCAATGCGAGTCATATTTGAAACTGCTGTGCATCGACTGGAGTGGTTTGTAATTATATATATATATATATATATATATATATATATATATATATATTTTGACGTCCAGACCAGCGCAGTTTCAAATGTTGGCAAACAAAGAAACAAATGCTAGGGTAGTGATAAAAATAAACAAATGCTAGGGACGCGATAAAATTGTGCGATAAGCAGCCATGATTAGTTGAAATACGTCCTTTCGTGCCGTTTTATTGGTCAAAAGTAGTATGACGTAGGAAGAGTGTAACAGTCATAATAAAGGCCCATTCACAATGAAAATTAAACATAACCGTAACATAAACACAGAAGTTTGCGCCCAGGCTACCAAATGGGGTAATTCACAATGATTCACATAAGCATTGACATAAACATTACCGTAAAACGTTAACATGAAAGTTTGCAAACACCAAATTTTCATGCTTATGCTTACGTGATGTGCAAACAACACAATCGTGGAGCGCTGAAGTATACGACAGAATATGAGGAAATGGCGTCGTTGTTATGTTTCCATGGTTACAAAGTATGTTTGCGGTTATGTTTATGTTCCCATCGTGAATGATGGTATTACATCTTGATTTTACCGCAACGTTTATATTTTTTAAGTTTACGCTTACATTATTTTTAATTTTCATTGTGAATGAGCCTTTAGACAGTTTACAATGCTATTTAGTCATCGTCAGAAGGAAACGATTCGGATTCATTAACAGCAATGTTAAATGACCGCATCCGATTGTGATGTTGCATCATGAGCGGTTTGACTAAGCAAGGAATTCAAATGCGAAACTTCTGCTGTGAACCTCCATGATTTGATCTTAAAGAACATTGTTGTTTTCCGCTACGTCTGATTAGTGCAACATGTAGCTAATCGGCGATGTATGCAATGGAGGGGGAAAGTAACTCGTTAGTCCAACCCATTATCTCCTGACTTAGTTGCCTCATAAGTGATGCCTTATTAGTAGACTTCGTGGAATCGCCACGAGAATCGTAAGGTTTACTGCGCACGCGGTATAGACTGTATGAGAAGTGAGCGTGCAACGGATGGAGTATGCCTCTGATGTAAACCCTGAGCAGTATACTGCTGTTACAATAAAACCTGTATCCTGCATTCAAGAAATATAATGAATGATCACTGAAGTAGGAAACGTCTAAACATGTAAATACACAATTATTTAGTTGTGAGATATATTAACTCTTAAAATGTAATGTAATATACTCACATCATCCTTGAATATGTGAATTGAAGTGAAGAGTTAGGTACGTATATTTTGAGCGACTGCAAAGTAACCTCCTCCGATGGTCACTCAAACAGTTTTTATACTGGGAAAATGTACATTCAACAACACACGATGTAATACGTGCATATTTGAAGAACGGAAAATCACTTTTTTTCAGTACACCAACTTCAGACGTTTTGTCGTGACCTGATAGTACATCATTTATAATACGAAGTTGTGAATAGGCAGAATTTTTAGCAATAATTTTTCTCAACTTACATTTCATTTTTTCTGAAATTAGTGAATTATTATTTTGGATAACAGTTTGTGATATTTTATACACTATATTAAGGGCTTCTGAGAGTTGTAGATTAAACGATTCTAACAGGGTGATGCTTTTGGACACGATTTTAAAATTAGAATCAATGAATAGAATATCTTCCAATAGCTGTTCAAAAGGCAATGATTTTACAGTCTCAACATCGGAACTGTCTGTGCTATCTAATGCATCAATTACCTTCATTACTTTGCCGTAATATTTTGCATAATAATTAACAGCATCCAACCACGTTTTCCAAGGGTCAAGACTGGCTGCGGGGGTAAGGATATTCCAGGGGCAATTGTTTGGAACAGCAACACTCTCATTGTAGTATGTTTGATTGAATTATTGTCTGCACTGAATAAGTGTTAAGCTTAGACTATTCCAACCACAGTAATGCAAAAACAAGTGCTTACTTAGGTATACATTAGCTGTAGCTGCTCTATCTGTTTGGACCGGTCACAACTCTTAACATGAACTGCTTATACTACGAGACCGGAAGGTCGCTCACCTCCTCTATACTACCGAACATCGGCAACCTGATTGCATGCTGCGTGTGGCAATTCAACGAAGTCTACTTATTAGTATCATTTGTGAGGTTCAGGTCTGTATCTTTAATAAAATAATCCCTAATTAAAATATCTAACTGCTGCGAAATGTTACATTTATAAGATATATGGAAAGTTTCATGTTGGAGATGAAGAAGCACATGTTTTAAATCAGTACTTAAAATTTAAAGTTATTTCACATTTTATTGATGTTGCCAACAGAAACTGCCAACATTGTTGAATCCCAGATCACATACAACAGTTTTATCAGTCTTATAGGCTTTGAAGGCTAAAACATTTATCAATTTCGTTATGCTAAAATGAAAATCCTCAGTTATACCCAGCTCACGTTTAAAACAGGCCTAAATTAAAAACTAAAAACATGTCACACGTATGATTTTTTAGATGAGGGCACACCTTTGTATGGGCTTAATTAAAATATCGTATTCGAAGGTTATTTCTAAGTTGTAAGACCTGTAAGGATGATGATAATAACTGATCATACCGTCACACAAATTACTTTTGGTGGGAATAAAAAAAATAAAACGAAATTACTTTGCTGAATTCACGTTTTTTGTCATGCGACGTTAAAAGAAAATAAAAGAGCGGAGACTGGCAACAAGGTGGTACTGAGTCACCGCAGGTAACGAAGAGCCAGGGTCACGTTCTGCGAATTAGGGTCGCTCCGTCTGTCCAATCCGTCAACGTGTCTCAGCAGAGCCCTCTATTCAGGGCTGCCTCGTGATTGACAGCAGTAATTACGATCACAGCTTCTCACGTCTCGATTAGTCTCGATAACATCTGGGCGCCGTCTCCTTTCTTTTATTTTGTTCATCTTGTAAAGATCGATATTCTTTATTCCTGTCTTCCTTGCGACTGCGATATATCGATTTCGATAAGCTTGGAGGACTCCTTGTTATTGGAAGTGTGTGCTTTGCATGAACTGTGTCTTGTTATAGTTAGGAATGCGGTATAAGTCATCCCCGTAGAACTCTAACATATTGACAAAGATAGCTGAGTCATGCCCCCTCTCCTTCAATTCTTGTATTTACATCCGTCGGTTTTGAATTTCCTCTTGTTTCGCCCACAGAATATCTGCATTAATGAAGTCGTAAATTTGTATTTGTATGAAATGTATTCCTAGAGTTGCCATGAGAAGAAATTCTATAGGAGGACATGAAATCTAAAATAAGAGAACATTCCTGAAAAAAAGGAGGAATTTTTAAAAATTGGTAGAAACAAAATTAAAGATAAAAACAATGCCTCATCTTAGTTTTTTCACTAGTTGCTGGATCAGTATTACATCTGTACCCTACTTATCGGTGGAGCCCAATTTGTGCACAAGAGCCTGAAGAGACAAAATTCTATCTTGTAACAAATAACTGAATGGTGAATTTGCAAAACGACTTAAGTCCACATTTTGGGGGTTTTGAGTTGAGAGCATGATTATGTTACTGTGTGGAAGGGGCATCGTTTAGTAGCGGAATGACTTTAATCCACGACTTTTGTATAGTTTTTATTAGCAGCGGAATATTTGGTTAAGGGCAAAACAACTTTAGTCCTGGACTTAAGTTGTTTTTTCTGTCAAGTGCTGAAGAAACTTACATAATGTGTAATTTTAATCGTACTCTCAGCTGACAAATTGTTTTTTTGTCTGTTGTCATTGGTAATTCTTTCCGAACTTATCTCACGTTTACCATTCCTCCCAGTGCATCCTTGAGTAGGCAATTCTATTCAGTCAGTGACATCAGCGAATAGGTATTATAAAGAATGGACACAGCGAATTTTCCTGTGTTTTGTTTCTCTGTGCGCCAGCGGCTAGTTCCACTTTCAAGCGCTAGAGGTAGTGTAATCGAGCATACACTGAGATAATAATTGAGAATAGAATTAAGGCACAGGATCCAAACATCGCCTACCTTATTGCATAATCCAGTAACGCTTTGCTTCAAATAAATTCAAGTTAAAAGCTTTTCCTTATTTCTCAGTGACAAACTAGTTGTAATAATAATATTTTATATTTCAGATATCATAAATTATATTATAAAATAATATAATATATTATAAAATTAAGTATCGAATTCGTTTAATATTTGTATAATAATATAATATAGGTATATGGTTTTACTTCTCATAAGAGTTTTGTTTTTCCATTTTTAAGCGCTATCAAATCATTACATATTTTAATTGTTGTTGGGGTCAACGTCTCAACTCTCATTATAAAGGAACTCTAGAGTCTAGACATTACAGTTAATGAAGGATTTATTATTTTATGGATCCAATTTATTTTATTTGAGTACATAATGTACCTAGATGTATTAATTATATGTGTTATATTTCCGCTGTGTCGACTGCTAGCTGGTGTGATGTCAGCGCCAACTCTAGGGAGAAAGCAGAATCTCACGCTCTAGCTGGCTTGAAGGTCATTGAAATCGGTCCGGCTACATCAAAGGTACCGACGCGAAGTGTCCATTCTTTATAATCCCTATTCGCTGGTGACACAATCAATTCCCTTTCTACTTCTTGTTCATTTTCAGCATCATTCTTCTCCACACTTTCCAACACAATGGTTTACCCCGATCAATGAAACCAAAATTCAAGATATTCGTAAAATGCTTAAGTACATTCGTGATGAAGAAGATGTGCATACATTTTACGAAAACATTACAGCATGCTAGACAACAAAGAATTGAAAGATGAAACTAAGCTATGGTCTCGTTATAACACTCCTAAGAGTTGTATGTGCTCTTGTGATTAACAAATTGTTGAAAATAATGTTGTTCAACAATTGCAATAAGGTTATTTTATGATTTTGGTATAAATAGATTCAGTTAAACATGTTTATGTGTCAGTAACCTCATAATTATGATGCAGGAATAAAGTTAATTTGCAGAACAATTTAAGTCCTGAAGATAATTAAAGTTTTTACAACCTGAAGAAGAATACACAAGTATGAATTTTTATAATAAAACTATTTCTCTTACATAGACTATCTCTTACATACAAAAAATTATATTGTAACGATATATGATTCAACGAGGCTAAAAACAGTTTTCTTTAATTTTCTTAAAACTACTTCTAGGGACTTAAGTCGTTTTGCAGATTCACCATTCAACTGTTCACAGGAAATGTCCTAGAAATTATATTTGACCATGATGATATCTCTGACTATCCCCGTTAGCATGCGATTTCGTTCTTTTGTCCGTTGAGCAGATATCAGGGAAAATACTCTCTCAGCACTTCTATTGTGACTTGGGATAAATAAATACAATTGACATATTTTTAAGAGTTCTGAGAAAGTTTCAGTGCTCGCAGAACTATTGAAATTGAAGAATTTGCACCATTGTTTATCTAAACTTAAATCTTTGTCCAAATTAACTTTATTGGCATATCTTTGTACATTGCAAAACAAAATTGATAAAAATTGCTTAGAATCTTGAACAGTGACATTTTTAGAATGTAAGAATTCAATGCATGTCATTAGGTCATCATATTGTATGTGCTCCAGCTTCAACCATCGAAAGCAGTTAAATTCTTTCATAGGTTTTCATCATTTGTTTAGATATTCTATGCATAACATCGCACATTATTCAATATTCATATTAATTCTAGTTGAAATGCGAAAAACCGGTCATTTCAAATTCTTTTAAAATGCCTGCCGGACAGGATAAAATGATTAAAAAAGAGAACATGTCCTCCTTTTGCCGAACGGACGGTAACGCTATGTATTGCATTGGTTATGGTGCGCGAAACGGTGTTTATTTCTTGCTTACTTTGTGTTAAGGGGAGAGGGTGGTATTTTTTTTAACTTTTTTCCTATTTGGTGTAAAATATTAATTTTTTGTATGTAGAGAGCTCATAGCTGTGGCAACTCAACCAAATAAAAATATTTTGAAAAAAAAAAAAATTATTTGTGGTCCAAATTTGAAAAAAATATACCCAATGCAGGATTGTACTAAAACCGATATATCTAAACCGTTTTTAAAGATAGATTCAAACAGTTATTTTCAATGTATTTGCAAAACCATGTTCTACAAACTGTCTGTAACAGAATTTTGATATTAGTCCCTACGTTTGTAAAATAAACAATTAAAATGTAATAGCAATTTTCTGATTTCCTGTCTTGCAAACAAACGGACATATTTTCAAAATGAAATCAATTATCAAAATTCTGCTACAGAGAAACGTTTCCTAATAGTCTAAAGAATGTGTTCTAAATTTCATGCATGTATCTTTAATAGTTGAGAAATTATATCCATTTTTATCTGTCAATGTAGCAAAAAAAAAAAAATGAAGTTGCTGGAAACCGATAAAAGCGGGCGTGTGATTTAAAAATCCATATTGCAGGAAGTTTAAAAATGACGTCTCAACAACCGATAAGGGCACAAATACCCACAAAATGTTATGCAATGCATTCCACACATATCAAACGGTATTTTAAAGAAAAAAAATTGAAAATTTAATTTACCGGAAACGACAATAAAAGTGGGCGAGTGATTTAAAAATCCATAACGCAGGAAGTTTAAAAATGGCGACTCAACATCCGACAAGGGCACAAATACCCACAAAATGTTATTTGCTATGCATTCCACACATATCACAGGGTATTTTAAAGCATTTTTTTTTAATTTACTAATTTTTCACCAAAAATGCCATCCTCTCCCCTTAAGTTGTTATAATTTGATGCAAGTAGCAACACCCCAACAGGTCGTGGTGGAATTTGTGATGGAAAAAGATGACATAGTGGGTTTTCTTGAGGCACTCCCGTTTCCCTATATTATTCCACCAACACTCTCCATCTTCCCCTCATTTCATCTATCATCTGCAATAGTAAAAGTAAGCTGGGGTTGAAATCTTGGGGGGTAGTAAGGATTTCCGATGCAGATATAGGAAGCTCTTAAGATTCCGATCTCTGGGACTTATTAGACTACTAGTATACGAGGCAGGATGGCTCACGTGTCGGATGTATAAAATCATCGCATATACCCTACAGAGTAAACCGTAAATAATTTAATTAATTTCATAGGCTTATTCTTTGAGACATTTGAAAACGAAAAAGTTTAATAAAATTTTGCTCGTTTTTGCTTCCTTTTCGAGATAAAAAATGTTTTGCGTGTTTTGGGAAAGCTATTTATTTAATTCCCAGTATCCTCATTCAATTTAAGAGAGCAGTGTATTATAAAAATAAATTATTGAAAGAATTTTACTTTTGTCCTTTAAATGTGTAGAAATTTGATTCTACCGGTACATACATCTTTTTTATTTTTATTTTAGTAGGTTATTTTACGACGCTTTATCAACATCTCAGGTTATTTAGCGTCTGAATGAGATGAAGGTGATAATGCCGGTGAAATGAGTCCGGGGTCCAGCACCTAAAGTTACCCAGCATTTGCTCATATTGGGTTGAGGGAAAACCCCGGAAAAAACCTCAACCAGATAACTTGTCCCGACCGGGAGTCGAACCCGGGCCACCTGGTTTCGCGGCCAGACGCGCTAGCGGTTACTCCACAGGTGTGAACACACACATCTTGATTACACAACTTTTAGCACTATATCACTTCGGAATATGAATTACATGTGTTTCTCGTGTTAAATATTATTGTACCCGGTTAACTCAATTTCAGAACGCACACACTCTTTGACTCCACTTTACACTATACAAACACCTCCACACAGGAAACAAAACAAAAGGCGCCAAGACCAGCAACAACCAGTTCTGAAGAAGGCCAATAACAGACCGAAATATGTTAACCAGGTACATAGATAATTGATAGCCGTCCCAACCAGGGTTTAATAATCGGCCTCCTAATCAATTCTAAATTAATATTTATATTTAATTCAGTTCATTTTTTTAATAGAAGCCGTAGTTAGTTAGGCTATCATTGAAAAATTTATTGGAAATGCAACGAACAATTTAGGCTACAAGACAAATTACATTTTATAAATAATATAAATGATGATTAATTATGCAAATCGATGACTTCAGTGCAGTGGAGGATATCATGTCCAGAGTGCTGTCAGGAACTTTTAATTTTCGGAAGACTTCTAAGGACTCCCGTGGGATTGTGCCTCTAGCCCCAATCATAATTCCTATAACGTCCCATGTCTTTATGTTATATTTGGTCCCCAAATCACTGCAGCATGGCAGATAAATTGCCCGTTTTTTTTTTTGCAGATTTCTCTAGGTTGTTCCTCGCTGTTCTCAAAACGGACTGTGGGATCGAGAATGAGTCCACAATTTTTTTTCGGTCTATATATTTAACACGAGAAAGACATTATTATTTATTATTATTTATTTATTTAATACTTTATACTTGAGCTACTTTAGGCATTGCAGCCCGAAAGAGCAGAAGCTCGTGCTCGGGCGCAGTTCAGATCAGTTATACAAAATATATCACAAAATTAAGAGTGTTCATTGAGCACAATAACATTAATAAATGGTAAAATAATATAGCATGTAATAATAGGGTCTACATACAAATAGAAAATACTAAAGTACATAAATATTAGAGTATCAATAAATTAATCTGATTTGTTTCTTAAATCTATGTGTGTTAAGTGTACTTAGCTCAGGGTAAGCTCTGATTAATTCATTATATATTTTGGGTCCAAAATTTCTGCTGTGTTTTAATCCACCAGTTGTGTGGCATTTGGGAGTATTTAGAAAGAAACTGTAGTTTTGTCTCGTATGGTATTCGTGAGGATCAAATTTAAATTTACTGTGGTTTTTATGGAAGTAATATAACATATAATACATATTCCGAAATTTGATTCGATCAAATGTAATATTTTAAAATTCCTTTGCAGAACGAAAAGTTAGACTTGGTTAGATCAAATTTCTGCACATTTTAACGAGAAAACTAAAATTCTTTCATTCATTTATTATCATAATACACTGCTCTCTTAAATTGAAAGGGAATATTGGGAATTCAATCAATGGCTTTCCCAAAACACGCTATGAAATATTTCTTATAAAACAATTTTTATTTCGAAAAGGAAGCAAAAACAAACAAAATTGAGTTTCATTTTGGAGATGCCGATAAGCTTAATGTTTTACAATGTTAATTTTTTATTTTCCACCTTTGCTTATCTTAAGATAAGCAAAGGTGGAAAATAAAAAATTGACATTGTAAAACAAAATTGAATTAAATATTTTTGTTTGAAATATATAAAAAAAATGATCCCCTTGAAATTAGTGACATTATTTAGGGCACACTCTATGATATGGTAATCTGCTACAAGATAATAAATGTGATTTACACCTACACACGTATTGAGTCACGTAGTCTCATCATCGCCCACAAATCCATTTTCATTTACCCACCTTATTTGTCATCCATTTACGTTAACAACAACTATTCCATCTAACTTTTTCTCTACGAAGAGACGTAGCCAATACTCTCTCACAAATACCTCCTACACTGACACACTAATTCACGTAACGTTTTTCACCTACATTCCCACTTAACCTTTCGGCTTCAGTTTATTCACTTAGCTGATTGCTTTGTCCAAATATCAAGGGAATAGAACTGTAGGAGTTTCTGGGAATTAGTGGTAAATATCGCTCAGAGAAGAAGATAATCCAAGCACAACGAGGTTGTTATTTTAAACTATACTAGTATTAGTAAACTGCTTTATTTTAAGTCCATCACTACATAAATTTACTAGCTTAAAAAGTCTCTCATATACAGTATCGTAATCCACTTACGCACTCACTCGCTCAGCCATACGCATACGCTGCTTTAATCACTCACTTAACAATCAGTCACTGTCTTCCAATCCATTATACACTACCGTCTTCACTCGACCATTAATATCCGTCCAATCACTCACTTAAATTTATTCCATAATTCTCAAACGAGCGCTATCTCACTCTCATACTCACTCTGTCACTCTCATAACATTACGTCAATTTCATACTCACTGTCACTCCTATACACATGCTGTCACTCTCATACGTACGCCCTGTCACTCATATGCAAGTTCTGTCACTCTCTCACGCTCGCTGTCACTCTCATCCACATGCTCTGTCACTATCATACATACGCTGCGTCATATGCACTCTATGTTACTCTCATACGCACGCTCTATCAAACTCTGACGTACTACTAAATCCCTGAATCAAAGTCTGATGTTTCACTTAATCCCTCAGTCAAAGTACGATGTTCTAGGCTACTTAATCCCTCAGTCAAAGTCTGATGTTCTACTCAATCCCTCAGTCAAAGTATGATGTTATAGGCTACTTAATTCCTCAGTCAAAGTCTGATGTTCTACTCAATCCCTCAGTCAAAGTCTGATGTTCTACTCAATCCCTCAGTCAAAGTCTGATGTTGTACTCAATCCCTTAGTCAAAGTAAGATGTTCTAGGCTACTTAATACCTCAGTCAAAGTATGATGTTCTACTTAATCCCTCAGTGAAAGTATGATGTTCTAGGCTACTTAATCCCTCAGTCAAAGTATGATGTTCTACTTAATCCCTCAGTGAAAGTATGATGTTCTACTCTATCACTCAGTCAAAGTCTGATGTTCTACTTAAACCCTCAGTCAAAGTCTGATGTTCTACTCAATCCCTCAGACAAAGTCTGATGTTCTACTCAAGCCATCACTCAAAGTCTGATGTTCTACTCAATCCCTCAGTCAAAGTATGATGTTCTACTTAAACCCTCAGTCAAAGTCTGATGTTCTACTTAATCCCTCAGTGAAAGTATGACGTTCTACTCTATCAGTCAGTCAAAGTCTGATGTTCTACTTAATCCCTCAGCCAAAGTTTGATGTTCTACTTAATCCCTCAGTCAAAGTCTGATGTTCTACTTAATACCTCAGTCAAAGTGTGATGTTCTACTCTATCACTCAGTCAAAGTCTGATGTTCTACTTAATCCCTCAATCAAAGTCTGATGTTCTACTCAATCCCTCAGTCAAAGTCTGATCTTCTACTCAATCCCTCAGACAAAGTCTGATGTTCTACTCAAGCCATCACTCAAAGTCTGATGTTCTACTCAATCCCTCAGTCAAAGTATGATGTTCTAGGCTACTTAATCCCTCAGTCAAAGTATGATGTTCTACTTAATCCTTCAGTGAAAGTATGATGTTCTACTCTATCACTCGTCAAAGTCTGATGTTCTACTTAAACCCTCAGACAAAGTCTGATGTTCTACTCAATCCCTCAGACAAAGTCTGATGTTGTACTCAAGCTATCACTCAAAGTCTGATGTTCTACTCAATCCCTCAGTCAAAGTCTGATGTTCTACTCAATCCCGCAATCATAGTCTGACGTACTACTCAATCCCTCAGTCAAAATCTGGCTAAATCTCGGTTTAAGTAGGAGACATCGTGAGTAGGCAGTGCAAGCAGAAGAATGTTAAAATATGCTTAAAGCGTGGAGATTTTGTATTGTTGAGCTGTGAATCAGGTCGTGTATTTTGCACATATAGGCCGACTTTAGTCAGAATATGCACGATGTAATTATTTTGTAACGTAAGATATTTCTGTGGGGATTTGGGAATTATTCCGACGTAAATACACACAGTTACTCATCTTTTAGACTACTGGTTGTATCGACGAGGCAGTAAAAGAAACTGAAAACGCTTTGCTCTTATCAGCTCACAATCAGCAACGTTGCACTCTCCTGGAACTGTAATTGTATAGATAACGTTTTAAGCTCGCTGCTGGTAATTGTTTCTGCAAGAGATTTTATAGTTCTGAACGCAACTCGAGGTTCATATTGCATGTGCCGGCGTGATAAGAAGTAACTACTTCAATGCTTGAAATTAAAAGAAAAAAAAAAGAGTTCTGTGATTTTCTATTAGATACATTGCTTTAGGGTTTATAGTACAACCACTGCTCTCCAGACTTATCTGATTAAACGTACTTGGCTTTCAAGTTAAGTTCAATGGGCCGAAAGTAATCAGAGAAGAAGTTATATGTTTGTCTTTGCTTTGGTTCTTTATTTCTTTTCTTTGTTTCTTTATCTCTCTCCTCTCTCTTATTACTTCTTTTCTGTTTACCTTTCATGTTGTCCTTATTACTTTGCGTATATCATTAGTTTTTCTGTTTTTCTTTTTCCTTTGTGAATTTCTTCATCCTTTGTGGTTTTATTTATCCAATGTGTGTCTATTTATCCTTTGTTTTTCTTTATCCGTTGTGTCTTTCTTTATTTCATTGGGTGTTTCTTTATTCCTTTGTATCTTGCTTTATTCCATTTTGTCCTGGTTTATCCAATTTTGCCTCGTTTCATCCTATTTCGCCTCGATTTATCCCATTTCGCCTCGCTTTATCCCGTTTTTCCTCGATTTATCCAATTTTGTCACGCTTTATCCCGTTTTTTCCCTCTTTATTCCGTGTTGCCCCTCTTTATCCCATTTTGTCTCGCTTTATCACACTTTGTTCCTATTTATCCCATTTTGTTTAACTTCATCTCTTTGCATTGCTTCGTTTCTTTTTGTCTTGACTTTATCTCTTTTCTGTCTTGCATTTCTTCATTTGTGTCTTGGATTTCTTTCTTTGTTTCTTGGATTTCTTCCTCTGTATCTTGTATTTCTTCCTTTGTATCTTGGATTTCTTCCTTTGTATCTTGGATTTCTTCCTTTGTTTCTTGGAATTCTTCCTTTGTATCTTCGATTTCTTCCTTTGTTTCTCGGAATTCTCCCTTTGTATCTTGGATTTCTTCCTTTGTACCTTGGATTTCTTCCTTTGTTTCTTGGATTTCTTCCTTTGCATCTTGGATTTTTTCCGTTGTTTCTTTAATTTCTTCCTTTGTTTCTCGGAATTCTCCCTTTGTATCTTGGATTTCTTCCTTTGTTTCTCGGAATTCTCCCTTTGTATCTTGGATTTCTTCCTTTGTACCTTGGATTTCTTCCTTTGTATCTTGGATTTCTTCCTTTGTATCTTGGATTTCTTCCTTTGTATCTTGGATTTCTCCCTTTGTATCTTGGATTTCTTCCTTTGTACCTTGGATTTCTTCCTTTGTATCTTGGATTTCTTCCTTTGTTTCTTGGATTTCTTCCTTTGTATCTTGAATTTTTTCCTTTGTATCTTGCATGTCTTCCTTTGCACCATAGATTTATTTCTCTTGTCTTAGTATATTTCTTTGTATCTTGCATTTGTTCTTTTGTCTCTTTCTTCGTTTCTCTGTGTCTGGTTCTTCTCTCTTCTTTCTTATTAACTTTTTTCTGTTGATATCATTTCTCCACTTTCTTTCATTTCTTTGGACTGACATCAACAGAAGGAAAAAAAAATAGGAGGAAAATAAATGTCAGATAGACGTGATCTCGCATCTTTACAAAATATCACAAAGCCGGTGTAATATTTATGTGAATCCTAATCCTGTTGATCACTTATCTCAGTTTGAGATGCAACCATCCCATTGACGACTTCGATAATGAAATATGGAGTTACCTGTCGCGGAGGCCTTTCCATTGTTAGTTTATTTATTTATTTTTATTTTCGGTGTCTTATAGTTATAACCTTGACGTGCCTTCACCCAAATTTTATTCTGTTGTTTTTTAAACTAGGTAAGTATTTTGACTGAAGCATAACTGGACTATCTTGGCACGGAAAGAGTTCAGCCCCACTTACATCTGTGTATAGATATGTTACATGTATGCGTATAGTACAATGGGCGCCTTCAATATGTGCATGTTCACACTTCATCCAATGTCAGCATGTCACGGTCATATATCGACATTACGAAGAACAAGCCTGATGTGATACGCGATAACGTATCCGTCCACAATGTCACGATAAAGTTCTACAATACACGCATGCAAGTGCATGTCTAGATCAGGACTGGGCGTAAATATCTCAATTGAGGTACTGCAGACTATCCCTTAACTCCCACTCTATATTCCACGGCAGAGACAGTTATGTATCAGACCGATACGAGTAGACCTGAAGGCAAGAATTGCCAAGTGACGGATTGTACAGGAACATCATTTTATTTTTACTTCAATTTTTATTGTACCGGAGTTTATTAATGTACTTCACTTCCACACCCTCTACTAGTAAACTTCCAACCGTTCTCCACACAGAACCAAGCGTATACAATCAAAGTCGCCTTACGGTCATAGTAAACACAAACAGTACTGAAATAGTGAGTATAGTACGTTCCAGAAATATGTTCACCTTTTTCCTATGACGAAAGAACTTTCAATATTGAATCATATTTTCGCACAGGTACTGACTGTTGTCCGTTTGTCTACGTCGCATCCCTGTTTCCCCTACCCGCTTCTGCTCTGTAAAGGCTAGTGACTGGGTTGTCTTAGCTCTTTTCTGAAAACATTAATTTCTGTTAGGAATTGGATGTCTACGTAATATTATACAACTGTTTAAAATAACTTAAATGAAAGGGCCTCGTTAAGTAATTAACTATCACGTGATTTTCCCTCTGTCTACGATCTTGTGACAAAACCACTTGGACAGTAGATAATTTTATCTTTTCAGATCGAGCAGAAGTGAAGACTGAATTTAAGTACGTAAGGTCATTTTTTATAGAGCAGGTACAGAACTATTTCAACATGAGTTACTAGTATTGAAGGATAGTGCACAAATTTTTTTTTATATTTTAGGTAATAGTTTAATTCTGTTAGATGTAATAAAGGTAATTCTAGATTACTTTATTTTCCTATCACAATAACCACAAAACTGGTAATTGGAATTAGGTACAATAGTCTATAGTGCGATAATATGCGAAAAAGAACTGAAGCCTCTACCGAAATTAACGGCCACCATTTTCAAAATTGTGTTCAAATATCCATATTATGATTATTTTTCAATTTAACTTCATTCTCCATAATGTATGCTAATGTGATGTAGACAGTATAATATTATAATGCATAATGAATACGTCCGAATGGATAGCTCAGTTCGTAAGTAAAAACACTTATCGTTACTACAGTGTTATTTAGTATTTATTTATTTAACCTGGTAGAGATAAGGCCGTCAGGCCTTCTCTGCCCTTCTACCAGGAGATTTTTTTTATTTTATTGGGTTATTTTACGACGCTGTATCATTATCTAGGTTATTTAGCGTCTGAATGAGATGAAGGTGATAATGCCGGTGAAATGAGTCCGGGATCCAGCACCGAAAGTTACCCAGCATTTGCTCATATTGGATTGAGGGAAAACCCCGAAAAAAACCTCAACCAGGTAACTTGCCCCGACCGGGATTCGAACCCGGGCCACCTGGTTTCGCAGCCAGACGCGCTGACCGTTACTCCACAGGTGTGGACTCTATCAGGAGATTCCAACTATAATATGAAGAATAAAATTACAATTAGTGTTAAATTTACAATTAAAATTACAAATAAAATTACAATTAGTACTAAATTTACAATTACAATTACAATAAAAATCTAAGTACTAAAAGATTACCTCACTAATGAAAGCTAGATAATTTATCATAAAAAATCAAAGAATATTTTATATATACTGAATTACAAATTAAACCTAGAATAACAAAATTGTATAGTGACGAAATTACTGGATATGGAAATATTTTGTGATATATTAAGGAAACACTTTACAAGAAATTAATTACTGACCAAGTGCCTAGTAAGTTTGCGTTTGAATTCAATTTTATTTCGACAGTCTCTGATGCTAGCAGGTAGTGAATTCCATAGTCAGAGTTGTATTTTGATTAAAGAAAAACCTAATTAAAATTATGAAACTCAAAATCGCGATGTTTCCTAGTTTAGGTAAATGAACTACTTTTCTTCCCTCCTATACCTAGCAAAGTGATTTGTTTCTACTTTACGCCAGTATCATCGAACTCCAGTCCTGGAATGGGGTAGCAAACCGTATTTCTGGTTCTCAATCGTTAATCCAAAGGTGTAGCCAGGTTAATATTAGAAATGTTAGTAAAAATAAAATGATGTCCCTGTATAAGGCATGCATCATAGCTTTCAGCTCTCGCTGGTCGCCTAAAATCCACCACTGATGCACTATGCTTTACTGTGTTTTCGTTTCTAAAGCGGTGAAGCGGAAAGGGTATAGGCGAGGGTATCTCCTTTTTCCTTCTCCTTTATGCCCAGCTCTATTGTAGATATTCGCAATAACACAATGAACGTAATGATTCTGAGACTACATTTGAAAATTGAGAAGTTCATATTTTACTAACATAATAAAGGTCTTTGATTCTTTTTCCTCACTCCCTTTCAGACTTCCACACAATCCGGTTTATCTCTCACTGACGCTCCACCGCGTCCCGCTAACCCTTTATCGCACCCCATTGTACTCTGGCACTGCCTAATTAATTTTATCCTTTATACAACAATGGTTACTGTGACCATCACTCCATCAATATATCGTTATTGTCCCCTCGTACAAATTTATGAATATCGTATATCAATCATAAAGCTGGCGACTCTAGCGGGAGTTAGTTCGTGGAGATCCTGATGTCAAATACTCAGCAGTGACCATGAATCTCTATTTAATTCTTAAAAATGTATGTATTCGCAGCATTCGATCCTGACACAACCATTCCAATTTTTCGATAACTAAGGCTTCTTATAGGAAATACTTTTTTAGCTAGTTTAGTTTCTCTTGTCGGTTTCGCTTCAGTGTTACTCCATTATCGCCATAGGTCTAATCAAATCTCAATTATCTCTTTATCGTTAAAGGTTGTTAAATAGCTGGCTTGATTATAGTAAATTAAGAACTCAATACTCCTGTGTACAATTGCAGGAAATCAAAATACTAAGTCCGCCAAAAAATGTATACACTCTTTGTCGACTGTATCGGGATATCGATATTGTCAATTGATTTGAATTACGATTATGTTGTAGTATGGTCTTTCGTTCAACAGATGTCGGTACTTTCATCACGATAGTGAGAAAACAAACTGGTTGGAGCACGCTTGGCGTTCGAGCAGCGAAAATGCATTCTGAAGTGGTTTATGAGGTTTGATAATGCCGTTGAAGTCCAGTGACAGTGGAGGCGGGAGTATGAAACAGAACCTCCAACTCGCCTAACAATTAAACGCATTATTGACAAGTTTGAGGCGTATGAAACGATTTGTGATATTCACAAAGGAAGATCGGGAAGACCGCGTACAGCTACAAGTCCTGCTTCGTCGGCTCTCGTGTTGGAAAGGTTTGTTACTTCTCCATAGAAGTCTGCTACGCAATGTGTACGTGAAGTGGGCATCAGCAGTACAAATGTACGACGAATTCTGAAAGCTGTTAAGTGGAAAGTTTACATCCCACGTTTACTGCACGCGATTGATGATGACGATCCTGATCGTCGAATGCATTTTGCGAATGGTATCAGCGAATGGTAACTGAAGACGAACAATTTGTGACGAAGGTAGTGTATTCTGATGAAGCCCAGTTTAAACATAATGGAACAGTGAATCGGCATAACTGCATCTACTAGGCACCGGAAAATTCGCCTGTTAATGGGGATAAGACGGTCAATTTACCAGGTGTGTCTGGCCGCCAATGGCGAACATTTTGAACATCTAAAGTAGGTTAGGTTATTTTACGACGCTTTATCAACAGCTTAGGTTATTCTGCGTCTGAATGAGATGAAGGTGATAATGCCGGTGAAATGAATTCGGGGTCCAACACCGAAAGTTACCCAGCATTTGCTCATATTGGGTTGAGGGAAAACCCCGGAAAAAACCTCAACCAGGTAACTTGCTCCGACCGGGAATCGAACCCGGGCCACCTGGTTTTGCAGATAGACGCGCTAACCGTTACTCCACAGGTGTGGACAACATCTAAAGTAACCATGTACTTAACTGAAGTCAGCACTACATGTGTGATCAGTACCTGGAACATTATTTTATGAACAATAATATTTTAAGTTCTGTAATCAATGACACGAAACTCTCAGCTTTACATTCATTGCAAAGGAAGACTTGTTAATGATTTTCATACACTTTAAAATGTGTCGCCCTCGACCGGGTTTGAACTAGTAAACCTCTAATTTATGCATGACAATCACTAGAGGACTAAACCATTAAAGTAGAAAGATTATAATATAACATTTTATTTAATTTTTAACCGATCTTTCGTGATTTAAATTTCGCACTGGCAACCTCAATTCATCCACTGCTGTGGTTAGCATGCCTGACCGTGAAACGAGCGGGCCCGGGTTCAAATTCTAGTTGCGACAAGTTACTTCATTGAAGTTTTTTCCCTCAACCCATTAAGAGCAAATGTTGGGTAACTTTCGGCGCTAGAACTCAGGACATATTTCGCTGGCATTTTCACCTTCATTTCATTCAGACGCTAGATAACCACAGCAGTTGATAAAACGTCGTAAAATTGTGAATTAAAAAAAGCTAGAATTCGGAAGGTCACTCTTCCATTAGAGTATGTACTTCTGTGGAAACTTGAAGTCGTTTTGAACTTATGTTACGATAAATTTCTTTATAAGTCCTAGGTGAAACTTGAACCAACAACTTTGGCTTCTAGATGATTTGCAGAATTTGTATAACAAATGATGTCCATCAATTCTTACCCTTCTCATTATTGCATTTATAACGATAGAGTTATAAATTCCTAACAGTGAATAGTTTCAATACTAATGTAGTAAACGTCACAAGAATTATTTTCTCCATGTGAAATATTTCACGAGAATAAAATAAAATTCTCATAGTGACAGCTAAAATGCCGTGTCCATACTAAAGTTTTTAAAATGGAGCATGATTATGTCGAGATAAAGGTTTGTTTAATAATGTAATTGAGAAAAAAATTAAAGAAACATTTGATATTATCAAAACTTCTTCATTTATGTCTGAGTTTATATTTCCTTAAACATGATTACATAATTACTTTAGTCCAGTAAGTCAGTCAGGTCTGTTACACCATTCTGTTCCTATGGATACACAGTTGAAAAATGAACCCCACAGATGTCAGCACAAGCCAAGATGATGCACAAAGAGTCATTTTGATTGTAATGTTATGTTCATCCATTTTGATTTGGCGAGTTTGTGTGTCATACTCTTGCTTTGTGTTTTAGTCTAAGCGTGCATTTTTACTCTGTCAGATCTGTTTGTGTTGTGTTTTCCACAAATAACAACATATAAAGTCAAGATCAAGAGGACATAATAGTACACGTGTCCAGTAGTTAAGTTGCTATTTTGAAGATCTTTAAGCAAAAAAATTTTAGGTTTGCACATGCTTGTTTGCTTTGTCAAGTCTGTTACCTGTCAGATCTGTTACTCCATGTGATGTCTGTTACATCATTCAAAACAGTGCTGTAAAGCAAGGTGAGTGTACAGTGGTTGATTACTATGACAGAGACATGGTCGAAAACGCGCGGACTAATTTAAATGCAAGTAAATCGCAGGCAATCTTAATAGAACATCAAAGATCGAAGTGTGACAGACAAAATTTGCCACCGATAATTGTAAATAATACTACTATTCCATACAGCTCGACTGTGAAGAACCTTGGCATTTATATGGATTGTCACCTGGAATGGAATGAGCAAGTGAATCACACTTCCAAAAAAATATTTTCCATTATTCACTCATTAAAGCGACTGAAGCACTTTCTTCCCGATAAATTAAAATTAATCCTTGTATAAACACTTGTGATGCCACACTTTGACTACTCCGATATTATATTAAGTAACCTAAATGCAAATTTGAGCAGCAGGCTACAACGTGTGCATAATGCGTGCGTCCGTTATATTTGTAATATTCGTAAGTATGATCATGTTTCCCCGTCTTTCCAAACTCTGTCTTGGCTAAGGCTAAGCGATCGACGAGCCCTGCATTCTCTTGTTCTCTTATTTCAAATTCTGCGCAACGCTACCCCAATCTATTTGGCTTCTCGTTTTCAAAATTTATCCGCATATCATCAGCAAAGTACAAGATCTCATCATAACAATTTACTCATTATACCCTACCACAAGACATCTTCATATTCTTCATCGTATACAGTTTCAGTTGCTAGAAATTGGAACTCGCTTCCGAGTGATATAAGGGGTTGTTGGACAATAACTTCATTTAGGTCAAAATTACATAAATTCTTACTTAACAGATTAATTGCTGATTAATATTTGTTACTTATAATGAAACTAACTTCTGTCCATTCTTATTATTATTATCATTAATTTCTCTAAATAGATTTACAAAACCTCTAATGGCAATTACATTAATATTCTCATTATAGAAATAGAAATATATATATTCTCCCTGTAACATAGTCCTAGTAAGCTTATATTAAATTAATTTTCATCATTTTACTAGCTATCTTAAATATTAAATTAATTATAATTCATTGAATTAAATTAGCTCATAAATTAAGTTCCTACTTTACCTTATAGATTTATCTAAATTTAAATAAATATGTAGTGAAGAATATTGCTGGAGAACCTTTTAAGTATAGTGTAAATATTTGCAATTTAAATTTATGTATTGTATTGATTAAGGCTGGTTGAGTGGAAGAGAAGGCCTTATGGCCTTAACTCTGCCAGCGAAAATAAAACATTATTATTATTATTATTATTATTATTATTATTATTATTATTATTATTATTATTATTAGCCGTACCCGTGCGCTCCTCTGCACCCGTTATAAATAAATATAAAGTAATTACATAATTAAAATAGAACATTTGATCCAGGGAACATTCGTGTTTGATAGATGGATAAATCGTTTAATATGTTACTTAATTTAAATTGTATTTAAAATATTAAAATGCGATCATTTTGATCCAGAGACCACTCATTTGGTGCAATGGCAATTTCTTTAACATGTCTCTTAATTGTTATTACCAATTATTTTTGGAAAAGCGAAAATTAACAGAAACATTTTGGCTACAGATTTATTATTATGTTTATATTATATTATATTATGAAAAAGTGTGTTGATAACGGATGTACTCGAATTAGAAAGTTTTTAATTTGTTGTGGGAGCTCTTGAATCTCAGGAGGAACAACTTTTACAACAGCGCAACATAATCTGCTTGGCTCATTACCCAATTTTTTTGCATTGCATTTATTGCATATGTATTTTATGTATTTAACATGATTCAGTTGAGCGTAGTTAAAAAAATTTGAATTATAAAATAATGCATTGCTAAGCTAACGTACTATTACTGCATACTAAATCAATACACTCTCGTTGTTCGTTAATTCTCTGAGATAGAAATGAATATGTTCATTAACATTATTATAAGAAATACAGGAAATGAATATACAGAATAACCTATCAAATTTTCTGTGCATAAGAAGCTATTTTAATCTTACCTGTCCTCGATTCACTCACAAGTTACTGTAATAACATTATAGCATTATGTCCATCCAGAGAAACTACACTTTCCAATGATGAAATAATAATTAATTATACAAATCGGTTAATTTAGCTTCATACAAACACAGAAACATTGTCTGTAGGCTATGTTTCATAGCTTTCGATTGTTGTGTCCAAGGCCCCTTATAGACGAAGTCATTTGTTTTTCATTTCAATACACCGCCTTAGATGGCAGTTATTTTAATTTTAAAACTCATTTATCTCATTAAATATCAGTCCTTTCAAAATTTTTCAGAGAATAAAACTTATCAGAAATCATTAGTAAAGAAACTTTTGTTACGTAACATTTTTCACAAAAATCAATAATAAGCTAGATATTTCGATTTATTTAATTCAGGCCCTCTTATAAGCCCCCTTTTGAATAATGTATTTTGAATGTCATATAGCCTAAAATCTAAGTTACAACGAACTTAATTTATATTCTAATTTTCATCGAAATCGGTTCAGCCATTATCGCGTGAAAAGGTAACAAACATACAGACAGACAGACAGACATACAAACAAAAATTTCAAAAAAGCGATTTTCGGTTTCAGGATGGGTAATTATATATGTTAGGACCAATTATTTTTGGAAAATCGAAAATTACCAGAAAAATTTCGGCTACAGATTTATTATTAGTATAGATATAGATTGCACTATATTAATACATGCAGAATATGCACTAAATAGTACTTTAATTATGACGTTCTCAATCGTCCATTTGTTATACAAATTTTGCAAATGACCCTTCTACGCTGACTTTAGCCATTGCGTGCTCCGAGGATGTTGGATTTTTGTCTGCGGATTCGTCACGTGAACGTTGACAGTCTGATGTTTCCAGAAGCGAGAGAGAATGCCTTTTTCTGCAGCGCACTCGAACACGGCTTATGGGAAAATCAATTGTGATGTTCCTCGGTGCACGAATTCCCTTTACTTAATACACAGCAACACATTGGCCCCCGCACCTTTCTGCAACGTGCAAAGCGTGTGCATAAAGTGGGCGGCCTTTCCCCGCCCTTCTATCATTACGTGTGGCGAATAGAGATCTGGCTGGGAAGACGAATCCTGCGGTTTACCATCACTATGACGACAGATATATATTTTGACAACACCCTCATAAATCCTTACAGCCAATGTAGATCTGGAATGGAAGTACTTTATAAGCTGAAGTCGAGACACGCCTTCTGACTTTTAACATGAAAAAAAAAAGAGTATTCTGAAAGGAAGGTTTGGAAATGAGATGTAGTACGAAAATCCAAACGCTTTCCATCTTCATTATTTACACTATAGATGTTGTCGCCATATATATTTTTATGTGTGTGTAGGGAAATGAGAAATAAAAATGTGTTGGTATAGTTTACTTTAGTTGACATGGAGTGTTACTGCATGTAAAATACTGTCTTCTTCAAGACTAAAGGTAGATAAAGTTCAACATCTATGCCAATATCAAAGCATATCAATACTAAATTCTTAGACTGGTAAAAAATTTCAATACTACTACGATTGTGAAGGCCTCTCTTGAAAAATAATACGCACACTCACACACACATAGAAAGAATGAGAGAAAATCACGCACTATAATTTAAGATGTGTTAGTACTTACTTACTTACTTACTGGCTTTTAGGGAACCCAGAGGTTCATTGCCGCCCTCACATAAGCTCGCCCTTGGTCCCTATCCTGAGCAAGATTAATCCATTCTCTATCATCATATCCCACCTCTCTCAAAACAATTTTAATATTATCTTCCCATCTACGTCTCGGCCTCCCTAAAGGTCTTTTTCCCTCCGCCCTCCCAACTAACATTCTATATGCATTTCTGGATTCGCTACATGCCCTGCCCATCTCAAATGTCTGGATTTAATGTTCCTAATTATGTCAGGTGAAGAATACAATGCGTGCAGTTCTGTGTTGTGTAACTTTCTCCATTGTCCTGTAACTTCATCCCTCTTAGCCCCAAATATTTTTCTAAGCAGCTTATTCTCAAACACCCTTAACCTATGTTCCTCTCTCAAAGTGAGAGTCCAAGTTTCACAATCATAAAGAACAATCGGTAATATAACTGTTTTATAAATTCTAACTTTCAGATTTTTTGACAGCAGACTGGACGATAAAAGCTTCTTAACCGAATAATAACACGCATTTCCCATATTTATTCTGTGTTTAATTTCCTCCCGAGTGTCATTTATATTTGTTGCTGTTACTCCAACATATTTGAACTTCTTCACCTCTTCAAAAGATAAATTTCCAATTTTTATATTTCCATTTCGTACAACATTCTCGTCACGAGACATAATCATATACTTTGTCTTTTCGGGATTTACTTCCAAACCTATCTCTTTACTTGCTTCCAGTAAAATTCCCGTATTTTCCCTAATCGTATATGGATTTTCTCCTAATATATTCACGTCATCCGCATAGACAAGCAGCTGATGTAACCCGTTCAATTCCAAACCCTCTCTGTTATCCTGGACTTTCGTAATGGCATACTCTAGAGCAAAGTTAAAAAGTAAAGGTGATAGTGCATCTCCTTGCTTTAGCCCACAGTGAATTGCAAAGGCATCTGACAAAAACTGACCTATACGAACTCTGCTGTACGTTTTACTGAGACACATTTTAATTAATCGAACTAGTTTCTTGGGAATACCAAATTCAATAAGAATATCATATAAAACTCTCTCTTAACCGAGTCATATGCCTTTTTGAAATCTATGAATAACTGATGTACTGTAACCTTATACTCCCATTTTTTCTCCATTATCTGTCGAATACAAAATATCTAGTCAATAGTTGATGTATTACGCCTAAAACCACACTGATGATCCCCAATAATTTTATCTACATATTATGGAGTTAATCTTCTCAAAAGAATATTGGTAAGATGTGTTAGTTTCGTTTAAAAAGATGTGTAGACCTACTTTATTACTCCCACTGCATTTAATTAAATCTGTTATACTGAATGCAGCCTATAAGACGAAAATAAATGAGAAGGGATTTATGAGTCAGCTGCGAACCTCCATCGAACTTGGACTCCATAGTATGTGGTTATTAGTTGCTGGTGGTAGTGCTATGTAAGTTACCGTTGGCTATCCTCTGAGTATCATAGCAGTAGTGGGAAATTAGAAGGGATTCTGGAGGCTGTAGGGGGAGTCAATGGCGGCCCGTGGGGGAATCTGTAATGCATGGAGCCTTAGGGCATGCACATCATTCTATTCTGGATAGTACAATGGGCCCACAGAAGCGGCCTACTAATAGAGACGGGCATGGTAGATTAAATAAAAATGGAGCGCGACTGAACAAGTCGCACACCTTACCGTGGTACGAGTGACACCAGAGTTTACAGAAAGACCTTGTCAAACTGTTATAATTATTCTCTCCGGCGCCGGGATTTGAACCCGGCTTTCAGCTCTACGTGCTGATGCTTTATCCACTAAGCCACACCGGATACAACTCCGACGCCGGTTAGAATCGTCTCAGATTAAGCTCCAACTCTTGGGTTCCCTCTAGTGGCCGCCCTCTGCACTACGTCATAGATGTCTATGAACGCAGGACCGAAGTCCATACAAGTGCTGAGGTGCACTCGATGTGAGTGACTAGTTGGCCGGGATCCGACGGAATAAGCGCCGTCTTAAATCACGAAATGATTTACGCAAATCATATATATTATTTTAATGTACCGAAGTACATATGATATTTCCATGCAGATATTCTGCGTCATCATACGATGAAAGAGTAATGGAACGGAGAAAAATTCTCTCCGGCGCCGGGATTTGAACCCGGGTTTTCAGCTCTACGTGCTGATGCTTTATCCACTAAGCCACACCGGATACAACTCCGACGCCGGTTAGAATCGTCTCAGATTAAGCTCCAACTCTTGGGTTCCCTCTAGTGGCCGCCCTCTGCACTACGTCATAGATGTCTATGAACGCAGGACCGAAGTGATTTAAGACGGCGCTTATTCCGTCGGATCCCGGCCAACTAGTCACTCACATCGAGTGCACCTCAGCACATGTATGGACTTCGGTCCTGCGTTCATAGACATCTATGACGTAGTGCAGAGGGCGGCCACTAGAGGGAACCCAAGAGTTGGAGCTTAATCTGAGACGATTCTAACCGGCGTCGGAGTTGTATCCGGTGTGGCTTAGTGGATAAAGCATCAGCACGTAGAGCTGAAAACCCGGGTTCAAATCCCGGCGCCGGAGAGAATTTTTCTCCCTTCCATTACTCTTTCATCGTATGATGACGCTGAATATCTGCATGGAAATATCATATGTACTTCGGTACATTAAAATAATATATATGTTATAATTAGACCAGGGATCATTGTACACTGAAAAAACTGAAAATATTCATTCAACTAAAAACTGTTGGAATATGCGCTAAAAAATTAAAAAATATGCAGCAAAAAGTACTTTTTATAGATTTATAGTAATATGATATATATATATATATATATATATATATATATATATATATATATATATACAGGGGCATAATTTTATTTTTACTAACATTTTTAATATTAACCTGGCTATACCTTTAGAGAACCGGAAACACCGTTTCCTACCCCCTTCCACGACTGTAGTTCGATGATACTGACGTAAAACACAAACAAATCACTTTACTAGGTATAGGAGGGAAGAAAAGTAGTTCATCCATTTATGTAAACTAGGAAATATAGCGATTTTGAGTTCGATAATTTTCATTAGGTTTCTGTTTAATCAAAATGCAGTACTGTATTAAGAATAAGTGTTTTTACTCACGAACTGAGTTATCCATGCGAACGTATTCATTATGCAGTGTATATTATACTGTCTACAGCACATTAGCGTACAATTTAGAGAATAAAGTTAAATTGAAAGATAATCATAATATGGATATTTAAACACATTTTTTAAAGTGGTGGCCGTTCATTTCGATACAGGCTTCAGTTCTAATGTGCATATTATCGCACTATAGACTATTGCATCTAATTCCAATTGCCAGTTTCGTCCTTCGTACTAGTAACTCATGTTGAAATAATTCTGTACCTACTCTATAAAAGAGTACCTTACGTACTGTAAATTCAATCTTCACTTCTGCCCGACTCGCACAGATAAAATTACTCAGACATGCTATCTACTGTCCGTCCAAGTGGTTATGCCGCAGGATCGTATAAAGGGGGAAAATGACGTTACAGTTAATTACTTAACGAGACCCTTTTATTTAAGTTATTTTAAACAACTGTATAATATTACGTAAACGTCCAATTCCTAACAGAAATTAATGTTTTCAGAAAAGAGCTAAGACAGTCCAGCTTTTACAGAGGGGCGAGCAGAAGCAGGTAGGGGAAATCGGGATGCGACGTAGGCACAGTACCTGTGCGAAAATATGATTCAATATTGGAAGCTCTTTCGTCAATGGAAAACGCGAACATATTTCTGGAACGTACTATACTTTCTAACTCAGTGCTGTTTACTATATACAGCCTTGATTCTGCGTGGAGGACAGTTCGAACTTCATTAGTAGAAGGGGTGGGAGTGAAGTACATTCAAAAACTCAGGTACAATAAAAATGTTAGTAAAAATAAAATGTCCCTCTATATATATATATATATATATATATATATATATATATATATATATATATATATATATATATATAAATTTCTTAGCCTTTCATGTAATTATTATATCAGTAAACAACCAACGATTTCTACATACATACATACATACATACATACTTAGACCACACCTTTGGAGTAACTGTTAGAGCGTCTAGCCGCGAAACCAGGTGGCCCGGGTTCGATTCCCGGTCGGGGCAAGTTACCTGGTTGAGGTTTTTTCCGGGGTTTTCCCTCATTGGACCCCGGACTCCTTTCACCGGCATTATCACCTTCATCTCATTAAGACGGTAAATTACCTGAGATGTTGATAAAACGTCTTAAAATAACCTACTAAAAATACATACATACATACATGTATACACATACAACCACCGGCGTGGCTCAATCGGTTAAGGCGCTTTCCCCGCTTGGGCTGATTACCTAGTTGGGCTTTTCCGAGGTTTTCCCCAACCGTAAGGCGAGTACCAGGTAATCTATGGCGAATTCTCGGCCTCATCTCGCTAAATGCCATCTCGCTATCACCAATCTCATCGACGCTAAATAAGTAGTAGTTGATACAGCGTCGTTAAATAACCAACTAACATACATACATACATACATACATACATACATACATACAAGAACGAATGTAATTTACTATGCCTGTTGAATGAGGTAATTGTGCATTTTAATTTTCAAAGACGATACCGTCCGACAGGTTCTAATGTTGGCAGGGAGAAGATTGTAGATTAGAAGGGTGTAGATTGTGAATGATTGAGATTAACGGCATGTTTTGGGCTTACGTATAAGAATAATAGTTTCTTATTGAGACCGGGTGTCAGAACTGTGAAGAGATGAGAGATTCTGAAACCGACATGAGAGGTAAGATGGACAAAAAGTGTGTATTATTTGATACAGCAGCGAGAGTGAGTGTAGTGTGTAGTTGAAAATATGTGTTTAAAATTTCATTCTTCTATAATTTATAGTTGCTGAGGAAATAAGGCATTTGCATAAAAAGTAATAAAATATGAAGATTATTTCAAAAATCCAAATCTTTTTACAACTATATTCATTGATAAAAAATCTGCATCAGTTTGCTGAGATACTTTTATCTTCATGCCATAAAAATTTCAATATATCTTGATTGATTAATTGATTTATTTGGAATTGATCGGGTTACATCAGCTTCTTGTCTATGCGGATGACGTGAATACGTTAGGAGAAAATCCACAAACGATTAGGGAAAACACAGAAATTTTACTTAAAGCAAGTAAAGCGATAGGTTTGGAAGTAAATCCCGAAGAGACTAAGTATATGATTATGTCTCGTGACCAGAATATTGTACGAAATGGAAATATAAAAATTGGAAATTTATCCTTTGAAGAGGTGGAAAAATTCAAATATCTTGGAGCAACAGCAACAAACATAAATTACACTCGGGAGGAAATTAAACACAGAATAAATGGGAAATGCGTGTTATTATTCGGTTGAGAAGCTTTTGTCATCTAGTCTGCTGTCAAAAAACCTGAAAGTTAGAATTTATAAAACATTTATATTCCCGGTTGTTCTGTATGGTTGTGAAACTTGGACCCTTACTTTGAGAGAGGAACGGAGATTAAGGCTGTTTGAAAATAAGGTTCTTAGGAAAATATTTGGGTCTAAGAGAGATGAAGTTACAGGAGAATGGAGAATGTTACACAACGCAGAACTTCACGCATTGTATTCTTCACCTGACATAATTAGGAACATTAAATCCAGACGTTTGAGATGGGCAGGGCATGTAGCACGTATGGGCGAATCCAGAAAAGCATATAGAGTGTTAGTTGGGTGGCCGGAGGGAAACAGGCCTTTGGGGTGGTCGAGACGTAGTTGGGAGGATAATATTAAAATGGATTTGAGGAAGATGGGATATATCATAGAGAGTGGATTAATCTTGCACAAGATAGGGACCGATGTCGGGCTTATGTGAGGGCGGCGATGAACCTTTGAGTGCCTTGAAAGCTATTTGTAAGTATTTATTTATTTATTTATTTATTTAATCTGACAGGATTAAGGCCATAAGGCCTTCTCTTCCGTCTTCAATAGTTCCTGAGATAATGGGTCATTACATAAGTAAATTGAAGATTGGCATTTAATTTCCGCTAAAGACTCCCATCTCAAAAGTGGATATCTTCAGACCCTTAGGCGAACACGAAAAAGAAAGGTCATAAATACTATAACTTCAGTTTTTGTTAGTCTTCTTTTACTATTGCTCTCTTTTCTTCTTTCGCCCCGTAAATATTACAGTATTTTCCTTTTATTTTGTTTGGTACATTTTGACACGATTTCTCGAAAAATTCTGCAGTCCTCATTTGCGGTTTAATTGTCCAGCTCCGATGGACGTGCGATCAATTTCGAATAGCTGTTATGGTATACAAAAATGTACGTAACTCTTACAGAAATTTTAGGACCAGAAAGAAAACAGCGCTAGTTGAGCCAGTCTTCTTACTCTCTCTTCTCCCGTCTCTTTCTTTTCGTCTCTCTCCCTCTCTCATCGTGCAGCGTTCTCTATTAATTTTCTTTTATATGCTGTAAGTAATGGTCTCTAACAGGATTACAGCCCCTGTGAGGTTTCTACGCTCCTTTATTTGTTTCCATTGTTATTGTTAGAGCAAGAGAAAGAGCGCAGAAAAAAATAGAACCAAGAAATTGGTGCATTCTCTTGTTCTCTTTAGTAGGTAGATTGTGCATATCACGTAATCTTCTTTTGTTCTAGCTCTAACCACAAAATATTATAATTCAGACCTCCTATTCTTGCACGATTTAAATCTTTCCGATGCCAAGTACAGTTACGTGAAAATCATAGGAGCCTGCAAAGAACATGTTTCCGTTATTTTCAAGAAAGGCATCTTGTGTGTACCTAATAAGACTGGCAAAGCTCGGATGGGATTAATTCCAGAGTGGAAAAAGCAAGCAAATCCACCCCCCCCCCCTGTCACATGTCGCCGCACCCCACGAGATGATACAAATTAATTTCATTCGAGCTTTACCAATCTTAATAAGTACACAGAAGATGCCTTTCTTGGAAATAACGAAACTTCGTTTATTGCAATCTTCTTTTATTATCACTTAACTGTAATTTGTACCGGAAATTATTTTTATGTACCCCTCCAAAAAGGCTCGACTTTCTTGGGAATTTCTGCTGTGAGTCTCCGTGCACTCTGACTATGAAATCACTCACTACTGGTCTGTCACCTCGCGCCACAGTTCAGCTGTCGTGTGACTCCTGACGCACATGATGTCATTCAAATTCGTTATCAGAGATCGGAAACAATCCCTGTATGTTAGGAGAAAAGATCCACAAACTATCAGTGGCGTAGCATGAAATTTTGAGCAGGGGAAGCTAACTCAAGTTGTCTTTCATGCAATATGAGAAAACGTATTACAAAAATACAGTCTTAAAATAAATAGTAGTCAATTTCAAGTCAGCAGTCGAAGATTGGTTGAAACATCGTAAGTAACACCAATAAGGCATGACCTCAAATGATACGTAGTAAAATATGATTTCACGGTTTACATAAATCTCTTAACAAATAGACACGTATACGTATAACATTAGCTCACTCCCTGTCATACTTAGAGAAATCACAATATTAGTATCATTACGTAAGTATGTATCTGTCTTTTGGTTGTGTCCTTCATTGACAGCAAGGGAGTCGGTCATTTGTTTTTTAAATCACACTTTTGTTCGTAAGTCAGTCTTGATAATACAATTGTCCTGAAAAAAAAATTCAAGTAAATTAGTGTCAGGAACTGTTATTTCGCTCATTATTTATTATATCAGCCACAATGCACACTAACACTTCAACTGAACACAACTGACGAATAGGGATAACTCGGAAACTACTTATTTTAAATGTTAAAGCTAGCTTCTTGCGTGCCTTGTGGCCAGAGTAGTTTAGTTACAAAGGGATGGAAAATCTGCGGGGTGGATTACACAGAAGAAACCAGTCTGCTTGGAAGCTGGTGTGTGTAGGCTTCTTGTTTACTGCTGCATCACATATCATCCTGAGCTGCCGCATCATAATATTTAACGCGTAAATATAAATTCTATTAAAATTAATAAATAATTTTCTCCATAAACTGCAGGTTTATTATGAAATTATTATTAACTGGGAAAGCTAAGCTTTTTAGCTTACATTGACGCTACGCCACTGCAAACTATTAGGGCAAAACACAGCAACTTTACTTGAAGCAAGTAATGAGATAAGTTTCAAAGTAAATCCGAAAAGACAAAGTATATGATTGTCTTGAAACCAGAATATAGTACGAAATGGAAATATAAAAATTGGGAATTTATCCTTTCAAGAGGTGGAACAACTGAAGTATTTTGGAGCAACAGTAACAAATATAAATTACACTTCAGAGGAAAGTAAACGCAAAATAAATATGGGAAATGCCTGCTATTATTCAATTGAGAAGCTTTGTCATCTAGACTGCTTTAAAAACTGAAAGTTAGAATTTATAAAACAGTTATATTACCGGTTGTTCTGTATGGTTGTGAAACTTGGACTCTCACTTTGAGAGAGAAACATAGGTTGAGGGTGTTGAGAATAAGGTACTTAGGAAAATATTTGGGGCTAAGAGGGTTGAAGTTACAGGAGAATGGAGAACGTTACACAATGCAGAACTGCACGCATTGTATTCTTCATCTAATATAATTATGAATATTAAATCCAGACGTTTGAGATGGGCAGGGCATGTAACATGCATGGGTGAATCCAGAAATGTGCATAGAGTGTTAGTTAGGAGACCTGGGGGAAAAAGACCTTTGATGTGATCGAGACGTAGCTGGGAGGATAATATAAAAATGGATTTGAGGGAGGTGAGATATGATGGTAGGGACTGGATTAATGTTGCACAGGATAGGGACCGATGGCGGGCTTATGTGAGGGCGGGAATGAACTCCGGATTCTCTAAAAGCCTTAAGTAAATGAGTAATTTCATAATCGTATATTTCTCTCATATAGTCTGCAGTTTTCGGAAATAACTTTTATACAGAGTATAAATTAAACAAACTGACTTCATTTACAAAATTTTGCTTCAGTTAATCTAAATTGTGAAATCAAATTGTAACCTACAGCTGGAGTATATGTATTAATTTGCGATATATATGGACTTTCTTAAATCTATATATATAATTTCAACTGGTAATGGAAATTACGGGAAAACGGCTGAACGGATTTTAATAAATGGCCCCTCATTTTGAAGCTTGGAACCCAAAGTTTTTCGGAAAAGTAGTAGTTTTCAGTGAAATGTCAATTTTCCTACATAATTTTCCTATTTTCCAAAATCCGTCTGTTGTCAGTTTTGAGAACTAATTTTATTCAATAACGGCCGACTTGATTGAATTTCAGAACAAAACACACACTACAATAAACAATAGGCTATTACACGAAGGCCATGACCTGCAGGATTGCCGACATATTTAGAGCTCAATTCAATTTGTTATTAAGAACTGATTCTGTAGTGTATAATTTTCTGAGTACAGCTGTGTATTGTATATTCAAATCTACGAAACTTGAGGTGGTTTGATGACATTATTACCATTAGAAATTAAATATTATTATAGTTAATATCATGATGCATCTATTTTTCATTAATTGTACATAATATTGATGCCATATTGATGACATGAAAGTGAAACGTTTTGAGGTTATGTAAGTAAATGTAGAGAATATCTTAATTTAGATCTTCATTTCTATAATTTACTGAATGGCTGCTATATATAACTACAAAACTCAAGATAATATTGTTATTAAAAAATCAAATATTTTTATACTTATTAACCCAGTGGGGTTGGGTCTTTTTCCATATACTTAATGGCGGTGTAGTGTAGATATTGATATGTATCATTGCCTTCAGTATTGGCTCGAGCGAGCGCAAAAATTACAGTTCCTAAAGAAAGATCAAAAGGTATTACTTACTGATAAAATAAGGGGCCTAGAAAATTTTGTAGTCTCCAGATCATTTCAGCAAGATCTCTTAGTAGGATAAAATGATTTTAGGCTCTACATTTCAAGTTCTACATGCAGCAGCTATACGAAAATGCTATTGTTTGAAAGCTTAGCAAACCTGACATTTTTTTAACTTTTGCCTACAATTCACAATGACCTGACATAGCTACTGCTATCGTCCTGACATTGATACTTGCGTTTTCGCGTTGAAACTAAAAAACTGAAGTTGGATAGGTTCAAGAAAAAGTATTTGGCCTAAAAAAATCCATTCAGAGGGAGTATGTTTCATTATTATGGAAGCAAATAACTATCAAAAAGACAAGTATTCTTCATTGAAAATAAATCTGAAAAATTTTTATTTGAACGTCTAACGAACTTAGTTTGCAGCAACATTTGCTGCACAAGCCACTAGTATTATTAAAATTTAAAGTCTGTATATTTATGCTTTATTTGGCTTTATGCTCGACCATGCCGAAATGTAGTAATTATACACCTGGTAGTAGCCCTTTAATGCACCTCATTAAAGTACACCTATTCTTTAAAGTTCAGGTATTCAGCCAACGACAAGTCAATTTTGTACCGTTATAAAACCGCAAGTATCGATTATTCTCGGATATGCAATCGAAAGACAATTAACGAAAAGTCACGGAGGCTGGAAATCCAATACTGTCGCAGAAGGTTATGTTCTGTTACTATAATAATTAGCGTTAATTGTAAATAATATTCAAATAAATTCAATTTGTCATCTCGTTTTTCAATTCTAAATCAATTTCCAGGTTATATCAGAGTAATCTTCATCTTATTATCTGCCAAGGTCAATGACATTCGGCCTCGGAAAAAATCAATACTTTCGCGTCTGCGCACATCTCACAATTCAGGTCAGTTCGCACATAACCATAAGAAGACATAATTTTAAATAATTTCAAGTTAGAAATATGGTCGAGCATAAAAAGTCGTATGAAACTTGCCTATAATGGTAATTAAGACGCTCGTATGAAAATTATGAAACTCGCGCTCGTTTCATAAACAATCATACTTGCGTCTTAATTACTACCATTATAGGCTCGTTGCATAATGTACTATTATGTTTATGCTGTACTTCGATAAAAACTCGAGTATCGTCATTTTTTTTTTTCGTTTTGGATTTTACTACTTGATCGCTGTGATTCGAAATCAGTCTTTTCTGTAGGCTAGAAATGCTAGGCCTACACTCTCCCTTCTGCCTAATGTAAAATTCTGTTGAGGGGTGGCAGAGGTGAAATTTTCGAACAAAACTGAATAAAAAATGAAAATTTGTTTTTTTTTTTTCATTTTTGTTATCTTTATTTTGATTTTCCGATGTTAGTTTTTGATTTTGTGCCCTTAAAAGTATGAAATTAAAACCAAGATAAATGTATTACCATATTATTCCCATAATAAACTAATACTTATCATCATTTATATACCTTCTATGAACATATAAATAAAAAGAAATATTGAAAATATCTTACAATATGGTGCATGGAGCATTTTATATCAAACGATATAAAGTTTTATAAAATTATTAATATATACAGAACTATTGTACTTAGAAAGTTGAAACTTGATATGTCCATTACTAATAATATACTTAGTATTTATGATCAATTTCAAACAAATCGGATAAATTTTGTGGATATTCACCTCTGCCTCCCCTTAAAGTGGCAAATTTGACTGTACTTCTAAAAAGTAGATGAAGATCCTATGTAGTATATTAATTTACTTTCGCCCTTTAGTTTCTCTTAACTTGGCTGCTGTACAATTCTCCGTTGTTAATCATTTCTTCCACACATCCGCTTTTAGATCTGCATATTGTTTAAATTCCGTGTCTTACGTAGTAGCAGAAATAGTCGGGAACATTTTCACTGTAGCTAATGATTTTTGGCACAACAAAGCCCGGCATCATAAAACCCAATATTTATGGATATGGGCAGCTGGGTTAAACTGACTGGAGACCGTCCAATTTTCTGCCGACTTTGAGCTTGCATCCGATGCGGTTGTGTTTACAGAGTGCGTGCAATTAATGATTAGATTCGGCTTGTAACACGGCCATTGCTAATACCTACTGAATTATCTGGGGGAAAGAGGGTCGAGCGTTGGAGATTTATTACAAACGCATTTATTTCACATTACATATATATTTTCCACCCATCACGTCCTCATCCCATTTTCCCCCACGCTGCGGATATTACTAATGAAACATATCAACCATTAAGAGAGTAATTAATGAATTACGTTTTAACTGGAAATGTGTAAGCTTTAGGAACAGCTTTATGAAGCGATACACCTGGATATTTTTTAACATTATACAGATTTTTAGTAAAATACCTATTATTATTTCAATAAGAACATACACAGAAAATTCGAAGTAATACTAACATAATCTTCTATATTTGCAATTACTTTGTATTTTAATTTTCTGGCAATAAACATTATTATTATTCGGCTTCTAGTCGTCATGAAGAGCAGTCGACTTTTTGTGTAGCTCCGCTGTTTTCGCAGTGTTTAGTTGTTACTACATTCGTCTGTGTCCTCATTTAAGGCTCTTAGTTAACTGCGTACAATGCCGCCTAGTAAAGATACATGTTCTAAATGTAGCGCTGCTTTCTTCGGCAGACAAAAGTTCCTGAAGTGTGTTGGGCCTTGTGGCCTAAGATTTCATCTTGATTGTTTAAATATGAGTGAAGTGGAATACGATTTTTTCATGAAGGGAGGCATTTCGACCTTCAAGTGTGATGAGTGTACCAGTGCTGCGAAGGCGGTTCATGGTGATAACACTCCTGTGAAACCGACCAAGAAGACCGATAAGAAGATCATCTCGCCTACTAGGGAACTTGAACTGCCTAATTTACAAAGTAAGGAATCTCTCTCTGTACAAGTAGAGACGGTACGATTGAATAGTGAATCCATTCTAGATACTTTAACAGTTATTCTGGAGCATGTTAAAAATCTTGAAAAGGAAATGGGTGAATTAAAGAGCGAGAATACTGCCCTCAAATTACAAATGGCCGAGATTTTGGTAAAAAATTCCTGTCCTTGTAAGCCTGATCAGATTGTCCCTAAATTGGGTCAACAGTCCACTGTTCACCCGGTTACTAAATCCTACAGTAGTGTTTTGTCTGACACTGTTAATTCTCGCAATCATGCGAAGTCAGCACCGAGTACTTCATTTGCTCTTACTCATCATAACAGTAATGAGGTAATCTCTGCTGTCGTACGCACAGACGATAGCACTGTTGCGTTATCAAATAACGTAGACTCTGATGGATTTCAAACTGTCACTCGCAAAAAATTTAAGAAACGAGATCCTAAAGTTGGCACTTTAACTAATAGCAACTTAGAAATGGCTCCAGAGAGAATCAGAACCAAATCTCTTTTTGTTTCTAGATTTAGTCCTAATGTAAACGAGAATAATATTAAGGATTCACTCTTTCATCAACGTAAATTAAGGTCTCTCGAAATAACTAAATTGAAAACAAAATACCAGTCGTATTCCTCTTTTCATATCTCAGTTGATGAGAGGAATTTCGAGTTAATTAATAATTCTGATGTTTGGCCTGCGGGATGCCTCATTGCACCCTTTTTTGGTAAACTTAAACCTGAGCAGCATTTTGCTCCACCAGGTACTTCAGTTGATTCTAGGGTTAATGCCTCTTAATATTATTCTCTAACTCTCAATGCACAGTTCTAATAATCATCTTGAGATATTTTACCAAAATGTTCGTGGTCTTAATACAAAAATTGATGAAATATTTCAAAATGTAGTAAGTAATAATGATATCATTATCTGTCTTACTGAAACATGGTTATCTGAATCAGTATTAAATACAAACTTATTCCCTAACAATTATACTGTGTTTCGAGCAGACAGAACGTATGAGGACACCAATAAAAAAAGAGGTGGGGGTGTCCTAACAGCGATTAACAACCAGTTACCTTTTACCTGTCGCCGATATGATTTAGAAATTTTTAATGAATGTGTTTGGATTGAAATTAAAATGGCTGATGGTATTCATTTATTAATTGGAAATCATTACTTCCCACCTGATTTCGGTCATAATCACTTAAAATCTTACCTCAATTTTCTTGAAAAAAACCTTGATACTCATAATTTTAGAATAGTATTTATTGGTGATTTCAATTGTCCTGGTATGGATTGGTCAACTGGTTTTAATCTTAATGATATTCATTACTACTCTAAAATTAAGTCCAGTGATTTATATTCCTCGTCTTGCCTTCTGGGATTAAACCAAATTAAGTTTACTGTCTCAAGTAAAAATCTACTTGATCTTGTCTTTACTAATATTATTAATAGTACAGTAAAACTAGCCAATCATTCTCTAGTTTTGGAGGATTCTTATCATCCATCTATCTCCATTAATCTTGAAGTGTATTTGTCGCTACCTGATCACTGCCAATCTAGTACCTTCATAAACTATTCTCAAGGTGATTACTTGAAACTCTATTCCACTCTATACAATCATGATTGGAATTCCATATATCAAACTACTGATGTTAACGTTGCTGCTAACGCGTTATTCTAGATTATGAACAAAGCTATTTATCTTGCTGTTCCTGTCACTTTCGTAAAAAAATCGCACTATCCTAAATGGTTTTCAAATACCTTGCGTATACTTATTAGGAAAAAGAACAAAGCACATAGAAATTTTAAGAAATTCAAAACTGATCACCATTATCAAATTTTTTCCAATTACAGAAAACAAGTTAAAGCTATGATTAAATCTTACAAATTTAAATGGTTACAATCCATTGATGAAAATTTGAAGAATGAACCTAATAAATTTTGGAAATACGTAGAATCTTTTCGTAAATCCAATAATTATCCCACCGAATTATTAATAAATGGGATTCACATTACTGATCAGCAAGAAATTGCTAATTCATTTGCTAATCAATTCAAATCGATTCAAAAACAGCCTAATTCTAATCTCTGTTTGTTGGAGTATAATTCTACTGACTTCTTATCCTTACCTAAAATTACAGTTGAAGACGTTTCATTAGCCATAAAAAAGCTTAAACCTAATAAATCAAAGGGCACTGATGGCATTCCTAATTTTATTATTAAGGGATGTTCTAATATTCTAATACCCGTTTTAACCTTTATATTTAATTTAAGTTTATTAACCGGTACATACCCTATGCTTTGGAAAGAAGCATCCGTTATTCCTATCTTTAATAATGGTAAAAAAAAAATGTTGTTTCCAATTATAGACCTATTTCAATATTAAACAATTTCTCTAAAATTTTTGAAAAAATAATCCACAAACATGTTTCATTTTATGTTAAGAATAAAATTAATTCAGCACAACATGGTTTTACTAAAGGTAAATCAAAAACTACAAACTTAGTATCCTACCTTAATCTTGTTATGCCTGTTGTTGAAACCCAAGGTCAAATTGACTCAATTTATATCGACTTTAGCAAAGCGTTTGATGTTGTACCTCACAATATTCTGATAAATAAATTAAAAAACTTTGGTCTCTCTTCTAACTACGTGAGCTGGTTTGAAAACTATTTAACTAATAGACAATGTTGTGTTCGTCTTGGTGATTCTCTCTCGGACCCATTTAATTGTTTATGTGGAGTTCCCCAAGGATCTACATTGGGCCCTCTATTATTTTTATTATTTATTGATGACATATGTAAAAGAATAAGTTCAAACTACCTGTTATTTGCTGATGATCTCAAAATCTTTCGCTCAATAAATAGTTCTGCCGATTGCCGAACTCTTCAAAATGATAATAACTCCATTGAACTTTGGTCTGACATTAATGGAATGAAAATTAATGAAACAAAAACTTTTGTCATTTCGTACTCTCGAAAAACTACTTCCATAAAATTTAATTATTCTCTTAATAACGCCTGTATTATTAGGAAAAATTCTATAAAAGATCTTGGTGTACTACTCGATTCTAAATTATACTTTCACGATCATGTTCAATATATTTATAATCATTCAATAAGAATGCTTGGTTTAACCCTGCGTTAGTGTGGCACGGTGTCAGAGACCGACCTTAGAATAAATTTACTGTTCTTTCCCCATCCACTCAAGGACAGGGGTTGTTATTTTGTATAGCTTTCTATTTTATTGCCCTTTACATACCAGAGCAAGGCCAGTTAACAAAAGATCCCTTTTTCAAGTAAGAAGAGGCGATTCGGTGTCAGAGACCGACCACACTGTTGTCGTAACTTGGAGATCGACAAGCAGGTATATATAACTTCCATGTATATAAATACAATTTTATATAATAATGTTCGTATTTTGTTAATTTAATTACAATAACGATAATTACAAGGAGGTAACGTGTAAAATTAGCATATTGATGAAATATATTATAATAAAATAGGATATAGGCCAATCTCACGTTCATCACATTATTATTATTATTTATTGTCTTCATTATTATTATTATTATTATTATTATTATTATTATTATTATTATTATTGCTATTTATATATGTAAGTTGTTCTAGATGTAATGAATTATGAATAAGGAAGTCGCATTCAGAGGCCACTAGAAAGTATTCATATTCCGAACATGAACCAGTATCAAATAACGAATCAGACGCTGAGGAAGACTATATCATAGAGAGGCAAGAGAAGATGATTCAGGAAGTGAACATGAGCTAGACGCTGAACATCATATTGTATTGTAGAAAAAAATACAATGCATCCCTTTCAAAGGACCCACATTTCAATTAATCATTGCTAACAAAAATATGCGGAATTATGCAATGAGACAGGCATTAAAACAAAGAGAAACTCAAAGAAGTTTCATTGTCACACACTAATACATCCCCTACATGTACATTATTGGTAGCACGAACATCAAGTCTGTATTCGATTTCGTTCCACGTTCTGTCCAACAAGCCCACTGATACTGTTACAATATTGTGTCACAGATACGGGTCCGTGAAACTGGAATATCTTGTAGTGGAAACACATGGTCTTTTACATAGCCCCAGAGAAAGAAATCCAGTGGGATGATGTCTGGCGAACGTGGTGGCCACCAAATTCGTCCGCCTCGTTCAATTCAGTGATCCGGGAAGGTTTCTGTTAGGGAATTCCGAACATCCAGGCTCCAATATGAGGAGGCTCCGTCTTGATGAAAGATTACTTGAGGTTGCAGATCAGCTACCTTGTGGTACAAGAACTATTCCAACATGTTTTGATATACTGTGCCAGTTATTGACTCCTCATGGAAGAAAAAAGGACCGATAATCCTGTTCTTCATCAGACGCACTAAACTTTTACTTTTGGGCTATCCCGGACATGTTCACGGTAGATTTGTGAATTTTGTGTACCCCAGATCCTTACGTTGTGCCGATCTTGATGCACGAAACATTGCCTCGTCTGAAAACAAAAGGTTTTCAAGAAATTGAAGGTCACTGTCAACACGATCCAGCATTTCAGTGGCAAATGTCTGTCGTCGTGGCCTGTCATCTGGTTTTAATTGTTGAATAATTTACCTCTTGCAGGGTACAAACGAAGTTGCTTATGAAGCACTCGATGTACAGTTGATCTCGGCACATTGAACTGTCGGAATGAATGGCGAATTGATTTTTGAGGAATTCTCTGAAATTCTGCTCTAATATCTTCAATTTTCTCTTCTGAGACACGTCGACGAGAACCTCTTAATTGTTTGTTCACACTTCCAGTCACCAGAAACTTCTCACACCACGCCTTAATGATTTTCCCATCAGGCGCATTTCCTCCATATTCTCTTCTGTAATTTCTTTGCACGGGTAATTATTTATTTCTTCTCTGCATACCAGAAAACAGTTTGTGCACATTGCTGCGAGTGGCCATTTTGTTTTATGCCATTGTTGCCGAACATGTGACAGATGAACTAATTTGGAACAAATGAAATAATTCTTTGAGATTCTCTTTCTTTTATTACCAGTCTCATTTCATGATTCCAGTGATTAATTAAAATGTGGGAAGTTTGAAAGGGACACGGTATACTTTTTCAAGTTTCGTTGACCTTACAAAATATGGAGAATGGAGCTTGAGTTAAAATTCTGAAGTGGGATGACAGATTTGAACCTAGGATCCTTTATCAAAATGTAACTAATTGAAATCTGAATCCACACCACGGAGTAGGCAAATAAATCTTTCTTTTATCTAGTTACCACATATTCAGAATTTAGGGAAAAAATTCTCATTGAAATGACAAGATTTGAAGTCAGACCTCAGGCAAAACATTCTATAGAATCCCCCTCTATATATTATGAAAGTCCATGAACTTCAAAATAATACTCTCCCATCTCTTAACAATTTATAAGTATTTCCATTTACAATGAATGGGACACGGAATTAAACAATTTGTATTGCAATAACAGGCTCGAACCCAAGACCTGGTACCTACCTGCCCTTAATTTGAACCCAAGATATCTCAAAATTTAAGTCAGCTATCTTACCCACAAACATAACACGAAATAAAACTAAAAAGAAAGAATATATTGGCAGGATGGCCTGAGAGACCGGCCACACTGAAGATGTTGCAGTCTTGAGCCACATTTACGAAGGGTTAATAAGGTCTATAACCTATTCTTTTTCTACTCCTGAGTCACTATTAATTCTATACTTTACTTTGGTTCGCTCTAAACTTGAATATGCATCTGTAGCCTGGAATTCCATTACTTCAACCGATTCGGTTAAATTGGAAAATGTTCAAAGAAAATTTATTTCCTTATGCGCTTTTCGATATATACCCAATTCCACTGACTTTAACTATGATATTACCTGTAAATATTTTAACTGTTGTAGCCTTTATGCTAGACGTCTAAATCTTGATTATCAATTTTTTTGCAAAGTTATCAAGGGTGATATTGATTGTGAGTCTATCATAAACAATATCAGCCTTCGTATTCCTACAAAAGGTTTAAGATTTCAAAAAAATTTTTATAACCGAAATTCAAAATCACTTTCTCCAGTCTGTAGATGCATAAAATATGCCAATTTGCATGGGCACAATTTAGATCCTTTTAAGGTTTAGTTTCGTTTTGATTATTAGTTTTTACTGTTTGTACTCAATTGTATTCATGTATGTTTTTTGTTATTTAAGATATTATTTATTTTTGTTTTGCACCTTTGTATCTTCTGTTTGTGTATTGTGCTGAACTATAATTGGCCTCTGGCTGTTGTTCAGCACACAAATATTAATAATAAAATAAAAAAATAAAATAAATAATAATAATAATAATAATAATAATAATAATAATAATAATAATAATAAAGGGCTGTGGGCTAAAGCAAGGAGATGCACTATCACCTTTACTTTTTAACTTTGCTCTAGAGTATGCCATTAGGAAAGTCCAGGATAACAGTGAGGGGTTGGAATTTAACGGGTTACATCAGCTGCTTGTCTATGGGGATGACGTGAATATGTTAGGAGAAAATCCACAGACGATTAGGGAAAACACGGGAATTTTACTTGAAGCAAGTAAAGAGATAGGTTTGGAAGTAAATCCCGAAAAGACAAAGTATATGATTATGTCTCGTGACGAGAATATTGTACGAAATGGAAATATAAAAATTGCAAATTTATCTTTTGAAGAGGGGGAGAAGTTCAAATATCTGGGAGCAACAGTAACAAATATAAATGATACTCGGGAGGAAATTAAACACAAAATAAATATGGGAAATGCCTGTTATTATTCGGTTGAGAAACTTTTATCATCCAGTCTGCTATTGAAAAATCTGAAATTTAGAATTTATAAATAATTACATTAATGGTTGTTCTTTATGGTTGTGAAACTTGGACTCTCACTTTGAGAGAGAACATAGGATAAGGGTGTTTGAGAATAAGGTGCTTAGGAAAATATTTGGGGCTAAGAGGGATGAAGTTACAGGAGAATGGAGAAAGTTACACAACACAGAACTGCACGCATTGTATTCTTCACCTGACATAATTAGGAACATTAAATCCAGACGTTTGAGATGGGCAGGGCATGTAGCACGTATGGGCGAATCCAGAAATGCATATAGAGTGTTAGTTGGGTGGCCGGAAAGAAAAAGATCTTTAGGGAGGCCGAGACGTAGATGGGGATATAATATTAAAATTGATTTGAGGGAGGTGGGATACGATGATAGAGAATGGATTAATCTTGCTCAGGATAGGGACCAATGGCGGGCTTATGTGAGGGCGGCAATGAACCTCCGGGTTCCTTAAAAGACAGTAAGTAAGAATTATTATTATTATTTTTATTACTATTATTATTATTATTATTATTATTATTATTATTATTATTATTATTATTTTCTTTAGGATCCTCATCAGTTTATTTCAATCTGTCAAAAGCCTTTTCTAAATGTACATATTCTACATACACTTCTTTATTCTTTGCTAGGTATCTTTCGCCGATTGTTTGCATCATTCATTTTTTCTTGTTATTCATCAGAATTTTGTACACCAGAAAATTATTTATCAATTTGTATATATATTTTTTAAACGTAAAGAGACTATATTGATTCGTTTCTGTTTGAATGCACTTTATATAATGCCAGTTTAATATTTTTCAATATGTCTGCTCTGTGTAGTAATGTTCGTTGTACGTGCTTCAGAGACCAGAGAGGCACCTGTCGCTGTACCGTCGTGTAGAAGGCCATTACTTTCTCAGTGATCATAAAACCGACCCTGCACATTAAGAAGTTCTGAGAAATTAGCAAATAGAGCTACGCTCTCTCCTCTCTTTTATTTTTACTCCCGTACCTGTTTTACTTTTTTTTAGAAGACAAGTATTCTGTGTGCCAAAGGATATAGAGCCATTTATGTTGCATCATTACGCAAGAGTACGTACAAAAAATGTCTTTCTCTAATTTTCACAGGCATAAACGAAGAATGAACGTAGTGTACGTCGAACAGTTTAACTAGCGTAATTTGAAGATTAATTTTGGTATTTTAAACCGTGCGTTGAAATTTAATATATCGGAATATTCTGAATTAGGCCTACCTTCAGCTCGCATCGTCAGATCACATTACTCAAGGTCTGAAAGTGTCACCTGAACTATTTTAATTAACGAATCGTACAGATATAACTGAAGAGGTGACTCCTTCAGTTTAAAACAGATCCTATTCTCTACATGAAACATACAGTTTAATTTATTTTGTATAGGGTCAAGTAGAGCTAATATGATACAGTAAAAAGATCTGGCTAATTTCATACAGACTTGAAAAAGTATTAAAGGCTCGAAATTATTCAAATCAACTTTACAGGGAGTTATATCTGAAATCTTGATTTGCATAATACACGTCACTGTTCGTTAACAGAAAGCCACAATTTAAGTCACACAGAGTTAGTGTGCACTCGAAGTTGGTTGCTTGACGGTTGTCAGCCCACTTTGAGGTCTGTGGATATAGAGGGAAAAATTGGATCGGTGTCGGTTAGAGTTCCCGAGTTGCTCAGTGGTAGAGCGTTGGTACGTTAAACCAAAGGTCCCGGGTTCGATACCCGGCTCCGGAACAATTTTTTCCCTCGAAATTATTCAAATCAACTTTACAGGGAGTTATACCTGAAATCTTGATTTGTATTAAAGGCTCAGTTTGAAAATGTTTAAAACTGCAATTGAGTAGCCCATTTGCAAAACCTGCTATTTGCATGTGAGATGAATTTTTGTAAATGAGGAAAATTGTGTAAAAACTTATCCACTAATTTAAATTAAATTATGTTTTATTTAAAAATGCTCGCAACTGCCGAGGTTTAACAGCGTCGCCGGTGTGCCGGAATTTTGCCCCGCAGGGGTTCTTCTACATGCCAGTAAATCTATTGACATGATCCTGTCACATTTAAGCACCTCGGGCACAGAAGGCAACCACTATACCGACTCCGCCGCCCAGACCGACTTCACTCATGTATTCGGCAATCTTCCCGCCAACATATCATATCTGTAGATGACGTTACAACGAATGAAGTAACAGTGTTCTTCAGTATACTAGTAGGCACTAACGAATCGTTATTAACGAATTGTACCGAAACTACTAAACCATAAAAGCTACAACGCTAGGTAAACCTTAATACATATTTGAAAAGCTTCTGGTCAATTGCGTATCTCACTAGAAGTAGGCTAAGTATAGATTCATTGTTTAAGATTGTTTGAACCAAAATGCAACATTGTTAGAGTATTTAATCATAGTAGTAATTTAGGCCCAAGAATATATAACAGATTTGTATTTAAATATCCTAATCTTGTCAATTCTAATAATTCTAGTATTAAATTAAAAAAGTTTTGTATGGATTTTATAAAAATTGAAAAATTGTAAATTTAAATTTATATATTCTAATTGCATAGTAGACATAAGACAAATTGTATTGTATACTTATTAATTTCAATTCAGGAATCCGCCTCTGTGCACGAGTTCTACTCTTTCAGGGGCGAGCTGAAGTTTTTCTGTATATACTATATTTTATGTTACAATTATTAGCAAAATAAATAAATAAATTCTCATATTTTGAACATGACAAGCGATTGAAGATGAAGAATGAGGGAACATTGTTACATTGTTATATGTGTTTAGTATTTATGTAACAGTGTGTAAAATATGTATTACGGAATAAAATAAATTAAATAAATGAAAGCTCAATATTTATTGTTTAATTTACTTAGAGATTTGTGTTGTCTATCTGTTGCAGGTACTGAATTATTGACATTTAAGGGAAGTGTGTAATGATTTGGGGTGAAAAACCTCATTTTCATTTTGTATTTTTAAAAAAGAAAAGTAAAGATTTTGTTCTTTAAAACAGAGTATCTCTGTAGATAAGATCTTTAAATGGAGTCTTTATATATGGCGGTGCATATAATTTATAATAATAATTATTATTTATTTATTTAATCTGGCAGAGCTAAGGCCAGTAGGCCTTCTCTTCCGTCCAGGCAGATTCTAATTCTAATTGAATACAATTGCTTACATAGTTATTACAGTAATATCTCTAGACCATAAAACAACATGAAAGTAAATAATGAAAGTTGGATAAGTAATGTTAGTGTGACAATAATAAACATTGGTAAGAAATAGGGATAATAATAATAATAATAATAATAATAATAAACAATAATAATGAGATAATTTAAATATTTATTCTGTGATATATATATAAAACCATTAAACATTGAGAAACCTGAAACAGCTATTACTGTTAACAAGAATTGTTAGAAAAATATTTCGTTAGCCTATTCTTAAATTGGTTTGATGTCTGACAGTCCCTGACATTACTCGGTAGGGAATTCCAAAGCCGAGAAACAGCCACAGTGAAAGAAGATGAATATGAGAATGTTCGGTGGGAGGGAATGGATAATATTGAGGAGTGTTGTGATCGTGTGTCTAGGTTATGATTTATACATCCCTTTTCTTCTTTAAATACAGTTTTCCGTAAATTACGATTTTTCAAACATAAGTGCATTTTTCTCTGAAACTATTGCATCTATTTACATTATATTTTTACAGTGTTTTCTGCAACCAGTGTCCTAGAAAACAGACCTAAAGATTTATGGAAGTCATACATGCAACTTGAGAAAAAATATATACAATGCATTGAAAAAGTGGTAAAAATTATTGATCAAATTTTTTTTCCAGTATGAATAAGGATGAAATGTTTAATTGAATATTGGTTTAGTATTTTACAATATATATATACACGTGGTACAGTCATTAATTTCTGACACTGACGCCTGAAGGGTATGCACCCACAAGAATCTGGATGTCTCAGAAGATGCCGCGTGATACGGCGTACACTTAAACAGATCGACATCCTCACTCAATATAGTCGCCGTTGGCCGCTATGCACGTCTGCCAACGTTGGTGTAGCTGCTGGAAGCACCGCTGAAAGATGTTGGCAGGAAGATGCCGTACGGCTTCTCTTGTGGCAGTCATGACCTTTTCGGCCGCATAAAAATTACGCCCACGTAGGATTGATTTCATGAGGGAAAAGAGAAAAAAAATCGCATGGTGCGAGATCAGGTGAGTACGGAGGGTGTAGCAAAACAGCGACCTGTTGCCTTGCAAGTTCCTCTTGGACAAGGATGGAGCGATATGCAGGGGCGGTGTCGTGTAGCAACAGCCAATTCTTCCTATGCCAAAGCTCAGGACGCTTACGACGAATTGAATTGCCTAAACGGCCAACAATCTCTTTGTAGAGGATCTTGTCTACAGTTGCACCTTGTGGGATGAATTCTATGTGAACAATTCCATTTGAATAAAAAAAAAACTGTTAAAGCATCACCTTGCCTTTTGACCTGTCTTGTTGCGGATTTTTCTGTCGTGGAAATAATGGCGTTTTCCAGGTGGCGAATTGTCGCTTCAGTTGCGGATCGTAAAGGAAACACCATGTTTCGTCTCCAGTTATGATCGGTTATAGCAGTTTCGCATAATTTCTGACAGAACGTGAAGTTTGCCCGTTGCTCAAACTGCAACATACTCGAGTTCCGACGCGCTCATTCAAATCACCGTCACAACAAAGACCGTAGTTCTGCTTACACTATATGCACGTAACTGTATGATGCTGAGACGAGAGACTAACTGACAAGGTACCATATCACGGCGCCACCTATCCGTTCTAGTGCATCACACCGCCACTATGCCCTCTGTCTCAGAACTTAATGAATGTACCACGTATATATATATATATATATATATATATATATATATATATATATATATGATATATTTGGTCACAGCACTTCTTTACATGTAATGGTGTACCTCACATTTCTGTATCCGGTGCCACCATTAACACTTACATTAACACATATTTGCAGTACATGTCTACACAACTTCTACCAATTAAACTATGTACTTTTTTTATTATTACTTGTTCAATCTCCCTTTCAGTATTTCTCCTACATTTCGTTTGCTATTCTCTATTTGATCATTAATCGTAATATATGTAAATTTATATATGCCTTTCAAACCCCCTTTTTCCTCTAACTACTATTCACTAAGATTTCAATTTCACTTATTCTCTACAAATTATCATATTGAATTATTTGCCTTACTTGTTCTTTGACCTTATCTCCTATCTGTCTCTTATATTCATTTACTGTTCCAACGTTCAAATGTCAGTACTAATTTTATGCTGTCACTTGTTCATTTCTTTTAACCCTTTTTCACTTTTCACTCATTCATATTTGCGCTCACTTTCAACTTTCTCTCTATTCCACTTACACCTAAACCTTTCACAATACTCTCACTTCCTATAAATCTTATATTTCACTCTACACATCAGCTTATACACTTTCTCGCTCCCCTATACTTCTCTATCATTTACAATTACAATTACCCTTTACTAGCACTTTTTGATCATATCCCCACATTTATTAATCATATCTATTAACATTGCTATATCCTCAGCTGTCGCAGGTTCTGACCTTTCTTTACTGCTTGTCTCTGCTTTATTTCTATCTCTGTCTTTCTTTCTATTTCCTTCTTCTTCTTCTTCTTCTATTCCTCTTTTATTCCCCCACGCTTTCACTTCCACATCCTAGATTTCCACTCACACTCGCACCCTTAATCTTTTCACTACTTTCTTCCCTATCACTTCCTGACTCTTGGTTTCTCTTTTTATCCCCACTCGTCTTTTTTCTAGCACCTGTGCTTCTTGTTCCGTTATTGTCAGCATTCCTTCTGGAGTGCGCTAACCTTACTGCCATCGTATGGAGACTAGGAATCTGCTTACGCTGCTTGATCACGTTACACTTATCTTCTCGATGTGTCATCACCTCTACACTTCCTCGTACGTCAGCATGTGGGTTTCTGAACTCACTACTATTCGCTCCTGTTACCATGTGATCTGCGACAATGATATATATATATATATTCATTTATTTATTTATTTATTTATTTATTTATTTATTTATTCATTTAATTATTTATTTATTTCATCAATCTTTGTTCACGTCATGGCGGATTAGATATGTTCCAGTTCTTAATCCGCCATCACTCTCTATACAAATATAACAAAAACTAATACGTATTGAACCTATAAGTATCCTCTGTTTACAACAACAATAATAATAATAATAATAATAATAATACACAACTAATAGTAAGTATAGCTCTTGTATTTAAAACTCCTACTTTAGCTTTTTCATTTTTTATGCTCAATCTCTTAAGAATTATTCTGTTAACTTCATTGACTACTCTTCGTAGTTTCTTATCGTGTGACTACTCAACATTTATAATTCCATCTCCGTTAGAGCTTTGACTTCCTCTTCCCATCTAATTTTGACTCTAAAAAGAAATTTTCCTAATTTATGCAAATTGCTGGCGTTTAGGTGACCATTCATTTTTTATAAGCTACTATAGCGTTTATTTGTAGAAATTTTTTATCCACCCAACTGTGTCTCAAATCATTCGTTGCCTGACACTTTAACGCAATATGCATTGCGTCTTCCGCTAGTCCACACAAAGGACATTTATCCTTCTCTACGTTCCCTCTCTTATTCTTGAGTCTCCAATTTTACAATATACAATTATTACTTAGTAACTTAAAGATTGTACAAGAACTATGAGTGAAGTTTGTAGCAAGTAACTTTGAGGTATGTTCAGGAAAGTGGGAAAACAGGTTATCAGTTTTGCACCTTTTTTTGCACTTGAATAAAAAACGAATTGGTTCTGTTCCATACCACTGAATTCAGAATGATTTATTGTATAATAACCATGGCAATATTTATTCAAATCCGAATACTAAAAGCCTGGAAATAATGAACTAAACTTTTGTACCGAGGTGCTTGAATCGAGCAAGAGTAACTATCCACTCCGTTTAACGATGTTACCCACCAGCGTGACTTATATTTTCTGTCTAGAACAGACTCGTAGATAATCGTTATGAATTTTGAAAAGTAGTTTATGGGTTTCCTAATGTACTAGCTATATGAATTGTATAAGTAAATCTACATTTGCTATAAAGCAAAATAACATAAAACTGTATTTTCATAGCATATTTTAGTATAAGAAGTTTTATGGCGTAAAATTCATATCCATACATCTAAATGTGTATGTGAACACAAAAGAATGAATATTTAATGCCGCGTGCGAACACCAGGGCATATTAAGCCACGTCAATATAAGTATAAATAGGATGGGAACATACTCACTGCCTTACAAACTTCTTCATTAGTGAAATGAGGCAACTTATACTTCCAGGAGGAAAGCGACTGTATGCATGTTTTAAACTGCGACTCTACTTCCCACATGTACTCAACTATTTCACTTCCAAAATTACTCTTTCGTTCCTCCAAGCATTATTCGTGAACTTAGGTCTTAGGGCATATCTGAAGATGGAAGCTCTCCGATTTTGAATATAATTTCGGATTCATTCATTCAAGAGCAGATCTTTCACTGCAAACCCAGCATTCTCCAATCCTTCTTATTTGCTGCTTTCCTTTTAGTCTCCGCATATGATCCATATACCTTAATGCCCTCTATCATATGATTTCTTCTAATTTAGTTTAACTGACAAAATTCTGCAGGCACTAAATAAAAAATTACAAGTTGGAGGGATTTTCTGTGATTTATCCAAAGCATTTGACTGTATAAATCATAAAATGCTGCAAGATAAATTAGATTATTATGGAATTAAAGGTGTTGCACACCAATGGTTTCACTCATATCTCATAGATAGGAAACAGAAAGTTGAAATCAATACAACTATGAAATCTACATCGACATGGGGAACTATTAATAATGGAATTCCTCAAGGATCAATATTAGGTCCCCTACTTTTTCTAGTGTTTATAAATGATCTTGCCCCCCCCTTATAAAAGATGTAGGTCATCCCATATTATTTGCAGATGACATAAGTATAGTAATTACAGCCAATAACTCCAACACATTCCAATCTTCAACAGAGGAAATTCTCTTCAAAATATGTGACTGGTTCTCAGTCAATAAATTAGTATTAAATTGTAACAAAACTAACATAATTCAATTTAAATCATGTCCAAATTCAACGTCGCAAATTTCTAGCGCAATAATTAACAATAGATCCCTATTAGAAACAACAACAACCAAATTTCTTGGCTTAGAAATCGATAATGTGTTAAATTGGAAAAATCATATTAAAGAAATTTCCCCCCAAACTAAATTCAGCTTGTTTTGCTGTTAGATCTATGCAAAAGATAGTAAATATCAATACCTTAAAAACAATATACTTTGCATACTTCCACTCGATAATGAGTTTTGGAATAATATTCTGGGGAAATTCCACAGATAGTAACAATATATTTCTATTACAGAAAAGAGTAATTAGAATAATTGTAGGTGCCAAATCTAGGGAATCGTGTAGGACTATTAAAAAAAACTACAAATATTGCCCATGGCTTATCAGTATATCTTTTCATTAATAATCTTCCTCGTATGTAATCGTGAAAACTTTGTAACTAATTCAACAGTTCATAGCATAAATACACGTCAAAAAAATGACTTTCATACTCCATCGGCAAGTCTATCATGCTATCAAAAAGGAGTGCGTTATATGGCAGTAAAAATGTTTAATAGCCTCCCTATCGATATAAAAAATGAAACTCAAAACATAAAATTATTTAGGGCCAAATTAAAGAAGTACCTAATTTCTCACGCCTTCTATTCTGTAAGTGAATTCATGACATTCAATAACACTTCATGAAATTGATACTAAAACTATGTGTTGTACTAGTAGACTATATTGTAAATCTCGTCTGTATATATTTCATCTAGACTGTGACTATAAATTAAGATTTTATAATAGTATTAAGTTTTTTGACTTGTTCCATATTCTAGCTGTAAGCATGTATGAATACCATGGAATGTTAATAAATACAATACAATACAATACAATACAAAACCCGAACTCTTCTCCCGTTCACCATTCCTTCCAGTGCATCCTTCAGTATACAATTTCTTCTCAGCCAGTGGCCAAAGAATTCCTTTTTTCCTTCCTGACCAGTTGCAGCACCATTCTTTCTTCACCCACTCTTTCCAACTCATGAAATTTTATTTATTGATCATCCAGCTGGTCATTTCTGCAGAATTGCCTGTCTGGTTTTCAATGTTTGACACGTATTCTGTTGGAAACAGTAACTGAGTATCAAACATTCCGAACCTAAATTATATAAAAGAGAAATTATATTTCGATAACTACTTAATTATTCAATTTATCTAGGATTGAAATGAATACCACATTCTGCTCATCCATATAGCACTGGTCAAAAGTTAAAGGCCACAATGAAATATCATGTAATAGCACTTAGAACTTCAACTTCTGCTACAATTTTTCTAAATGTTAATAAAGTGTAATGAAATCGAAGTGGCTCGCATTTCCTGGCAACATGCTCGTTTTATGGAACTGCAATTACCTGTACATACAAAGTTATCTACGATTTAACATGCTGATAGATTTAAAATGGATTTTCGAAACAACATTTATCGTCATCTTTACAGCTATCTGTGCTTCAACTGGTAACTGTGCCATGGTCCGTAGTTACCTAGCTTTTAGTAGTGTTTCGAACAAATACCGACATGCGGCGCTACTGCGTTACTGTTTTGTAAGCTACAATAACTGATATTAAATGACACTGTAGACTACAGTAAATTATTTTTTTTGTTTACATTTTAGCGTTCGTTTACGTAACTTATGTAAATGTACTTTCCATGACATATTAGTATAATTGCATGTTTTTTAAGATAATTTCGAGCATATCCAGCTTCGTCTTCCTCATCGACTTCAGATTCTACTGTATGTCGGCAGATAAGGCATATTTTACTTATTCTACTGCTCTACCAACGCCAATGGTATTTCGGACTCTGAAAAACCCATTTGAATACTTGAATGGAAGCATTCATATGGACGAATATAAAGTAATATTTTGCACGATCGTGTTTTTTGTTGTATTTGCAGCTATCGTTAGACCTTGAAAGTTAGAATTTCCACACAGAAACTTGTTGCTAGGGAAACCATTTTTCATTATATAAAACTATACTGAAATGGACCCATTACAGTGCACTTATTTTTACTTAATTACCATTACAGTATAGTTTTGCGAAATTTTCAGTGCACAATATATTGTATTTGCAATTTTAAAAATATACTTGCTTGCTTGCTTACTTACTTACTTAATTACTTACTTCCTTACTTACTTACTGGCTTTTAAGGAACCCGGAGGTTTATTGTCGCCCTCACATAAACCCTCCATTGGTCCCTATCCTGAGCAAGATTAATCCATCATATCCCACCTCCCTCAAATCCATTTTAATATTATCTTCCTATCTACGTCTCGGCCTCCCCAAAGGTCTTTTCCTCCGGCCTCCCAACTAACACTCTATATGTATTTCTGGATTCGCCCATACGCGCTACATGCCCTGCCCATCTCAAACGTCTGGATTTAATGTTCCTAATTATGTCAGGTGAAGAATACAATGCGTGCAGTTCTGTGTTGTGTAACTTTCTCCATTCTCCTGTAACTTCATCCCTCTTAGCCCCAAATATTTTCCTAAGCACCTTATTCTCAAACATCCTTAACCTCAAAGTGAGAGTCCAAGTTTCACAATCATAAAGAACAACCGGTAATACAATTGTTTTATAAATTCAAACTTTCAGATTTTTTGACAGCAGACTGGATGATAAAAGCTTCTCAACCGAATAATAACAGGCATTTCCCATATTAATTCTGTGTTAAATTTCCTCCCGTGTATCATTTATTTTTGTTACTGTTGCTCCCAAGTATTTGAATTTTTCCACCTCTTCAAAGGATAAATTTCCAATTTTTATATTTCCATTTCGTACAATATTCTGGTCACGAGACATAATCATATACTTTGTCTTTTCGGGATTTACTTCCAAACCTATCTCTTTACTTGCTTCAAGTAAAATTCCCGTGTTTTCCCTAATTGTTTGTGAATATGTTAAAAGTATAATCGTGCAAAAAATGTTGTACAATACACGTTTGTGAAGTACACTACAAAATCTCTGAACTTTTCCTCGATTTCATAAAAAAATTGCTTTCCAACCTTGTATCGTAATATGTTATTACATGTCTTGTCAATATGGTTACCATAGCCACCACAGCTGATTACTGTTGTAGTTTTGTAGCGAAAGTTACATCTAGTCCTCTCTCCACTAGTATTATTTACCTTGTTGATCACGCCAAATACAAACAGTTTATTATTGCTTTTTAATCATATTACGATTGAGATGGAAGTGTGAATATATGTACACTATCGTTTATAATATGATTCTTTAATTAAAAAGCCTTGCACCTACTACTAGTACAGAGGTCACAGTTTACTTATCAGCCACATTATTACTGAAAACTTCTCTAAACGAAAATAACAATAAATAGCTAAAAAAAATCACTAACGAAATACTAGTGGAGATCTCTATGAACGATAAGATATACTAAAAATGTTAGTTACAAGCGCTGATAAATCTACATTTAACTTTCCGGAAACTCATGAAAGTTACCAGTGCAAGTTAAATTTATAAGAACAGTTACGTAACTGAGAGTTAACTGAGGTGTACCAGATACCGGGCATGAATATATACTCTGATCCGTTTGGTATGGATAATATTAATTTATTATTATAAAGCTATTATGATAGTAGGAAAAATTTATTTCCGGTTATATTATGATTAAAAGATGGGAGTTTCCATATATGACTATCAACAATGCATAATCTGAAACGACAAATGGAAATCGTAGATGATTAAAATGTCTACTACAAATCAACAGCGGGCACAATGTGTTCTTTGGTATGCTAAATTTGAGAGTGTTAAGAGTTCAAAGGGAATTTCGATGTGAGTATGGTTTGCGTAATGTACCTAAATACGATTCCATAATGTTATGGTATCGAACATTTGTAGAAACAGATTCTGTGTTAAAAAAACATGCAGGCGAAACCCAGTACGAGAAGCAGCTACCTATTGACTTGATCCCCAAACTCCTCAGATCTAACCCCTCCTGACTTCTTCGTGTGGGGTTTTGTTAAAGACATTCGGTCTTATTAATAAACCGTGTATAGTTTTTATACGAGACTTTTGCAAAGATGAGACAGAAAACGTTATTAATAAACCATGCGTAAGCGATGGATGTATAAACAGTCTGTAATTATACATGGGAATTGCTTTGCAGTTATTATATACACGAAATCCCTTGTTTAAGCGTTGTATGTAGAGAAAAAATTACCGCCCCCTCTAACAGCTGTTCGTATCGACTGTCATTTTATGATGATGGTTGCCTTGTAACCACAGAAGAACAAACCAAAGAGCACAAAATAATTAGAATAATATTGCTGTAGCTTATACTCTTTGACAAAAATATAGTGTAGTAATCGATCAGAGCCAGTCGTACTATCGATACTTAACACGGCACACCAGAGCGCTCTACCGGATGCAATAGAGAACCTCAGATATTCTATTATCTTTCGTAATGAAGTAACGACGAAACTATGACGTAGCTGTGTAACAATTGTACTGTTATACACGACGTATGTAGTGATTATTAGTAAGGAATTTACACACGACTTATAAACGAGCTACTCATTGTATAAGTATAAGACAGTTAAACGTCTGTATAAAGAGTTTTTATTAGTAAGACCGATTGCGTATTCCCACAAATCCAGGAACATTCATGATCTGAGACTAAAAGTTACTCAAGCTTTTCAACAAATCACCCCTCTTCTGTTACAACGAACATGAGCTGAATTGCATCACCGTTACGAGTTGTGGAGGGAGCGCAATGGGGGTCATGTTGAGCTCTGAGGAATCTCCCATCTTTCAGTACTGTATGCACAAAGTTTCAACGAATGAAGTTCAGTAGTAAATGTTTTACTATGTTTTTATTCTATCTATACCCAAACGGATCACCCTGTATTGTTATATTCATGATATAGTCTAAAGGAAATAATATGACTCGTGCTCAGTACAATCAGCTGAGCATGAATGCAATGTGCTCTACCATACACTGATGTTCACAGACGGTGTTTAGTAGCCACCCTATACGTAAGAATATTTTACTTTGAAATCTGACGAATATGCATGAGTGAATTTTGGCAACAATCCCTTCATTCTTTTTCTGCTCTAAATAGATTTCGAATGCAAGGGAAGACTCCAGTTCAAGGCTACGTAAAGGATGAAATATTGGCTACGAATGTCTGTAATAATGCCACTGTTCTGAGGCTCAGACCTTGCGTGGGAGACTGGAGGCAAGAGAAAACATAAAAAGATCCTGTGTGGATAAAGTATGTTAGTTTTAACGTCTAGCCATCATACCGTCTCCCTCTGCCCTCTCCCTTTTCTGTTCAAGAGTGGTTTCATATATAAGCCAAATAGGCTCTACTGAGTCACAGTTTTCTACCGTAACGTAATGTCGAGATAGAATTTCTGGACGGAAAGAAAAGGTAGATATATATCGGGGCTGTATAATAGGATAGGAGAGTATTACTGCCACAGTAGACCCTAGTAGAACTGAAGGGGATTTGTTTTAATGATATAAGTCGAGTGTCTTTTTTATGGAGCAGAAAAGGACTTCCTCAGAAAAAAAGCTTACTGCTTCTCTCCAAGAAAAAATATTGTTATGCTAATTTTCTTTACCTTCAGGAGTCGACGCAGTAATCTTATCTAAGGCTGTCACTATTGGAAATGAAGATTTTGTGAAATTTGGAGCACGAATGTATCTTCCAGACTTTATAGTTACTATAAATCAGCGGTGGAGAAAACGTGATCGTGCGCCGAGCCACTGTGTAACCTGCAACTTGCATAGCACCTATGGAGGGAGGCGGACACCCGAAGGGGAAGTGAACCAACTGTCTGACTTATTAACGGATTTTCGTTTTCCTTACGTCAAGCACTTAAATGTAATTTTATACAGTATAAGGCTACAAACTAATGTTTAGTACGTGTAACGAAGAAATAATGTACAATATCACAACCTAAAATTAATTGTGTTCAGAATGTGTCTGCGACAAGGTTTCAAAATCAGGAATTATGTCACTTACTGCCAGTCGTAGTTGATCACGAAAATATTTGTCTGTCAGTCGTGATCTAAATTTGGTTTTTACTATTTTAATTGTTGAAAATAATTTTTCACAAACGTAAGTTGTAGTGAACATGGCTTTAACAGAGCAAGCCAAAGAACGAAGCTTCGGGTATTTATTTTTTTGGCAAAGATTTGAAAGTTCAACATTTGTCAAGTCCTTACATCTAGCTTTCATTTGACATCACATTGTATATCAGTGAGTTCAAATTGAAGAGCTAACCGCATTATTCGTACACCTGCTGAAAAGGGATAGACGTACAGAGATGATGATGATGATGATGATGATGATGATAACACTTAACCTTTTAATGTTTCATCAGTAACATGTAGTATAATTCCGTTTTATGTTATACAACCGTTTTCCTCGTAGTACTTGTGAACAAATCATACATTTAATATTCTCATCATATTGACAGCAAAAAAATGCGTCCTCCCATCCTACTTGGAACTTTCGAACTTGGTTTCGAGAGAGACATATGCCACTCGCAGGTCAGAGACAAATACAAATGGAACGGAGTTTGACTCCAGTGAGTGAGAGGGTGGGGGTTGGCGGAGGTTAGAAGCAGCTATCACTGCCATTATACTAGGAGCGCACTCAGCTGAGTGATATTGGACATATACGTCAACATATATGCCTAACTTGGAGTCAGGCCACAAAGGGAAACATTGAAGGAGGATGGTTCGGTCCGGTACTGTGGATTGAATTCGGCGTAGCTCAGTGGTCAGAGCGCTTGGTACGTAGAACCAAGGACCCGGGTTCGATCCCAGCGCCGGAGGGAATTTTTCTCCTCAAATATTAATGAATGAATGAAATAGCCTATTAGTGTCCCTTAGAAGGGCTAAGGCATCCTGCAAGAGGGAAAGCTCTGGCTCCATTTTGCTCACATGTCGAGCTAGTCCACGTGGCGGAGTTGTGTACTACACATCGACAATTATGACTAAATATTAACATTTTGTCACTTAATTATAACTAAGATATTCAACACTTTTGTCATTTAGGATTGTATTCATTGCTGTTAGTCTGTTCTGAACGTTAGTTATCACATTAGAATATTTAGGCTTTGTCATTCAGGTGATTTCAGTTCCTACTCTGTTTAATTCGCACTAAATTAACATATTAGGACATGTATCACTTTGTCCTTGGGATGCGTTGTCTCTACTCAACTAGCTGTCGTCCTAGCTCTCCTACATTGTGCTACTCTGCCCCAGTGTGTGTTCTGATCTGCTGCCTGAAGGAGTCAGCCCATCTGACTCTCGGCCTTCCCGGTCTTCTCTTTCCTTGGTAGGGGTCCCAAGTAGTTGTTATTTGCGCCCATCTGTTCCCCTGCAGCCTCACCACATGTCCTCCCCATCTCCATTTTATCCTTTCCGCTTCATGAACTATGTTCTTGGAGGATGTGATTTCTTGCAGCCTCTTGTTGTTGATCCTGTCCTTCAAAGATGTGCCCAGTATTTTCCTCTCCATTCCCCTTTGGCATACTGCTGGGATGTTTTCTGTCTAGCTGTGAGGGCCCACGTTTGGCAGCCGTACAAAAGGACTGGAAAGATACAGGTGATGAGTGCTTGGAGTCTGAGGTTCCTATTTAGTGACTTGTTTTGTAGTATGAATTTTAATGCCCAGAAGGCTTTCCACGCTTGCGTCAGTCTTCTTTTGATTTCTTTTTCCATCCTGCTGGTGAGTGAAACTAATTGTCCTATATATATTCATCCACATAGTTCAGTTCAGTAATATTAATATACCATGAATTTACAGTGTTTTTCCAAATACACGTTTGTTTTCTGAGCAATTAATGAGGATTATTTTAGTAGCCTATCACGGAATTAGGAAACCACTATCACGGAATTTGGATCAGTCACGGATTTAGGAGCCAGTGTATAACAATGAAGAATCATATATTATATATCAAACTTTTGAAACTGTTGACACTGAATGTTGTAAAATCTGTAGCTAAAGGTCCAAAGTTTCAAGGTGAGTGAAACTAATTGTCCTAGATATATATATATATATATATATATATATATATATATATATATATTCATCCACATAGTTCAGTTCAGTAATATTAATATACCATGAATTTAAAGTGTTTTTCCAAATACACGTTTGTTTTCTGAGCAATTAATTAGGATTATTTTAGTATCACGGAATTAGGAAACCACTATCACGGAATTTGGATCAGTCACGGATTTAGGAGCCAGTGTATAACAATGAAGAATCATATATTATATATCAAACTTTTGAAACTGTTGACACTGAATGTTGTAAAATCTGTAGCTAAAGGTCCAAAGTTTCAAGGTGAGTGAAACTAATTGTCCTATATATATATATATATATATATATATATATATTCATCCACATAGTTCAGTTCAGTAATATTAATATACCATGAATTTAAAGTGTTTTTCCAAATACACGTTTGTTTTCTGAGCAATTAATGAGGATTATTTTAGTATCACGGAATTAGGAAACCACTATCACGGAATTTGGATCAGTCACGGATTTAGGAGCCAGTGTATAACAATGAAGAATCATATATTATATATCAAACTTTTGAAACTGTTGACACTGAATGTTGTAAAATCTGTAGCTAAAGGTCCAAAGTTTCAAGGTGAGTGAAACTAATTGTCCTATATATATATATATATATATATATATATATATATATATATATATATATATATAGTTCAGTTCAATAATATTAATATACCATGAATTTAAAGTGTTTTTCCAAATACACGTTTGTTTTCTGAGCAATTAATGAGGATTATTTTAGAATAACGGAATTAGGAAACCACTATCACGGAATTTGGATCAGTCACGGATTTAGGAGCCAGTGTATAACAATGAAGAATCATATATTATATATCAAACTTTTGAAACTGTTGACACTGAATGTTGTAAAATCTGTAGCTAAAGGTCCAAAGTTTCAAGGTGAGTGAAACTAATTGTCCTATATATATATATATATATATATATATATATATATATATATATATATATATATTCATCCACATAGTTCAGTTCAGTAATATTAATATACTATGAATTTAAAGTGTTTTTCCAAATACACGTTTGTTTTCTGAGCAATTAATTAGGATTATTTTAGTATCACGGAATTAGGAAACCACTATCACGGAATTTGGATCAGTCACGGATTTATGAGCCAGTGTATAACAATGAAGAATCATATATTATATATCAAACTTTTGAAACTGTTGACACTGAATGTTGTAAAATCTGTAGCTAAAGGTCCAAAGTTTCAAGGTGAGTGAAACTAATTGTCCTAGATATATATATATATATATATATATATATATATATATATATATATATATTCATCCACATAGTTCAGTTCAGTAATATTAATATACCATGAATTTAAAGTGTTTTTCCAAATACACGTTTGTTTTCTGAGCAATTAATGAGGATTATTTTAGTATCACGGAATTAGGAAACCACTATCACGGAATTTGGATCAGTCACGGATTTAGGAGCCAGTGTATAACAATGAAGAATCATATATTATATATCAAACTTTTGAAACTGTTGACACTGAATGTTGTAAAATCTGTAGCTAAAGGTCCAAAGTTTCAAGGTGAGTGAAACTAATTGTCCTAGATATATATATATATATATATATATATATATATTCATCCACATAGTTCAGTTCAGTAATATTAATATACCATGAATTTAAAGTGTTTTTCCAAATACACGTTTGTTTTCTGAGCAATTAATGAGGATTATTTTACTATCACGGAATTAGGAAACCACTATCACCAAATTTTGATCAGTCACGGATTTAGGAGCCAGTGTATAACAATGAAGAATCGTATATTATATATCACACTTTTGAAACTGTTGACACTGAATGTTGTAAAATCTGTAGCTAAAGGTCCAAATAACGCCGTTTAGGTGTTATTTGAAAATGTTCAGTACAATTTTGGCATAAATATAGACTTTATTAAATATGTCACGGAATTAGGCAACCTTACCATATAGGTGGGAACCTTAACCTTTCACCACTCTTTGGATATTCATGGCCTGTGATGGGTGTGACGTCACCTTTAGTAGCAGAGTGGATGTACCGCAATAATTACTGACTACATTTATTACCTGCAATAATGTTCGTTTTACCTCTCTCGATTGGTGTAATTAATGAATTAATAAACAGTATCATTCTGGATTAAGAGTATGGTATAACGTTTCTATGGCAACGTTAATTGCTTTCTCAGTCCTGTTATACAAATGGATGTATGTCATCCCACAGATAACCTGCAATATGAGGTGATACAGCTTCCCTCCGCAGCAGTCTTACAAATGATAACCTCCTCCCCTTCTGTGGAAACTCGTGTGTAGTCCTTGATCTGCTTAGGAATCCTTAGGAATGAAACCTTTGAAGTATACATTTCCACCCTCTGTTTCTCTGCACATTCCCTGTGTAAACGAACATTAGTTACAGCACTGACACAAACATCAAAGTTCAGCATAGTCGTTTCAAATGTAAATAATTGTAAATTTTACAAATCGATAATGTGTTAAATTGAAAAAAATCATATTAAAGAAATTACCCCTAAACTAAATTAAGCATGTTTTGCTATTAGATCTATGCATGACATAGTAAATATCAATACCATAAAAATAATATTTATTTATTTATTTCATTGCTAGTAAGTTTGAAATGAATACAATTTAATAAATACAATGAAAGTTAAACTAGCCCAGTCCTGAATGAGTAAGACTCGTGCTCAGGAGGGGGTTCCAATGCAGACAAAAATAAAATTAAAATTGAGAGTGAATACAGATTAAATAGTGTTTAATATGTTTAAACCCAAACTATAAATCCAATACAATTCTTTTATTAATTTTGAGAGGATTCGTGGTTGAAATATTATTGGAATGGAATTTGTTTAATAATCTGGGACCTTGACTCATGCTATGATTAAAAACTGCATTGGTTTTACATTTTTGTTCACACAGACGCAGAGAATTCGTATTTTTAGTTCTATATTTATGTATATACCTTTCAAAGTAATTAAAATTTCTATGAAAATATTTTAATAAAATCAAATAATACATTTGTTTAATGTTGAAAACTTTGAAATGTTTAAACGACAATTCAGTTGGGTAATCTTTCTGCTTTTTTAAACAAATTTTTAATACTTTTTTCTGTAGTAAAATTAACGGATAAAGGTTGGATTTATAAGTTCCGCCCCAACCTATAATACCATACATAAATATAGATTGAAATAATGCTGAATAAATTATACTTATACAGTTAATTGACAAAATATTTCTTAGAATAACAAAGTAACATAATGTTTTACGTAATTTATTACAAATATAATGAATATGATTATTCTATTTTAAATTATTATCAATACTTATACCTAGATATTTAATATCATTAACTTCATTAATAACTGAACAATTGCATAATACTCATAATATACTTTGCATACTTCCACTTTGTAATGAGTTTTGGAATTATATTCTGAGGAAATTCCACAGATAGTAACAGTATATTCCCACTACAAAAAAGAGTAACTAGAATAATAGTAGGTGCCAAATCTAGGGAGTCGTGTAGGACAATTAAAAAAAACTGCAAATAATGCCCATAGCTTGTCAGTATACTATATCATTAATAATCTTCTTCGTGTCCCGCGCCGTGGCGTCGTGGTCTAAGGCTCCTGCCTAGGACTCGCGTTACGGAATGCGCGCTGATTTGAGTCCTCATGGGTGAAGAAATTTTCTCATGAAATTTCTGCCAGTGTATGGGACCGGTGCCCACCCAGCATCGTGATGCACTTTGGGAGCTACGATAGGTAGCGAAATACGGTTGCGAATACCAGCTGTAACGGCTGGGGGGATAGTCGTACTAACCACACGATACCTCCATTCTGGTTGGATGATCGTCCACCTCTGCTTCGGCATGTGGGCGTGAAGCCAGCAGCCGGCTGGTTGGATAAGGCCCTTCACGGGTTGTAGCGCCATGGAATCTTCCTCATATGTAATCGTGAAAACTTTGTAATTAATTCAACAGTTCATAGCATAATTACGCTTCAAAAATGACTTTCATACTCCAGCGGGAAGTCTATCGTACTATAAAAAAGGAGTGTTTTATATGACAGTAAAAATTTTAATTGTCTTTCGACGGATATAAAAAATGAAACACAAAACATAAGATTATACGGGGCCAAATTAAAGAAGTACATAATTTCTCACGCCTTCTATTCTGTAGGTGAATTCATGTCATTCAACAACGCTACTTGGATATTTCTGTGTGGTATTAAAGTATTGATACTAAACCTTTGGGTCGATTTCTAAAACGAGGTCTAGGCCACGACCATGTCTTTAAACCGCGTTTGGGTTTATAAAACGAGGTCTTTTTCATTTTTCTGAGCCGTGGCTCGAAACCATGGTCTGAAGCAGAGACCACGCCTGGGGCAGGTTTAAAACCACGACTTTATGTATACAAGATGGAGGAAGTAGATCAGCTGGATGACTATGAAAGGAAAATTTGTGATTACAAATATTAAATCTCGGATTAGAGTGATGAGAGACAGGAATAATCCTTTGTAACTATATAACAACGACAATTTCATGCGAATATTTTCAATTTTCGAAGGAATCAACGCAAAATTTAGCAAGAATGCTAAATAATAATCTGCAACGAAATGCAAGAGGCGCCAGGTTGACAAGTTTTTTACACCTTCTTGTTGCTTTGAGGGAAGTAAGATATAGGCCTGATATTTTATACTAATTACACCTTTATGACTATAAGACGATGCAAGTTAATTCTTAGTCTTTACAGTAGTTCTGGACATTTTATTTAATACTCGAATATGATATGGGCCTACAAATATGTATGAAGCAAGCGTAATTTTGTCTCCTTATTTTAAGTATTATGCTACTGGGGCTTTCCACGTAGTAGGCCTATTATATGTGAAGATAGAACCATATAATATTTTAGTTTCAATTGCAACTTTAATCCAGTTAATATTTAGGTTAATGATTCGTTTTCAGGTAGTTAATGTTGGCAGCAGCTATGAACAAATGATAAACTACAACATAAACGTTCGAATTGTGCTAATCATTTAGGAAATATGATTCTGGTACCTAAAAATCAGTTCTCTATAATTAATGCTAGTATTTTACGCACATATATTCTGTAAATTAGCAAATATAACAATACCTTAGCTGAGAACAAAAGAATGTGACTTACTGGAATTCAATAAAAATATTAATCCCGATGTTCATTTCTTTCTAATATCGACTGTTTACAAGAATAGAAATCGATTCTTAGCTGCGTTGCCATACATAAAACCCACAAACCTCGGTTTCTTCTCAAGCCACGTCTCGACTTCGTTTTAGAAATCGCATAAGCATTCAGGCCTCGATCGCGGTTTAAAAGCCGAGGTTCGGAACTACGATTTCTCCATGTTTTAGAAATCGACCCTTTGTGTTGTACTAGTAGACTATATTGTGAAACTCTTCTGTAGTCTATATATTTCAAAATTATATTAAATTATGAGGTAAGAAAATACTGAATTATAAATTATACAAGGTTATACAAAATAATAATAAATATTATTTTCATACTTTTCTTCTCTTTTATTCTTTATTTTGTCACATTACTTCTTTTTATTCTTTCTGTTATTGCACTTTCGATTCTTTCTTTCCGATTCTGTACTTTTATCTTTAGCCTCAGTTCCCACTTTCTCCTTCTCTCTCCACTCTTTTTCTACCCATTTCCTTCCAAATATTCATATATTTTATTAATTTTATTTTTATCAAGTCAGCTCTCTCTCTCATTCCTTACTTTCCTTCAATTCCGTATGCAAATGTGATTATTTATTTCTTTATACACAAAGAGAAATACAGCCTTTCATAACCTAAAAATTAGTTATGGATTGCCTGAACGATGCAGCACAAAAGAGGCGCAAGTTTTCATGACAAAAGAGAACAGCTGCTGTTCACTGTAATTGTGTAATGATTTTGCGGAACTGTGTTTAATTATTATTTGTGGAAATCTGATTACGTGCAAAAATATTGTTGGAATATTAAATAAACAGAGATGGAGAGATTTGAAGAGCGGAATAAGCTGTAATTAGTAGTTGCATTGGTTGTTGTGAAAATGGAAAATCTGATTTAAATTGATGTTTTAAAGGGGAGATTTTACAACTTTCAGAGATAGATAAAAATATTTCTTCTGTCGGATGTGTTATTCTTCCCCTCTCTTTCACAAGTTACGGGAAATTTCACTTTTCAAAGAGGTCGTAATTGTGTCATGTCATTACTATTTAAATCTATGGACCTTTCACGTCGTTTTGAAAAATACCTTAATCTTTCCATTTTAAAGATAATATTTTACGTTTCTCTTTACTTTTGATTTATATTGTAGGCTGTGGTAATCGTGCGTTATTCTCAAAATAAATTCATCCTTCCTAGTCTGTACTTAAAATTGAATCAATCTTGTTAATACATTTGGATCTCCTGCTTTTTTTGTTTATTGTCATAGATGTCAATTGAAATTGACTAAAATTAAAACTATGATTTTATAATTAATTTCAACTTTTTAATTTTTAAGGTGTTTTAATTTTTTTAAGGTGACATGTATTTATTTAGCCTGACGAGTTACTTCCTTGGTTTGAATTGTAAATTATTTAAAAATAGCGTGTAGGAGGGCCTTAGACTAGAAATGTTTAGTTTAAATGTAGTTCTGTTTATAAGTATGCATAAGGGTGTAATTATTTGTCTTATTTGAACTGTTGTATCAGTGAAGCGAGGTGAGTCAGTGAAGTTATGGTTTTACAGTGCAGTGAATAGTTCCGATCAGTAATAATTTATAACGTCAATGAAATGTGTTCTATAGTGTCAGTGAAATGTGTTATAGAGTGTCAGTGAAATGTGTCCAAAAGTGTCAGTGAAATGCGTCATAGTGCCACTACAGTGAGTGAGATGAAAGTAAAGTGAAAGACTATTGAAACTTATGTAGAGCCTATACATAATTATGTAGGTTGTATTGTAAAATTAGGTATTTTATTTATACGATAAAAGAGTAATGGAACGGAGAAAAATTCTCTCCGTTCCATTACTCTTTCATCGTATAATGACGCAGAATATCTGCATGTAAATATCATATGTACTTCGTTACATTAAAATAATATATTTTATTTATGTTTTATTATTAATTGTAATTATTGTGTTAAATTGTATTGTGTATTCTTATTGTATTGTGTATAAAATTGTATTGTGTATTGTAAATTTTATTGTGTATTGCTTATCATTTTATTGTGTATACCACTGCCACCGGGTGCTTGCCCACTTGCAGTGTAAATAAATACATACATACATACATACATACATACATACATACATACATACATACATACATACATACATACATACATACCCCCCTATTGTGAGTTAGTGAACCAAACAATCCGCTAAATTGCAGCAGCATCCAATGAAAGGGCATCTTGTATGTCACTTGATCGTTTTCCGTCCAGTCAGGTTGAGCAATATGGCGTCAGTTGCCTGTTTTGCGGTTTTCATGTGACCTCTTCTTATTTTACTCTGTTAAGTCTCCTTTGTTTTATGCATGTTTTTCAAAGACTTGTTCCATGAAAACCATAGTACTCCATTCAGTTTTTAATGTTCTGTTGATTGGTGTTGTCGTTGATGGCGTATCTTTTACGAGTTGTTCATAATCAAACGATTTTCGTGAAAGCTTACCTGCTCCTGATATGGCCATATTAAATGCACCATTGCCATATGAAGTTCATTTCACTTTTATTTTTTCACCTGACAAATTTACATGCCTTATAGCTGCGATTACGCAAAAATTTTGTATTTTAAGAACAACAACGTACTTTTTTTTTAATGGAAAAACCTGTTTTGACTACACTTTTGAATTATAAAAAAGATTATTAAGTGTTATGTTTATTCATTTTACGCCAAAATTATTTAATTTTAGCACAACTGCGCTATCAAACTGAAAACAATCACGATTTGTAAAATATGGAACAAGGGTGGCCATATCATGTGCACATGTTCCTGATATGGCCACTAGGTAGACTTTTAGAATTTGGGACTTTTTGAACAATTAAAGCTATTTTTATGGGGAAAGGAAATTGTTTTAAGAACGTCCATTAGACTGACAACGAATAAGAAAAAAGTGGTTTACATTTTTTTTTCAAAATGGCGGCTGGAAAAATTCTCAAACCTTAGCATGGCCATATCACGGACACCTACATTATATTGTAGACTGTAGAGTTTATTTTGGTAATCGTGCGTTATTCGCTCTTAAAATAAATTCATCCTTCCTAGTCTGTACTTAAAAATGAATCAATCTTGTTAATACATTTGAATCTCCTGCTCTTTTTGTTTATTGTCATAGATGTCAGTTAAAATTGGCCAAAATTGACACTATGATTTTATAATTAATTTCAACTTAGTAATTCAGTATCTCTCAAAAGTGATTTTACTGATTGGTCTGTTGTTACATAACTGTGTCCAACTTTTATCCGTTAATTTTACTACAGAAAAAAGTATTAAAACTTTGTTTAAAAAAGCAGAAAGATTACCCAACTGAATTGTCGTTTAAACATTTCAAAGTTTTCAACATTAAACAAATGTATTATTTTATTTTATTAAAATATTTTCATAGAAATTTTAATAACTTTGAAAGGTATATACATAAATATAGAACTAAAAATATGAATTCTCTGCATTCTTCTGAACCAAAATGTAAAACCAATGCAGCTTTTTAACATAGCATGAGTCAAGATCCCAGATTTTTAAACAAATTTTATTCCAATAATATTTCAATCACGAATCCTCTCCAAATTAATAAAAAAAATAAATAAAAAATTTGTATTGGATTTATACTTTGGGTTTAAACATCAGAGGTCTGCATCGGACGTTTTCGCTCGAGCGCCAAGTAGTTCATAGCATAATCCGATAGGTAGCGCACATGCATGATGAGTAAAATTGTCACGAGGGATAAATCCTCGAACGGTATAAGCCGAGCGTTAGACATTCGTTCTTGTTACAGTGATGAACTGTGTAGTAACATCATAGATGTTTATCATTTCCAAACTTTGGAGTGTTTAACTAACCACTCCACAGTACAACTACAAAATTTGCTTTAAAATGCAATACAAATGTTGTAGGTAAATGTTTTTTTTTTTTTTTTTTTTTTCCACACAGGAGTAATTTTGTTTTTGCCACATCTGATAGATGTTATTGGATGTAAATGTAATTATTATAAACGATGAACACAATCACGATAATGCAAGAACTGTATCAAGTTTTCTAGTAGCCTAATAATAATAATAATAATAATAATAATAATAATAATAATAATCTCTAATAATTAGTGTGTCAATCTTTGCGTCTGTAACAGTTGTGCAGCATGATTATTCGTTTTATTATATTTTCTGTGACGTTATCTCTGTACTAATATTGTTATTAATCTACTGCTATATCAATAATACGAAGAAAGAGTAATGGAACGGAGAAAAATTCTCTCCGGCGCCCGGATTTGAACCCGGGTTTTCAGCTCTACGTGCTGACGCTTTATCCACTAAGCCACACCGGATTCCACCCCGGCGTCGGAAGAATCGTCTCAGTTTTAAGTTCCAACTCTTGGGTTCCCTCTAGTGGCCGCCCTCTGCACTACGTCATAGATATCTATGAACCTAGGACCGAAGTCCACACATGTGCTGAGGTGCACTCGTTATGAGTGACTAGTTGGCCGGGATCCGACGGAATAAGCGCCGTCTTAAATCACGAAGAGATTTACGCATATCATATATATTATTATAATGTACCGAAGTACATATGATATTTCCATGCAGATATTCTGCGTCATCATACGAAGAAAGAGTAATGGAACGGAGAAAAATTCTCTCCGGCGCCGGGATTTGAACCCGGGTTTTCAGCTCTACGTGCTGACGCTTTATCCACTAAGCCACACCGGATTCCACCCCGGCGTCGGAAGAATCGTCTCAGTTTTAAGTTCCAACTCTTGGATTCCCTCTAGTGGCCGCCATTAGTCAGTCATCACGAGTGCACCTCAGCACATGTATGGACTTCGGTCCTAGGCTCATAGATATCTATGACGTAGTGCAGAGGGCGGCCACTAGAGGGAATCCAAGAGTTAGAACTTAAAACTGAGACGATTCTTCCGACGCCAGGGTGGAATCCTGTGTGGCTTAGTGGATAAAGCGTCAGCACGTAGAGCTGAAAACCTGGGTTCAAATCCCGGCGCCGGAGAGAATTTTTCTGCGTTCCATTACTCTTTCTTCGTATGATGACGCAGAATATCTGCATGGAAATATCATATGTACTTCGGTACATTATAATTATATATATATATATATATATATATATATATATATATATATATCAATAATATTTTGTAAAACGTTTCTACAATGTCGCAGTATATAGGCGGAACACTATGTATGGACCTACGATATGATGTATGTGGTAAATCAAATATTGAATAATTATTAATTAGCAATAATAACTGTATATCGAAGTTGTTCATAGTATTTTATTTAAAACTTCATGTTCCTGTTTTGGTACGTTCCATTGACTGTTCCATTAAACGTTTGTCATAAACGCAGAAAATAAATCCTTATTTTTTACCGTGTGAGCAAAACATATGTGTAAATTATCTGTCGTCTTCCATACGAGATAAGACATGTCGGTGAGATGACCCTGTACTGTCCTTCTATTTATTACGGGCGTATCACGACCGATCGTATCTCACTCGAGGGTGCGACACTCGACCGAGCGATTTAACTCCAATGCAGCACTCTGTTAAACATATTAAACAATATTTAATCTGTATTCACTCTCAATTTTAATTTTATTTTTGTGTGTATTGGAATCCCCTCCTGAGCACGAGTCTTACTCATTCAGCAGTGGGCTAGTTTATCTTTCATTGTATTTATTAATTTGTATTCATTTCAAACTTACTAACAAGAATAAATAAAAATATTTTTATTCATTTATGTGTATATGAAGTTAATATAGGTATTGAAAATAATAGAAGATTTCATTACCCTACTAATTAAAAAAAAAAAATACATCCTTTAATGTGACCACCACTTGAAGCAATATACTGGCTCAAGTACAAATAGAAACTTTTTATCGCCTAGTTCCAATTTGTTTTAGAAATTGTAAAAAACTTCAGCTTTCTTTCCGATGTTGTACTGCTATAAAGTAATGTGTAAAAAACAAGATTTTTCTTAAGTCTCTACAAGAAGTAGCCCAGCGCTGTTAAACTCAACGAGAGCGGTGGCCACGCGAGACACCAAATCAGAGTAATTGAACGCCGAGAAAACATCGCAAAGCTCCTCCACAGCGTTGGAATGTGTGTGAGTCGTTTCATCCTGTTGGAACCGCAAGCTATTGGTGTCCTGTCTATTTGTTGAATTGCCAAGAGCGGGGAGTTTACCAGGACTTGACGGTATCGATCTGCCTTTACAGTTGCAGGCTTGTGCTTTCATATCGGGAAAGCATGTGGTCCCAGCATAGCAAAAACTGAAACACTACATCATAATTGTAACATTTCTGAATTAAGAGGAACTGGATGCACTTCTGACGACTCCAATAACAATACTTACAAATGGCTTTTGAAGAACCCAGAGGTTCATTGCCGCCCTCACATAAGCCCGCCATCGGTCTCTATCCTGAGCAAGATTAATCCAGTCCCTATCATCTCTAAATAGATTTACAAAACCTCTAATGACAATTACATGAATATTCTCATTATAGAAATATATTTTAGATTTATATATTTTTTTTCTCCCTGTAACATAGTTCTAGTAAGCTTAGAGGCTATTATATTAATTTTCATCATTTTACTAGCTATCTCAAATCTCAAATTAATTATAATTATTTGAATTAAATTAGCTCATAAATTAAGTTACTACTTTACCTTATAGGTTTATCTAAATTTAAATAAATATGTAGTCTATTAGTCGTTATCTTAACTGAAGAATATTGCAGGAGAACCCTTTAAGTGTAGTGTAAATATTCGTAATTTAAATATGTATTTTATTGATTAAGGCCGGTTGAGAGGAAGACAAGGCTTTATGGCCTTAACTTTGCCAGCGAAAATAAAACATTATTATCATCATCATCATCATCATCATCATCTCCCACCTCCCTCAAATCCATTTTAATATACAGGATGTATCTAAATTAGTGTCAAATATTTCGGGGACGTGTTCCTAACATCGAAACAATTAAAAAAGTTAATAAGAACATGGGTCTGAAAACCATTCGTTAGAGTGTTATTAAAGGATTTATCCCTTAGAATAACTCTTCTCGGGTTCTCAGCCAGGTGAGTTGGAGATTAGCTTCCAAGCTTTCGACGGCTAGCTCTGCCATCTTCTTCGTCCCTGAAGAAGATGGCAGAGCTAGCCGTCGAAAGCTTGGAAGCTAATCTCCAACTCACCTGGCTGAGAACCCGAGAAGAGTTATTCTACATCAAACGCCGGGAAAGCCTCAAGTCGATTTATCCCTTCATTGACCGCTGATTGTTTGGTGGTTTTTTGTTTGTTTGTATTTTGTAGAGCAAAGAAATCAGAAGAAAATGTATTCTGTGAGTGAACAAAACGAAATTATTTGCATCATTTAATTGATGATGTGCTTCTGGACGTCATCCAGCGAATGTGTTTTAACACGATGCTGCTCCAGCTCATTTCAGTCTGATAGTTCGTAATTTTTTAATGATCGATTTCCCCAAAGATGTATTGGTCGAAGGGGATTCATTGCATGGCCTGCTCGATATCCTGATTTGAATCCAATGGATTTCTTCGTCTGGGGACATTTAAAGTCCCTGGTTTATGCGACTCCTGTGCTTAATGTTGATATTCTGAGAGCGTATCCAAACTGGATTTCATGAAATACGAAACACTCCAGGAATGTTCAACAGAGCACACCAGAGCATGTAACGCAGGTTTAGGGGACACATCGAAGCAGGAGGAACTCACTTCGAGCGATTCTTGTAACATTAAATTTTGTTTTGTAACTCTGAAGGAAATTATTTTGAGACCAATGTTCATATGAACTTTTTGTAATGTTTTGGTGTTAGGAAAACGTCCCCGAAATATTTGACACCAATTAAATACACCCTGTATACTTCTACCTACATCTCGGCCTCCCCAAAGGTCTCTTTTCCTCCGGCCTCCCAACTAACACTATATATGCATATGAACATATGCTCATTTCGGGTATCTTTCCATATGTATCATTTCAATGTAAATTGTAAATAAATTTGAAATTTGAAATTTTGAAATCTTTATGGACGAGAAAAGCTTAGTAAAAAAAAATTGTTTTGGTTGTCTATAGTCGAGTTTCCCAGATTTCTGAAAAGTGTAACAACCAGTTTAATTAAAAATAGAAGCAGAAAAGATAATTCGGGCAACACCGGGTGCTTTCAGATAGTTTAACATAAAAATTACATTATTTTGTTTTATTGTAAAATTGTAAATAAATTTCTGGATTCGCCTATACATGTTACATGTCCTGCCCATCTCAAACGTCTGGATTTAATGTTCCTAATTATGTCAGGTGAAGAATACAATGCATGCAGTTCTGCATTGTGTAATTTTTTACATTCTTCTGTAACTTCATCCCTCTTAGCCTCAAATATTTTACCTTATTCTCGAACACCCTAAGCTTCTGTTCCTCTCTCAAAGTGAGAGTCTAAGCTTCACAACTATACAGAACAACCGGTAGTATAACTGTTTTATAGCCCACACCTGTGGAGTAACGGTCATCGCATCTGGCCGCGAAACCAGGTGGTCCGGGTTCGAATCCCGGTCGGGGCAAGTTACCTGGTTGAGGTTTTTTCCGGGGTTTTCGCTCAACCCAATGCGAGCAAATGCTGGGTAACTTTAGGTGCTGGACCCCGGACTCATTTCACCGGCATTATCACCTTCATCTCATTCAGACGCTAAATAACCTAGATGTTGATACAGCGTCGTAAAATAACCCAATAAAATAAATAACTGTTTTATAAATTCTAATTTTAGGTCTTTTTGAAAGCAAACTGGATGACAAAAATTTCTAAACCAAATAACGACAGGCATTTTTCTTATTTATTCTGCGTTTAATATCCTCCCGAATGTCTTTATATTTTGTTATTGTTGCTCCAGGGTATTTGAATTTTTCCAGCTTTTTAAATGATAAATTTCCAATTGTTATATTTCCATTTCGTACTATGTTTTGGTCACGAGGCATAATCATATACTTCGTTTTCTTTTAGATTTACTTCCAAACCTATCTCTTTACTTGCTTCACGTAAAATTCCCGTGATTTTCCCTAATAGTTAGTGGATTTTCTCCTAACATATTCACGCCACTCGCATGAACAAACAGCTGGTTTAATCATTGAATTCCAAATCCTCTCTATTTTCCTGAATTTTCCTAATGGCATATTCTATAGCAAAGATAAAAACTAAAGGTGGTAGTGCATCATCTAGTCTCCAATAATGATAGTTCTACTAATACATCCAGGGATGTAGAAATGTGCTTCGTACGATGAGAAAAATTGGCCCAGAATGTTGGCGTCATCTCCGTTCTCGGCAAAACATTAATTCTTGAAATTTTTATAACCAGACAGTTCATCCAATGCACAGATATTGTAGGTATACAACTTTTCTCCCTACAGTAATCTCCAAGAGACATTTTGTGTCACAGAATGACACCTTCATGGTGGTCTACAGCTTTGCGAAAATGCTTTTAACACTCGTTCGCGATTATTTGGTACCCCAATGACAAGTGTGTTTTGAACACGATATTCTGCACGAAACTGGAAATTTTTCCACTTTGAATTATGCGGATTTGAATTACGACTATTATGCATATCAAATTTTTTTTTTTTGAGGCTTGATTGTGTTCTTACCAATTTCGACTTTATAAAAATCTCTACTGTTGCTACATCAAGTTGTACTGACCAACGTACCATTGCTGCTAGATAAAACTCCAGTAAACAGTCTGGTAGCTAGTGTGCTTGATAAGAGCATGTGTTCTTTTTTCTCCGTTGCAACTCAATTTAAAATATGTAAACACATTCTGCTCTACTCTGTGCAAGACAGACAGAATTGGAAGTAAAGAGCGAACTCAAAAGGGGTGTGAAATTAAACGTATTTATCGTTTTTACATTTTATTCTTTTTTATTAGGTATGCACTGCTCCCCCGATTAGTAGAATGCCTTTGAGTGTAAAGAAAACTGCAAAACAGTACAACGTGGTCTGTTGTGACGAGAATACAAGCCCCCGTATGCCGGTAAGGCATCATGTTACAGACACGTTCACGTCTGAGTATTTCTCACAAAGTAAATATTATTCAACACTTTGAAAACAGAAAATATGATTAAGGATATTGCTGGAGAATTTAATGTAATATATATATTTATGCTCGACCATGCCGAAATGTAGTAATTATACACCTGGTAGCAGACCTTTAATGTATGTCATTAAAGTACGCCTACTCATTAAAGGTCAGGTCTTTCAGCCAATGACGACTCAGGTTACAACTTTTCAGCCAATGACAGGTCAGCTTTCTACCGTTATAAAACCGCAAGTATCGATTATTCTCGGATATGCAATCGAAAGAGAATTAGCGAAAAGTCACGGAGGCTGGAAATCCAATACTGTCGCAGAAGGTTATGTTCTGTTACTATAATAATTAGCATTAATTGTAAATAATATTCAAATAAATTCAATTTGTCATCTCGTTTTTCAATGTTGAATTCAATAATAAAGGTTATAATATTATAATATTATCAAGTTTAACGGGACTACGTCAAGGTCAATGACATTATTGTTCCTCGGAAAAAAATCAATACTTTCGCGTTTGCGCACATCTCACAATTCACGACCTAGAACAAGGTCACTTCCGATCTTGTCAGTTACAAATAAAATGTATACATCTGAATACCGGTAATTTCAAGTTAGAAATATTGTCAAGCATAAAAAGTCGTATGAAACTCGCCTATAATGGTAATTAAGAAGCTCGTATGAAAATTATGAAACTCTCTTGCGCTCGTTTCATAAATATCCATACTCGATTCTTAATTACTATCATTATAGGCTCGTTGCATAATGTACTATTATGCTCGACCATGCCGGAATGTAGTAATTATACACCTGGTAGTAGCACTTTAATGGACCTTATTAAAGTACAGCTATTCATTAAAGTTTAGGTGTTCCACCAATCAGAAAACACCATTGTAGCAATATGAACGCGCAAGTATAGATTATTCTCGGTTATGCAATCGAAAGACAACTAGCGAAACGTCACGGAGGCTGGAAATCCAATACTGTCGCAGAAGGTTATGTTCTGTTACTATAATAATTAGCGTTAATTGTAAATAATATTCAAATAAATTCAGTTTGTCATCTCGTTTTTCAATTCTAAATCAATTTCCAGGTTATATCAAAATTAGTTCATGTTATTCTCTAGTTTTACATCAAGGTCAATGACATTATTGTTCCTCGAAAAAAAAAAATCAATACTTTCGCGTCTGCGCACATCTCACAATTTACGAGCTATGCACGAGGTCACTTCCGCTCTTCAGTTAGATACGAATAAAATGAGTACTTCTGAATAATTTCAAGTTAGAAATATGGTCGAGCATAAAAAGTCGTATGAAACTTGCCTATGATGGTAATTAAGACGCTCGTATGAAAATTATGTAACGAGCGCAAGCGCTCGTTTCATAAACACACTCGCGTCTTAATTACTACCATTATAGGCTCGTTGCATAAGGTACTATTATTTATTTATTTATTTATTTTGTTTATTTACTTTATTTATGTATGTAGGCTATTTATTTATTATTGTATTTTATAGATAGATATATTCTAGGAAATAAATTTAATTTGTTTTAACTTTGTATCAGATTCACTTTTTATGATGCATTATCAACTCTTAAATAATTAATTACGAGTAAATATCCATTTCCTTACGATCGATTTTTACTGTACCTAAACATGAGGCTTGCCGATTACAGGAGACTTGCCCAACGTGTTATATCTGAGTAGGTAGACATTGGCTTTATCCTATATCGATGAAGCAGTGTAAAATTGGTTCGTTTAGAAAGAGAAAGGTGACTGTATGAAAACAATAAAAAGTTACAGTGTATTCAGTAAATTCTAGTAAAAATTCGTTGGATTTTTCGAACGACCGTTGTCAGGATAGTCAATTCATCGGTCTAATAGCTAATCCAGGTGCCGTATATTTTTCTAACCTTTGACAAGCAGGAATTTTCATGTATGCAAATTCCATTACTCAATATGGCTGCAGTAGCAGAACTATGACTACGGCATTTCCGATATTCAGTGTTTTCACTTTGTTGCTAGCACAGGAATGTGAATTATTTGTGTGTGCTCCGTAGTAACCAAAACGCCGTTAACATGGAATTTCTCCGTGAAACTAGAGGTTAAGAAATTATTTAAACTGCAACTTAGTTGAGACATAGTTACGAAGTAATGATATAGAGAAGATTTTGTTTACGAACTCAGGGAGTACGTAAAATTTACTACGAAATATTTACTTAAATTTCTCTGAGTGAGAATTTTACTTACTTGATAATATAAATAGTAGCCTAAATAATCATTATTTTCTGAGGGATGACATATACTGCCCGTGTCTCACTTCCTGGGCTATTTCTTTATGAGGCGAGACGCAGAGGGGGAGTGTGGGAGGTCCTGGGTACCGCATGTGCCTACTACCCTACGTTCAACACATCAGACTTTTCAGGATTTCTATGGAGCAAGATCAGCCATGGACAAGCGAATGTATAGGTTATCCCCTCACAAAACAAATTATGTCCTTCTCATCAATTCCTGTAATTAAACACTAATACCAGTGGTAGACTACAGTCTCTACTCGAGATTATCGACCTAATCGCGATTACGGTTGTCATGTGTACTCATCCGAAAATCTTTTTTCTATGGCAGTTTTTCTCAAACTTTTTTCAACGCAAAACCCCTTTTAATCTAAAGTGTAACTGCGGAATTCTTGTAATATTGTATTAGTATTTAATAATTAACAGACAAGTGAAAGCTAGTATATCAATAATTCTGTTCAGTGAGACGAATGTATTTGCTTTTTAAGCCTGCAATCTGGTTTTATGGCGAAAAGTTGTAGTCTCATTTTTACTGTACTTCTGCATTTTGTCTTTTCGGTATTTTGTTTTAGTGAACACATATTGAGAGAATCCAGTGATGAAAGTGATAAATATTATGGGTATTTTCCGTTTTAGACGTTCATTATACTTACTGTTATTACGCATATTATTGGAATATTATTATTACGCATATCCTTGGATTATTATTATTATCATTATTATTACTATTATTATCATCATCATCATCATCGGTGGTTTCATATTATTATTGATTCATATTTTCATAACATTTATATATTTTTATAGTATCCACTAAGTATAAAATAGCCACCGGAGCAGTCCAGTCGGCTAAGGAGCTTGCCTATCGATCCAGAGTTGCGCTCGGGCGCGGATTCGATTCCCGCTTGGGCTCATTACCTGGTTGAATTTTTTTCCGAGGTTTTCCCCAACCGTAAGGCGAATGTCAGGTAATCTTTGGCGAATCCCCGTCCTCATTTCGCCAAATACAATTTCGCTATCAGCCCCATCGATGCAAAATAACCTAGTAGTTGATACAGTCCACACCTGTGGAGTAACGGTCAGCGCGTCTGGCTGCGAAACCAGGTGGCTCGGGTTCGAATCCGTCGGGGCAAGTTACCTGGTTGAGGTTTTTTTCCGGGGTTCTCCCTCAACCCAATACGAGCAAATGCTGGGTAACTTTCGGTGCTGGACCCCGGACTCATTTCACAGACATTATCACCTTCATATCATTCAGATGCTAAATAGCCTAGATATTGATACAGCGTCGTAAAATAACCCAGTTAAAAAGTTGATACAATGTCGTTAAATAACGAAGTAAAAAAGGTATAAAACAAAATTGAAAATCATATAGGGCTCACGGAACCCTGGGACATACTTTGCTATATGACAATTCAGCAGTTGTCCAGACTGAACGAAGAGTGGCCTAGTGTGTACATACATTTTAGGAAATCTGTAACCACGATTAGAGTCTCCAGTATTATAACCAGTAAAGATCCCTGCAATGGCATAGGATAATGTTTTCAGCACATGTAATATGCTGCCGTGCCGTACGCTGCAGCTGCCGTGCCGGTCCGAGCAGACCTAAGAGGCGTGGTTATAAGCACTATGGAGCTCTCGGTTTAGGACGTGAGACACGGGCAGTATTTCTTTCATAACTCTGTAATGAAACCTCACAGTAGAAATAGAACTTTGCACAACCCTACGCCTGAGTTTGTTCCCATCTTTCTTTCAACTGGGCTATAGTAGTCGGACTATATTGTTTACTGCGGAGTGGTCTCTTGACTGCTATTTCGAATAGTCAATAATTAAATTCTTGGTCTAGTATTATACTTGTATATGCGTTTCTTTTACAAGCTTTTAGTAAAAACTGACAAGCCTATTTCAAGAGAGTGCCATTCTAAAAGCCCGACTGATCTTGAGACTTCGTCACATTGTGTTCTCGTCTTTCCTATTAGAACATTGGACACACAATCAGGAAACGTTGAAGGAAAGTACTTGATTTATTTATAAAGAATGTATTGTACCCATTTCAGACAATATTTTGCCGCAAGCTCATAGAACATAAGAAATTAAAATTTCACGTACCTCATTAAGATCATGGATCGGTGAAAATAACGAAAAAAAAAAATACAAAATGAAAATTTTGTTTTTTACCCTTAAAAAGTAAAACAATGTTTCAGTTTTCTATATCTGTGCTTATTTTCACCCTATGACAATTTAAAGTCACTCAGGAAGAATTTAAAGGACAACGCGTGCGTGGAGCTACAGCCCTTTAAATTTATATTCAACTGTCATTCTGCCAGACTTTGTTCTTCATTCTAACTAATTTTACTTTTCACTCAGTTCATATTTCTCGCTGTTATGTAGGAGAAAAATGTGTGTGATAGACCTGTATAGGAAGGGAGGATATCACAGTACATATCATATGCATGCTGTACTTTGATACTCGTTTTCTCGATTTTCCAGTTTTAAACCTTTTGTATCATTTAAAATGCTCTAATGAATGCAGTTTTTCTCCAGTCTCAATGAAGTAAACTAACACATGCTTATCTTCTGCTTTTGAAAGTATTCAAATCACCATGTATTGAAGATGTGATAAGTTTTTTTTAAAAAATTAAGAAATTAGCAATTAAAAGGGTAAATTTTTTCCTCAAAAACATAATTAGAAATTTATCAAAAGCATGTGTCATACTTTACATACTTCTATCATCTATTAGGAATAAATTAAATATATATTTAATTAAAAATCATTTAATCTTTAAAAATTGGGACAATTATAAATCGGCTTAATTGATGAACTAGTGGACTTACTCGTGTTAATTATGTAAGATTTGTGCGGCTTACAGCTGTTTCAGTGCTTCACGCACCATCCTCAGAGCCTACTAGATCACGGCGTCATCTCGAACTTCTCTGTCTGTTATGTGGGTGTATTTGATTGTTGAAAGGTGTTGAAGAATGGAGTCGAATAGTGTGTGTACTTTAAATTGATCTGTGTGTTGAGAATTTGATCGGGGTGTGTTTTAGTGTGTTTGTATATTTCGTATTTTTCTAGTGTGTTGAGTTTTTGGTTCTTGGGTTGTATGTGTAGGATTTCCATGTCCATATTTATGTTATTGTATGTATGGTTAGCATTGGTTATGTGTTCGGCGTATGTAGATGTATTGTGTCCTCTGGTTATTGCTTTATTGTGTTCTTTGTATCGTGTTTGGAATAATCTGGCTGTCTGTCCAATGTAGAACTTATCGCAACTATTAGGGGAAGGTGTTGTACCTTGGGTCATTTTTGCATTTAGTTTCTATTTTTACCATATTATGATTATTAGGTTGTCCAAATTATAAAATAAGATGAAGCTACTCTTTGAGATATCATTGGTAATCTTTATTTACGAATTTAATTACTCTGATAATTTTTATATTCAATTAAATGTATACAAGTATAATGGACCAAGGTACAACATGAGGTTGTACCTTGGGTCACATTATAAATTTAGCCTACAAGAAAAGAAACAAGAATACAAATTGTGGATAAACTTAAATATGAATGCAAAGTGTAGGCTACATATCTAAAAATCACGAAACTTCTGGAATATAATAGAAAACAAATTAAAGATACAATTCCTTTGCAACATGTCCATGCAATAATGCATTTTAAGCAGATAACAAACACAAAATCGATCTACTTAACATCATAACTACTGAAATCAACTGCGAGTTGTAGTTGGGAAGTTTGTCTCTTAGATGAATCTTGTTGGTAGAGAGGTGGTAGCTTCATGACTATGTCACTTAAAGGCACACTATATTCATCATCTTTCGCCATAACAAACTTGGAGTCAGGAAGTTTTTTCAGAAATTGGACTTCCTGACTCCAACAAGTTTCTGTTGTGTCCGTTAGTATTAAATTATAACTAATAATTTATAATTATTTGTACACTTCTGCGCATCATCAGTTTAATGTTGTACCTTGGGTCGACCCAAGCTACAGCGCTTCAAGTGGACCGAGGTACAACTACTGCTCATTGTGAACTGAACATCATGTTTCAAAAGTTAGGTTATATTCTAACAATAACCTAATATACCATTCGCACAAGAAAGAAGCAAAGATCTTACCTTATTATTGGAAATGTCTTGAATTATAACACAACCCCGTAAAAAAAATTAAAAACACACTACAAATAAAATACTTTCTGAGATGAAAAACAAATTTCTTCACAAAGAAAGCAAACCACTGTATCTGAAGATCACGAAGCTTTGTGAGAGGACTCTTGTGTACAAATATGTAACTTGATTGTAATATTTCATTTTTAAAAACACATATGGCAGAGAAATGATGAATGACCCAAGGTACAACTGGCCCAAGGTACAACACCTTCCCCTACATGTGATACAAAGAACACATTAAAGCAAGTTTTGCCATTACTGTACACTATATTTTAACGTAGTCAAAATTATTTTAAAATTTCTCTGACTTTGAGTAACGTCATATTACACTCTCAAAATATCTCATTTAGTTGTTGAATATTCTCTATAATTCCACAAAATCAGTCAAAGTTAAATACATCACATTTTTCAGGACGGTCATTGATACAATAGTTACAGAAACAGAGACTGAAAGCTAGTCGATAAATGAGCAGATCACGATAAAATAATTCGAAATAGAAATCTCGCAATGAACAAGAAATGCTAGTATAATTGAAGAGGTCCATTCCAAACTGGCCGAAATCCAAATGAAAAGTTATGAGAAAATTGACAAAAATTTGAAAAATAAATTTGACGCCTTTATATCCATTTAAAAAAAGAACATACACAGACCACTAAGTCAAGACTTAGGATAGTCTGTTAAATATAGGCTCGAAAAGGATAAATTAAAACGTGAATAAAGAAAGTTAGAATCTTTTAAAATGGACTTAGGACACTTGAAAATCCACCTCTTCAATTCGGTAATATTGCACTTATTTTCTCGTCCTGCGCCAACTTATAATGCAATATGATGTAATAAATGAGGACCTAAATTAGTTTCGTCTTGTGACATACAAGCCCTATTATATAGCATACTTCACAATTGAGTAATAAACTCTGTGGCCGGAGGAAAAAGGTCTTAAGTCAATTTTTTGTGAAAATGAGATTTTTATATATTCTGAAAGCGGAAACAATTCTCTACAATCTGGTAAAACGGCTAAAGTCAAATAAGACACCTGACTGGATTTATAGAGCGTTGCCAAATGTCCTAAGTACTTTTTGAATCGAGCACACACAGAATAAAGGACTTAAGAATATTTAATACTTTATTCCTTACAACATCACATGTTTACTTACCATGCTTCCCTATTAAAAAGGTCTAACTTGTATTTTAGCCATTTTATCACATACTGATGTCCTTTCTTTTAAAACTTTAAGCACCAGGGTAAACAGTCCTATAATTGTTTAAGACCCATTTTTCATTCCTAATAATGTTCATTTCTCATTTATTTTGACATGAAAAAGATCTTATGTTTAAATAGTCCCTTCTACTCAGTTTGGATTCTAGTCTTAAAAGGGCTTAAATGCGGCTAATTTTGGAAATAATCAAGTAAGTCGTTAAATGAGCAACATTACCTATTTTAGAAGAAATATAAACAAATAATATCCAGGAAAAGCCTCTTAATTAGAAAAACTCTATAATTGACACCAATTTCAGTCTTTCTACTGCTCTCCTGAAAAGTATAAAATTTTTACTTAAGACCTTTTTCCTCCCGGTCACAGAACTATTATCACAGTCTAGTACATACAGTCGCGAAGCTTGAGTTGTGAGGGTACTAGGAACAATAGACTGTGCCGGTACTATTTCGCATTGTCTGTAATGAGGCGATAGTAGCGATCCTAGTGGTTAGCAACTAACTATGGATGCATATTTACTACGTATTGAGCTTCGTGGCTGTATATGCTAGACTGTGCTATTAGTGTGAACACACCTATTCTGTTTTGATATATTTCATGCTTCTGAAACTTAACTCTAATATTTTAAAATTACGTTTAGAATGTAACAAGATACTTGAGGCATGCACACTTACATTATATAAAATGTAACGCCAATAATCTTCACTTACCTCATCGTCGAAGTTGTTATCCTGGTCAGACATTTATCCTACGAGATTATTTCCACCAAACTTGTAAAACAAACGAAGAAAATGTTCCTGTAAAAACTTGCACAAAATTTTTCGAACTGTTACACTTTCTAAAGGACGTAAGACGCAACTCAACTCAAAACGCAGCTGTAACGACCAGGAGAACTGTTCGAAATCTTATATACACTGTGTTGATCGTTGGTCCATGGTTCATGTCCTGGTCGCTTGTCTTCCAACACGTTGACTCGTATGATTACAGCGAAAATTAATTATTTCTTCTAGCAAACACCTCATGTATATGATCTGTAATTGTGGGATTGCATGAGAATTACAGATTCATTGAACAGGAAACTGTGTAGAGCTCCATGCGTATTTATATATGCCGTGTTTTAAAGGTGAGCATTGCGTTTCAATCATAACTGAATCTTTTTTTAGAAATCCCATTAGTCAAATTTTAACAAAATTGAGTTTATTGCTAATTCCTGTTCTATAGAGATAGATATACCATTTTGTATAAAGATACCACAAGTCAAACGCTATTTCTATTGTGACATTTGCGCTTGAAAATTAGGTTTCGTGGAGAAGCCCCATAAGTCAGTGACAAGGCTGACACAGAATCAACAAAACTATAGCCTAAACTGTTGTGTTCGGTAAATTAAATATTTTGTGGCTGAATTTTGGATGTGTTAGAATAATGTTGTTCTTTTTCGTGTAATGTATTAAGTCTCATTCACAATGAAAATTAAACATAAAGTAAGCGTTAACTTAAGAATATAACCGTTACGGTAAAATCAAGATCATTCACGATGGGAACATAAACATAACAGTAAACATACTTGGTAACCATGGAAACATAACAACCACGCCATTTCCTCATAAGTACGGACACTTCGCGTCGGTACCTTTGATGTAGCCGGACTGATTCCAATGACCTTCAAGCCAGCTAGAGCGTCAGATTCTGCTTTCTCCCAGGAGTTGGCGCTGACGTCACACCGGCTAGCAGTCGGCACAGCGAAAATATAACACATATAATTAATACATCTAGGTACATTATGTACTCAAATAAAATAAATTGGATCCATAAAATAATAAATCCGCCATTAACTGTAATGTCTAGACTCTAGAGTTCCTTTATAATGAGAGTTGAGACGTTGACCCCATCAACAATTAAAATATGTAATGATTTGATAGCGCTGAAAATGGAAAAACAAAACTCTTGTGAGAAGTAAAACCATATAACTATATTATATTATATACAAATATTAAACGAATTTGATACTTAATTTTATAATGTATTATATTATTTTATAATAAAATTTATTATATCTGAAATATAAAAAAATATTATTACAACTAGTTGGTCACTAAGAAATAAGGAAAAGCTGTTAACTTGAATTTATTTGAGGCAAAGCGTTACTGGATTATGCAATAAGGTAGGCGATGTTTGGATCCCGTGTCTCAAGTCTATACTCAGTTATTATCTTAGCGTATGCTCGATTACACTAACCTCTAGCGCTTGAAAGTGGAACTAAACGCCGGCGCACAGAGAAACGAAACACAGGAAAATTCGCTCAGTGTCCATTCTTTATAATCCTTCTTCGCTGTTCTGTCGTATACTTCAGCTCTCCACGATTGTGTTCTGTTTGCAAATCACGTAAGCTTAAGCATGAAAGTTTGGAGTTTGCAAACTTTCATGTTAACGTCTTACGGTAATGTTTATGTCAATGCTTATGTGAATTATTGTGAATGATCCCACTTGGTAGCCTGGGCGCAAACTTCTGTGTTTATGTTACGTTATGTTTAATTTTCATTGTCAATGGACCTTTATTGTATTAGATTATTTCACGCAGAACTTTATTATTTATGTCCTTAGAGACATTTCATACAGGTTAGAGTAAAATTTCTTCACATGAAGCAGAAATTATGAAGTCAGCTTCTAAATACTGTACTGGTTTTGAGAGTCAAATTCGTATTATTTTTTAACTAAATTTTCAATTACTTCATGAAATAAAGAGATTATTTTGTTAAATCTTTACCAGATTTTGAGAAACCCCACACGTCATACAATTTTCAAACATGAATATTGAGTCATATTCTATTTAAAAATATTCTTTTGTATGCAGAAATATTCCTTATATTTTTACCAACATTTCTCGTTTAAACATTCAAATTCTTAACTCCTGCATTTCTTTTAAACAGTTTTTGTGTTCCCCCAAAACTTTGTATTTCGTGACTAAAGGGGTTTTTAAAAAAATCTGATTCAATTATGTCCCTGTTATTAAGAAAGATAAGGAAAATCTATAAGTTTGTTTCAAAGTAAGGTAGAATCATTCCATTTTCACATAGTGAGTCAATGTTTTTTGCTAATTATTTTCAAAATTTGTACCAGAAAATAATGGTTTTCCTATGCGAATTGACTTTATCCACTGTTAATATACTGTAAATATAATAGAGATTGTTCCAGTGTACTGAGTAGGTTCAGAACTCTAAGTTGATTGATGTATTGACGCTACAATTTGGCTTTATTGTGAGAGCTTCTAAAAACTAAAGACGTTCCGTAAGATTTTAATTCCCTAGAAGGAAGGCTGCTAATTATGCAGAAGAAAGATGACTACTATATCTGAATGTTTTGAAATATATTTAATTTAAACCTGTATATACCGCATTCATTTATGAACAAAAATGTATTATTATTTTTTAGAAAAGTTAGAGGACTTTGAAATCTTCCTTGACTTTTAAATAATCTTGTATATTATCTGAAGTCATTAACAAGATAATGCTTGAAAATGAAAATTAAATATGGACAATAACATGCTCATTCTCGAGGATAAAATATTACGAGGTTGTTTAAAGAAAATACGATTTATACCTGAATTATACAGAGCGTCCACGTGAAACCTTTACAACTTCAGAAGTAAATAACACATTATTGAGACACGATATCTGGATGCGGTTTTCTGTATGGTAATCAGAAACTATCAAAGTTTTTATGGGAATTTTGTTGGATTGTTGAAATGAGTTTTCTGGTTGCAGGTGTGAATTTTGGTGAAATCTGAAATCTGACAGTGAAGGAAATGTGAACACCTCAGGAGATGGCACAATGTGTACCCTGGTTTATCGAGACACGATCAGATACACAGTACAAAATCACGTCCGGACCCAATATGGAAGAGAACCGCCATCATGGCCAACAATCTGGGAAGGGCACCGAAAATTTATAGAGACTGGGAGTGTGTTCCTGCAAAAGGCCAGTGGGCGGAGCAAAGAGCAATTGTGGAGGCCATTGAACGTGTGCAAGGTGCATTTGTCCAAAGGAATCCTTCCTCGGCGTCAATTCTAGCCAGCATGTCAACAATGCTGTGCGGCGTGGACGATCATCTAGCTAAAGAGCTTGCACTAGCTGAACTTTGTATGCGTACAGCCTCAGATTCTTGTGAAGGACTTTGTGTACAGTGGAACGCAGCAAATTCAATTCCCTGACGACATTGCTACTAGGGCTTACTGACCGAGTCTCGATAAACCAGGATACACATTGTGCCATCTCCTGAGGTGTCCACATCACCTTCACTGTCAGATTTCAGATTTAACCAAAATTCACACCTGCAACCAAAAACCGCATTTTAGCAATCCTACAAAATTCACATAAAACTTTGACAGTTTCTGATTAACATGCAGAAAACCGCATCCAGGTATCGTGTCTTAAAAATTTGTCATTTGCATCTGAAGTTGTAAAGGTTTCATATGAACATCCTGTATTGTAAGATATTATCCGTTTGTCATTATAAATAAGTAAAGGCAATAGAGATTTAGGTCTACATTAAAATATAAAGATATGAAAATAAAATATTGTCACCTCTTAGAATCTCGTCAATTAACAAAGACTGGTGCTCAAAATTAAAATATCGGACACACAAATGACGTCATCATAGAAGAAGTAATGAAATTATTAATTGTTGTCTGTTCAAAATTAATGTAGCAATGTAGAAACAAGTATTACTGCTGATTTTGATAAAGAAACCGACAACAAATACTGTGAAATATAATAGTACATTATGCAACGAGCCTATAATAGTAGTAACTAAGACGCAAGTATGATTGTTTATGAAACGAGCGCAAGCGAGTTTCATAATTTTCATACGAGCGTCTTAATTACCATTATAGGCAAGCTTCATACGACTTTTTATGCTCGACCATATTTCTAACTTGAAAGTATTGAAAATTAGGTCTTGTTATGGTTATGTGCGAACTGACCTGAATTGCGAGATGTGCGCAGACGCGAAAGTATTGATTTTTTCCGAGGCCGAATGTCATTGACCTTGGCACAGAATAAGAATGAACATTAGTCTGATATAACCTGGAAATTGATTTAGAATTGAAAAACGAGATGATAAATTTAATTTATTTGAATATTATTTACAATTAACGCTAATTATTATAGTAACAGAACATAACCTTCTGCGACAGTATTGGATTTCCAGCCTCCGTGACTTTTCGCTAATTGTCTGTCGATTGCATATCCGAGAATGATCCATATAACGGTACAAAGCTGACTTGTGATTGGCTGAAGACCTGTACTTTAATGAGTAGGTGTACTTTAATGACATGCATTAAAGGACTGCTACCAGGTGTATAATTACTACATTTCGGCATGGTCGAGCATAAAATTTAATAATGAAGTATTTTATGATTCATTTTCTCTGAAAGTGCAGACATTAACGGTATGAAATGATATGAAGGTGGCAATGGAAATGGAAGTCATAATGTACTTGGAGGAAACCAGCCTTGCAGATATTTGTTCTATAAAAATATCACAAAATCTAGGAAGCTTATAAATTCCACTTCTTTGATGAAGAAACACCAAATGAGCTACGTGTATACATAATCTTGAACCTCATTTGTAGTCAGTGATGAGGACAATTTGCATTCTGTTGCAGTATCTACTTCGTTTCCCTCAGCTTCTCTGTAACTATTCGGCCCTTTGATACTTGGCGCGCTGTTGCATTTTAAATAACTATATGCATTCACATAAAGCGAGAGTCAGCGATCGGGTTGTCGGAAAGACTAAAGTTTAATGCATAATAAAACACAGGATTAACTAAAATATAAGGGACATGTGTTTACATCTCTACAACTGGAGGAATTCTTTCTGATTTAAATTAATTTGTACGTGTTTTATTTAATTCCCTATTTATAGGTACTCGTAAATAATAATAATAATAATAATAATAATAATAATAATAATAATAATAATAATAATATATCAATAGAAATTGAAGAAATCATAACATTATTAGAAGACTGTAATATAATAATACAGGATGATCCGTTTAGGAATACATAAAATAAAAACGTGATACAGTGAGAAATGTTGCTATATTTTATTGTTAAATAATTTGTACATGCATTCTAGAAGAATGTGAGTTTTGTCCAAACTATTCCTCAACGTGTCCACCACAGTGCTGCATTGGAGTTAAATCGCTTGCTTGAACTCGGTCGAGTATCGCACCCTCGAGTGAAATAAGATCGGTCATGATATGGTCGTAATAAATAGAAGCACAGTACAAGTCATCTCACCGACATGTGTTATCTTGTATGGAAGGCGACAGATAAGATACACATATGTTTTGCTCACATGGTAAAAATAAGGCTTTATTTTCTGCGTTTATGGCAAACGTTTAATGGAACAGTCAATGGAACGTACCAAAACAGGAACATAAAGTTATAAATAAAATAGTATGAAAAACTTCGATATACAGTTATTATTTCTAATTAATAGTTATTCACTGTTTGACTTACCACATATATAATATGATAGGTCCATACATAATGTTCCGCCTATATACTGCGACAATGTAGAAACGTTTTACAAAATATTATTGATATAGCAGTAGCCTAGATTTATAACAATATTAGTACAGAGATAACGTCACAGAAAATATAATAAAACGAATAATCATGCTGCACAACTGTTACAGACGCTAAGATTAATACAATAATTATTAGAGATTATTATTATTATTATCATTATTATTATTATTATTATTATTATTATTATTATTATTATTATTATTACTAGAAAACTTGATACGGTTCTTACATTATCGTGATTGTGTTCTCCGTTTATAATAATTACATTTACATCCAATAACATCTATCAGATGTGGCAAAAACAAAATCACTCCTGTGTGTTTGGGGGGAGGGGACATTTACCTACAACATTTATATTACACTTTAAAGCAAATTTTGTAGTTGTACTATGGAGAGGTTAGTTAAACACTGCCAAGTTTTGAAATGATAAACATCTATGATGTTACTACACAGTTCATCACTGTAACAAGAACGAATGTCTAACGCTCGGCTTATACCGTTCGAGGATTTATCGCTCGCGACAATTTTACCCATCATGCATGTGCGCTACCTATCGGATTATGCTATGAACTACTTGGCGCTCAAGCGAAAACGTCCGATGCAGACCTCTGGTGTCCACCATTGCGAATACAACACAGTTCATATCTTGAGGCTAATTCCCATGTGTGGTCTAACATCTCAGGCGTCACTTTCTCAAAAGCTGAGAAAATCTTTGCTCTGAGATCATGAATATCCCTGGCTCGCCATGCATAAGCATCATTCTTCACGTAACTCCAGAGAGAGAAATCGGTTGGTGTCAAGTCTGGGGAATTTGGAGGCCACATAATTGCCCTTCTCGGCCACATCAGTTGTTACCAAATGTGTCATCCAGATAATCACGGACGTCTGTTGCCCAATGAGGTGGTGCACCATCCTGTTGGAACACGATACCCATGTTGTTTTCCCGTTACAGTTTGATTCGAAAAAGCTTTTCAACATGTCCGGGTAAGGTCCTGATTGAACTGTTTCCTCTGCGAAGATAAACGGCCCATACAGATTTTAGCGACTTACCGCGCACCAAACATTAACTTTAGGACTAGCCCGTTCCAGTTCGTATACGACGTGGATTTTCACGTCCTCATATGATTGCATTAAGGGTATTCACTCACCCACTGACATGAAAGACACATTTTGATCGTTGTTGTGCAGTAAACGGTATTTTGTTTATTCAGTCGTTGCTGAGTATATTCTTTTGTTTCTTATGCGGCAAACAATGATGATACAAAACTCCCGTGCTTCAGTATCACATTGGAACCGAAATGAATTCTATACCATCTCGCTATCACCAATCTCATCGACGCTAAATAACCTAGTAGTTGATACAGCGTCGTTAAATAACCAACTAAAAAAACAACATCCCAATTAATAATTTTATAGTCATTTTATTTTATATCTTCCCAAACGGATCAGACTGTATATTGTTTTCACAAGTCTTTGTGGTAGGAAGAACATAAATTTTGTCCTTTCCGTGTTATCTAAATTTGCTGTTGGAAATATCACCATTTTTGTGTCATTTCTAGTACTAAGTGTTTATATTTCTTTTGATTTTTGTGGATTATAATTTTTACAAATTTAGAATGCTTAATTTCTCTCACAATAAGCTATTTTCTAGTTAGAATATATGTTTGTGGTCTTTTATAATATATTTTATGCTCGACCATGCCGAAATGTAGTAATTATAAACCTGGTAACAGCCCTTTAATGGACCTCATTAAATTACACCTATTCATTAAAGTTCAGGTTTTCAACCAGTCAGAAAGCAATATGAAAGCGCAAGTATCGATTATTCTCGGATATGCAATCGAAAGACAACTGCGAAACGTCACGGAGGCTGGAAATCCAATATTGTCGCAGAAGGTTAAGTTCTTTTACTATAATAATTGTAAATAATATTGAAATAAATTCAATTTGTCATCTCGTTTTTCAATGTCTAAATCAATTACGAGGTTATATCAAGATTAATGTTCATTTTACTCTCTAGATTATATCAAGGTCAATGACATTTGCTTCTCGGAAAAAAATCAATACTTTCGCGTCTGCGCACATCTCACAATTTACGAGATATTGCACAAGGTCAGTTCCGCTCCCCAGTCAGATAAGAATAATATGAATACTTATAAGTTAGAAATATTTTCGAGCATAAAAAGTCCTATGAAACTTGCCTATAATGGTAATTAAGACGCTCGTATGAAAATTATGAAACTCCCTTGTGCTCGTTTCATAAACATACTCGCGTCTTAATTACTACCATTATAGGCTCGTTGCATAATGTACTATTATCTAGTCAAGTTTTAGACTTCTTAGAAAATTTGAAACAGGATAGACAAGAGAGGCATGTGGTTTAACTTTTTTTAATACAACGTTTAGAGGTTATGCTGTAATAAAATAACGGGACTCAAAAATGAACGCTTCTAATGTATTGTCTGAACTCTTAGAAACTCTACTCTTGTTTATGTTGTTGCAACACGATGTCGATGACCTGTAAATTAAGTTTTTGTGTTTAATCTTTGGTAAGCTAAATTCCGTTCTTATGATGCTGAAGTTGAGAGCTTTGAAGCACGTAGCACTTGTTCCAAAACTCATTCAAGCCATCTCATCTTCACCTCATAAAAATTTTCCAGGCGCGTGCAGAAAGTGCCGGACTATAAACTCCAGGACACGACTTTACTTACTGCTCCCGCAATAACTGCATGACTGTTTTACAAACGAGTGCTGTGTTATTTACATTTAGTTTTCTTGATGTATTCTGCTTTGCAGTTCGTTCACATTTCAGGATGAGCAGGAAACGTTATCTTCCCCTTTAAATATATCCATGTAAGCTTCACTTCGCGACAGGTAATGTGAGCTTTATGTTATACAGGGCTATTCAAAAAGAAGGAGCAGATTTAAAATATTTATTTCTTCCAAACTACAAAAGATAGAAACACAATTACAACGTTCCTGGACAGACGAAAGTTTAAATTTTGAACAGTCTGGGTAGAAGTTCCAATCACGGCCGCAAAAGAAAGTTATTAGAATACAGACAGCTTCAAAAATTAGAACACACTGTAGACCTCTGTTCATACAGACAGGTATTCAGACCGTCATACATCTGTACATATATGATGTTCTAGTGTTTATGAAAGAACATTTGCAAGATTTTAATATGAGAAGTGAGGTACACAATCATACAACGAGGAATAGGCAATTATTAGATTATCCACTTTGTAGGCTTAGTGTGACAAAAAAATACTATAAATTGATTAGAATAAAATTATTTAATAAGCTCCCTATAAACATTCAACTTCTTCTTGTTCAAATTTATAAAACAAAATGGTACAGTTGGTTAATTAAAAACCCACTTTACTCAATAAATGAGTTCTTTGAAATTGACATACATTTTTAAACAATGCAGTTTTAAAAGTTTTAAAAGTTATGGTTGTTGTTTCTTATTTTTTTTTAATAATGAGATTTTAAATGAAACCTAGTGGTAAATCAATTTACATTTAAATTTCAATGTATTAATGAACAGAGCAAATTGCACTACCTTATGTTGCATTTTTTTATAGTTTACTATTAGCCTCTGTTTGTAGTATTCTTAATTAGTTATTAAACATATGACAACTAGTACTTGATACTGTCTTTTATCTAGTAAATATAGTACTTTTAACTTTATATTATGTAATTTGATAAATATCTACATTGTTTTTATAATTAAATTTTTCTTTTGTATATCTATGAAATGTATTGCAGTAAGATTGTAACATTTGACAATGGCTATAGTGAAGTTTTTTATTCAATGGTAATAAAAATTATTATTATTATTATTATTATTATTATTATTATTATTATTATTATTATTATTATTATTATTATTATTATTATTGGCGCTGTTACTTGTCATGCTCGGCCGCATTGGCGCTGTTGATTGTCTGTAGTAAAATGGCGACAGAACAGGAAAAAGCATTATTTAAAATACTAAAAATAAAGTGTCTCAAACCACTAGACGTAAAAGTCATAATATCTTGCGCTTTAATATGGATAATTTTTCTTACATTTTGAGTAACTTTTAGGGCGTGACACTGTGTTACGAAATCTCTGTAAATTTCAATTAAGCTGTTATTCAATGTCGGGACAGTTCTGAAATCAATGAATTTTCGAAAAAAAAAATGCATAATATTTAGAATAATTTTGTTTACAAAACAGAAATGTTTATCAACAGTAATCTCACTAGACGTTTTGATTTATCTAGAGAAAATCAAAACTCGAGTGGGATTTAATTGACTATTACACGATTAGAAGAAAGTGTATAAAGATTAGAAGTAACGAAGTACTCCAATACAATAAAATATTAATTTACTTACGAAAATAGAACTGTCTTCAAATGTATTATTGTACCATCTCAACATTACAAATATTACGCTAGATGCATGCCAGATGGCATTAGTGAGCAATGCCTTCTCGTCGAGAAGTTCTCGATCTATTATACACGATGACAATGTTACTAGTCAAGAAGGTTTGTTGATTCAGTTTCATATTTATTAAAATGCAACATTCCTCTTAATTATCCGAATCCCAGTAATCAACGTCACTTGACAGATGATTTTCAATAAATCTTAATATTAAACAATCTCTGATACGTGACTATTTGTAATATCATATAGCAGAAGCTATAACATAACCTAACTAATAACTTATACTGTACACAAGTGTAACAAAAGTTTTAATTAACGACGATGACATAAAAAATAAACATGAATAATTTTAAAAGGAATAATTATTGAATGTACAGTTCTCAAATTTGAATGTGGTTGGTGGTTCAATTGATGTTATATTGGACATGTGCGTAATAGAAGTGGAACTCGTTGATTTAGGCCTACATGGTGTATTCAACTTATCCAGAATTTCCGAATGAATAATTTAAAAGGAATGATTATTGAATGTACAATTTTCAAATTTGAATGTGGTTGGTAGTTCAATTGATGTTATATTGGACGTGTGCGTAATAGAAGTGGAACTCGTTGATTTAGGCCTACATGGTGTATTCAAGTTATTCAGAATTTCCGAATGAATAATTTTAAAAAGAATGATTATTGAATGTACAATTTTCAAATTTGAATGTGGTTGGTGGTTTAATTGATGTTATATTGGACGTGTGCTTAATAGAAGTGGAACTCGTTGACTTAGGCCTACATGGTGTATTCAACTTATTCAGGATTTCCGAATGGTGCTCTTCATTTATTTGTAAATCGGATTTCAGAAGATGCATAGGTGTGATCAGTGATTTTTATTAATTCTTGTTCTTGAATGCCAATGCGAGTCATATTTGAAACTGCTGTGCATCGACTGGAGTGGTTTGTAATTTTATATATAGGGCATATATATATATATATATATATATATATATATATATATATATATATATATATATATATTTTTTTTTGACGTCCAGATCAGCGCAGTTTCAAATGTTGGCAAACAAACAAACAAATGCTATGGACGCGATAAAATTAAACAAATGCTAGGGACGCGATAAAATTAAACAAATGCTAGGGACGCGATAAATCTATGCGATAAGCAGCCATGATTGGTTGAAATACGTCCTTTCGTACCGTTTTATTGGTCAAAAGTAGTATGACGTAGTAAGAGTGTAATAGTCTGTATAAAAAACAATAAAATATAAGCCTAACCACTGTTTTCCAGCTAGCTCGATTACAGACACATTAAAAGTCTTTCACAGAAATCCAAAGTAGCCTATAAAGAATTATTGGATCTGGATTTCATAGTGTTAATTTGGTTCATCCTTGTTTTCCGGTCGCTCCTATTTGTATAGCATGTACTACAGTACATACTGCAGCCAGGTAGCATGCGAAGAACTCGAAGGTCGTTCGGGCCTTATTTCTTATACAGGGACATCATTTTATTTTTACTTCAATTTTTATTGTACCTGAGTTTTTTAATCTACTTCACTCCTACCCCCTCCACTAATGAAGTTCAACCGTCCTTCACATAGAACCAAGACCGCATATACAGTCACAGTAGCCTTACAGTCATAGTGAACAGTACGTTCCAGAAATATGTTCACGTTTTCCAGTGACGAAAGAGCTTTCACTATTGAATCATTTTTGCACATGTACTGTCGTCCATTTGCCTACGTCGCATCCCGGTTTCCCCCACCCGCTTCTCTTTCCCCTCTGTAAAGGCTAGTGGCTAGGCTGTCTTAGCTATTTTCTGAGAACATTAATTTCTGTTAGGAATTGGACGTCTACGTAATATTATAACTGTTTAAAATAACTTATGTAAAAGGGCCTCGTTAAGTAATTAACTGTCACGTGATTTCCCCCCCCCCCTTTTCTACGGCCCTGCGACAAAACCACTTGGATGGACAGTAGATAGCATGTCTGAGTAATTTTATCTTTTCGGATCAGGCAGAAGCAAAGATTAAATTTACAGTACGTAAGGTACTCTTTTATAGAGAAGGTACAGAATTATTTCAACATGAGTTACCGATACGAAGGACGAAACTGGTAATTGGAATTAGATACAATAGACTATAGTGCGATAATATACACAAAAGAACTGAAACCTGTATCGAAATGAACGCTAACATTTTCAAAAATGTGTTCAAATATCTATATTATGATTATTTTTCAATTTAACTTCATTCTCTATAGTGTACGCTAATGTGCTGTAGACGGTATAATATACACTGCATAATGAATACGTCCGAATGCATAGCTCAGTTTGTGAGTAAAAACACTAAGTGTTAATACTGTACCGTACTGTATTTTGATTAAACAAAAACCTAATTAAAATTATCAAACTCAAAATCGCGATATTTCCTAGTTTACGTCAATGGGTAAACTACTTTTCTTCCCTCCTGTACCTAGTAACGTGATTTGTTTGTATTTTACGCCAGTATCATCGAAATCCAGCCGTAGAAGAGGGTAGCAAACGGTATTTCCGGTTCTCAATCGTTAATCCAAAGGTATAGCCAGGTTAATATTAGAAATGTTAGTAAAAATAAAATGATGTCCCTGTATATCTCTGTCCTAACTACTAGTTTCAACTTTCAGAGCGAACGAGTGACACAAGACTAAATAGAATATCCAAAATAAAACTGGTTAGGGAGATATACCCTACTGTGAAGACTCGAGGCATATTCCTATATGAATTGATTTTTTTTAGTAGGTTATTTTACTACGCTTTATCAACAGCTTTGGTTATTTGGCGTCTGAATGAGATGAAGGTGATAATGCCGGTGAAATGAGTCCGGGGTCCAACACCGTAAGTTACCCAGCATTTGCTTATATTGGATTGAGGGAAAACCCCAACCGGGTAACTTGTCGCAACCGGGAATCGAACCCGGGCCACCTGATTTCGCGGCTAGACGTGCTAACCGTTACTCCACAGGCGTGGACCTATATATGAATTGAAGTATAAGAAAATCTTATACTCTTGTCACTAATTTTGGTAGTAACTGAATCCACTCGCATTTTGTTCTCCTAGTATTGGTTTACAACTAGACAAAAATAACTGTTTTTGAAGATAGTGGCGGTCTGAATGCAGGAAACAAAAAAACAATAACATATTGCTTATCGAATGTAAAATGCATTTCTTATAAATCTTATTTCGAATATGACACAGAAACCTAGTGACGTGTATAACACTGCAGACATCGTGAAGTCTATACAATAGCTAGATTTCGGGTGGTTCCTGATAAAAGCATTTGAAGCTGCTTCAATGCAGCGCTGCTTCCACTCCGATATATTCCCACTCGGCCGTGAGGGAACAATCCGGGAATTGAATCCAGGGAATTAAGCTGAGCGTGGAGCTAGGCGCGCGTTTCTTGTATAATACAGTAGTGCAGGGCTGCGCCGCTATCGATTGTACGCCAAATCTCGACAATAGTGAGTCAGTCACAGCGTAAACAACTGTTCAGAGGTGACGTAATTCACAGGTCACCTGGCTTTCCATTGTCATCTCGTCTGTTTCAAATATCTTAACTCTGTCTCTAATGATTTTATAGAATTCTTTGAATTTTGAATTATTATTATTATTATTATTATTATTATTATTATTATTATTATTATTATTATTATTATTATCATCATCATCATCATCATCATCATCATCATTCTTATAAAAATAGAAAATTTGTCTTTTGAAAAGTCGCAAAAATTCAGGTACCTTGGAGCAACAGCAAAAAAAAAAAAAAAAATGTAAATAACACTCGAGAAGAAATTAAAAGCAGAATAAATATGACAAAAAACTCCTATTATTATTATTATTATTATTATTATTATTATTATTATTATTATTATTATTATTATTATTATTATTATTATTATTACCATTATCATTATAAAAATAGGAAATTTATCTTTTGAAAAGGTGGAAAATTCAAGTACATTGGAGCAACAGCAATAAATATAAATGACACTTGAGTGGAAATTAAACGCAGAATAAATATGAGAAAAGACTCTTATTATTATTGTTATTATTATTATTATTATTATTATTATTATTATTATTATTATTATTATTATTTATAAAACGGTTATATTGTCCTGTATGGTTGTGAAACTTGGATTCTCACTTTGAAAGAGAAACAGAGGTTAAGGCTATTCGAGAATAAGGTGCTTAGGAAAATATTTGGGGCTAAGATAGTTGTATTAAGACCTTTGGAGAGGCCGAGACGTAGATGGCAGGATAATATTAAAATTGATTTGAGGGAGGTGGGATATGATGGTAGGGACTGGATTAATCTTGCTCATGATAGGAACTGATGGCGGGCTTATGTGAGGGCGGGAATGAACCTCCGGGTTCCTTAAAAGTCATAAATATTGGTATTATTATTGTTATTATTAATGTTGTTATTATTATTATTATTATTATTATTATTATTATTATTATTATTATTATTATTATTATTATTATTATTATTATTATTATTATTCAGTTAAGAACAATTTATCTTTCAGTCTGCTCTAGAATATCTGAAAGTTAGAATTAAGCCTACAATTTTATAAGCAGTTATATTACCGGTTGTTCTGTATGGTTGTGAAACTTGGACTCTTGCTTTGAGACATGAACAAAGGTTCGGGGTGTTTATGAATAAGGTGCTTAGAAAAGTGTTTGGGGCTAAGAGGGATGAAGTTACAGGAGAATGGAGAAAGTTACACAACACAGAACTGCACGCATTGTATTCTTCACCTGACATAATTAGGAACATTAAATCCAGACGTTTGAGATGGGCAAGACATGTACCACATATGGAAATGCAGAAGTGCATATAGAGTGTTAGTTGGTAGACCTGGTGGAAAAAGACCTTCAGAGATGCCGAGACGTAGATGAGAGGATAATATTGAAATGGATTTGAAGGAGGTGGGATATGATTCTAGGGATTGGATTAATCTTCCTCAGGATAGGGTCAGATGGCGGGCTTATGTGAGGGCGGCAATGAACTTCTGTGTTCCTTAAAGGCCATTTGTAAGTTATTATTATTACTATTATTATTATTATTATTATTATTATTATTATTATTATTATTATTATTATTATAAAAATAGGACATTTATCCTTTGAATAGGTGGAAAAATTCAAGTACCTTGGAGCAACAGCAACATATATAAATGACACTCGGGAGAAAAATTAAACGCAGAATAGGCCTAAATAAGGAAAATGCCTGCTATTATTCGGTTGAGAAGCTTTTGTCATCCAGTCTGCTCTTAAGAAAGCTGAAATTTATAATTTATAATTATATTCTGTATGGTTGTGAAACTTGGATTCTCACTTTGAGAGTGGAACAGAGGTTAAGCCTATTGGAGAGTAAGGTGCTTAGGAAAATATGTGGGGCTAAGAGGGTTGAAATTATAGAGAATGAAGAAAGTTACACAACGCAGACCTGCATGCATTGTATTCTTCACCTGACATAATTAGGAACATTAAATCCAGACATTTGAGATGGGCAAGGCATGAAGCACGTATGGATGAGACCAGAAATGCATAATGAGTATTCGTTGGTAGAGCTGAGGGAAAAAGACCTTCGGGAATGCCGAGACGTAGATGGGAGGATATGAATTTGAGGGAGGTGGGATATGATGGTAGGGACTGGATTAATCTTGCTCACGATAGGGACCGATGGCGGGCTTATGTGAGGGCGGCAATGAACCTCCGGGTTCCTTAAAACCGTAAGTAAGTAATTAAGTAACTTTCAGCTTTTTTTTAGAGAAGACTGAATGAGAAATGCTTCTGAACCGAATGATAATAATAATAATAACAATAATAATAATAATAATAATAATAGTAATAATGATAATAGTAATAATAATAATAGTAATAATAATAATAATAATAATAATCATAATAATAATTTGGTCAACATTTATTTTTGTTTGTTCTCGTGTGCTTTTCTCAGAGCATGTTGACAGAACAACGTCAGAAAGAAACTTTTCACATTAAGCATTTGATTAATGAGTTGACTGTGTACATTGCAAGTTTCACCTGTTCGTCTTGATACTTCATGATTGATATGGAAGTTAGCAGAAGAAAACTTCTAGCTGCTCTCAAGTACAGAGTATCGTAGTGGAATGTGACAACAGATTTATTTGTGTACACGACGTCATTCTTTCAATGCTGTGTTAAAAATAAGATTATTCTTTATTTTAAGCCATTTATAAACCCAAAAACGTATGTATAAATTATAAAAATAAAACAGAAAATAATTTTGCTGTAATGGAGTGATAGTAGAAAGAGAGCGTGAAGGAAAACTAGATTTCTAATAACCTCTCAGTTAATTTTAGACTATTATCCTTCAAAGCTATAAATGAAGATTAATTTTCTTTAAGCCTTAGTTATAACAATTGTTCTTATAACATTACATTCTATTATCATAAAATATGAATATAAGTCCTAGTAGAGAGAAAATTTCTTCTTAAGGGGATAGGATGGTATTTTTTGGTGAAAAATGAGTAAATTAAAACAAAATTCTTTAAAATACTCTGTGATATGTGTGGAATGCATAGCATAACATTTTGTGGGTATTTGTGCCCTTATCGGATGTTGAGTCGCCATTTCTAAACTTCCTGCATTATGGTTTTTTAAACCACTCGACCACTTTTATTGTTGTTTCCGGTAAATTAAATTTAAAAAAAATTCTTTAAATTAATCTGTGATATGTGTGGAATGCATTGCATGACATTTTGTGGGTACTTGTGCCCTTATCGGATGTTGAGACGTCATTTTTAAACTTCCTGAGCTATGGATTTTTAAATTACACGCCCACTTTTATCGGTTTCCAGTAACTTCATTTTTTTTTGCTACATTGCCAGACAAAAATGGATATAATTTCTGAACTATTAAAGATACATGCATGAAATTTAGAACATACATTCTTTAGACTATTAGGAAACGTTTCTCTGTAACAGAATTTTGTTAATTGATTTCATTTTAAAAATACGTTCGTTTGTTTGCAAGAAAGGAACTCAGAAAATTGTTACTAAATTTTAATTGTTTTATTTTACAAACGTAGGGACTAATATCAAAATTCTGTTACAGACAGTTTGTAGAACATGCTTTTGCTAATACATTGAATCTATCTTTAAAAACGGTTTAGATATATCGGCTTTAGTACAATCCTGCATTGGGTATATTTTTTTTTTCAAATTTTGGCCCCCAAATATATATATATATTTTTTTTTTCAAAATATTTGTATTTGGTTGAGTTCCTACAGCTATGAGCTCTCTACATACAATCTATTTAATCTCAGCCATTCTACGCGTTTCGACCTCTTTACTAATCTAATGGTTACGTCTATTTGATAGCTGGTTCGAAGGTTCGCTGGTTCAAATTCTACCGAGGGCGATTTTAATAGGCTATGAAGCTTCATTATGACTTTCTCTCTCGTCCACGTTAAATATCTGTCCTGAACAATTACTGCGATTGAAGACGTGATTAAATAAAATTACTGACATTGTCTTTAAGAAATATTGGGACTAAATAACCAAGAAGTGTAATGACAACAGCTATTGATATGACCTTCAAAAACGTACATTGTAAAGTACAATACGTAATATATTTTGTTCACATGGACTTCAAGAAGTTAAAAGGTCAAGAGAAAAGAAAAAAATCTACACTTCGAGTTACGATGACGATTAATGTAATAGCCTTCAATGGTATTTCTGTTCCTTTGACTATTCAGAATAAACATATGTAGGTGGTAATAAAACTTTCGGTTTTATAATACTTGAAAGTGCAATATACCTCTCTCTACTTTGTATTTTACGAGGCCATCTGACGTCGTTTTTTATTTTATTGTCTTCTTTGGTATATTTTGTGTTTTTATGACTGAACCGAATAGTTGAAGGTCTGGTTTCCTTTATTTCCTTATGCATTTCCTTAAACATCTTAAGAAACACGTGAACACAATATTTATATTTTTTTTTTTTAAGTCTCACATACGAATCGGAAATGTATAGCTATTCTTACGGATTTTGTCGGTTATGAAAACTGATGGTCTATACAGGATGTTTCCGAGGTGGTGTTAGAAACTTTCAGGGATGATGGCGAAGGGCACATGTATCAATTTGAGATAAGGAACCATGTCCGGAAATGACCGAGTCGAAAGTTATAAGCAAAAATAGTTGTGTGGAAATGGAATTGTAATTTGGCACCACGTGTCTTCCTTCCCTTAACCTTTGGAACAGTCGTGGAAAAATGGTATGGACCGGATGTGTCCTACGTGGGTACTTATACCGATACAATCTGTGAGCTTGTCTACTGTTCCCATTGGCTCATCCGTATTCGAAAATCATGTCTGCATATTCCGCTCTCGTGTACTCCTCCATTTCACTAGGACTGATCGACTGGACACTGCAACTTGTACACATGCACTGCTGTCTACAGACGTGCATATCAGGACCGACCATGTCCGTTACACATTACGCTATCTGCATTGCTTTAGTGTAGATTCCTGTCCCCACCCCTCAGACAGCGCACTGAATGGAATGCTTGAAGTAGACAACGTAAACAACATCAGATGAATACAGTATGTGTAAGATGTACAGATAAATACACATAAATGAGGTGTACAGAGAAATAAAATTATTTCATTTCCACACAACTATTTTTGCTTGTAACTTTCGACTCAATCATTTCCGACATGTGCCCTTCGCCATCATCCCTGAAAGTTTGTAACACCACCTCGGAAAGACCCTGTATTTGTGACATAGTTTATTACAGATCCATTAATAACGTATGCCTTGAAAACGTTTATTCACAAAGCATTTCTCAGTGACAATGTCCCAGCATAGTTTTTTTTTTCGGTCAATTAGATTGTAAATAAATGGAAAATTGTCAGTTCAAATACTTTTTTTTTCTAAAACAAAAAGAATAAAGTGTAGTATAGATTATGAAAAAATCAATCAGTGCAATTCGAACACTATTTCATGCAAATTTCCTAGCATGTACGCTTATAATTACATCAAAATCACCATCATCACATCATCATCATCAGTAGACGTTTCCACTCAGTTGTGGATCGTCTCAGAATGTATCCTACTCCACAAAGTCTGTCTTGCCACAATTCATCATTTTGAATTATTTCCCAATTATGGCCTCTCTTTTTTTAAATCTATTCGTAAATATATGTGCTTAATGTAAATATGCATACCAATTTACAGCTATATACATGAAAACTCCGTACATATACACAAACGTACAGTACCAGAAAAAAAAAACTAATGAGTGTTTCTTGATGACAATCTTGAATGTAGCAACGCGAGGAGTCAGTATCGATACTTAATACAAGACAGAAATAATCATACGTCGTTCTTGAATGTCATAGACTCACTTACAAAATAGAAGACGTGAGAAATTCGGCACTAGTTCTGTAATGTTCGAACGTGAGAAAGGCAATCAAGGGATTAAAAACTTTGTCTTATTTCATATGAAAAACTAATCGCGAGATCTATGCTAAAATTCTTAAGCGGTTAAAACATGAAGAGAGGACAGCAAATATGTTTGTAACGAGGTGGAACAAACGCGACAGACCTTCTGGAGAGTCAACATCGGCGAATATCGAACTTCCCCATACTCGACAAACTTGAACCGAACATAGGGCCTGTAATGCAAAACGTTATTAGGCACTTCTTTAATTTGGCACTAAATAATCTTATGTTTTGAGTTTGATTTTTTAAATCTTTAGGGAGGCTATTTTTTATTTATTTATTTATCTATCTATTTATCTATTTATTTATGTAATTATTTATTTAATTAATTATTTGTTTATTCAATCATAACTAGATAGCTAGCTAGTGAGTACAAATTAAATAATTTATAAAACAAAAATGTTTCTAGCCACTACCATAAGAGCCAGGCTAGTGTACGATGTGGTCTTAACCAATAATATAACATAAAATTTGCAAGGATAGTTCACTAAATGCAATAAGTAACTTAATTCAAACAATAAATAACACACAAGAGTAGAAGAAAGAGAAAAAGAGAGAAACATACACATTTAATATAAATTGACAATCAGACAGAAATAAAAAGTAAAAAATATGCACATTTGTTAATATTATATATCATAAATTATTTTAAAAGCTTCAATTTTAAAATATTTCAAATTTGGAAAACGGTTTGTAATTTTATTATAAAGTCTTGGGCCGAAACTAGCATCATGTTTAAGAGCTGCACTTGTATGACATTTAGGCTCAATTAATGGGAAAGTAGACTTTTGTCTTCGAGTACGATATTCATTTCGATTAGATTTATGTTTTTTTTTATTTCTGTGGTAGTAAGTTAGTAAACCATATTTATAGATTTCTTCAATAGTTAATACATTAAAATCTGTATAAATTAAATTTGTTGGGTAATCCAAATTTTTGGTCAGACAGATTTTTATTAATCTTCCGTGTAATAAAATTAATGGATTAAGTAAACATGATGCTACTCCACCCCAATTTATTATACCATATTGTATTAATGAGTGTACCAAATCTAAAAATATTAATCTCAATGCCTCTTTAGTGATAAAATTTCGAAATATTATGAATTTATAAATTGTCTTTCTTATAGCCTACTTGTAGACATGAAATCCATTTGTTTATCCCAACGTAAATATTGGTCTATAATAATTCCTAAATATTTAACTTGTGTGGAAGGTGTTAGGTGTGGGCAATTACAATAATTATTTGTTAATTGATTACATGAAATATCATGTATTACTAAGTGATAATTATTCATGGGTGGAGGTATTAAAAATGTTTACTGCCATATAACGTACTTCTTTTTTATTGTACGATCTCGAAGTTTTCCCCGAAGTGTAAGGCGAATATCAGGTAATAACATGGCGAATCCTCGGCCTCACATCGCGAAATACCATCTCTCTATCAGCAATTCCATCGACGTTACAACGATAAAAAACTTAGTAGCTGATACAGTGGTTTAGTAACCTATTAAAAATTTATACAGTTCCATATCCTGTTTAAATTTATGGCATTTAACATTCTTGTTGATCTATGTAAAGATTAATTTTTGGTCCTACAGAATATATCTGTAATGGCAACAATGAATATGAGAGGAGAAAAATTCGCTCCGGCGCCGAGGATCGAAGCCGGGTCATTGGTTCTACGTACCAAGTGCTCTAACCACTGAACTACGCCGAAGTTCAATCCACAGCACTGGACCGATTTTTCTCCTCTAATAATTAATCATTGTTACCATAATAAATATATTCTGTAGGACCAAAAGTTCATCTTTACGTAGATTCTCCGCCCAACAGTGCATATTGCTGTGGAATCCCGGCCACCAAGTCACTCAATTGAGTGCGCTCCTTGTATAATGGCAGTTGACTCAATAAATGTCGACATATATGTCGAACTTGAAGTCAGGCCACAAAAGGAAAAAAAAAAAAACACTAGAGGAGAGGGATTCGGTCCGGTGCTGTGGATTGAACTTCGGCGTAGTTTAGTGGTTAGAGCACTTGGTAAGTAGAACCAAGGTCCTGGGCCCGATCCCCGATGCCGGCGCGAATTTTTTTCCTCTGATAATCATTCTTGTTGATGTTAAATTTCCCAAAAGTTGTTAAAAATAGGCTAATAAAAGTGTTCATCTGTAATAGTAATATGCGTTACAAGAGCGGTATGTTGAAGTTTTCATGTTCGAGGAAAAGTTTGAAAAAGCGAAACGTAGTTTAGCTTTTTTAATTTCCGAGAATTGAAAGAAAACATACTGCTCGTGTATCGTACATTACTTTGTGTGAAGATAGTTTATTACATACCTGAAAGAGGAATTTCTAATTAGTTGCAATGAAATCTCCATCTTGGTTTCTGTTTAATGACGGCAAATTTGGAAAACAAAAATATCTATCTTCAACATTGTTGCTTTAAAATGTTTTCTGTGTTTACTATACTTCAGCAGGCCGTGATATACGTCTGTCTTTTTTTTTCCCCCAGTCTATGATGACTCTGGAATCTTGTTGATTTTTTCACGGCTTCCTTATTGTTACTTGCATCACGAATGCAGTAACTTTATTGGAGTTGTAGAGTTTACTTAATTTTTGCAAATATTTAAAAACAATAATTAATAGTGCAATTTAGGTGAAATTGCAGTGGTAAGTTTCTAATTTATAATTATTACTATATTGAACGTCTCTAAAAATAATATGTTAAAAGCCTAAAGCAGTAAAATCAAAATGTCACTTAAGCGGTAAGAAGAGGGAAATTGTTATGTGTGTTAGGTTGGGAATACTGAATGTGGAATTTTAGACTTTCCTCGGATTGGTTTTGTGCGGAAACCAAGCAAATACCCACGATCTCGCACAAAAGACTTTAAAAAGAACTAATGATTACGTTACTATGGTAACACTGTATCTTAGAGTTGCTATCATAGATACATAACGAGTTGGATGCAGTTCTGTATGTGACAGACTGTCATGTTCAAAACATACCCAAGGGATGTGAGAGTCAATTTCGTGACGAGGGTTAATGCTATTCGTCCGGACATGGTAAAGCTAGTGAGGGTTGCGGCTTGGATATGGGAAAGCATCGCCTTGACCCCAGGCAAGCAGACAACCCGCTCGCCAGACGGCGACATGCAAAGTCCGCTCGGAGCAACAGATGAGATGGATAATGGGCTGGCAATACGATTCGGCAGATTTCCTTAAACGCTTTTATGGCCGTCTTTATCTGCCAGTTTGAAGAAAACCGATCTTTCACGATTCCCGCATAAGCTATGCACGGAACTTACAGACAAGAGATGACAGACGAGGAAAAGTTCCGAATGTACAGAGTAGCTGATTTAAGCTGTTCATTTTTGCTTAGGCAGCCCAAATAATAGTAGAGACATGGGGGTAGTTATTTAATGGTTTCGTAACGGAATCAGGTGTGGGTCACTGACATCATCACGTGAATGTTAGGAATATTAGTCTTCGTATGATAATTTTATATAAAAGATGTGCTGTGAATCTGTTACGTTAATTCTTTATTTTCTTTCTCCTTTTCAACGTTTATTCCAGTCTTTGGTAACGTTTTATCGAGTTATTTGCTCTTCTTATACTTTCTATTACATCGTTTTATTAATACGCAAGTTATATTGACTCCTTTGAATTACTTTATTTGTTTTGCTTCATTATTGATTAAAATGTGTCTCAGTGAAACGTACAGCAGACTCCGTATAGGTCAGTTTCTGTCAGATGCGTTTCCAATTCACTGTGGGCTAAAGCAAGGAGATGCACTGTCACCTTTACTTTTTAACTTTGCTCTAGACTATGCCATTAGGAAAGTCCAGGATAACAGAGACGGTTTGGAATTGAACGGGTTACATCATGTGGATGACGTGAATATGTTAGGAGAAAATGCACAAACGATTAGGGAAAACACGGAAATTTTACTTGAAGCAAGTAAAGAAATAGGTTTGGAAGTAAATCCCGAAAAGACAAAGTATATGATTATGTCTCGTGATCAGAATATTGTACGAAATTGAAATATAAAAATTGGAAATTTATCCTTCGAAGAGGTAGAAAAATTCAAACACCTGGGAGAAACAGTAACAAATATAAATGATACTCGGGAGGAAACTAAACACAGAATAAATATGGGAAATGCGTGTTATTATTCGGTTGAGAAGCTCTTATCTTCCAGTCTGTTGTCAAAAAATCTTAAAGTTAGAATTTATAAAACAGTTGTTCTTTATGGTTGTGAAACTTGGACTCACACTTTGAGAGAGGAAAATAGGTTAAGGGTGTTTGAGAATAAGATGGTTAGGAAAATATTTGGGGCTAAGAGGGATGAAGTTACAGGAGAATGGATAAAGTTCCACAACGCAGAACTGCACGCATTGTATTCTTCATCTGACATAATTAGGAACATTAAATCCAGACGTTTGAGATGGGCAGGGCATGTAGCACGTATGGGCGAATCCAGAAATGCATACAGTGTTAGTTGGGATGCCGGAGGGAAAAAGACCTTTGGGGAGGCCGAGACGTAGAAGGGAAGATAATATTAAAATGGATTTGAGGTAGGTGGGATATGATGGTAGAGACTGGATTAATCTTGCTCAGGATACGGACCAATGGAGGGCTTATGTGAGGGCGGCAATGAACCTCCAGGTTCCTTAAAAGCTAGTAAGTAAGTATAGCAGAAGGACAGTGTTTTACACAGACTAATTTTCTTTATTGTACAAGATACAATAATGGAGGAAAAAAAATTTGAATAGTTCCAAAATTTTACTGCTGTAAGCTGTACCTAACCCTTAAGTTTAATGAATAATGTTGATATCTGAACTTAAGTGTGGAAAAACCTGTTTGCGATATGGAAATCCTTGGTGAAGAAATGTAGCAATTGGTTAAATTTGGTTGTAACGAATGACTTCTCTCTGTTTCTCCCTCTCATTTGACAATTGGTGTGATTGGTCAGTACTTCAAACTGCATGATCGCAGTGTTAGAACGTGTTGATACGCAAAGTGGGGCGTCCTCTACCCACCCACTTCCTGATTGGCTTGTTTTTGTTTAATCACATACGCTTTTACTCGTCCGATGTCACTGATGACGTAAAGGCAATGAAATTTAATCACTGTGCAACGAAGCCAAAAATAGATTGAAACTCGAGCTTTCCAGGTTACCGGGTATTTGTACGCTACTCCTTTCAACATCACTTAACCTGCAAAGTTAGCCGTTCAGTATGTTTGAGCCTTCTTTGGTATTAGAGTTAACTGATCAGAACGAAGTTTCAGTATTTTAAATTTTTCTTCTCCCTACAAAATCTCAAAATACGTGAAGACGGTATCTTTCAAAATCTGTCGTCCTATCATCTCTTTGAAGTTGGAAATACGTTAATATTAAGTTCATCGTAAAAAAAAGAAACCTTACTTACTTACTGGCTTTTAAAGATCTCGGAGATACATTCCCGCCCTCACATAAGCCTCGTCATTGGTCTCTATCCTGAGCAAGATCAATCCAGTCTCTATCATATCCCACCTCCCTCAAATCCATTTTAATATTATCTTCCCATCTACGTCTTGGCCTCCCTAAAGGTCTTTTTCCCTCCGGCCTCCCAACTAACACTCTATATTTATTTATTTATTGTTTTGCTTATAATTATAACATAACATATATTATAAATTATATAAAAAAAACTTTAGCTCGCCCCTGAAAGAGTAGAACTCGTGCTCAGGGGCGGATTCCTGAATTGAAATCAATAAGTATACAATACAATTTGTCTTATGTCTACTATGCAATTATAGTACTGTATATAAAGTTAAATTTACAATTTTTCAATTTTTATAAAATCCATACATAACTTTTTAAATTTAATACTAGAACTATTAGAATTGACAAGATTAGGATATTTAAATATAAATTTGTTATATATTCTTGGGCCTAAATTACTACTATGATTAAATATATGCATTTCTCTATTCACCCATACGTGCTACAAGCCCTGCCTATCTGAAACGTCTGGATTTAATGTTCCTAATTATGTCAGGTCCTAGCATTACCCTCCCTTTTATACGGAAGCGAGATTTGGATATTAAAGAAAAAAGACATGAACAGAATCAAAGCAACGGAAATGAAATTTGTCAGGAGGACAGCAGGATATACTCTTCTAGACCGAAAAAGGAATGAAGAAATTTTAGAACAATTAGAAGTAGAGTCAGTAGAAGAAAAAATCAGCAGATACAAATTCAATTGACTAGATCATGTAAGAAGAATGGAAAATTCAAGAATCCCAAAAATTATGATGCAGTATAAACCTAGAGGACATCGTCGACCAGGAAGACCTTTTAAAAGACTGCTAGATGGGGCCGAAACAGGTCTACAGAGGCTAATTCGTGAAGGATGATGATGATGATGATGATGATGATGATGTTGATGAATTATGTCAGGTGAAGAATACAAGGCGTGCAGTTCTGCGTTGTGTAACTTTCTCCATTCTCTTGTAACTTCATCCCTCTTAGCCCCAAATATTTTCCTAAGAACCTTATTCTCAAACACCCTTAATCTCTGTCCCTATCTCAGAGTGCGAGACCAAGTTTCACAACCATAAAGAACAAGCGGTAAAATAACTGTTTTATAAATTCTAACTTTCCCATTTTTTGACAGCAGACTAGATGACAAAAGCTTCTCAACCGAATAATAACACGCATTTGCCATATTTATTCTGTGTTTAATTTCCTCCCGAGTGTCATTTATGTTTGTTACTGTTGCTCCAAGATATTTGAATTTTTCAATCTCTTCGAAGGATTTAATTTTTTATTAGGTTATTTTACGACGCTGTATCAACATCTCAGGTTATTTAGCGTCTGAATGAGATGAAGGTGATAATGACGGTTAAAAGAGTCCGAGGTTCAGCACCGAAAGTTACCCAGCATTTGTTCTTATTAAGTTGAGGGAAAACCCCGGAAAAAACCTCAACCAGGTAACTTGCCCCGACTGAGATTCGAACCCGGACCACCTGGTTTCGCGGTCAGACGCGCTGACCGTTACTCCACAGGTGTGGAGTCTTCGAAGGATAAATCTCAAATTGTTATATTCCCATTTCGCACAATATTCTGGTCACGAGATATAATCATATACTTTTCCTTTTCGGGATTTACTTCCAAACCGATCGCTTTACTTGCTTCAAGTAAAATTCCCGTGTTTTCCCTAATCGTTTGTGGATTTTCTCCTAACATATTCATGTCATCCGCATAGACAAGAAGCTGACGTAACCCGTTCAATTCCAAACCTTTTCTGTTATCATGAACTTTCCTAATGGCATATTCTAGAGCGAAGTTAAAAAGTAAAGGTGATAGTGCGTCTCCTTGCTTTAGCCGCAGTGAATTGGAAAAGCATCAGATAGAATTTATTATTATTATTATTATTATTATTATTATTATTATTATTATTATTATTATTATTATTATTTAGTGAAGCATATAGTTGATTAAGCATGCTTACTATGAGTATGGCTATAATGAACTCTTCTGCAGACGTGGACTGTATTCAAAACCAGTTACGCCTTGTGATGATCCGTCGTAAATCCTTAGCCTGATAATCACTTGTGACGCTCAAACGGTAGCTGTTATGATGCTCGTCTGCGTGTGCGTTTGTGGTTTCTAAAACTGTCGCCTCGTCATTTGATGAATGTGATTGCGTCCGGCAAGCTAATCAGTCATGCCGTGTGTCGTATTTACATGCAGTCAGTCAATTATTCCACCTGTAGGCCAGTTGCACAATCAAAATTTCTCTTTCCATCTTGTGACACTGACACCCGTTTACAATGTCAATGGTTGTATTTATGCTGCTCGATACACAACATTATATGCCTAATAGATATTTGACGTTTAAACATATAGTTTTTATTTCACCGACACGTAAAAAAAATGTAAAAAATGAAAACTGTAACAAAAATCACATTATCTTCTAAACCTTGTGATAATCGGGGGTTTTAAACCTACCTCTGCGGTATTTGATCATGTACAGCAGCCGTGGCGAGAATGCGACTCGCGAGGACATTGTGGCTCGCAGTGAGAGCTATGCATTCTCTTGCTTCTAACCTCCCCCAACCCCCACCCTCTCACTCACTGGAGTCAAACTCCGTTTCATTTGTATTTGTCTATGACCTGGGAGTGGCATATGTCTCTCTCGAAACCATGTACCTCTACAAAAACGAAAGTTTCAAGTAGGATGGGAGGACGCATTTTTTTTTTTTTTTTTGCATTATACTACATGTTACTCATGAAACATTAAAATTTAGGTGTTAATAGTAATAATAATAATAATAATAATAATAATAATAATAATAATATCATCATCTCTGTACATCGAACCTTTTTCAGCAGATGTACGGATAATGCGGTTAGCTCTTCAATTTGAACTCACTGATTTACTATGTGATGTCAAATGAAAGCTAGATGTAAGGCTTGACAAATGTTGAACTTTCAAATCTTTCCCAAAAAATAAATATCCGAAGCTTCGTTCTTTCGCTTGCTCTGTTGAAGCCATGTTCGCTACAACTTACGTTTGTGAAAAATTATTTTCAACAATGAAAATAGGAAAAACCAAATTTAGATCACGACTGACAGACAAATACCTTCGTGATCAACTACGACTGGCAGTAAGTGACATAATTCCTGATTTTTAAACTTTGTCGCAGAGTCATTCTGAAGACAGTTAATTTTAGGTTGTGCTGTTGTTCATTCCTTTCTTCGTTACATGTACTAAACCTAGTTTGTAACCTTATACTCTATAAAATTATATTTAAGTGCTTGACGTAAGGAAAATGAAAATCCGTTAATAAGTCAGACAGTTGTTTCATTTCCCCTTCGGGTGTCCGCCACCCTCAATAGGTGCTATGCACGTTGCAGGTTACACAGTGGCTCGGCGCACAACTACATTTTCGCCACCGCTGATGTACAGGGAACCAAATGTTGGCACGGTTTATATAGCACGTGTTGCATAGAAGATTTTTAGACAGCTATTTTGAAATAGTTATTTTAGTAAAGAAAATTAAAATACCAGTAATATTTTTATAGCTCTAATACGACATTCTGTATCCAATTGCTATAGGCCTACTGGTTGCTAGGGAGTTGCTTACAAAATAATGAATTTAACGATATTAGTATAAAAACGTGTTATTGAACGTGAAGCTTATTGAAAGTAGTCTTATTTGAGGACCCTGCAGTCCTCTATTGAATACTGTGTATGCTATGACTTTGTGTAACCATCACGTAAATACTATTAATGGAGAAAATTTGTTCCGGCACTGGGAATCGAACCCAGAACCCATCAGCTTGGAGTTCTGCGTTCTCTTAATCAATTGAGCTATGCCGGGATTCGGCTGAACTCTCCTCCTTCGTTTTCATCAATGATCTACTGCCTCCATTTTATAATACTGTACATGTCATGTATACAGAAGCACATATTTCAATGACTTGATGGCCATTCTCAACAACAGTTTTAGATCGCTGTTAACACACTATATTCTTAATGAGGACCTCGCCGTTCTCTATTGAATATTGTCTATGCCATGGCTTTTTGTAGTCATCATGTAAATATATTATTGGAGAAAAATTCGTTCCGGCACTGGGAATCGAAACCAGGCCGCCTTAATTTCGCGCTCTGAGTGCTCTTAACCAACTGAGATTGGCTGGGATCCGATCCAAGTTGTTTTTATGAGTAACTGATAAGATTGTCTTGAAAAATGGATGATTCAGAAAAAATTGGTACAGTGAAACCTGTTCAAGACGGAAGTGACATGGTCCTAATTTTTTTTCCGTTGTGGACAGGTTTCCGTATTATTCAGGTGTGACATTAAAATGGAATATTTTGTCATTCATATACATGAAAAACAAAATGGTTTACCGCAAACTGCAAGAAGTACAAAATATTCCATTTAACAATCATCACATTAAATCAGCTTTCTGTCGCTCATTACGTTGGTGAATCATCTTGATTAAAATCTCATTTTCTGTATAAATATTATCGTAACTCACTCATTAGTCATTAAACATTACTAAAGTTTACTAATCTCATTCTATTTAATATCTAACACTATACTCTAATACTGCACTGCATATCACTGCACATTATTAATTAACTGGACTAGGAGCCATCTATTAGAAGCCTTGAATTCTGGTTTATTTAATTTCTTTCCCAGTTCAATAGCTTGCTTTGCAGAATAGATCCAGAAATTGGCTTGTTCTTTGAAAGGTCATGAAGAACCCACTCCCACAACAGTTAATTTATTTCCACATAAACAGTTGCTTTCTGATTCCTTTTGTGTTACCAATATTGGCCGGACACCACTCACTCATTATTATCTTTATTTTTTAAAGTGTCACACCTGAGTTTTCCACAACTGTACTGTACTGTAATATTTTATTTCACATAGACTTTGTTTCTAATTTTCCTTTATCTCGATAACTTTTACTTCATCACTTAATGTTAATGCCACATTTTATGAAACTTTTTTTTTAACCTGGAAATCACTACACTTGCGCTCTGTTTAGCTACGACAGTATACGGGTGTGACGCATTGAAAATCTTTGAAGGGACTCGTCTGCCTAGTCAACAGAGTAATAAAATTTGACCGACAGGCCAACACCACCCTCGTACCCTCTAGAATTTTGCAAAGAAAACTTGTTTTTATCTTAGTGACCTACATATTATTTCGTATATTCCTTGAAATTACACGCTGTTTCAAAATATAGTTACAAAATATAGTGTGTCCAAAATATTGTTTCCGTTTTGAACAGTAGCAGACAGTTTCCGTTTCCGCGTTGGACAGTTTCCGTTTTATTCAGGAAAAATTACACATAATACATACAAATTTCGCCGGGACCAATAAATTGTTCCGAAATAGACAGGATTCCGGATTATTCAGGTTCCGATTTGAACAGGTTTCACTGTATTAGAAATCCTTCAGAAGCTGCCCTGTCTACGCTGATCCCAAATTTTTGTATTTTTAAATCTTATATCGCAGATAGATTTTATGCTACCGCTTTTCATTATGTTTGCAGTTTTTCAAGAGATATTTCGTTCTGACATTATGTAAGATACCGTCTGAAATGAGTTTATGTGTAGTTAAAACTTTGTGAATCACCGTATACATACAAAGTGCACTCCTTTCAGTCAATATTGTAAATACTCTTTTTTTTTTTTGCCCTGCATAAATTCCAATAGTATAAGCGTGAAGATCGTATCACATATATTTTTTCTCTCTTTCATCAACATGGAACGTAAAAAAAAAAGACGATTTGTAAAATGTGTGCACACAAGTATGAGTTGGAATTTTATTCTGTTTCGTCTGTATCGACTATTAGTAAGCGATGGCGTCCTCCGAAATTATTGAAAATCATTGAAGTAGAGAAACGTGGCAATTCAATTCAACAACATATTCGTCGTGCAAAGTCCAAACCGCGCGAGCTAGAATAAGCTCCTTGCTTGCCTTCAATCAAAGCAGCGCTTGTGTTACACACAAAGCACACTTTTGTGGCTCGAAAAATATTGTGCGGGAAAATATTCCAAGAACTGAGTAAATGTAATAGAATAGTCTATTTCAGAAGTCTGCTGTAAAGCACCGATATGAATTACATTATATAAATACTAGCTGTGATCATATCGATAAGGGCTTTTTTTTATTTTTGAAGAAGGAAAACCAGTGAAAGACAAAGCTATAAGTACTTGAACAGGTGTCAGTGTTAAATTTTTTCAGGATTTTATGGCACTTACTCACGAGATTAAAGGCGCAGTCACAATGAAAATTAAACATAACGTAAGCGTTAACTCAAGAATGTAAACGTACCGTAAAATAAAAAAAAAAATCATAGCATCATTCATGATGGAAACATAAACATAACCGCAAAGATAACTTGGTAACCATGGAAACATAACAACGACGTCATTTCTTCGTATTCTGTTCTATCACAGTCTAGTATATAGTCACGAAGCTCAATACGTAGGGAATATGCATCAATAGATAGTTGCTAACCACTAGGATCGCTACTATCGCCTCATCACAGACAATGTGAAATAGTACCGGCACAGTTTATTGTTCCTAGCACTCTCATCACCTCAAGCTTCGTGACTGTATGTACTAGACTGTGATTGTATACTTCAGCGCTCTACGATTGTGTAACCTATTTCCAAATCACATAAGCATAAACATTAAAGTTTGTTTTTTGCTTACTTTCATGTTAACCTGTTAACGTCTAAAAGTAATGTTTATGTCAGTGTTTATGTGAATAATTTTCAATGATCTCATTTGATAACCTGACCGCAAACTTCTGTGTTTATTTTGCGTTGATGTTCAATTTTCGTTGTGAATGGGCCTATACCGTCATTCACGATGGGAACATGAACATAACCTCAAATATACTTGGTAACTATGGAAACAAAACAACGACGTCATTTCTTCATATTCTGTTGTATATTTCGGCGCTCTACGATTGTGTATTGTTTCTAAATCACGTAATCATAAACATGAAAGTTTGGAGTTTGCAAACTTTCATGTTTTGTCTAGCGGATGCCCTACACCATGACACCACGGCGAGGGAGTTAAATAATAATAATAATAATAATAATAATAATAATAATAATAATAATAATAATTACATAGCAATAGAAATTTTGGGTCAGTAAAGAATTGTTTAGCCTTTAATCTTAACTTTCTTGAGTCTAACCCTTAACGTTTCATATGATATTAATGACCAGAAATAATACATTTATTATTATTATTATTATCATTAGGGCTAGGATTTTGATGAAATTGCACTTTTTTCAAGTAAGCCAGAAACATAGCCGCTTTAGTATTTATATGTTATGTGATAAACTGAGTGTTTTAAGACATATTTCTTAGGACTTTTTTTTTTGCATTTTTTTGCCTGTTTCAACTCATAATAGCATCTTTTGTGTTATTCGGACATTTTTTAGGCATTTTCATTTAACTTGGCCACAAATCCCCATTATTAATATAAAATAATGTCCGTTTTCTTTGATATTTTTTCTACATATTTTGTCCATTAATACCCATTATTTTTTACTTGGTTGTTTAACGACGCTGTATCAACTACTAGGTTATTTAGCGTCGAGATTGGTGATAGCAAGATGATATTTGGCGAGATGAGGCCAAGGATTCGCCATAAATTACCTGACATTTGCCTTACGGTTGGGAAAAACCTCGGAAAAAACTCAACTAGATAATCAGCCCAATCGGGAATCGAACCCGCGCCCGAGCGCAACTCCGGATCGGCAGGCAAGGGCCTTAACCGACCGAGCTACGCCAGTGGCTAATACCCATTATTTTGTATAATATTTTAATCGTTTTTCTACACAATTGCCCTTTTAACGTAGTACACCCCATGTAATGAATCAGTCCAACCATCCCTTCAATATAGACTCCTCTATACCTGCTAGTTCCGGATAAGAGTGGCCTTGTGATGGGCTACATGGAAACTACATCAGGTAAAATAATTAATTAAAGTGTACCACTTAGAAAAAAAATATGTAAAATTAAATAAACTTAAATGTTGGTACTAGAATTTAATTTAATTACTAGTCTAAATATTAAGTAGCACAAAACTCCTTTTCCTACTAAGCCAATTTTAGAATGTAAGATCAATTTTTAGGGCATTTTTAAGGGCATTTTGAAAGATTTTTAGGTTTATAAATGCATTGTTTTTAGGACATTTGTTCATGATTTAGAGGTCATCAAAATCCTAGCCCTAATTATCATCATTATCTCTATCACTATTAGAGGAATTGAATCTTGGAGTACATTCCAAACGCCAATGGAATTTTTACTTTAATTTGTTCATACTCTATATCTTGTTTCGCGCAATGGAAATCCCACTGAACTTCCAGCATCGAAGAATGCATCTGCAACACGGCATTCACTAACAAATTCAAAGAAATGGAGACGCCTGCTTATAGCAGATACTGTGACACGTACAGTAACTTCTCATTTTACATTTTACTAAGAGTATTAAATGTGAGCAACGAAGAATAAATATGGGAAATGGGTGTTGTTATTCGGTTGAGAAGCTCTTATCATCCAGTCTGCTGTCCAAAAATCTGAAAGTTAGAATTTATAAAACAGTTATATTACCGGTTGTTCTGTATGGTTGTGAAACTTGGACTCTCACTCTGAAAGAGGAACATAGGTTAAGGGTGTTTGAGAATAATAATAATAATAATAATAATAATAATAATAATAATAATAATAATAATAATAATAATAATAATAATAATGTTTTATTTTCCCTGGCAAAGTTAAGGCCATAAGGCCTTCTCTTCCACTCAACCAGCCTTAATCAATACAATACATAAATTTAATTTACAAATATTTACACTACACTTAAAAGGTTCTCCAACAATATTCTTCACTACACATTTATTTAAATTTAGATAAATCTATAAGGTAAAGTAGTAACTTAATTTATGAGCTCATTTAATTCAATGAATTATAATTAATTTAATATTTGAGATAGCTAGTAAAATGATGAAAATTAATTTAATATAAGGTTACTAGGACTATGTTACAGGGAGAATATATATATTTCTATTTCTATAATGAGAATATTAATGTAATTGCCATTAGAATAAGGTGCTTAGGAAAATATTTGGGGCTAAACGGGGTGAATTTACAGGAGAATGGAGAAAGTTACACAACACAGAACTGCACGGTGCACGCATTGTATTCTTCACCTGACATAATTAGGAACATTAAATCCAGACGTTTGAGATGGGCAGGGCATGTAGCACGTATGGGCGAATCCAGAAATGCATATAGAGTTGGGAGACCGGAGGGAGACGTAGTTGAGAAGATAATATTAAAATGGATTTGAGAGAGGTGGGGTGTGATGATAGAGACTGGATTAATCTTGCACAGGATAGGGACCGATGGCGGGCTTATGTGAGGGCGGCAATGAACCTTCGGGTTCCTTAAAAGCCATTTGTAAGTAAGTAAGTATTAAATGTGAGCAGCTGATTTCAAAACTGTTCTTTTCCACAACTAAAAGAAAGACAGTTTTCATCTGATTATGTTAGTGTTGGTACACATGCATCTAGAATGTGATAATTTGTGTCAAAAAGATTTCTTTTCTATATTATCTTTGCTGTGAAATACGAGTGCTGCTGGAAAAACTCTCTTTTCAAACTCCCTGTATTCAGCAGAACTTCCCTTTTCCATGTAAGTAGTTTTGTAACCAAAGACTCCTTTTCCTATACTTGTTGTAAGACCTATGTCATTTATGTAACACTGAAAATCTGGCAGTGCGAACACAAAACAAAGACATTCAAGTGTAGGACTCTAGGGATGTAAGATATTCGGCGCTTCTAGCCCTATTTTATGCAAATTCAGTTAAAGTAGATCAAGATTGTAGGATTTTGAAGTATACTTCCCAGAGCGTTCCACAGACAACATTTCGGCCAAAAAGACCAAACAGTTCCCCTTAGAAAACAAGTAGTGTAAAGTTGCCTAATTCCGTGATACCCCTAATTCCGTGATAGGTTTTTTTTTTTTTCACTGAATGTCACGGGATTGCGTATCTTGCTAGGAAGATCACTGGTACATCAAAAGTAGGCGAAAGATTCACTATTTTGAGAAAGATGTCTGGCGCTATTGTCGAAAGACTAAGTTTTGACTGACAGTCAATTTTTAAAAAGTAGCACGAAATTAGGAGTATCACGGAATTAGGCAACTTTACCCTACTACGTACGTCAAAACTAACAAGGGCTAATACAGAGTGTTAAAACCTTGTCTTATTTTGGGGATATCCAGATACCTTTTCCGAAAACATTTAAGCACTGGACTTTATTCTAAAGAAAACAGGGATGGTTAAAGATCCTCTAAAGTAGATAAATGCAGTTAAAGAGTTCAGTAAGAAATTACAGAACATCATACTTACAACTTACTTACAAATGTCTTTCAAGGAGCTCGCAGGTTCATTACCGCCCTCAAATAAGCCCTCCAGCGGTCCCTATCCTATGCAAGATTAATCCACTCTTTATCATCATATCCCATCTCCCTCAAATCCATTTTAATACTATCCTCCCATCTACGTCTCTGCCTCCCCAAAGGTCTTTTTCCTTCCTGCCTCCCAACTTACACTTTATATGCATCTCAAACGTCTGGATTTAATGTTCCTAATTATGTCAGGTGAAGAATGCAATGCGTGCAGTTCTGCGTTGTGTAACTTTCTCCATTCTCCTGTAAATTCATCCCTTTTAGCCCCAAATATTTTCCTAAGAACCTTATTCTCAAACACTCTTAATCTCTGTTCCTCTCTCAAAGTGAGAGTCCAAGTTTGACAGCCATACTGAACAACCGATAATATAACTGTTTCATAAATTCTAACTTTCAGATTTTTTGACAGCAGACTAGATGACAAAAGCTTCTCAACTGAATAATAAGCATTTCCCATATTTACTCTGTGTTTAATTTCCTCCCAAGTATCATTTATATTTGTTACTGTTGCTCCAATATATTTGAATTTTTCAATCTCTTCGAAGGATAAATCTCCAATTTTTATATTTCCATTTCGTACAATATTCTGGTCACGAGACATAATTCAACCGTGAAATAAAATTATCAATCAAAACGGTGCAACCATCTCTGTTATTCTACTCCAAAAGGATTACTATCATAGAAATCAACTGGAAAAGTTGTGGCTTCAGTTTTTGCGATGAAGAAACAATTACTATGGTTTATTTCCTGGAGGCGTGACTATCAATGCTGAATATTATTCTGGACTTTTATGGTGGCAATGAAAAGAACTGAAGCTTGAGAGGAGAGGAAAGCTGATCGAATGAGTCATCCTTTAACAGATCGTTTCAACTCAAGTGACATGACAAGACTGTAGGTTTGATCTAATGCGTAATGATAATATTCACAAGATTTGACACCATCAGACTATGCTCTGTTTCCACACTTCAAACAGGTCTTCAAAGGAAGGAGATCCGAGAGCGATGATGTGATAGAAGCAAGGAATGATTTCTGCGTGAACAGATTTGAATTTTGAGGGAGAGATATATAAGATTCTAGATCGTGTCAATAAGTTATACTTCCTTGCAAGGAGACTATGTTCAAAAGTAAATAGCTACGGATATCAATCAAATTATTATGTGCGAGATCGTGCGTATTTGCTTGCTTTCCGCACAAAACCAATACGCGGTAAGTGTGAAATACCACATTCAGTATTCCCAACCTAACACACATAACAATTTCCCTCTTCTTACCGCTTAAGCGTCATATTCATTTTACTGCTTTAGGCTTTTAACATATTATTTTTAAAGACGTTCACTATAGTAATAATTATAAATTGGAAACTTACCACTGCAATTTCACCTATATTGCACTGTTAATTATTGTTTTTAAATATTTTCAAAAATTAAGTAAACTCTACAACACCACAAAAGTTACTGCATTTGTAATGCAAGTAACATTAAGGAAGCCGTGAAAAAATCAACAAGATTCCAGACTCATCATAGACTGGGGAAAAAAAAAGACAGACGTATATCACGGCCTGCTGGAGTATAGTAAACACAGAAAACATTTTATAGGAACAATGTTGAAGATAGATATATTTGTTTTCCAAAGTTGCCGTCATTGAACAGAAACCAAGATGGAGATTTCATTGCAACTAATTAGAAATTCCTCTTTCAGGTATGTAATAAACGATCTTCGCACAAAATAATGTACGATACACGAGCGGTATGTTTGCTTTCATTTTCTCGGAAATTAAAAAAGCTCAACTACGTTTCGCTTTTTCAATCTTTTTCTCTTACATGAAAACGTCAACATACCGCTCTTGTAACGTATATTACTATTCTGTGGTGGACTAAATCTTGTCAGATTCTTGCCCTGGTAAGTCATGTTTAAACATACACTCTTAGTTTCAAAATTGATATTTCTTTTGTTTTTAAGTCTGATAACATTTAATTATTTAATGTATTCCTTTCATAAAGTAACTCTTTCTGCGAAAAAATGTATATAATTAACATTTTAAAAATGTAACTTTTTAGTTTTAAAAGTTTCAAGAATCAACTCTAGTGACTTATGCGAGCATAGGTACAAAAATATAAATGTAACGTTCTCAACATAGTGTGATGTGCATAGAATATTCATCAGTCGGCTAGGTATAAATAAAATGCATACCAATAATAATAATAATAATAATAATAATAATAATAATAATAATAATAATAATAATGATAAACTCACATTTCAATACTGACTTCTTATTTGATTATACAGGGTGATCCGTTTGGGTATCGATAAAATAAAAACACCGTAAAACATTTACTATTGAACTTCACTTGTTGAAACTTTGTGCATACAACACTGAAAGATGGGAGATTCCTCAGAGCTCAACATGACCCCCATTGCGCACCCTGCACAACTCATAACGGTGATGCAATTCAGCCCATGTCCGTTGTAACATAAGAGGGGTGATTTGTTGAAAAGCTTGAGTAATTTTTACTCTCAGAACATCAATGTTCCTGGGTTTCTGTGAATAGAAAATGTCTTTAGCAAAACCCTACACGAAGAAGTCAGGAGGGGTTAGATCTGGGGAGTTAGGGGACCAAGCCAAGAGATAGCTGCTTCTCGTACTGGGTTTCGCCTACGACCTCCTGTATGTTTTTTTAACACAGAACCTGTTTCTACAAATGTTCGATACCACAACATTATGGAATCGTATTTAGGTACAGTACACATATCATACACACGTCGATATTCCCTTTGAACTCTTTTAATACTCTTAAATTTAGCATACCAAAGAACACATTGTGCTCGCTGTTGATTTGTAGTAGCCATTTTAATCATCTACGGTTTTCATTTGTCCTTTCAGATTATGCATTGTTGATTGTCATACATGGAAACTCCCATCTTTTAATCATAATATAACCAACAAGAATTTTTCGTACTATCATAATAGCTTTATAATAATAAATTAATATTATTCATACCCAAATGGATCTGACTTTATTTTCATTTCCAGAAAAAAGGTATATACAGTTGGCTCTAAAATTTGTAAAACGTAATTCATTCTAAAGATAAATAGATATAAATATAAACTGGAACAAAAAATGAACAGGAATGGTTAAATTTGTATTTGTAATGACAACACGACAAATTGACCAAGAAAAAGAAAAATGAAACCTATATTTTAGGCACTAATTGAAAGACTACACTTAAATTGGTACGTTCTTGTAAAAAGTTTAAAAAGATTGAGGATCAAGTGTTGAAATGGAGTTATCTATAAAAACAGAAGTGGGTCTTATTTAAAAATACAGTAATGTCTAGACGGAGTGAGTGAGGGTGATTGAAAATCATTAATAATTTGGAAGTAGGAAATTGCCATAACGGGTATAAATCGCGTTTCCGACTAACAAGATGAACGATCTGTATTATGAAACGATATTTTATTATTATTATTATTATTATTATTATTATTATTATTATTATTATTATTATTATTATTATTGGTTATTTTGACAGTCGGGAGGAAATTAAACGCAGAATAAATATGGGAAATGCGTGTTATTATTCGGTTGAGAAGCTTTTATCATCTAGTCTGCTGTCAAAAAATCTGAAAGTTAGAATTTATGAAACAGTTATATTACCGGTTGTTCTGTATGGTTGCGAAACTTGGACTCTCACTTTGAGAGAGGAACATAGGTTAAGGGTGTTTGAGAATAAGGTGCTTAGGAAAATATTTGGGGCTAAGCGGGATGAAGTTACAGGAGAATGGAGAAAGTTACACAACGCAGAACTGCACGCATTGTATTCTTCACCTAACATAATTAGGAACATTAAATTCAGACGTTTGCGATGGGCAGGGCATGTAGCACGTATGGGCGAATCCAGAAATGCATATAGAGTGTTAGTTTGGAGACCGGAGGGAAAACGACTTTTTTGGGGGCCGAGACGTAGATGGGAGGATAATATTAAAATGGATCTGAGGGAGGTGGGATATGATGATAGAGACTGGATTAATCTTGCATAGGATAGGGACCGATGGCGGGCTTATGTGAGGGCGGCAATGAACCTTCGGGTTCCTTAAAAGTCATTTGTAAGTAAGTAAGTATTGGTTATTTTACGACGCTTTATGTACTGCTGTGGTTATTTAGCGTCTGAATGAGATGGAGGTGATAATGCCAGCGAAATGAGTCCACGGTCCAGCTCTAAAAGTTACCCAGCATTTTCTCTTGAGGAAAACCCCGAAAAAAACCTCAATCAGGTAACTTGTCCCAACCAGGATTTGAACCTGGACCCGCTCGTCTCACAGTCAAGCATGCTCACCGTTACTCCACAACGGTAGACATCTTAATAGTTTAAATTTCATTTTAGAATACATTATAACGAAGCTTTCATAAGGGTTGAAGTCTAAGAAATTGCTAATCAAATTGCTTTATTGAAGCTTATATGAAAGAGAAAATAGAGCGCCGGCTAGATGTTGAAATGACGGCCATAAAAATCTATCTCTTTCTCCCATTCTCTCCGTGATCGGAGCAGACTTTCAGTTTCATTCTTGTACCTTTGAATGAATATGTTTGTGGTAATGAAATTGATACTAGAATGAAAAATAATAAAGTTGAGTCAGATTGTATGCATTCCAGTAATGCTACAGTGGCTTCGTGTAAAACTATATAAAACAGATATGCCCTAGGAAAATGTTACTATTAGTATAGTATAATACACAGGTCTAGATTCAACGTGTTCGTAGGGAAACAGGGCAAGTTTTATGCAAAATAATGCATATCTACAGGAACTTCATTTAGCTCGCAAATTAAAAAAAATTATATGTACATTTTTACATTGAAGTAGATGCCCATTCAAATAATATAATATATGCACTTCATAATGAAGCACGACTGAATAGTGTAGACTTAATATCCATTTATTATTTGCGATCCAAGAAACGGACTGTTAAAAAAAACTAAATAAAAATTGGATATATATATATATCTCATATTTAAAGCACAGTTAATTAAATTATAGTCCACAGGTGTGGAGTAACGGTTAGCGAGTTTGACCGCGAAACCAGATGGCTCGGATTCGAATCCCAGTCGGAGCAAGTTCCTGGATCAGATTTTTTCCGGGGTTTTCCTAAACCCAATATGAGCAAATGCTGGGTAACTACCGGTTCTGGATCCCGGACTCATTTCACAGACATTATCACCTTCATCTCATTTAGACGCTAAATAATCTAAGATGTTGATACAGCGCCGTAAAATAACCCACTATATATATATGTATATATATATATATATATATATATATATATATATATATATACATATATATACATATAATATTCTAACTGAATTATTTTAATATCTCAAACAATCTGACGACTTTTTCCGGCGTAAGTTCATAATTGATAAAAGGCCGATGTCCACAAATAGTGAGCCTAAATAAAGAAAGATTCATATTTTTAAGAAAATCAGGTAAATCTACGAGTGAAATCACATCTTACCGACCAATCAGATTAATTCTTGCATTTCGAAACTACTTGATTAATTGAATAATTTCAAGGGAAAATTGTTCCGGGGCCTGGCATCGACCCCGGAACCCTTCCCTTAGCGCACGAATGCTCTACCGACTGAGCTACCCCTGGAAATATACACGACACCGTCACAATTCTTCCCCTTATATCCACACAACTCAAATGGGCTGACAAGACGCCAGAGCCCAACTTTGAGTGCACACAATTCTGTGTGACTTAAATTGTGGCTTTCTGTTAACGTAGGGTAAACTAGGTAGTTATTGACCAGTATACGGTGATTGACCGCTTCCTTTTTTCAAGTATATTGTGAATAAACCACGATCGTGATTTCACTTTTTGCTGCATATACCTCTAGTAGCAACCCTTATTTGTGGTTAGTTGTCGCTGTTCATCCCTCTGAGTTAGTGTCTGTTGTCTGAGAGGACTGAAATCGATTGGAAATGCAACTGAACCTAAACAAGTGTAAGTAACTGGAGAAATTGCTAAGAATAATGCATCCAGTAATTTATTTATTCTGCAAAGGATACATAAATTCTGGTGCTCGTTTTTACACTCACAGTGTGAGAAAAGGTATAAGGTTTCCGTCCACAGAATATTATTTTGTTAAAGTTTTTATATGACATAAAAATGCCACGTGGTCAATCACTATAAAGTGAATGGCCGCAAACTACAGTGATTGGTCGTTCATAAATTATTTGTTAGAATAATGACCAATTTGCTCCAATTCTATATATGTTATCGATTAAATGATGGGGATTTTTACAGGACTGATACTATATTATAATGCCTAAGCCAGGTAAAGTGCATTATACAGGGGAAGCTTTACGAAACGCTACAGAACCTGTCCACAGTGGATTTGATTTAAATGAAGCTGCCAAGAAGTTTGGTGTCCTAAAAGCAACCTTAGCGTCCAGAAGCAAATATCCCGTTGAAGGAAAAGTGTTCTTTGGTCCTCGTCCAGTGCTGGGTGAAGCCATTTGTAATAACATCAGAGAAATGACACACACTTGCTTCTGATAAGGCACAAAAGAGAAAAATGGAAGAAGAGGCAAGAGAAGGAAGGAAGCGAATAAGAAATGAAAGAAAAGACAGCGAGAAGAGTTCTTTTCTTATTTTTTTAACTTGGTTATTTAACGACACTGTATCAACTATGAGGTTATTTAGCGTCGATGGGATTGATGGTAGCGAGATGAGGCCGAGGATTCGTCATAGATTACCTGAAATTTGCCTTACGGTTGGGCAAAACCTCGGAAAAACCCAACCAGGTAATCAGCCCAAGCTGGAATTGAACCCGCGCCCGAACGAAACTTCGGATCGGCAGGCAAACACCTTTGCCGACAGAGCTACGCCGGTGGCGAATAGTTCTTAATGAGAAAGATCAGAAGAAGAGAAAAGAAACAGACAAGAAAAAAGTGAAAATGTGTTGTTCAATCACTAATAAATGAGTATTCAATAACTGTGCAGTAGACGGTCAATCACTAATAAGCGTGTGGTCAATAACTGTGCAGTAGACGGTCAATAACTGTAAAAGTGGACTTGCTGTGTTTATTTAATTTATCTTTGCATTAAAATTGTATTTTTTCTTTTGTTTATTGATTTTGATTTGTTTCTGAATCTTCACTTGACCCAATGCCTTTAAAATTCTCTCAATAAGTTACCACTGTTTTCCGCTATTTCATTGTTTTATTATTCATTAGCTTAAGTGGTCAATCACTATACAGTTTACCCTACTTACAGTAACGAATGTATTATACAAATCTGGCTTTCAGGTTGTGTGGATACAAAGGAAGAATTGTGACGGTGTAGTGTATAATTCCTGGGGTAGCTCAGTCGGTAGAGCATTCGTGCACTAAGCGAAGCGTCCCGGGATCGATGTCCGACACCGGAAGAACAGTTTTTGCCCTTGAAATTATTCAAGCCTGCTTCATAGAGAGCTTCTACCTGAAAGTCAGATTTGCATATTTGATAAATTGCTTCTAGTTTGACCAAAACCATTTTTATCTGAAATGTTTCCTATTAATCAATTTGGCTTTCAAGTATATCATTCCACTATAGAAGAGATAAATGGAATAAGTGATGTTATACACAATGTAGTTGAGAAGAAACAGTACTGCTCAGCGGTATTCCATGATGTTTGGCATTTGATAGAGTTTGGAATACAGGGTTTTTATTTAAAATAAAAAGTCACTGCCATAGACATTTTATAGTCTACTGAAATACTTGAATCAGGGATTTCAGAAACAGCACGTGTCGCTATTTGTGGCGAAATGAGTTTATTAGAGTTTCATGGACTGTTGATATAGGGCTATCATTCCATGCAGAAACCACATATGTCAATATAGCCGTCTCACATTTGGAGACCTGTGAAATCCTGGAAGCGCGCAGAAACAACTCATGTAAAAGACATGTACCGATATATTGGTTCCGATTCCAGACGACAGACATACACGACACAAGGACACAAAAATTAATCCCACTGAATGACAAATGTCTCAATTATGGTGGTGAATACGTTGAAAAATAATTCAACAATTGCTATACAGTTTGTTCCAATAAAACTTTCCATGAAAATTTGTTCTCTTTTTGTAAACGGCCCCAGGGAAACTTACTTTCTTACGGCCTTTGTAATTGCGTTCGAGTGGCCAAAATTTGTGTAAGCACTTCTTCTGACATTATTAAAATGATGGAAGAAAAAATATTAATTTTTTTTATCTGTCCCCATGAGAATATTTGCTTGTAAGTAAAGGGTGCGTCAGAAAGAACGAATGGATTTCAAACTACCGATACGCAACGAGGAGAGAGATATAGTGAGGGGGACCACGACTGTTGGGTCAGCCATAGAATGCAGTTTCAGTTGAGAATATGGTGTTGGTCTGGTGTACAACGTGCTTTCATCGTAGAGACATTTTTGAAAAATGAAGAGTCTGTGATCGCCACTCAGGACTCATTTCGACATCGGATGTCACGCTAGGATTCCAACTCGGAATACAATTTTGCGGTGGGTGGCTTCATTTCGTATCACAGGTTCAACATTAAAGAAGAAATCACCTGGACGAAATTCTATTGCACTGAGATTGTCCGAGGCTACGGTAAGATCTCGCGCCCTGCGACTTCTTTCTTTGGGACCATTTGAAGGCGTAAGTTTGTAAACATCGATCACATACACTGGACGAACTGAAGACAGCGATTCGAGAAGAAATCGTGGCAATTGCACCAGCTATGACTGTGAAAGTGATGGCGAACAGGCCTCGATGCCTGTATTGAAAGCCAAGGACATCATATGGATAATGTTGTTTTACATAAATAAACTGCATGTATTGGTGAATATGTTGATAACAATAAATTTTTGATTTGATGAATCTTTACAATTTTCTTGCCATGTGAAATCCATCCGTTCTTTCTGACGCACCCTGTACAAAGGAGAATACCATATTTACCTTCTTCATTGGCATATCCAGTCAAAATCGTGCCAATTCAAAGAGAGAAGCTTGACTATATACGCAAACTAATGCGTTACATGCCACATGAATATCAAGAATTTTACAATAACATTCTTCAGTGGCCTATTGTGGAAAAATAAGTACATTTATATGCTGAACTTATGTATTAAGTACACAGTAGGCCTATGCATATATTATATCCCTAATTTGACGAATAAACTTTAGTTGAACTGAAATTATTATACTACAATTTCGATTCCTTGCAAAAACAGCACATGTCAAGCTAATATATATTGATTTATTTCATTAACAATTCATTAGAGCCCAATAAATTTGGTATAAAACGACACATCTATTAAGCTTCTGTCTGATAAAGCTGGTACTGTAACCAGTGAAGTGGTCTACCACCGTTTTTGTGTCTACTGAAAAATTTAGTTTTCATGACCTGTGCTGTTTCTACAATCCCCGATACACTTATAACAGATTGATTCTTTCAAGTGAAATTCCAAGAAAATATTACAGCTTTCGATCCCATAAAATCAGAAAATCCACAAGGCACTGTTCTTGGACCAGTACTATATATCTTATATACTGCTGATCTGCCTACTAGTTCAGAGACAATCTTAGCTACATTTCCAGACGACACTGTTATTTCAGTAGTTCATGATAATTAAAATATTGCATCAGAACATGTACAAGATTATCTGACCCATCTATACTTCGTTCAATAATGTCTGACAGGCGAAGTAAACAGTACAACAAAGAGAGAGAGAAGTATAATTGCTAATTTAACCAATGGCAATGATTTCATTCTACGCTTATCTTGAATTTGGGTAGTCTGAAGCGTTATATTTCCTCCAAACTTCAAGACAAGCTTGGAATTAGACCTGTGATATTAATTTCAATTTCATTTTTGTTTTGTTACCAATAAGCTGCTATAATTTAATGTGTAACACTTTTATTAAGCCGCCAATGCTTATCTACTAAAATAGTCATTTACATGAATAAGATTTTTACATGGACGTTTTCGATACCATTTTTTGTATCATCTTCATATGCATTATAATTATAAATTAGCAATTAAATTTGTAAATGATTGAAAACCTAGCCATTGGAGTGTGTGTTCTTTGAACTTCCATTTCGTGGTTAAGTGTGTGTGTTCTTTTATAAAAGTTTTTATATTGTTGTTATATTATAAGTTTTATATTGCATTTTAGAAATTGATTGATATTAAGTAAGCTTAGTATAAATATTAGCACTAATTACTAGTACACACAAGTACAAGCGACATCCATAAATGTATCACACACTTAACCACGAAATGGAAGTTCACAGAACACACACTCCAATGGCTAGGTTTAATTGTTAATTTTAATTATAATGCATCTGAAGATGATACAAAAATGGTATCGAAAACGTTCATGTAGAAATCTTACTCATGTAAATGACTATTGTAGTAGATAAGCATTGGCGGCTTAATAAAAGTGTTACACATTAAATTAAACCTGTGATATTAGTTGAATAGCAATTTCATTATCATTTTTCCTCTCTCTATTGCACTGTTTACATATCCTGTCATACATTACGGAACGAAGTATAGAAGCTAGATTAAAAATTGGAGAGTTAAAATCAATGAAACCTAAAGTTAACACGTTGCATTTACACTGCTAAGAAGTTCCTGTCCACTTCTAGAATTGACCAATCATATTATAACAAAACTCAAAATGTGAAATATTTAGGAAAACATCTATGTAGATCGCTGGCTAACTTCGAAGAAACATATCTGGACTAAACGCAAACAACTAAATCTTAAATTCAGTAAATTACACTGATCATTCGGACGTTAATCACAACTATCAGTAGTACGTAAATTAACCTTGAAACTATATTAGTTGAACCGTTAAAACTGTTAAGGCTGGTTCACAATAAACCGGGAACGGAAACGGCAACGAGAACGATAACGGAAATAATGTTAAAATAAATGTATTTAAATGTGAGAATTCACAATTAACTATTATGAACGTTCACATTTAAATACAGTAGAACCTCTATTATCCGTGGTAATGAAGGGGATGGACTGAACGGTTGATCGAAAAAATCGGATAATCCGTACAATGAAAAATTTTGTAATTTCTTCCATGGTCTTGTATTTAACTCGCTGTGCAGTGGATCAGAAGTTCACTAATTTATGTTTGGCTGTCAACGACGGGTTCTTAAGGAGCAAGGAAGCCATTTGTAATATCTGTCTCAGGAAAGATAGGAATAAATGAGATCTCATGTTGTAGATTTACATAATTTTTTACACTTTATCCTTGTTTTTTTATTAAATCGCGCAGTTTTAACTCCAATCCCGTATTCTGCTGCGAGATGAACCACAGTTTCTCTTTCTCAAACCATTCAATTATTTCCATTTTTTCGATACCTAGCGCAACACGTTTTTTGTTATCATCCGTGGAAGACATTTTATATACAAGTTATATTTATAGAACGGCAATTTGACCAGTAGACAATATTGTGTAACGATAAAGGCTTGTAATAACACTCTCTAGCAAAAACATATGTAGAACCTACTTGCACAAAACAGTACTTCATATAAGTTATTTATTTCTGAAGAAAAAATATATTACTAGAACAACAGCATGGATTCAGGAAAGGCCGCTCGTGTATAGATTGTGTATTTACAATTTCCCAGCTGGTAGAAAAGAGAAGAGAATATAATCTTCCAATGTATATTGGCTTTATAGATTACGTAAACGCCTTCGATAATGTACAAAGGAACCTATTATGGGCTATACTAAAGGGCAAAGGTTTTCCACTACATCTCATAAGAGCTATTCAGAGCCTTTACACAGGAACAAAAATACAAATATCAAGTGGTACAAGAAGAAGTAAAGAAAACATTTTAACAAACCTAGGAGTAAGACAAGGGTGTCCGCTGTCGCCCGTATTGTTTAATTTATAAATTGACCAAGTCACACAAGACTGGATAGAATCAACAAAGAAATTGTATAAAACAGATTTAACAACTCTTTTATTTGCAGATGATCAATCAGTAATAGCTGCTTCAGAGAATGGTCTTCAGAAACTAATATATGAATTACAAATCACAGCCTCAAACTATAAGTTAACAATATCTCCGACAAAAACAAAAATTTTAGCTTTCCAAGGCAAAACACAGGTACGATGTAAAATTTTAATTAACGACAATATACTGGGTGTTCAGTTCAAAATGTGTCATGGCTCGCTGTATGTCGTCATGTGGCTAGCCGATGAGCCTAGAGAATTCAATCTTCCTACACTTCCGCAGAGGCGTATTACCTAAATGCGAGAGAAGTTGCCTAGCAAGCACGGCGTTCATTCTGAAGATTACTTACCGATACGTAGGGTAACGCCAGTAGTGGCAAGAATGTGAACTGTTTGGAAACACGTACTAAAGTGATTTTTTTTTCTTACTGTCGGGATATGGGGAGAGGGTTAAGACGATTACTTACGTATTTGTTAACTTGGACGGTCAACATGGACACGGAGCATTTTGATTTGTGTTGTGGAATATTGCCGTACGCAATCGATGATAACAAATACCTTGCGTACGACTTGCCCGCGCAAAACACAGTTCGAAAGAGATTATGGTAGCACACAGACTTTACAGACCGCCATCTGTTGCTATGACATTCAAGTTATACCGTACACGTTCTCAAGTTCAGATTGAACGCCTTGATTAATAGGCAACTTCTCTGACATAAAAGCTGAAACTCGCTTCAAATCGCTGACTCACAACAGTGACGCCATGACACACTTTGAAATGAACACCCAGTAGTAGAGCAAGTAAGAGATTTTAAATACCTGGGCTGTGAAATTGGAAACACAAGAGAATTAGATCAACAAAGAAAATTATGAAATTTTAATCAAATATGTGGAACGATTAAAAGAACCCTATTAAACAAAACAAGGAAAGAAACCATTACAAAGTCTTGGCAGTCCCATCTCTCTTGTATGGCTCAGAATGCTGGACCCTAACCGAAAACCAAAAGCACAAAATAGAAGCATCAGAAATGAGATTTTTGAGATCGATAGCTGGATACGGAAGAACAGACAGACAATATAATGAAACGATAAGAGACGAACTGAATATATTCAACTTAAACAATAAAATAAAAGAATATCAAGAAAAATATTATGAACACGTACAAAGAATGCCAGAATACCGTATTCCTAAAAAGATTCTAGAGTACAAACCCAAAGGCAAGGGAGACAGAGGAAGGCCTACGAAGAGATGGAGAGATCAATTTCTTTGAGAGGACGGAACAGGTCGAAAGGCCTAATCCCTGATGATGATGATGATGATGATGATGATGATGATGATGATGATGATGATGATGATGATGATGATGAAAAAGAAGAGCGAGAAATAGACAGTCGGATAATCCGCCAATCGGTTAATAGGGTGACGGATAATCGGGGTTCTACTGTACATTTATTTTAACACTTTTTCCGTTCTCGTTCTCGTTGCCGTTTCCGTTCACGGTTTATTGTGAACCAGCCTTTATAATTTAAACAGGTTATGTACCTATAACAGACGGGTCCAGCTTCGACACCGGTGTGGTATCTTCTTCAGTGTCCTTCGAACTACTGGAGTAGTTTATCAATGACATGATTCTTTTACGGGCCGTAAGCCTACGACATGATTTTCCCAGCTTTACTTCCCTCCCGGAGGAAGCCATGATAAGTATTGTGTCGCCCATTAAAATTCATCATCCTCGAAGGGGTTTGGACCCTCTAACCTTGGTTGTAACAGTCAATATGGTACTTCCAAGATTACCGAGGACCAACGACTGTGATCCTTGACTCATTTCGTCCTCCACCTTCATGAATATTATGGTTAAACGTTGTTGTTTTTAGTCAACTGTCCGAAGACAGGTTTTTAACCTCACAAATTATACCAAGAAGCGCCGTGGCGTCGTGGTCTAAGGCATCCTGCCTAGGACTCGCGTTACGGAATGCGCGCTGGTTGGAGTCCTCATGGGGGAAGAAATTTTCTCATGAAATTTCGGCCGGTGTCTGGGACCGGTGCCCACCCAGCATCGTGATGCACTTGGGGAGCTACGATAGGTAGCGAAATCCGGTTACGAAAGCCAGCTATAACGGCTGGAGGGATCATCGTGCTAACCACACAATACCTCCATTCTAGTTGGATGATCGTTCACCTCTGCTTCAGCATTTGTGCGTGAGACCAGCAGCCGGCTGGTCGGTCTAGGCCCTTCACGGACTGTAGCGCCACGGATTATTATTATTATTATTATTATTATTATTATTATTATTATTTACTTTATTTTATTGGGTTATTTTACGACGCTGTATCAACATCTAGGTTATTTAGCGTCTGAATGAAAAGAAGGTGATAATGCCGGTGAAATGAGTCCGGGGTCCAGCACCGAAAGTTACCCAGCATTTGCTCGTATTGGATTGAGGGCAAACCCCGGAAAAAACCTCAACCAGGTAACTTGCCCTGACCGGGATTCGAACCCGGGCCACTTGGTTTCACCGCCAGACGCGCTGACCGTTACTCCACAGGTCTGGACTATTATTATTATTATTATTATTATTATTATTATTATTATTATTATTATTATTATACCAAGAAGGCACCATTTATCAGGCAACTAGGGCAGAAGATAATGCGGTAGGTTGACCAGTTCATATCCCACTCCATCACATACATCGCCGACTAGCTACATATTACACTAGTCAGACTTCAGATGCATACAAACAATTGTTTTACTCCTGACCCATATCGTCAAGTGAGGTGTACTGCCTGATAATAGAGGTACATATCAGCCAGAACCTCAATCAAAGGGTTAAAAATTAAACATAGATACTAATTGGAGCTCCCTGATCGTGCTGTCAGCTTGGCGCTAGATCATCGCTTAACATATTGCAGGAAAACATAAAAGATGAGGGATACACGTAGTTTCTCTGGAATGCATGCAGTTACGTTTCACAGAGGACATCAAACCTGACTCCCCTGAGTTTTTATTTGCAATATATTACCGCTTAAGATTATGCACAATATTCGTCTTTAGATTCTTCATTCCATTTATACAGATATGTTCTTGGGAGTATATAAATGATTTGAATTACATTGGTCTTCACCAAAACAATAGAATTAGCTACTTAGAGAAACCGCCCTCACATAAGCCCGCCATTGGTCCCTATCCTGTCCAAGATTAATCCAGTCTCTATAATCATACCCCACCTCCCTCAAATCCATTTTAATATTATCCTCCCATCTACATCTCGGCCTCCCCAAAGGTCTTTTTCCCTCCGGCCTCCCAACTAATATCCTATATCAATTTCTGGATTCGCCCATACGTGCTACATGCCCTGCCCATCTCAAACGTCTGGATTTAATGTTCCTAATTATGTCAGGTGAAGAATACAATACGTGCAGTTCTGCGTTGTGTAACTTTCTCCATTCTCCTGTAACTTCATCCCTCTTAGCCACAAATATTTTCCTAAGAACCTTATTCTTAAAAACTCTTAATCTCTGTTCCTCTCTCAAAGTGAGAGTCCAAGTTTCAGAACCATACAGAACAACCGGTAATATAACTGTTTTATAAATTCTGACTTTCAGATTTTTTGACAGCAGACTAGATTACAAAAGCTTCTCAACCGAATAATAACAGGCATTTCCCATATTTATTCTGCGTTTAATTTCCTCCCAAGTGTCATTTATATGTGTGACTGTTGCTCCAAGATATTTGAATTTTTCCTCCTCTTCAAGGGGCAAATTTCCAATTTTTATATTTCCTTTTCGTAAAATGTTCTGGTCACGAGACATAATCATATACTTTGTCTTTGTCTATTATGGGGAAACGGGAGAACCCCTAAAAAAACCCAACTACGAGCGTTCTTTGTTATAAATGTCTCAGGCTTGCTCAGAACTGAAAACCTGACCGCTTTTTTGAACAGACTAATAGTCTAGACCAGTGATTTACAAACTGGGGGTCGCAACCCCTGGAGGGGTTCGTGTAAAGTGCTGAGGGATTCGCGAAATGATTTATAAATAAAACAAAAAACCCCGTATTAATACTGTATGTTCAGAAACATGAACCTCTTTTTAAATAAGAATAAAAAAAGTTTCAATACTTACACACTAACGTAAAAAACAGTTTTATAAATACGATAAATGTGCCTGTTTTTCAGAAAGTAGCTCTCAAACCCGGATTCTGAGTTCGATACACACAGTGATAACACTTTCAAGTTCAGTGAAATTTCTCGTTTTGTTTTGTTGAGAGTCATGGTTCAGAAGTTTATTTTGCATCAATATAAGATTACAAATGCTATCAAAAATTTAAGCAAGTTCGAGGTTTCCGAGGTGTTCATACATTCTTTTGATGCACAACTGATCTACATTCTGCGAAAAAACACTTGGTTTCAACATTCCATTAACGTTCATTTAAAAGACACATTTACTACTACAAGTAAGGTATATGGTTTAGGTAGATCTATGTAATTATTTTGGTATGATATACATAAAAATTACATATATACTGCAACAATTTCTAATATTCTATTTCTACTTAGGAATTTCAGAATATGAATACTAAAATATATTTGTGCGAGATCGTGCGTATTTGCTTGCTTTCCGCACAAAACCAATACGCGGTAAGTGTAAAATACCACATTCAGTATTCCCAACGTAACACACATAACAATTTCCCTGTTCTTACCGCTTAAGCGCCATATTCATTTTACTGCTTTAGGCTTTTAACATATTATTTTTAGAGACGTTAATAATTATAAATTGGAAACTTACCACTGCAATTTCACGTAAATTGCACTGTTAATTATTGTTTTTAAATATTTGCAAGAATTAAGTAAACTCTACAACACCACAAAAGTTACTGCATTTGTAATGCAAGTAACATTAAGGAAGCCGTGAAAAAATCAACACGATTCCAGATGCCGATGTTATTACTGCAATATGTTAAGTTATATAAATAATATTGTTGAAATATTAAAATGAAAAATAAATCATTACATAACCTTACCGTTTGTTTTAAGTTCGCATTTATAGACTGGGGGAAAAAAAGACAGATGTATATCACGGCCTGCTGGAGTATAGTAAACACAGAAAACATTTTAAAGCAACAATGTTGAAGATAGATATTTTAGTTTTTAAAAGTTGCCGTCATTGAACAGAAACCAAGATGGAGATTTCATTGCAACTAATTAGAAATTCCTCTTTCAGGTATGTAATAAACGATCTTCGCACAAAATAATGTACGATACACGAGTGGTATGTTTGTTTTCATGTTCTCGGAAATTAAAAAGCTCAACTACATTTCGCTTTTTCAATCTTTTCCTCGAACATGAAAACGTCAACATACCGCTCTTGTAACGCATATTATTATAGTAGTCCATTGTGAGGATCTCTAGAGAGAATTCTACATTGTTAAATGTTTGTTTCAGAGGTTCAATGACGCATAACTAATGCTATCACCAATTGCAACTGTAATTCTCCTAATATAAGCGAGCATGGAGCCGTGTCTTCTGAGAAATATGCATTTGATTCATATGTAGTCGAAAATACTAAGTATTGCATTGTACCTATTCTAGTACGTGGTAACCATTAATGTCAAAGACTAAATTTATAGAAGAGTAATATGATTTTAGAATAATATCCTTAATTAATTTCTATCTATATATCGAGGAATTTTTAACCCATACTGCATTAATATGAGCAATTATGAACCTGTACTAAGTGGAAACATGATGCTTACTCCGTTATGTGGGGACAGCATGACGCCATGATTGTAGATAAATAGAGAATCATGCATGATGTAAGTGAGATTCGAACCTATGACCAAGCAACGTTATAGGTGTATTTGTTACATTTCAGTTCATCATCATGGTCAGATATAATTATTTAATTAAGAATACTTTACTTCGAAATAAAGTATCCTGCTGACCATAACAGTCATTTCAATGTAATTACTTACTTTAAAAATGAAGTCTGGAATTTTGAATTGAAAATAAGTCTTTATATGTAGCTCAGAGCATAGAAGAATTACGTGAGCTTTTCTTGGGTTAGATTACTATAATTATGATATTAGAGATTATATTAACATTCTTGAAACTTATAAATATGTAAAATATGAATAACATTCTATATTAACATATTCTAAGGATTGTCAATAAGTCATAATCATAATGATGAATTAATATAATGAGCAAGTGTAAGAACTTGTCGGAAAATTGTATTGGCAGCTAATGAAAGAAACTCAAGTGAATGATTGATGGCTCCGAAAATAAAATAAAAGTATATAAATATAAAATTAGATTATATTTTAATATTAAACGCGCTCTTGATTCGAATCTACTCGTGCATAAATGGGTTCCACGTTCATGAACGTGTTATAGCAGATAAAACTACAGTAGTTGGTATTATTGTAAATATATACTTTCGTACATATTACTATTATGTTTCTCGGTCACCTACTAATATATATATATATATATATATATATATATATATATATATATATATATATATATATATTTATTTATTTACTTACTTACTTATTTACTTATTTATTTATTTACTTACTTATTTACTTATTTATTTATTTATTTATTTATTTATTTATTTATTTATTTATTTATTTATTTATTTCTGCCTATAACAGGGCAAAGCCCCAATTACAATAGACAGTACAGATATTCGTGTACAAAAAAAAACATAGATAACATGAAAAAATAAAAAAAGAGATGAAACAGATACAAATGTAAATACAAATTAAAATGGAAAATGAGAAAAGGAAAAAAAAAAAAAGAACAGACAAATAGATACTACCTAAATAAGAGATACAGATATAGATATAAATGAAAAATACAAAATAAAATAAATGAAAAATAGTTAAATATAGATATCATAGCCAAAAATGTAAAATGTAGCTATAATTTGCAAATTACAGAGTAACAAATAGTAATATTATATAAAATCAACTACCTTCAGTATATTAATAAGAAAATGTTTGTATTCCATGTAAGAAATGCAGAAATCTAGATCCCATGTTTTACATATTTCATTGAAATTTGAACATATATTTAACACTGGTGAATTTTTATGTGATGAAGTGTTTGGTTTTTTATAATATAACAATTGACGATTTCTTAAATGTGATGTTCTAGCGTTAATCTGGATTTGTGATAATATTTCGCTATTATCCAGCAGACCGTTAAATATTTTATACAATAAAAGTTGCTCAGCAAGTAATCTACGACTTCCAAGAGACATTAAATTAAATTCAGCGAGTAGATTGTTGTACGAAATTTGGTTATGGAGGCCTGAACAATGATATCTTCTAAAATACAGATATCTAGAGAATCGTTTTTTGTAAGTTTGTCGGGATTATTTACTGTAAGAAAACATTATGATAAATTTACTGTTTAGAGTCTTCCCTTATACTGACTTAATTATATTTTTATAACCTTATGGTGATGAATACCGCAACACCAGAGTTCTGGACTTGGCGATTCTAAGAGATGACAGTTGGAATTTGTACAACACAATTTTGTTGTTACAAATTATATATATATAATAAAATGTGAAGCACATTTAATTACAGGATTAAATTACGGTAAACTATTCCTGAAGGATCACTTGGTTAGCCGCACTCGGAGAATAAATAGAATGGATCGCGCAGAACACTACAAAATCACTCGGTTTCCGTTAACAGGCCATGCCGAGGGATAGCAGATGGCACAATAATCAGAAGCAGAAACACAGAAACGAACAGAATTGGACCAAGCAGAGTCACTGTACTATCACTGTGCACTCGCGGTTTGCACTAGGTCATGCTTAGACAACATCCCAACTTCGGTAGTGGTGATGATAGTAGCTAGCGGCGGGAAGGCATGGAGCTCTTTGACCCGGGGGGAGGGGGGTGTGGTAGGTGTTTAGCTGGACAGATCGAACCCGAACCGCGTGCGAGGTGGCAGCGTTGCGCCCTCCCAGTTCTTGTTGTCGTAGCTTGTTGCAGCTGCCTAACTCCGGCCCGGTTCACTTGCAACTAAAGTCTGGAACCTGGTCGGGCTGGCCTCCCTCCCCTCCCGACGTGCGCCGCCGTTTCACTCCCCTCTTACTCTCTTTCTCTCTCTCTGCTCTCTTACTCGCTCGCTCCAGCCGGTCCGTGCGTGTAGAACCCTAAAAACTGCAGCCCTCCCATCTCTGTCTCCCTTCCTCTCTCACCAGTGCATTTTGGTTGCAGTCCTTTTCGGCTCAGAAAACAAGATGGCTAAAATAAACTTGCGAGTCCAGTAACTCCTGGAAGATCGGCAACTTCCATTACATCAAGGAATTTTTTCCTCTAATTCATTTTTGTAGATAGTTCAGTATATGATTATGTCTCGTGACCAGAATATTGTACGAAATGGAAATATATAAATTCGAAATTTATCCTTTGAAGAGGTGGAAAAATTCAAATACAGTAGAACTTGGTTATAGCGACCTCGTTTTGTACGACACCTCGCCTATAACGTCAAGTATTCTGTGGTCCCAAGTATTTCCCCATAAGACATTTGCTTTCCTACCTTGCTTAATACGACAAACGCATATGCGTCTACCTCGCATATAACGTCACTTTCAACCTCAGTTTGGAATATGATTTTCTAAGAACCAAAGTATTTTAAGAAATATTTCGTTGAAATCTGACCCTGACAAATTCTTTACAGTCTCCTTTTGTCATAGACCTCTGGAATGCAGGCGGTTTCCCCACCCCATTGTAACCTGCCCGAATTCATGCGGTATTAGATCAGTTTCGACAGGAAGTTTTCACTAAGTGCACGCATTTTAAAGCACTATGGCTACTAAAAGAAGTGAGTGACGCTTTAGAAGTCATTAGAATTATGAACATGTTCTATGAAGCTAGGGAAGGGAGCAGTGAAATTGCAACTGAAATTATGAACATAGAACGTAATTTAGCCCTAGAAAGTGTGTATTGGGCAAGTAGAAGACAACAGAGTAAAATGACTGATTACTTCACTTCTAAGTAAAGTAGTTTGGTGAGTACTGAACAAACTGTTTTAATACACAATACTGTATTTATAATTGTAGGCCTACGTGTATTTTATTATGTTCATTGGAAGCTTAAACGTCAATACATAAATCTAAAAGAAGTCTAATTAAGTTTGTTATTTTTCATTTTCCACCTCACTCGATTGATAATGTGAATCTCGGTTACTACGACACTCGTTTATAACAACATAATTTTTAAGGTCCCTTGGATGTCTTTATAACCAAGTTCTACTGTACCTGGGAGCAACAGTAACAAATATAAATGATACTCGGGACGAAATTAAACACAGAATAAATATGGGAAATGCCTGTTATTATTTCGTTGACAAGCTTTCATCATCCAGTCTGCTGTCAAAAAATTCGAAAGTTAGAATTTATAAAACAGTTATATTACGTGAATATGTTAGGAGAAAATCCACAAACGATTAGGGAAAACACGGGAATTTTACTTGAAGCTAGTAAAAAGATAGGTTTGGAAGTAAACCCGAAAAGACAAAGTATATTATGATTATGTCTCGTGACGGGAATATTGTACGAAATGGAAATATAAAAATTGGAAATTTATCTTTAGAAGAGGTGGAGAAGTTCAAATATCTTGGAGTAACAGTAACAAATATAAATTATACTCGGGAGGAAATTAAACACAGAATAAATATGGGAAATGCCTGTTATTATTCGGCCTGCTGTCAAAAGATCGGAAAGTTAGAATTTATAAAACAGTTATATTACTGATTGTTCTTTATGGTTGTGAAACTTGGACTCTCACTTTCAGACAGGAACATAGGTTAAGAGTGTTTGAGAATAAGGTTCTTAGGAAAATATTTGGGGCTAAGAGGGATGAAGTTACAGGAGAATGGAGAAAGTTACACAATACAGAACTGCACGCACTGTATTCTTCACCTGACTTAATTAGGAACATTAAATCCAGATGTTTGAGATGGGCAGGGCATGTAGCACGTTTGGGCGAATATAGAAATGCGTATAGAATATTACTTGCGAGGCCGGAGGGAAAAAGACCTTTGGGGAGGCAGAGACGTAGATGGGAGGGTAATATTAAAATGGATTTGAGGGAGATGGGATATGATGATAGAGACTGGATTAATCTTGCTCAGGATAGGGACCTATGGTGGGCTTATGTGATGGTGGCAATGAACCTCCGGGTTCCTTAAAAGCCAGTAAGTAAGTTAATTCAGCGTTTAGTTATCAATAAAAATTTATGTTTAGATACAATAACACTTGTCAACAAAATTAAACACAGTCTGTTTTTTGTTAAATGATAAAGAAAGGTTGATTCTTATAGCATTTTTATACTGATTTTAGACCTGTCGTCAAAATTTTTCTGTCATCGAGGGTTTTTGAGTACTTATATGAAATGTACTTCAGACTTTTGTAATATTCATACCTCTTAACATTTTACCTAAAATCATATTTATTTACCTAAAATGTGTGTGAAATAGATTTTAGGCTACACTTCGTTTGAGAAACATCTCTCTTGAGTGTTCAGCAGTAGTCTGACAGAATATTTGGGCTCCATTTTTCCCGGTACCGCCTTTTCATTTCAGAAAAATCCTGATGAAAACGCTCCCCGTGTTCGTCGCTCACTACCCGCAGGTTTTGAGGAAAGAAAAAATAGATGAGAATCCAAGAAGTTATTTAGAGAGATACATGACACCCCATCTCGTTATAGTTCTGAATTAGCTTGCTGACAAGTTCTCTGTAATCTCCTGATCTCTGGTTCCTAGAAAGTAACAGTCTGTTGAATGATCCTTAGGTTCCCGGCATATCATTGGAACTGGAAAAGGCATATGACGGGATCCTTCTAGCCAACCAGTTAGGCTAATAGAATTACATGGAGCACAACAGATTTCAGATGCTCAGTTCCTGTCCTCATCTATTTTGCAATCAAAAGAACACTCGTAAGCTCTTTTAACTAGTGTAGTAAAATTCACCTGTGTGCTTTCAAAGTTAATTAACCTCAAACGTAACAAACTCAAAATGCATACCTCTAAAACAGTCGTTGTTAATATATTGTGACAGCGACGTGAGAATCGAACTCACGACCAGCGTCCCGCATGAAAGCAGATCGCACAGGCTCCACGGAACATTGAGTGACGTCGCGCGGTGGAGAGAAGAGAGAGGGTGTATTACGTCACGCGACGAGTCCGCGCGCGCAGCTGCTTACGGAGGGAAGGGGGAACGGACCTTCCCGGCCCTTCCAGAAATGCGCCGATGTAGAGATATCGAGATAATTCTCTACACACCTGTAGAAGGTTCTCGCAACTATGATTTTGCTATAAAAGAGCAGGCGCCAGCGAACTAGAGAGTTGTTGTAGAGTTTTCAGTTATTCAGTCAGTGAGAAAGCCAGAGCAAGCAAGCCAGCCGGAGTTCGACTCGAGTGTGCGTCCGCATCTGCGTCAGCATCCGAAGGCCTGAGTTCGAGTGCAGTGGACCGCAGTTGGAGGGACCTGAGTTCGAGTGCAGTGGACCGCAGTTGGAGGGACCCGAGTTCGAGTACAGTGAACTGTCTCTGAAGGTCTGTGGTTCGAGATACTGTGAACTCGAGTGACTGAGATAGAAGAACTGAGAACTGGTAGTTCTGATTTGTAAATAGTGCTTTGTAAATATTAGTTAAGATTAACAGTTCATTGTTGTGCGAAATAGTCCAAGTAAATCGTCATTGTCGTCGGTGGAGTGCTATAACGAATACTGTGTTGAGTGAAGATCCAATTGTTGACGAGAGCGTTTAAGGTGAATTGTAGAAAGGAATTATTGTTGTGACGAATTAATTACATTGTTGTAACTAATAAAATTCACAATATAATGCATTTTAATTACTCTACGCACATGAATTATTATTTCATTAGTAAATCAAGCAAGCAGCCTCAACCAACTCAGAATATAAATATTCCACCTGTCCTATTTCATACATTAAGCAGAAGATCAAGCACATAACTACACTCAAGTGGAATGCATACTGGAACTCTAGTGTTAAAGGCTCTGTGACCAAGAAATTATTCTTTCCCGATGTACAAGACAGACTATGTTGCAGCCAGTTCTCAACCGACTTCTTTTACACTCAATTTATGACCGGCCATGGAAAATTCGGTTCCTACTTTGAAAGATTTAGGATCAAAAGTGCAGAAGAATCTCTGTGCATATGCAAAGACAATCAGACTGTTGAACATTTGATTTTTCACTGTCCAGTGTTCGAAAGGAAAAGACACTTTTTAAGATATCATATCTCGGACTGCAATTTAAATTACTCCACACCCCTTTACCATTTTCTTAGAAAAAAAATGTTGTTACAAACAATTCACAGAGTTTATACACCACATCCACGCAAGACTGTAGCTGTTAATTGTATGTAAATTAATGATGATATAAAATCCTAATGCACTATCTAAAACAAGGTGTCTATCTTTGGGACATAATAATAGTAATAACAACAATAACTATGTTTGTATTATAGATTTTACTATTGTTCAGTATTTGATGACAGGTATATAGTTTGTAACCATAAGAAATTTTGTTTTATTTTTTTTTACTATCGCAAACCAACTAGATAATAGGTGATTTATTTGTAACTAAGCCAATTCTGTGCATTATCTCATTACTATTGCCTAAAATTATGTATAAAATCACAAGTTAATGTAATATTCTTGCAATTTCTCTACACCTTCGATTATAATTTCTAATTTTATTTCATTTTGTTTAACTGAAAGTAATTATTGCATAACGTATTTATTATTGTTTACTGTCTCTTAATTAGTGTATTTATACGGTATTGTAACTATGATTCAGACCTGCTATTAATTCTTTAAAATTGTGTATTATCATTACATAATGTATTTCACATGTAACAAACTACAACCCTAATATACCAAAGGTAAAATAAGGTTTCAATATTTGGATAGCAATAATAATAACAAATAATAATAAATCATTTTTAAGAAGATAGTGTGTTATTAACAAAAAGAAAAGTACTCTGAAGCTCAAATGCTTGTACTTTCACGTTGCGTGTAGTTGCTCTTGAAGGTACCCAACTGTAATATCTAGACTGGATGAATGAATCAATGAATCAATGAATGAATCAATAATGAATCAATAAATAAATAAATTAATTAATTAATAATTGAACCAATCAGTGACTGAATCAATGAATCCATGAATAGATTAATCAATGAATCGATGGCTGAATGAATCAATTAAATCGATGGATAGATGATTGGATGGATGGATCAATGGATGATTGATTGAATGTAGTGAGAGATGAAGAATTACCAATATTAAATTATAGGCTTACATGAAGATATTCGCGTCCTTGCAAAGAATCTTGAAACTCGTCCATGGCTCAATGTGGTCTGCCTTTACTGTCCACATAGAAAAAGTGAGAAACAACTCGAGACACTCCGCGAGACGGAAGAGCTTTGCATATTGACTACAGCGCTAGGCGTTCAATAGCAATACATAATTTCTATTTTTCGTAACCGGTTGTGAAATTCCTAAGTATATCTATGTGTAAAAGTTGAGATCTATAAATCTTACAAGAAACAATATTACTTTGTGACTGCAGCGAAAAGGTCGCAAGTCCTTAACACAAGAGTAAAAGACAATATAATAATGATAGCAAAAATGGTTGATAGGTGAAACAAAAATGTGCCAAATATTGTTGGAAAAACGTGTGAGGGAATGAAGACACTGCAAAAAAGAATACTTACAAATTTAGAATTTGTAATTAATAGTAGTCGTAAATAATAAATAAATCTAAATAAACTGTAAATGTACAAACTGTAATTACAATCAATTTTGAAGAAAGTCAAACCTTTTAGTTATTTTATTAAACATTTTATTAATAACTTTGATGTGTGTGACAGGCTGTGGGGCGAACAAGATCTAACACCTCTGAACTTGTTACATAACCAAGAACAAAGACGTTTCACGCAATCCAACAGATTAAAAATATTCTCTGATACTGTGCAAGATATACAGTAAGTTATTGGAAAGGTAACTAAACGCTTCTAATTAAGTTAAAATTATATTTATGTATCCCCTTATGGTAATGAGATGTTAGAAATTCCGGAAACTGACTCCATTTCTAGCAGACGATTGAAATAAATTCTGTCGAATATTTCTTGGCAAGTCTGCAACTTTCTCTGTAGGCCTATGCATATTTTAGTTTTTTCCAATATTCCTTATCAGAAAGACTATTCAATTTATTGGATGAATTTGGAATATTGGCCAATAACGCTTCAGAACCGCCTTAAAATCAACCAATTACAGTTATGTTTCTTGATAAGTCGCCTCGTACAGTACTTAAGTGCAGTGGCGGCTCGTGATAAAATATTATGTGTGTTCACAATTTTGTGGTTCAAAAATCGAAAAGAATTTGAAATTGTACGTTTAGTCTAATATGAAATGTCATGATTCCAATGTTTCACTATCAAAAAAAACCGTATATAAATTCAAAACGACAATTAATAATAATAATAATAAGAGTAATAATAATAATAGTAATAATAATGAAACTCAGTCTTTCTATTTCCAATTTTTCCTGCTAAGCCAGTTTACCCAATTCTTTACTGTTCCAAATTTCATTGAACAGAGTTCATTGTTTACGTTTGTTAATAATGAATGCATACCACAGTCCCGTTATTTACAAACGCGTGTGTTCAGTAATATATTTTGATTCACAACACACTGATACACTATAGCCTATATCAGTACTGTAATCCCATTCGCATAGATTGATTCTATAAATACATACCAGTAAATATTATTCTTAAATATTATACACTACCATACAGATACTTAAATTCATACCACCACCACAGTCAGCCAGCACGTGTTTGCCAGCCAAACTATGCTATTATGCCGACACTGAAGTATGGTAATTCACTAACTACACTCTCGTAGCAGCACTGTACACACATCTACGTAAAGTAAACGTTCCTACAGTCAGATGCTGACATCTACAGGCTTTTTAATTTCCTCCTCGAGATATAGCACGTGAACGATAGGCACCGATGCGCCTGACATCTATAGGATAGATACTCATCATGTTCACTTAACGCTTTGTGCTCTTGACGAGTCATAAGCGGCCAGCTAAAAACAATTTTCTCCCGCGCATGCGTGAAATTCCTGTAACCATCTCGAAAAGAGCACGGCTTGTACGTGAACGGATGTTGCCATTTTACATAAGAAGTTTATGCAAGATGCGGGAAGTTTAAAATACTCGATTCTGATATTATACATCCCCACTACGTCAATACGGTATCAAGTAATAAAACTAGTCGGGCATTAATGGAAACAAGGTGTTCACGTGCCCTTGTGCTCTTATTGACGCACCGCCACTGCTTAAGTGTCAATCACAGAAAATCAAGAAATGCCAACAAAGTTTAACTTTGAAAATTGCTTTTTCAATAACTGTAGCTTGAAGTAATAAATAAATGTCTGTAAAACCTTTTGTGTTTTTATTATGTTAATGTAACATTTCAGCTTATCTTATTTTTGAGGTTAAGTATTGTTGTTTGGTATTTCCGCTCTGAGTCGTTGGCAATAGTATCTAGTAAGCCGTGATAGATAACAGTTTATTTTTGAACTTCATTACAAGGAAACATTATGATTCTTATTGCTATGTTTTATAATAATTATCATCATTTACATAAGTAATTTGGCTTTGCAAATTATTTAATTTTGGAACAGATGCATTATAGGACCCACTCTAAACATAAAAATATGCAAAGCCGCTAAAAAAAATGTCAACGGAAGTAGCGTTTCGATCGATTAAATTATCGATATATATTGTTTTCATTATGTTGCCAACCAATCAATATTGTTGTAAATTAGTTTGATCATAATCATGGCGGCAATTTCGAATCCTGTAGTTAAATATAAAAAAGAAGTGGATCAAATTCTCCCTGTTGATTTAAAATGTAGGCAATGAAATGGGAAGTTTTGCAATTATAAATATAAACTTTTTTAGTTGAAAATAGAGATGTAAGTTCTATGGTGTTTTATGCGATTGTAGTTTACTTAGGAGTGAAATGTTTTGCAAAACATGTAATTCTGGGATGAGATTGAAGAAATGAAAAAGTAAACGAGATGAACTCGTGGAGATGTCATCGGAAATTGCAAGATATTAAATTATATACACAGGAACGCCGTATCGTAGCACTTTGTGAAATCACTCGAATAACGGAGAAGATGAAACGGAACATCTCCAGTGAGGTCCATGGTAAAATGCTAATTTTTATACCAATTTTTTATTTAATTTTTTTGGTCCAGGGAAAATACTAGTAAAAATGTGTTTTTGTGAAAGACTGGTATTTTCCTGGACCAAAAATGCAGTATAAATGGAATAAAATTAGTATTTTATAATACAATATAAAGATGACTCATATGAACTTAATTTCATTGTTGCATTAATACCAATGTTGTATTGTGTAAAAGTTTAATGTTACTGTCTTTTAAGTTTAGCTTTGGTTTATTTCTTTAATTTTATTTTGAATAAAATTTAATATATTGTATAACAAAGGTGCTTATTGTAGGGATTGGTAACAAGCTGTTTTTTACGGTGATGGGTTGTTAGCCCTTCGCCCAACCCCCAAGCTGGAGGACCACCCCTTATCGGCTGTCCACGACTGCTTATTCAATATATTCGCAGCTACCCTCCATATCTGGAGGCCGTCTCCTCTATCCGCAACGTCTCGTGACCAGAATATTGTACGAAATGGAAATATAAAAATTGGAGATTTATCCTTCGAAGAGGTGGAAAAATTCAAATACCTTGGAGCAACAGTAACAAATATAAATGACACTCGGGAGGAAATTAAACGCAGAATAAATATGGGAAGTGCGTGTTATTATTCGGTTGAGAAGCTCTTATCATCCAGTCTGCTGTCCAAAAATCTGAAAGTTAGAATTTATAAAACAGTTATATTACCGATTCTTCTGTATGGTTGTGAAACTTGGACTCTCACTCTGAGAGAGGAACATAGGTTAAGGGTGTTTGAGAATAAGGTACTTAGGAAAATATCTGGGGCTAAGCGGATGAAGTTACGGGAGAATGGAGAAAGTTACACAACACAGAACTGCACGCATTGTATTCTTCACCTAACATAATTAGGAACTTAAAATCCAGACGTTTGAGATGGGCAGGGCATGTAGCACGTATGGGCGAATCCAGAAATTCATATAGAGTGTTAGTTGGGAGACCGGAAGGAAAAAGACCTTTAGGGAGGCCGAGACGTAGATGGGAGGATAATATTAAAATGGATTTGAGGGAGGTGGGATGTGATGATAGAGACTGGATTAATCTTGCACAGGATAGGGACCGATGGCGGGCTTATGTGAGGGCGGCAATGAACCTTCGGGTTCCTTAAAAGCCATTTGTAAGTAAGTAAGTATAACAAAGGTGACTAATTTCTTTGTTGTTGGTTTTATTAAATGATACATGTTTGTAGTATGTTTTTGGATTTGTTAAGATGGCATGCTTGATATAATAATCGGAAATATATAATCGATACTATGGAATACTCGATACTATACTGCATCTGTTCCTTAATTTTATTCGTTGAATAATCTTATTAAATTTAACGAATGATGTTTCATCTTATTGATAATTTATGATTTTACGAGCACAAAAAATCGAAATAAACAGCATTTGCATATTCAGAATCTTGTTCATATCGATCTATTTTTTCACATATTCCAGTGTAGCTGACATCTATAGAAATTAAAACCGTGGACATTATGTTTTGCCGAAGAGTGCTTCCTGTCTTCCTGAAACATTTCTTTCCTGTCGTCTCTTTCTTACTAACGTGCCCTCTTTGCGTGTCATTTTGGTTCTTTGTCTCTCTCTCTCTCTCTCTCTCTCTCCACACTCTTTTCTTTCATTGGTATCCAGACTGGGTCGGAATGTCTCCTAGTATTCAGTCGTTACTTGCACGACCTTGTTACATTTCTCTTGTTTTCCAAGTTAGTTCTCAAATATTATGTCTCACAAGTTCGCAGTCTGTTGTGTGAAGACAGTTGTAGATATGGTTTTCGAAGTTTATGCAGATAGTTTGTCTACTAACAAATTTAAATTTAAATTGAGAAAAATATTACGAGATGGCATGACTTTACATTTTAACATAATTACCTTCGGAATCCAATCTTCTGGTATGATATTTCATTGCTTCTCCCGTGACAATAGATAGACAACATGACATTCTCTTTTAAAGAGAAGAGAAACAGTTCCATCGCTGTCGAAACAGTAGCAACTTCTTAGAGTAATGTTAGTACAATTATGAAAACTACCTTACCTGTAGCTTATTCCTTTGAAAAGTAAACTTTTTGCTTCCGACATTATACACAGTAAATTATATCTTATTATTAGATCCATTTGCTTGCATATCATTTTTACTTTATTATTTTATACAAACGAACCACATCCGGTAGAATCTCATCCGGAGTTAGTTCCATTGCTACTTGTTCACTAAAAATAATTTATTAATCTTCAAACTATACTAAGGTGGGTGCTCCTGTTATGGCCATGTTCCTGATATGGCCACCCACCTATTATAATAATAATTTATTTAATCTGACAGGATTAAGGCCATAAGGCCTTCTCTTCCATCCTACCAGATAGCACATATAAATACAAAAAATAAATACAAACACTGATGAAAATGATACAACTTAAGTTAAAGCCCTATAGAGGGTCAACAGAGTCAAAAGTACATTATAGTGCTCTCATCGAGCTAATACAACAAAAAGAAGGAAAACAGAGATAGCAATGATGATATTGATAACTGACAATAATAATAATAATAATAATAATAATAATAATAATAATAATAATAATAATAATAAATAACATTACATATTAATTTTCAATTTTACAACAGCATAGTTACAATATTTACTATATGTCATGGGTTAAGGTGAAGTTGCGCAACCTGACATGTGTTCAACAAGCAATTCCACGAACTAGAATGTGATTTTTTAATTTAAATTTGAATTTTGATATTGTCCGACAGTCTCTGACGTGGTCAGGGAGAGAATTCCAGAGGCGTGGAATAGATATGCTGAAAGATGATGAGTAGAAGGATGTTCTGTGCAGAGGAATAGAGAGAAGGTACATGTTCCGGGTTCGAGGTAGTGAAAGGTAAACAAAACGAGATGCTAGGTAAGAGGGTGTGGAGGTGTGGATGATTTTAAATAGTAATAAGAGGGAGTTGAAGAATCTTCTTTCTGTAAGTGGACTCCAAGACAACAATTCTAGTGGCGGTGTTACATGATCGAATTTTCTAATGTTACAAACGAATCGAACGCAGATATTGTGAACACGCTGTAGTCTATGGGCAAGATCATTATTTAGATTCGTGAATAAAGAATCGCAATAATCGAAGTGGGGCATCACTAAAGTTTGGATCAGGTTCTTTTTAAGGCTGAGAGGTAAAACATTGGTTAAGTGTTTGAGGGAATGAATTATGGAAAAAGTTTTCTTACATATGTAGGTCACTTGACTTTGAAAATTTAAATTTGAATCTAAATATACCCCTAAATTTTTTACTGTCTTACTATATGTAATTGTAGTATTATTTATTTTTGTATTTGATACAGTGGCTAGATCTATTTTGTTTAATGCTCGTTGGTGGCCCATTATTATAGCTTGTGATTTGTCTGGGTTTAGTCTGAGTCCAAATTTTTGCGCCCATTAATTCTGGTCACAGAGTCATTGATTGTACAAGTTCGGGAATGAATGTAAAGTTGTAAGTCGTCAGCGTATAGGTGGTGTTGTGAGTTAGTTAACCAAAAAATCCCCTAAATTGCAGCAGCATCCAATGAAAGGGCATCCTGGTATGTCACTTGATCTTTTTCCATCCAGTCAGGTTTAGCAATATGGCGTCAGTTGCCTGTTTTGCGGTTTTCATGTGACCTCTTCTTATCTTTCTCTGGTAAGTCTCCTTTGTTTTATGCATGTTTTTCAAAGACTTGTTTCATGAAAACTATGGTACTGTACTCCATTCAGTTTTTAATGTTCTGTTGATTGGTGTTGTAGTTGATGGCGTATCTTTTACGAGTTGTTCATAATCAAACGATTTTCGTGAAAGCTTACCTGCTCCTGATATGGCCATATCAAATGCACCATGGCCATATCAAGTTCATTTCACTTTTATTTTTTCACCTGACAAATTTAGATGCCTTATAGCTGGAATTACGCAACAATTTTGTATTTTAAGAAAACCACCTTAATGTTTTATGGAAAAACCTGTTTTGACTACAATTTTGAATTATAAAAAAAGATTATTAAGTGTCATTTTTATTCATTTTACACCAAAATTATTTAATTTTAACACAACTGCGCTATCAAACTGAAAAAAATCACGATTTGTAGAACATGGAACAAGGGTGGCCATATCATGTGCACATGTTCCTGATAAGGCCACTAGGTAGACTTTTGGAATTTGGGACTTTTTGGACAATTAAAGCTATTTTATGGGGAAAGGAATTTTTTTAAGAAAGTCCATTAGACTGAGAACGAGTGAGAAAAAAGTGGTTTACATTTTTTTTTCAAAATGGCGGCTAGAAAAATTCTCAAACCTTAGCATGGCCATATCAGGGACACCTACCTTACTAAGATTTCAAATCATCCGTCCTCAAGTGAGGTTGACCACTGGGATCCGGAATTAACAAAATATAAAAGATAAAGGGAAATGAAACGAACAAAATACTGATTCGATTTGTACATTAAAACGAAAATTTACGTGTTAACATATATATGATAGTGTAAAATTTGAAGAGAGGCCTTCAGAATTTCCATTACAATCTTCTGAACCTCATAAAAGAGAATTTGAAAGGATTTAAGGATATTACATGTAAATTTTGGTAAACAACCCCTCGCTCCAAATAGTAAGCCTGTAACATCCCAGTTGTAAAGCGAAATGCCATATTTTTCACTGAGGTATGGAAGACAAGGTACATATTTAGCTCGCTTGTCATCATTTATCTGCAGTGCTTGATTCGTGTCTCGTTCAAAGCAAATCGTAGGGTCTAAGACCATCGCTTTCTGGGTTCTCTATTGATGGCAATTATATCGACTCTTCTACGAGAATCATCTTCAGACACACAATGAATCTCCTCATGTACTTCCCATCCTCTGTTTCTTAGCAGGTTGGCAATTCCTGAAGTTTAGGGCCTATATATAAATTTAATCTTCCTGAGAAAATGTATTATTACATACCGGTAAGTACATTTTCGTTCTAATCAAACGAATAAAAGACACTATTCACTCATTTTCGTATTTATTTAGTATTCAGTGCAGAAATATATTATGGCCGATATTCAGTAATACTGTAAAAATTTGTGATGAAGCAATGAGCAGAAAAAATATATAGAGATACCATCATTTACCAAATGAACCGTGAATTGCAGAACCCCACAAGTCACAGTTTTTATCAATCCAGTTTTGTATAAACTTTTTGTTCTCTTGATCACCGAATGAATTTATTAGCATATTCTTTTTATTGTGGATTTTATTTAATTTCCATATTTTTTCTTCTGTTTTATTATTATTTTATTACATTCCATTTGTTGTATTCTTCCTTACGTTTTCTCTATTAACTATTTGTACTAACTGAGTTGCTTTTATCATATTCCAGTCTTTAGATCTGTATTTTACTTTCTTTTTTCTGTTATGGTATTATTTTCATGTTGTTTAGTGTCGATTTTGATATGCTATTACTTTTTATAATGTATTAGTATTCCATCAGTGTGGTTTTAGGCGCAATAGATCGAATATTGATAAGATTTTTTGTATTCGACAGATATTGGAGAAAAAATGGGAGTATAAGGGTACAGTACATCAGTCATTCATAGATTTCAAAAGGTATATGACTCGGTTAAGAGAGACGTTTTATATAATATTCCTATTGAATTTGGTATTCCCAAGAAACTAGTTCGATTAATTAAAATGTGTCTTAGTGAAACATACAGCAGAGTCCGTATAGGCCAGTTTCTATCTAATGCTTTTCCAATTCACTGCGGGCTAAAGCAGTGCTTTTTAGCTTCGGTCTAGAATATGCCATTAGGAAAGTTCAGGATAACAGACAGGGTTTGGAATTGAACGGGTTACATCAGCTTCTTGTCTATGCGAATGACGTGAATATGTTAGGAGAAAATTCACAAACGTTTAGGGAAAACACGGAAATTCTATTTGAAGCAAGTAAAGCGATAGGGTTGGAAGTAAATCCCGAAAAGACTAAGTATATGATTATGTCTCGTGACCAGAATATTGTACGAAATGGAACTATAAAGATTGGAGACTTATCCTTCCAAGAGGTGGAAAAATTCAAATATCTTGGAGCAACAGTAACAAAAAGACACTCGGGAGGAAATTAATCGCAGAATAAATATGGGAAATGCCTGCTATTATTCGATTGAGAAGCTTTTGTCATCTAGTCTGCTGTCAAAAAATTCTGAAGTTTAGTATTTATAAAACAATTATACTACCGGTTATTCTGTATCGTTGTGAAACCTGGACTCTCACTTTGAGAGAGAAACAGAGATAAAGGTGTTTGGGAATAAGGTTCTTAGGAAAATATTTGGGGCTAAGAGGGATGAAGTTACAGGAGAATGAAGAAAGTTACACAACGCAGAACTGCACACATTGTATTCTTCACCTGATATAATTAGGAACATTAAATCCAGACGTTTGAGATGGGCAGGGCATGGGCGAATCCAGAAATGCATATAGAGTGTTAGTTGGGAGGCCGGAGCGAATAAGACCTTTGTGGAGGCCGAGACATAGATGGGAAGATAATATTAAAGTGGATTTGAGGGAGTTGGGATATGATGATAGAGACTGGATCAATCTTTCTCAGATTAGGGACCGATGGCGGGCTTATATGAGGGCAGCAATGAACGTTCGGGTTCCTTAAAAGCCAGTAAGTAAGTAAGTATTATGGTATTATTTTCATGTTGTTTAGTGTCGATTTTGTTATGCTATTATTTTTTTCTAACAAACTAATATTCTGTTCTTTAACCTTTTGTTAAATTTTCACTGCGTGTATACTTTCTGACCTGGTGAAGTGAAAGAGAAGGCCCTATGACCATAACTCTGCCAGTATAAATAAATATATTATTATTATTATTATTATTATTATTACTGCCACTACTACTACTACTACTACTACTACTACTACTACTACTACTACTACTACTACTACTACTACTACTACTACTACTACTACTACTACTACTACTACTACTACTGCTGCTATGTAATCTGGTCAGAGTCTTATTATGACGTTTTGTTCTGATAAAGACAGAAAGATCGTGTTTAGCGGAACGAATCTCAGTCCTTTAATTTACCAGGCTGTATTATTCAGACAACCCTCATCAATTAAACATTGGCGAGCAGAGAAATCACGAACTCATTTCACTCTCCGGTATCTGTATGTATACACTGTAGGAATATTGCACAAGTCATTAGGCTGAATTTCAATTAATTATTTAGAGATTTCTCATTTTCCCGTGTTCCATCCGCTTATAAATATTTCAAAGGACGAATTACACCGCAATGTGATGACGCAGGCATGAGATGGACTTGTTCACACAGATTCACATGTTTCCTTACAAAATTAGTCCGGCCTCATACTTGTTCTTAAAGCTGCCATCTTTATTTAAATAATCAGAATCATAAAGACAGAGGTAGGCGTATACAGTGTGTATCAAAAGGTTAAGTCATCCTTATGGAGGTGATTCAGGACCTTATTTTCAACAAAAAATCCTAATACACTTTTTCAGTATTCATCCCCGTTTCCGAGTTACACGAATAGGCCTATCACGTACCGTATCTATCCCCATTTGATTCCACACCTAATGGACCTGTCTGCTTGAGAGAAGGTAGGCTAATTGTCAGTTGTCTAGAGCAGATGCTCAAAATGTCCCCCTCTCGCACGAACACACGCTTCAGCACGCTGTCTGACCTCTCGCTGCACATTATCTAATCCGTCCTGGTGTATCTCCATTGCAAACGTGTTAATCTTTGCAACGAGCTCTTCCCTGCTTGTTATTTCCGTTTGGTACACTTTCTCGTTCAAGCAGCCCCAGAGAAAGAAGTCTAATAGTTTTAGGTCTGGAAACCGGGCTGGCCAGGAAACTATGGTGTCAACTAGACGGTGTCCCACCAAATTTCAGACTTCCAGTACGCCAATGATTAGATCACCATTTTCCAGGTAGATGAATTGGAAGGGGTGGTCCCATTGGCTGGCCAACCCGGTCCCCAGACCTAACACTATTGGACTTTTTTCTCTGAGGCTGCATGAAGGAGAAAGTGTACCAAACGGAGATAGCAAGCAAGAAAGAGCTTGTTGCAAAGATTAACACGGCTGCAATGGAGATGCACCAGCACGGATTGGATAATGAGCAGCGAGAGTTCAGACGGCGTGCTGAAGCGTGTATTTGTGCGAGAGAAAGACATGTTGAGCATCTGCTCTAGACAATTGACAATTAGCCTATCTTCTCTCAAGCAGACAGGTCCATTAGGTGTGAATTCAAATTTGGATAGATACGGTACGTGATATTCGTGTAACTCGGAAACTGGGATGAATATTGAAAAAGTGTATTAGTATTTTTTGTTGCAAATAAGGTCCTGAATCACCTCCGTAAGGATTGACCTGATCTTTTGATACACTCTGTAGAATAAGGCCACGTTAAGGTTTCTGGACTTTTAGCACTGTTTTAGCATGCCACTGGGTACTAATAAAGCTCAAATGAGAAAGAATCAGGACCACCGCTGTGGAGTAACAGTTGACCGTGAACGAACAGGCCCGGGTTCAAATCCCGGTTAGGACACGTTACAAGGTTGAGGTTTTTTCCGGAGTTTTCCCTCAACCCATTAAGAGCAAATGCTGGGTATATTTCGGCACTGAATCCAGGGCTCATTTCGCTGGCATTATCACCTTCAACTCATTCAGACGCTAGATAACCATAACAGTTGATAAAACGTCACAAAATAACCAATTAAAAGAAACAAATAATCATAATTTTACTATCGGGGGAAAATTATAGCCAGGTTCCTCTTCTACTGTTAAAAAAATTGTATATTTGTGAACTGGGAACGGACAGTTTTGTACTGCACATAGTGCTTTGTGAACATTAGTTGAAATTAGGAGTACATTGCAAATCAAGCTTTCAAGTATAACTCCCTGTAAAGTTGGTTTGAATAACTTTGATGGAAAAATTGTTCCGGGGCCGGGCATCGAACCCGGGACCTTTGGTTAAGAGTACCAACGCTCTACCAACTGAGCTACCCGGGAACTCTACCCGACACCGATCCAACTCTTCCCTCTATATCCACAGACCTCAAAGTGGGCTGACAACCGTCAAGCAACCAACATTGAGTGTACATTAACTCTGTGTGACTTAAATTGTGGTTTTCTGTTAACGAAAAGTGACGTGTATTATGCAAATCAAGCTTTCAGATATAACTCCCTGTAAAGTTGAGTACATTGTTGTTCTCAATAATACACGTGTATTGTCATTTTCGTTGTGTACAGTGCAATAACGACTATTGTGTTGCTGTGTTGAGTGGAATACCCATTGTTGTAGGGTGATTGTTAAGAATAAAATTCACATTGTGACCAGTGTTGCCAAGTCAGCAGTTTTGTAGCTAAATCTGGTGTTTTCAGGACTATGATCAGCTACAGAATTTTACCGTCAGCGGCTAGCTATTTATTTGGCGTTTTTTTATGATTCCGGTAGAGGGAGATGATATTTTTAAGTTTTTTTTTCTGTAAAGATTTGTATTGTTTTTATATGTACTTGCAGACAACAGTGTTAGTTAATCATAAACCAGAGTTTAATATGGTATTATCACACTTTTTCATTGTACGAGTATAAAATATCAACGTTTTCTGTTTACTTGATTTGGTGTAACCACCTCCCTCATCCATTGTTGTACAAATAAGGCACGCCGCATTCGTTAAACTCTTAATCTAATGTATGCATTGTTTTGTAAATGAATTGATGTATTTAATCACAAAGAATAGATAATGAATTGAATTATTATTTTAATTTATGATATATTATTTAATTCATCATTCCGCATTATAGTTTACGTAACACAGACACCAGACTCATTGTTGGCAGCCAAGTCTCCAGATCAGTGTTTATTTATTTACTAGCCGTACCCGTGCGCTCCGCTGCACCCGTTAGAAATAAATATAAAATAATTACATAATTAAAATAGGACATTTGATCCAGGGAACATTCGTGTTTGATAGAAGGATAAATCGTTTAATATGTTACATAATTTAAATTGCATCCAAATAATTAAAATGCGATCATTTTGGTCCAGAGACACTCATTTGGTGCAATGACAATTCCTTTAACATGTTTCTTAATTGTTATTACATGCAACCATAGTTTAATGAACATTGACATCATTTAGATTTAATGCGTATATTTTATTTTACTTGTTACAGGTTTCCATTGAATTATGGTAATAACTTAATTTTAACTCTTTTTTTTCTACGTATTCAGTAAATGGCGCTTGGCCCACTATGGTTCTGAACCTTCAAATAACTTAAATTATATTATATAATATTACATATTATATTATATTATATTATAGTATATTATATTATATTATATCATATCAGAAGTTACTGTAATAATATTATAGCATTATGTCCATCTAGAGAAATTACACTTTCCAATGGTGAAATAATAATTAATTATACAAATCGGTTAATTTAGCTTCCGATATTACTTCATACAAACACAGAAACATTCTCTGTAGGCTATCTTTCATAGCTTTCGATTGTTGCTGTCCAAGGCCCCTTATAGACGAAGTCATTTGTTTTTTAATTCATTACACGGCCTTAGATGGCAGTTATTTTAATTTTAAAAGTCATTTATCTCATTCAATATCAGTCCTATCAAACTTTTTCAAGGAATAAAACTTATCGAAAATTATTTTTGAAAAAACTTTTGTTATGTAACATTTTTCACAAAAATCAATAATAAGCGAGATATTTCGATTTATTTAATTCAGGCCCCCTTATAACCCCCCTTTTAAATAATTTATTTTAAATGCCATATAGCCTAAAATCTAAGTTACAACGAACTTAATTTATATACAAATTTTCATCGAAATCCGTTCAGCCATTATCGCGTGAAAAGGTAACAAACATACAGACAGACAGACAGACAGACATACAAACAAAAATTTAAAAAAGCGATTTCCGGTTTCAGGGCGGTTAATTATATATGTTAGGATCAATTATTTTTGGAAAATCGAAAATTACCAGAAAAATTTCGGCTACAGATTTATTATTAGTATAGATTTAATTTATTTAAATTTAAATATACAGAACAAAGAATATATAATTACAAACAAACAAGAGAAATAGAAATAAAATAATACGATCAATATAAAAAAGGAGATACAGTAGTATTAACAAATTTGAGACCGAATGAGCAGCGCTCATGTTCGGTCGCAGTTCAGATATAATATTAATAGGCTCATAAGAGAATATAAAATAAAATAGGAAATAGAATTAAAATTATAGTTAGAGAAATTATATAATACAATATTAAGAGAAATTTAGAAAATAAAAAATAATAATAATAAAAATAAATAAGTAAAATAAAATAGGAACTAAAATTTAAATTACAGCGGCAATGGAATTATATAACCTAATATAATATTAACACTAGAGAAGAATAATATTGCACGTGAAAAGTGGGACTATATATTTCAAAATTATAGAATACAAATATAATATAGGTTGATTAATTCATACACATAAGCTATAAATTTATTTAATCAAATTGAAGATATTAAACACGTTTCTAATTTTCTTGTTATATGTTAGTGGGTTACATGGTAGAAGTTCTGGGTTTAATTTAGTTACAGCATTGCACAACCGAGGGCCAAAATTAATGCTATGCTTTAGACCAGCAGATGTGAGACATTTAGGTTTTACTAATGTTGAATTAATATTTCGTCTTGTGTCATAATTAAGTGTCTTTATTACAAACTTATTACGATTTTTATGATAAAATTTTAACAGCGTATACTTATAAATTTGTTCAATATTAAATACATTAAATTCAGAATAAATTAATTTAGTTGGATAATCGAAACGTTTCTTCAAACAAATTTTAATTCTTCGTTTTTGTAGTTAATTTAACGGACTAAGATTAATTTTTGTACTTTCACCCCAAACAATTATACCGTATTGAATGATAGACTGAATAATGGCCAAATAAACATTTCGTAGAACTCTAACGGGTAAGTAGCATCGAAGATTAACGAATTTATAAATTTTTTTACGAAGCCTCTTACAAAGATAAGTAAGTAAGTGTGAAATCAGATTTCGAACAAACTGGCGTGATTTTGAATGTGGTTATTTCCGAAGTGTCCAGTATATTCTTGATTTACTTTACGGCCTTAACTCTACCAGCTAAAATAATAATAATAGCCTAATAATAATAATAATAATAATAATAATAATAATAATAATAATAATAATAATAATTTAAAAACAGTATCTTATCACAAAAATATTTTCATAATAAAAAAGACACGACTATGATTTCTTCTGTTCAGTTACAATGGCTGTATGCAAGTCGGGTAATGAAGAAGAATCATCTCGTGAGTTGCAGGTTGTACATCATCCCTCCTGTACGAGGATGAAGACGATTTTGCATAGAATATAGAGACCCAAAGTAATACACATTTTCCTTAATTTAGTGTATATTTATATGAAATTTTCTAATTCCTAAAATTGTGCATAGAAATTGTATTTCAAATTTGGAAGTGATGTGTTAAGAAAAATCTGGAGTTTTTTAACTACAATTTAGCGGTATTTTTAAGCTTGTGCAGCGGTAAATGGAATTCTGAGTTGGCAACACTGATTGTGACAGGTGTGGTGGTTAAATCAGAAAAAAAAAAACATTATAATATATTATAACAGGAATAGGCCTACTTACATTGAACATAATGGAGACTATGTTGAAAAGTTATCAAGTGTTTGTATTTTTATTGTACATATTCAATTAATAAGACAATATTCAAGGTTATTTTTTTGACTCTCTCTCATATAAGAAAAATTGGAGGAAAGTCTTGAGAAAGTAGAAGTATTTTTTTTTTTCCAATAGCGGTACTGGAATGTCAGCCATAAGGAAGATGTTTTAGAAGACGAAGAAAGCGACGAAATATTCAACCGTAATTGGCAATGTGCCATAAACCATGTTGATGATACAATGGGTACGAATGGAGGTATCAGAGCTACGTTATAGCGTGAATGACAAGTTCTGCGTCTTATAAACAACTTTCAACTTTACTTAACTTCGGAGGAAAAGCATGCAAAGAATTTTACGGTAGGCCTACTATCTTCCATTGGGCTTGAACCCGTGACCTCAGATCTAATGTCAAGCATGGCAGCCACTCTGACGCAGAGAACGACTATACAGATATGCTCAGCGAAATACGCATATAATTAAGAAAGTTCTCTGTTACAGATTTTTGTAAGCCTGTAAAATCACTGGTGTACAGATGAATCCACTTTTCTTTTGTCTGAAAATTTACATAGATATGTAACAAGGGACGTTTTTTCAAGTATTGTAAAGAGGAAGACCTCCAGTTCGTCATTTTGCGGACTCAATCCTATTACGTATCTCAGAGAGAGAAAAATGAAATAATCAGAAAACTCTGAGAAACTTGTAGTCAGATGTCTCTGTATGAAAGACGAAAGGATCATTTCATGAAACCTGTATATGCAGACCTCGCGAATTTGGGTGTATTGTATATTTTTGTCGTTCTTATTTCTAGAAAATCTCCCTTTATTCTGTTCCTACAAGCCTTATTTCCGCCTCTTCTGGCCACTATTCTGTAAGTGCATAACGCATCAGACCAAACAACAAATATCACATTACTGTAGATCAGAAATTGTGGGCGGTGCGCTTGTTGTTGTTGATTTTTTTGTTCTTTCCCGGAAATGTGAAACTTGAGTAATCGCCGTTCCTCCACTGAAATGTAATAACCGGACTGATTCCCTGCTGCGTTTCACGCCAATCCACTGAAACTGTAATGCTCCCAGCATGCGATTCAAATCATCTCACACCCCTGCCTCTGGTCAGTGATTGATTTAGTTTCTAGTTCAGAGAGATTAACCGCTTCAAACCCAACGAGATTGCGCGTTGTCATTATATTTTGGAGGTCTGGGTCCAGTTATGAATACCAGCTATTCCAGTACAGCAATTGTTAAGTCCGTTATTGCCCCTCCAAATGCCGAATTATTATTATTATTATTATTATTATTATTATTATTATTATTATTATTATTATTATTTACTTAGTTACAACTGGATTTTAAGGAAGCCGAAGGTTCATTGCCGCCCTCACATAAGCCCGCCATCGGTCCCTATCCTGTGCAAGATTAATTCCGCCTCTATCATCATATCCCACTTCCCTCAAATCCATTTAATACTATCCTCTCATCTATGTCTCTGCCTCCCCAAAGGTCTTTTTCCCTCCGCCTCCCAACAAACACACTATATACATTTATGGATTCGCCCATACGTGCTGTATGCCCTGCCCATCTCAAACGTCTGGATTTAATGTTCCTAATTGTCAGGTGAAGAATACAATGCGTGCAGTTCTGTGTTGTGTAACTTTCTCCATTCTCCTGTAACTTCATCCCTCTTAGCCCCAAATATTTTCCTAAGAACCTTATTCTCAAACACTCTTAATCTCTGTTCCTCTCTCAAAGTGAGAGTCCACGTTTCACAACCATACAGAACAACCGGTAATATAACTGTTTTATAAATTCTAACTTTCAGATTTTTTTGACAGCAGACTGTAAGATAGAAGCTTCTCAACCGAATAATAACAGGCATTTCCCATATTTATTCTATGTTTAATTTCCTCCCGAGTATCATATATATTTGTTACTGTTGCTCACAGGTATTTGAATTTTTCCACCTCTTCAAAGGATAAATTTCCAATTTTTGTATTTCCATTTTGTGCAATATTCTCGTCACGAGACATAATCATATACTTTGTCTTTTCGGGATTTACTTCCAAACCTATCTCTTTACTTGCTTCAAGTAAAATTCCCGTATTTTCCCTAATCGTTTATGGATTTTCTCCTAACATATTCACGTCATCAGCATAGACAAGCAGCTGATGTAACCCGTTCAATTCCAAACCCTTTCTGTTATCCTGGACTTTCTTAATGGCATACTCTAGAGAAAAGTTAGAAAGTAAAGGTGATAGTGCATCTCCTTGCTTTAGTCCACAATGAATTGGAAACGCATCTGACAGAAACTGACCTATACGAACTCTGCTGTACGTTTCACTGAGACACATTTTAATTAATCGAACTAGTTTCTTGGGAATAACAAATTCAATAAGAATATCATATAAAACCTCTCTCTTAACCGAGTCATATGCGTTTTTGAAATCTATGAATAACTGATGCACTGTACCCTTAAACTTCCATTTGTTCTCCATTATCTGTGGAATAAAAAATATCTGATCAATAGTTGATCTATTACGCCTAAAACCACACTGATGATCCCCAATAATTTCATCTACATAAGGGAGTTGATTTCCTCAATGAGGTATATATTCTACTAATTATTTTCATATTGACAAAATCTATAATAAACTGTAGGTTAGACTAGGAATAGAGACTGGACAGTGGTATTTCATGTTCTTCATTTAGAAAGCTACATATGAATGTATTCTGAGCTCAAATTTCTAAAGCGAACCCATATTACAAGTCAATATGAAATTTAGGTTTTACCTGCTATTTCTATCTAAATCAAGTTTGACTTCACGTGCAGAAGACAGATACAAATTTGCTGTCAAAAAAACGCTGTGCAGTGCGTTGGCAGAATAAAACAGCTGAGAATTGAATAAAACAGGCAGGAGAGAATGAAATATCAGCTGTCTATTCACCTACGTGCTCCAGAATGTAAGACTTCCCACGCATGTCTCTATGATGATTAATTTGCCAGCATAATACTGCCCTCAAACGTCAAGAAAATATTGCTGTATTCTTTTATCCTGACACCAGGACGTACGAGCAATTCTGATGCCGCTGTTTTCACCTATTATAATCGAGTTTATTCTTCCTTGAAGAACGTCAAACATATTTTCAGATATCTTTTAGAATGAGGACCTAAAATGCATTACTATTTGCATACAGAGATATTTAGATTAAACTTTCAACCCCTATTAGAAGATACAGAGTCCTTAAACAATGTAATCTTACAGATGTAAGCCTGTTAAGGCTGGTTCACAATAAACCGGGAACGAGAACCAGAATTAAAACGAGAAGCAGAGGACGTGAATATGAAAATTTTTGATTCACAATAAATCGAGAACGTAGACGACTATGCATATCGATAAGTATGTCAATAACGATATGTAAAGTCGATATTACGCATTCTGATGTTATTTGTGTATAATTGACCAATGGCGTTCTTTCATGAGTACAAGGCAACCAACATAAACACAGGTTAACCAACTTCGAAATTTCAACTGAAACATTTCATTAGGTACGGTACTATAAATATGCCCATGCATCTTTATTATCACAACCTATTTTAAGTCTACCATAACGTAAAATAATTAGAGAGAATCATTTGTAATAGAACAAAAATGAACACAACTGTAGTTATTGAATTGAAGCATGAATATGTAGTGTGTAATACAACCAATACAGTAATAAAATATTCATTTACGATCGGTGTTCAAAGATGCAGCTATTGAAAGCCACGTATTCTCCTTCATTTTCTCATCTTTATACGAGGCGCGCCGCTTATCGTAAACGTGAGGATTTTCCTCAACACTCAATATTAGAATCTCATCAAATAAAACTTGCTCCATGATGCATAGTACAGAACAAAATAATGCATAGGTTATGTCACGGTCTTCTTGCTACAAAATATACGACGACAAAATAGCTTTTAGATGGCAATAGAATGAATCTAGTGGGCTGTGATCGGAAACGTGAACGCCAAAGTTGAAACTTGGCCAACTCTCTGTTCCCGATCCCGGGCTCCGGCAAGCTTTTCGTTAATTGTGAATGCTCACATTTAAATGTACACATTTTAACAATTTTACCGTTTTTGTTTTCGTTCCGATTCTCGTTTCCGGTTTATTGTGAACCGGCCTTTATAATCTCATTGCGTCAAAATATTATCAGATTATTAAGGGGAGAGGATGGTATTTTTTAAAACTTTTTTCCTATTTGGTGTAAAATATTAATTTTTTGTATGTAGAGATCTTATAGCTGTGGCAACTCGATCAAATAAAAATATAAAAAAAAAATATTTAGGGGACCAAATTTGAAAAAAAAATATACCCAATGCAGGATTGTACTGAAACCGATATATCTAAACCGTTTTTAAAGATAGATTCAAACAGTTTTTTGCAATGTATTTGCAAAAGCATGTTCTACAAACTGTCTGTGACAGAATTTTGATATTAGTCCCTATGTTTGTAAAATATACAATTAAAATTTAAGAACAATTTTCTGATTTCCTTTCTTGCAAACAAACAGACCTATTTTTTAAATGAAATCAATTAACAAAATTCTGTTACAAAGAAAAATTTCCTAATAGTCTAAAGAATGTGTGTTCTAAATTGCATGCATGTATCTTTAATAGTTCAAAAATTATATCAATTTTTGTCTGGAAATGTACCAAAAAAAATTAAGTTAATGGAAACCGATAAAAGCGAGCGTGTGATTTAAAAATCCAAAGCACAGGAAGTTTAAAATGACGTCTCAACATCCGATAAGGGCACAAATACCCACAAAATGTTATGCAATGCATTCCACACATCAAAGGGTATTTTAAAGAAAAAAAATGTTTTGAAAATTTAATTTAGCGGAAACAACACTAGAGTGGGCGAGTGATTTAAAAATCCACAACGCAAGAAGTTTAAAAATGACGACTCAACTCCGATAAGGGCACAAATACCCCAAATGTTATGCAATGCATTCCACACATATCAAAGGGTATTTTAAAGAAAAAAAAATTTAATTTAATTTAGCGGAAACAACAATAAAAGTGGGCGAATGATTTAAAAATCCATAACGCAAGAAGTTTAAAAAGGCGACTCAACATCCGATAAGGACACAAATACCCACAAAATGTTATCCAATGCATTCCACACATATCAAAGGGTATTTTAAAGAAAAAAAAATTGAAAATTTAATTAACTGGAAACAACAATAAAAGTGGGCGAGTGATTTAAAAATCCATAACGCAAGAAGTTTAAAAATGGCGACTCAACATCCGATAAGGGCACAAATACCCACAAAATATTATGCAATGCATTCTACACATATCAAAGGGTATTTTAAAGAAAAAAAAATTTTTGAAAATTTGATTTAACGGAAACCACAATAAAAGTGGGCGAGTGATTTAAAAATCATAACGCAAGAAGTTTAAAAATGGCGACTCAACATCCGATAAGGGCACAAATACCCACAAAATATTATGCAATGCATTCCACACATATCAAAGGGTATTTTAAAGAAAAAAGAATTTTGAAAATTTAATTTACCCGAAACAACAATAAAAGTGGGGAGTGATTTAAAAATCCATAACGCAAGAAGTTTAAAAATGACGTCTCAACATCCGATAAGGGCACAAATACCCACAAAATGTTATGCTATGCATTCCACACATATCAAAGGGTATTTTAAAGAAAAAAAAATTGAAAATTTAATTTACCGGAAACCACAATAAAAGTGGCGAGTGATTTAAAAATCCATAACGCAAGAAGTTTAAAAATGACGTCTCAACATCCGATAAGGGCACAAATACCCACAAAATGTTATGCTATGCATTCCACACATATCAAATGGTATTTTAAAGAAAAACAATTTTTGAAAATTTAATTTACCGGAAACAACAATAAAAGTGGGCGAGTGATTTAAAAATCCATAACGCAAGAAGTTTAAAAATGGCGACTCAACATCCGATAAGGGCACAAATACCCACAAAATATTATGCAATGCATTCCACACATATCAAAGGGTATTTTAAAGAAAAAAAAATGTAATTTAATTTACTGGAAACCACAATAAAAGTGGGGAGTGATTTAAAAATCCATAACGCAAGAAGCTTAAAAATGGCGACTCAACATCCGATAAGGGCACAAATACCCACAAAATGTTATGCTATTCATTCTACACATATCACAGAGTAGGCGTATTTTAAAGTTTTTTTTTTAATTTACTCATCTTTCACCAAAAAATACCATCCTCTCCCCTTAAATAAATAATAAGCAATTACCTTGAGAAAGTCTTCTCACGTCTATTTCTAGAGTGTACTTGTCGTTTTGCAGTGGATTTTGTGCGTCTTTTTGTTAAGCATAAACTTAACTTTATTTTCAAAGTGAATCGCGAAGTAAAGTGTTAGAACTTCACAAAAGAGTACCTTGGCGTCTGTTGTATTATACAAGCTACGTCAGGTGTAAAATTAACAAAACACTAATCCTCTCTGCTTAATGGATAAACATGGCTGTTTCAAAGAGCATTGTGAATTGGGAAGGAGGTGGGTATTAAACGATTTCTTGCGAGGCAGGAAGCCACAAGCAGATCGTTATTGAATGCTCGTCAGGAAGTCTGCAAAGTAAGATTTAATAAAATTCACGAAAATTTGTTGTTGTAATTAAGTTTAACTGATGTTGATTAATACTTTTTGACAGTAAAAGCTACTTACATATGTAAAGGTATGACGATATTATGACGGAACAATGATGACAATAGGTAGGAGGAAATTTGCACAGCGACTACATTGTCCACCAGTATCTAGTAGAAATTATCCTTGATCGAAACCTGTTAGTTATATTTTTTCCCAGAAGCTGTCAGCTGACTATGAAAGTAGAGTTAATCTAATTAATTAATACAACAAAGGTCTTGAATACCCGTTTTTGTTGCATGTTTAAAAATAGGTATTATGTATTGTAGTTCTGACTGAATATCAATATTGAAAATACAGAATAAGCAGTCTGGCTTTCTATGCCCGAGGTTGCAAGTTTGATCCCGGGCCAGGTCGATGGCATTTAAGTGTGCTCGGCAGTTGCGAGCGTCGTTAAATAAAACATAACATTAACATTCCTCCGCGGTAGTGGAATAAGCGAGAAGCCTCTGTAATGTTGCGGTTGTACGCGCTATTCGGACAGATCCATGGACAGTAATCGTTGCCGCCACTGCTTCAACGAGATAGAAACTCTCACCCACGTTCTTGGGTCTTGCCCGCATGGTAAGACATTACGCAATGCCAGGCATCACAAAATCAGGTCCGCAATCGCTCAAGCTCTTCGCGACAAGGGATATGCCACCTATGAAGAAATCCATGGTCTATCGGAAACAGGAAGCTGTCGTCGGATTGATATATTAGCCTTTAACAACACAACAGGCTGTATAATAGATCCTACTATCCGCTTCGAATTGAATACAACTCAACCGGGAGATGTCAACAATGAGAAGAATCAAATTTATGGTCCAACTGTTCCTTATCATTTAAATTGTATAAGTTACAAACTATTGAAATTATTGGATTATTAGTGGGTGCTAGAGGCACGATTACAAAAAAATTATTAATTTCTGCAAAGAGTTCAATCTTGAATCCTCTTTGGCCAAGACTGTTCCTTTGACAGCTCTAAAATATTCAGTCCGTCTTCTGAGAAATCACATATATAAAGTAAATTAATAGCACAACAATAATAATTATTTTTCATAATTTCATGTTGTATGATTTATCCGATAAGCAAGTTGTAATACAATGTTAAGATTGAAATATACCGTCTATACTTATCTAGTATTATATGATTAATTATAACATAAACGTTTTCGGCACTAATGTGCCATTTTCAAATGTATGAAAATTTGCCTAATTACATATTCAAATAGGTGACATGAACTGTTTGAATGAAACATATAATGTGTACCCTGGTGATCTCATATCACATATAAAACAATCTGTTTGTAGATAATTAATAATTAAAAATTGAAAACACACACTTATTACTAACATTTAAAAACAATTAAAATTTGTTGCAATTATCCATCAATTTGTGGAACACTGGGGTTATCTTGACGTATTATGTGGTCAAATGCAGTTATTCATTTACTTGAAATGTTTAATCTTACACTAAGATATTAACTATTAAAGTATTAAAAATCTTTATGTTGATTCGTTATTATTGCACCAAGGTTCCTTGTTTTTCACTTTCACATATTGGAGCACTTTACCATGATCATAAAGTGAAAAACAAGGAACCTTGGTGCAATAATAACGAATCAACATAAAGATTTTTAATATTTTAATAGTTAATATCTTAGTGTAAGGTTACAACATTTCAAGTAAATGAATAACTGCATTTGACCACATAATACGTCAAGATAACACCAGTGTTCCACAAATTGATGGATAATTGCAACAAATTTAATTGTTTTTAAATGTTAGTAATAAGTGTGTTTTTAATTTTTAATTATTAATTATCTACAAACAGATTGTTTTATATGTGACATGAAATCACCAGGGTACACATTATATGTTTCATTCACACAGTTCACGTGCACCGATTTGAATATGTAATTAGGCAAATTTTCATACATTTGAAAATGGCACATTAGTGCCGAAAACTTTTATGTTATAATTAATCATATAATACTAGATAAGTATAGACGGTATATTTCAATCTTAACATTGTAATAATAATTATATTTCTCACGAAAATTGTACGTATGTACTAATACTTGTATATTTTGTATACTTTGTCCTTCAGAGCAACCCCTATTTTAGGGGAAGTTTGTTTAAATTAAATTAAATACAACAGAAGCTGTGTGTTAACACCAGTATTTACAATCGTACGAACGATTGATTACAAACCAAACAAATACATAAATAAAATAAATGATTAAAAAATAAACATAAATAAAATGAAAGGTTACAAAACTATCAATTAAATACGTAAATAAGTAAAACATGCGACAGAAGATGTTTTGAAAATGTTCATATTTTCCTAAAGATACAGATCTATTTCAATTTAAACATAAATGAAATAAAAGATTACAAAAGCAAACAATTAAACACATACATAAATAAAACATTTGGAAGAAGATGTTGGAAATGTTTACATTTTTCCTGAAGATACTGATCTACCAGTTTCAGCTTAAAAATCTATACTAATAATAAATCTGTAGCCGAAATTTTTCTGGTAATTTTCGATTTTCCAAAAATAATTGGTCCCAACATATATAATTAACCACCCTGAAAACGAAAATCGCTTTTTTGAAATTTTTGTTTGTATGTCTGTCTGTCTGTATGTTTGTTACCTTTTCACGCGATAATGGCTGAACCGATTTCGATGAAAATTGGAATATAAATTAAGTTCGTCGTAACTTAGATTATAGGCTATATGGAATTCAAAATACATTATTTAAAAGGGGGGTTATAAGGGGGCCTGAATTAAATAAATCGAAATATCTCGCTTATTATTGATTTTTATGAAATATGTTACATAACAAAAGTTTCGTTAAAACTAATTTCCGATAAGTTTTATTCTATGAAAAATTTTGATAGGACTGATATTTAATGAGATAAATGAGTTTTAAAATTAAAATAACTGCCATCTAAGGCGGTGTATTGAAATAAAAAACAAATGACTTCGTCTATAAGGGGCCTTGAACACAACAATCGAAAGCTATGAAACATAGCCTACAGACAATGTTTCTGTATTTGTATGATAATATCGGAAGCTAAATTAACCGATTTGTATAATTAATTATTATTTCATCATTGGAAAGTGTAGTTCCTCTGGATGGACATAATGCTATAATGTTATTACAGTAACTTGTGAGTGAATTGAGGACAGGTAAGATTAAAATAGCTTCTTATGCACAGAAAACTTGATAGGTTATTCTGTATATTCATTTCCTGTATTTCTTATAATAATGTTTATGAACATGTTCATTTTTATCTCAGAGAATTAACGAACAAGAGTGTATTGATTTAGTATGCAGTAATAGTACGTTAGCTTAGCAATCCATTATTTTATAATTCAAATTTTAACTATGCTCAATTAAATCGTGTTAAAATACATAAAATACATATGAAATAAATGCAATGCAAAAAAATTGGGTAATGAGCCAAGCAGATTATGTTGCGCTGTTGTAAAAGTTGTTCCTCCTGAGATTCAAGAGCTCCCACAACAAATTAAAAACTTTCTAATTCGTGTACATGCGTTATCAACACACTTTTTCATATAAACATAATAATAAATCTGTAGCCAAAATGTTTCTGTTAATTTTCGCTTTTCCAAAAATAATTGGTAATAACAATTAAGAAACATGTTAAAGGAATTTTCATTGCACCAAATGAGTGGTCTCTGGATCAAAATGATCGCATTTTAATATTTTAAATACAATTTAAATTAAGTAACATATTAAACGATTTATCCTTCTATCAAACACGAATGTTCCCTGGATCAAATGTCCTATTTTAATTATGTAATTACTTTATATTTATTTCTAACGGGTGCAGCGGAGCGCACGGGTACGGCTAGTAAATAGAATAAAATATTACAAAACAAACAATAATTAAGCACATAAATAAATAAAGAAAATCAAGAGAAGATGTTGAAAATGTTTATATTTTTCCAGAACATATATTATAGATCTACGAGTTTCAGCTTAAACACAAATAAAAAAGATTACAAACCAAACAATTAAACATTTAAATAAATAAAACATTCAACTGAAGATGCCGGAAATGTTTACATTTTTCAGAACTTATAGATCTAACGAGTTTCAGCTTAAACATACATAAAAAAGATTACAAACCAAACAATTAAACATTTAAATAAATAAAACATTCAACAGAAGATGTTGAAAACGTTTACATTTTTCAGAACTTATAGATCTACGAGTTTCACCTTAAACATAAATAAAAAAGATTACAAACCAAACAATTAAAAATTTAAATAAATAAAACATTCAACTGAAGATGCCGAAAATGTTTACATTTTTCAGAACTTATAGATCTAACGAGTTTCAGCTTAAACACAAATAAAAAAGATTACATACCAAACAATTAAACATTTAAATAAATAAAACATTCAACTGAAGATGCCGAAAATGTTTACATTTTTCAGAACTTATAGATCTAACGAGTTTCAGCTTAAACATAAATAAAAAAGATTACAAACCATACAATTAAACATTTAAATAAATAAAACATTCAACAGAAGATGTTGAAAATGTTTACATTTTTCAGAACTGATAGATCTACGAGTTTCAGCTTAAACATAAATAAAAAAGATTACAAAGCAAACTATTAAACATTTAAATACATAAAACATTCAACTGAAGATGCCGAAAATGTTAAATTTTTTGAGAACTTATAGATCTAACGAGTTTCAGCTTAAACATAAATTAAATAAAAATTAAAAAGCAAACAATTAAACACGTAAATGAATAAAAATTCAACAAAAGATGCTCGAAATGTTTTTCTTTTTCCTGAACATGCAGATCTATCTGTTTCAGCTTAAACATAAATGAAATGAAATATTACAAAACAAACTATTACTCACAGGACGAGCGACGTGGTTTATAAGAGAAGCAGTAGTTGAGGTAATAAAATTAGTTTTGTTTCGTTGTATGTCTGATCATGGGCACTGACTTTTCTCTGGGATTTATAAAGTATCTGTGCGAGAAAACGTTTTTCTAAGATTGTACATAGTGTATAGAAGTTGTCAGATATTGACTACCGAATGTCAAAAAGACTGCTTTTCATCTCTAGAATATGATCTTGCTTCAGATATGACTTATGTAGAATATGATTTTTATTTTTAATATATAAATTTTTCTTCATTATGTTAATCATTTCTTTGGCCCAAATTATCTTCTTATCACTAAATTGCAAGTCTCAGAATTACATGTATGTAAACACATCCACATTTTGCGCTTAATATTACTACGATTACTTTTATTATTATTATTATTATTATTATTATTATTATTATTATTATTGTTATTGTTATTACCATTTTTTCTGTATTTCTGCTATAGTATTGCTACTGTTCTAATACTGGTTGAGTGGAAGAGAATGCCTTATGGCATTAACTCTGTCAGTAAAAATAGTTGAACTGAATAAATGAATAAATAATAATTTAAATTGTAGAGAAAGTCATAGTAGTATCAATCTTTATCAACAGTAATCTCACTAGAGGTTTTGATTTATCTAGAGAAAATCAAAACTCGAGTGGGATTTAATTGACTATTACACGATTAGAAGAAAGTATATAAAGATTAAAAGTAACGAAGTACTCCAGTACAATAAAATATTAGCCTAATTGACTTACGAAAATTCAACTGTCTTCAAATGTATTATTGTACCATCTCAACATTACAAATATTACGCTTTATGCATGCTAGATGGCAGTGGTGTGTTATGATTAGCTGTTGTCCTGTCATCAGGTGTGCCAACTATGGAATCTTCATTGAAGTCTGTAGACGGTTACTAGTCAAGAAGGCTTTGTTGATTCAATTTCATTTTTATTAAAACATTTGCATTCCACTTCAATTATCCCGATCCCGCTAATCAACGTCGCATTACAGATGATTTTCAATAAATCTTAGTATTAAACAATCTCTGATACGTGACTATGCATAATATCATATAGCAGAAGCTATAACAAACATAACCTAAATAATATAAACAAGTGTTAGAAAACTTTTAATTAGGGATGATGAAATAAACAAGAAACGTTTTAATTAACGATGATGACATAAAAAATAAACATGAATAATTTTAAAAGAAACAATTATTGAAAGTACAATTTTCAAATTTGAATGTTTTAGTGGTTGGTGTTAGTGTTTTATATTAGACATGTGCTTAAAAGAAGTGGAACTCGTTGATGTACATGGTGTATTCCTCACCTTATTCAGGACTTCCGAATGGTGCTCTTCATTTATTTGTAAATAGGATTTCAGGGAAGATGCATAGCTATGACAAGTAATCTTTATTAATTCTTGTTCTTGAATGCCAATGCGAGTCATATTTGAAACTGCTGTGCATCGACTGGAGTGGTTTGTAATTTTTTTTTTTTTTTTTTTTTTTTTTTTTTTTACGTCCAGACCAGCGCAGTTTGAAATGTTGGCAAACAAAGAAACATATGCTAGGGACGCGATAAAATTGTGCCATAAGCAGCCATGATTGGTTGAAAAACGTCCTTTCGTACCATTTTATTGGTCTAAAGTAGTATGACGTAGTAAAAGTGTAATAGTCACTATAATCCATTGTGAAGAGTCTGCGAGCTACAATTTTGAATCATGAATAGAACGTCAGCTGCAGAATAAATAACATGTAAGTGTTCCCTGATAATATATACCTGTGACGCGCACCAAATATTACGTAATGTCTATATAGTCTATGAACAACTAACCTTATCTTCGTACGTCTTGGGCTAAATTATCGTCTCTGATGATAATGATGATGATGATGATGATGAATTCTTACTTAATTTTACAGGAAAATATATTACAGTATTCTTTTCCATTCTCTTGAGTTCTTATTCCACGTCTAGCTCACGAATTCACAGCAGTAGCGAACGCCTGAGATCCATAGAACGATAAAAGTTGCAATGATGTTTTCCAAATGTGTGGTCATGCATACCCAATTATGTAGGAGCGCTTTCAGTAATTGCAACGCTCCGACTCGAACTATTCCCCTGGGATTAAAAGCAGATGGGGACAATTTTGATAACGTCTCTAGGACTATAAGTATCAAAGAAACAAAGTAGGTCAAGGAATGCGTTTTGTTATTCAGTTTCAATGGATTCCACCATCTGACAAACCTTCAGATTGTACCACTTTCTCAGTGTATGTTATCAGGGTGACCGAGGTTCGATTCTCAGATGCAACGTATAAGATTTATGTTTCTATGTACACCTCAGATACACAAGTGAGCAGGAACTGTAAATAGGTAAGGAAGTGTCTACTTAGACGCCATTGAGTCGAACATGAGAAAGGAATATTAAATATGAAGCTCCCATGTTTTCTTAACTTTGACACCAGGAGTGATTTAGTGGTTACCACTCTTGCTATTGGATCTGAAGATTACGGGTTGAAACTATACTGTCTAGACTGAGCGCCATGGTTGTAAAAGACAATAGACTTTCTTAAATGTTTAATATTTTTCAACGCTCTAAGTCAAATTTATATTTGTAATTTTATTACTTTAAATTAGGATTATATGAGCCGTTTAGAGCAGAAGTGGTGTAAGTCAAAATTGGGTAATGAGAGTTAAAGTAAACATTCTGTAAAATACAGCGAAAAGTAGCAATTAATATTCAGTTTATTTAAACTATTAGTAGTCAGTGGGTAGCACGAAGGACATATTAATTGCTACTTTGCGCTGTATTTTACAGAATTTTTACTTTAAACATCATTACTCATTTTTGACTTACACCACTTCTGCTCTAAACGGCTCATATTATGACTTTTATTAATCTGATGAATAACTCTAACATTTATGGACTGGCCTATATTTTAATTTTTCCTTTGCTAGCGTTCTTGCCGGACTCCACAGGAACCCGACTAAATCTGTTCCAATATTGTCCGTAGATGGACAAGTTTCGCTATTCCAGAAAAATAAAATCGTGGAAAAGTTTTAAGAAGCCAGTAAATAAATAGATAGATAGATAGATAGATAGATAGATAGATAGATAGATAGATAGATAGATAGATAGATAGATAGATAGATAGATAGATAGATAGATAGATAGATAGATAGATAGATAGATAGATAGATAGATAGATAGATAGATAGATAGATAGATAGATAGATAGATAGATAGATAGATAGATAGATAGATAGATAGATAGATAGATAGATAGATAGATAGATAGATAGATAGATAGATAGATAGATAGATAGATAGACAGATAGACAGACAGACAGACAGACAGACAGACAGACAGACAGACAGACAGACAGACAGATAGATAGATAGATAAAAAGTAAATAAATAAATGAAGATATAAATAAAGATATAAATAAATAAAGATATAAATAAATAAAGAAAGAAATAAATAAAAACCATGAAGACATTTCACTATAGTCCTACTAGCAAAATAAAAACAATGGAAATGTTTTGCGATGCTATAAAAATAAAAACCATGAAAACATTTCGCTATACTAGAAAAATAAAAACCATACAAATGTTTTGCGATACTAGAAATATAAAATCCATGGAAATGTTTTGCTATATGCTGTAAAAGTTAAAAAGAAAAAAAGAAAAATTGCGATACTGGGAAAATAAAAACCATGGAAACTCTTGGCTATACTATACAAGAAAAATAAAAACAATGGAAATTGGCTGTGCTGTAAAAATGAAAACCATGGAAACGTTTTGCAATCCTACAGGAATAAAAATCATGGATGCGTTTTACAACACTAGAAGAAGAGGTCTAACAAACATGGAAAGGTTTTACAGTGTTAGAAGAATAAAGACCATGGAAACGTTTTAAGATATTAGAAAAAAACATAGAAACACTAGGCTATACCAGAAAAATGAAAATTATAGAAAATTTTGACAATATTAAAAGAAAAAGTCATGGGAAACTTTTGCTCTACTGAAAAGATAAAAACTATGGAAATGCTTGGCTATATTGTTAAAATAAAATAAAATATGGAAAGGTTTTGTCTACAAAAAATAAAAGCCATGGAAAGGTTTCGCTATACTAGAAAAACAAAAACCATGGAAACGTTTTACTCTACTAAAAAGAAAAATAAAGACGAAAGCGATCTTCAACGTAGTAAAATAATTTCCATAATTTCTATATCTCTAATACTGTATTGCAATACATTATTTTTTTCTACTATAGCAATTCATTATTTTTATTTTTCTATTATCGCAAATCCTTTCCTTAATTTTATTGTTTTTAGTATCGCAATGTATGATTTTTAAATCTCCAATGGATTCTCATTGCTCCTTAAGAGTCAATTTTGTTTGTTAACCATTATTCTCTCGCACGGACGATTACGCACACCGTACACTTCACGTAATGCACGAAATGGTTGGCGAAGGGATGACTCATTTTGATAATAAATTTTAACGATTTCTACACGTTGTGGAATGGTGTAACGTTTCACGATTATTTGTCAGCAAAAACTGTAACCATAGGAGGAATATGACTGCTGTAGCTTCAATAATCTTCCAATAAGTGTCCATTGGAGATTCAAGAACGACCACTTCATCCCTAAAATGTTACAGTCTGGTGTAGATTTTTGTACGTCAAAAAAAATTGGTCCATATTTTTTTTCAAGATGAACAAGGAGAGGCTCTGGCTGTCAATGTGGAAAGATACCGGATATGATAAGGGATAATTTTTGGCCTCAATTGGAAGGTATGGATCTCAGAAACGTCTGGTTTCAGCAGGATATCACCACGTGTCATACTGCTCACAAAACAGTTGACCTATTGAGGGAGAAGTTCATAGGCTTCATAATTTCGCGTGGTGGTATGTCATCAACGATGCTAGATTACTTCTTATGGGGTTATGTTAAATGACGGGTTTATGGCAACAAGCCAGTATCAGTTAATGATCTAAGGAACAATATCACGTGCGTTATTCGTGAAATTCAGCGTAGTTTATATTTCTCTTGTTATTGAAAATTGAAGATCCGTATACCCGCAACCCAACGAAGCCACGGCGGCCATGCAACTGACGTTCTCTTCCATATGTAATGGCATTAAGTGTGCTTCAAAATAATGGTAATTAAATAAATAAACCTCTTTCGTTTATCAATTTGTTTAATTTTAAAAGTATGACATTATTATTGGAAGACCCTTGACTTGAATCAGGAATTGCAGAAACAGCACATGTTACTATTTGTGGCGAAATGAGCTTATTCGAGTTTCATGGACTGTTGATACAACATTCCATGCAGGAACCGCATATGTCACTATAGCCGTCTCACATTTGAAGACCTGTGAAATCATGTAAGCACGCAGAAACAACTTATATCAAAGACATGTGCCGACACATTGGTTCCGATTCCAGATGGCAGACATCTACGACACAAGGACACAAAAATTGATCTCACTGAATGACAAATGTCTCAATTCTGGTGGTGAATACGTTGAAAAATAAATCAACAATTGCTATATGTTCCAATAAAACTTTCCATGAAATTTTGTTCTCTTTCTCTAAACGACACCAGGAAAACTTAATTTTTTTCGGCCCTCGTAATTGCTTTCGAGTGGCCAAAATTTGTGTAAGCACTTTTTTTTTTGACATTATTGAAATGATGGAAGAAAAAAGATGAATTTTTTATCTGCCCCCATGAGAATATTTCCTTGTAAGTACAAAGGAGAATACCATATTTACATTCGTCATTGGCATATCCAGTCAAAATCGTGCCAATTCAAAGAGAGAAGCTTGACTATATACGCAAACTAATGCGTTACATACTATATGAATATCAAGAATTATACAATAATATTCTTCATTGGCCTATTGTGTAAAAGTGTATGACTCGGTTAAGAGAGAAGTATTATATAATATTCTTATTAAATTCGGTATTCCCAAGAAACTAGTTCGAGGAAGGAACTTAAACACAGAATAAATATGGGAAATGCCTGTTATTATTCGGTTGAGAAGCTTTTGTCATCCAGTCTGCTGTCAAAAAATTTGAAAGTTAGAGTTTATAAAACAGTTATATTACCGGTTGTTCTGTATGGTTGTGAAACTTGAACTCTCACTTTGAAAAAGGAACAGAGATTAAGGATGTCTGTGAATAAGGTTCTTAGGAAAATATTTGGGGCTAAGAGGGGTGAAATTACAGGAGAATGGAGAAAGTTACACAACGCAGAAATGCACGCATTGTATTCGTCACCTGATATAATTAGGAATATTAAATCCAGACGTTTGAGATGGGCACTGTATGTAGCACGTATGGGCGAATACAGAAATGCATATAGAGTGTTAGTTGGGAGACGGAGGGAAAAGACCTTTAGGAAGGCCGAGATGTAGATGGTAGGATACTATTAAAATGGATTTGAGAGAGGTGGGATATGATAATAGAGACTGGATTAATCTTGCACAGGATAGGGACCGATGGCGGGCTTATCTGAGGGCGGCAATGAACCTCCGGGTTCCTTAAAAGCCAGTAAGTAAGGCTGTGGTTTTTGAAGTCTGAATGTTCGCGAACTTCTCTAAATCGATTTTTTTAAAGCTACATGTTAACCTACTTTCCTTTAAGTTTCGTACAACATTAAAAATTAATCATAGCACCCAACTCTCCTTGCAGCAGATGAGCACTATATTTTGAAACGCCCGGTATGTTGTCTTCGCGAGCTGCTCTGTGTGAGACCTTACACTGCATGGGACTCAAGTGGGGTCGCACTTCCACTCAGCGTCGCCCAGAGTGCTGCGAATGACGTGGCGGACAAGCTAACAATGCAGCAAACTTCCTTCTCCATCCCTCTTTCATTATCTCTAATTCTGTCTTTCTTCTCTGCCGCACATACTGACTCTACTACGTTCACGATCGCTTCCGCCATTCATCTTCAGGGAAGTCCAGAGACTCGGTAAATCTTAAATCTCTATTGGGACTGTTTTCGATATCCCGTATCCCGAAAGTCTGACTTGAAGTAGAATAATGTAAAAGAATTTAGCTCAGAAATCAATACGGAATATGTATGCTAAGTTTTCTACTACCCCTCCCCTCCCTCTATCACTTTGTCTTCAGCTCCTGGATAGCGTTCCTCTTTCAGTTCCTTGAACTTCAATATACTTTAAGTCTAGTTCTAAACTTTCACAGTTTTCAGGTTTATGAACTATGATATCGATGATGTTTAGGTAAAAGGACTTAACCTTCATTTGCTTTAAATGTGACTTTTTAGCTGTAATTAGCGTCATTACTTAAAATTTAATTACAAAACGTGAAGATATGTTTTTGGACAATTATGTTTCTACATAGGACAGACAGGCAGATCATTTCAAACACGTTAAAAAGAACACATCACAGCTATAACAAAATTACAAATACCTCCACATATGAAGAAAACATCACAAATGCCAACCACACCTACAGAGACATCAACACAGACATGGAAATACTGCACATCCAACCAGAAAGCTAGAAACTCAACACACTAGAACAATATGAAATATACAGACACACGAAAACACACCCCAACGATATACTCAACACACAACTCAATTTCAGAATACACATACAATCTTTGACTCTACACTACGAACGCACCCTCACAGGAAACAATATGCGCCAAGACCAACAACGACCAGTTCTGAAGATGACCAAAAATAAGTCGAAACATGTTAACAAGGTACGTTAAAATTTAACACAAGAAAGTTTTTATCATACATATTCCGAAGTAATAATGTGTTAAAATTTAATTATAGCTGTTTCTGAAAATATTTTCTTTAGTGGGACAAGTCCTTTTATCGATACATTGAAGTGTTTATGTAGCTGAAACTAATGTTTATACCCTGGTTACATGGAATATAGTTGAGTGTAAGTAATGATAACAAATAAATATTAGAGCAGGACAATAACATCTGTATTGTTATTTATATTTAAGGCTTAGCTTCAGATGTTTAAACACTAATGAATTATACATCTTGATTACGGAACTTTTAACACTGTATCACTTCGAAATATGTATGATAAGACTTTCCTGTGTTAAATTTCAACGTACCTCGTTTACATGTTCCGACCTATTTATGGGTCATCTTCAGAACTGATCGTTATTGGTCTTGGCGCCACTTGTTCTGTTTCCTGTGAGGGTGTGTTCCTGTGGTATAGTGTAGAGTCAAAGAGTGTGTGTGTTTTGAAGTTAAGTTGTGTGTTGAGAATTTCGTTGGGGTGTCTTTTGTGTGTTTGTATATTTCATATTGTTCTAGTGTGTTTAGTTTCTGGCTTTTTGGTTGGATGTGTAGTATTTCCATGACTGTGTTGATATCTCTGTGGGTGTGGTTAGCATTTGTGATGTGTTCTGCATATGTGGAGATGTTTTGTAAATTTGTTATGGCTGTGATGTGTTCTTTGTAACGTGTTTGAAACGATCTGCCTGTCTGTCCTATGTAGAAGTTGTTGCAGGTGTTACAATAACGACCAATTCTGAAGATGACCCATAAATAGGTCGAAACATGTAAACGAGGTACGTTGAAATTTAACACAGGAAAGTCTTACCATACATATTCCGAAGTGATACAGTGTTAAAAGTTGTCTAATCAAGCTGTAGAAATCAATAGTTTTTTGACGTGAAACATCTATATTCGAGTTAAACTGATAAAAAATGAAAGGATTTTGTGAAAATTACATTTCCGTTGCCATGTAAACGCTTAAGAAATATTGCATAAACTACTGTATACTATGTTCCAATAGTAATATACGTTACAAGAGCGGTATGTTGACGTTTTCATGGTCGAGAAAAAGATTGAAAAAGCGAAACGTAGTTGAGCTTTTTTAATTTCCGAGTACATGAAAACAAACATACCGCTCGTGTATCGTACATTATTTTGTGATAAGATCGTTTATTACATACCTGAAAGACGAATTTCTAATTAGTTTCAATGAAATCTCCATCTTCGTTTCTGTTTAATGACGGCAACTTTGGAATACCAAAATATCTATCTTCAACATTGTTGCTATAAAATATTTTCTGTGTTTACTATACTCCAGCAGGCCGTGATATACGTCTGTCTTTTTTTTTCCCCCCAGTCTATAAATGCGAACTTAAAACAAACGGTAAGGTTATGTAATGATTAATTTTTCATTTTAATATTTTAACAATATTATTTATATAACATATTGCAGTAATAACATCCGCATCTGGAATCTTGTTGATTTTTTCACGGCTTCCTTAATGTTACTTGTATCAGGAATGCAATAAGTTTCGTGGAGTAGTAGAGTTTACTTAATTTTTGCAAATATTTAAAAACAATAATTAAAATTGCAATTTAGGTGAAATTGCAGTGGTAAGTTTCCAATTTATAATTATTACTGTGTTAAACGTCTCTAAAAATAATATGTTAAAAGCCTAAAGCAGTAAAATGAATGTGGCGCTTAAGCGGTAAGAAGAGGGAAATTGTTATGTGTGTTACGTTGGGAATACTGAATGTGGTATTTCACACTTACCGCGTATTTGTTCTGTGCGGAAAACAAGCAAATACGCACGATCTCGCACAAATTATGTTACATATCTCGGATACACATCATCTTTTTTCGATGAAGTAGACATTTCATAGAAAATTTCTAAATACACCAAAACAATGGGAATAATTAACACCATTATGAAACCTTCCCTAGTACAAAGGCATACTAGAATTCGCCTATACAAGACCTTGGCGAAATCTGTACTTTGTTACGGCAGTGAGGCATGGACATTGAGGAAGAAAGAATGAAAGCAGAATAACGGCTAATGAAATGAAATTTATGAGGTATACAGCGGGATATACGAAATGGGATCACAAACGCTGTGAAGATGTAATGGAAGAATTACAACTGGAACCTGTAATTAATCACGTAAAACATTATCAGAACAACTGGATAAATCATCTGCATCACATGCATAGAGATAGAATCCCACTATCATGCTCCACTATCGTCCAAACGGGAAGAGATCTCTACGTCGTCCAAAGAAGCGCTGGATTGAAAATTAAACTGTGAGATCGTAACAGGCCATTTGGCCTAATACTTGAAGGGAAGAAGAAGACGAAGAAGAAAACTGATATAAAAAAATGAAAGGATTTTGTGTAAATTACACTTCCGTTGCCATGTAAAAGCTTAAGGAATATCCCATAAACTCTACTGTCTTCCAGAAGTCATGGTGGCGTTTCAAACGATTTAATTTTTTGAATGAATAGAGGTAGAAATGAATCAGTCATTTCGAAAAAGGGGCATTTCTAAGCTTTTCAAAAACTCACTTTTTAACGGCTTAGCATTCCTAGAAAATCTACTCATACAGGGTGAGTCAGGAGGAAAGGTACAAGGTGTGACGGGTGATAATATTGGTGATTCTAAACAAAAAAAAACTATATGAATATACGCTCTGTTCTTAACACAATATCTGACATACAGCTGTTTGAAGATCACAGGCGTCAGCCTCATGTCCTTCATCTGCACTCACATGTGGACTCAACCAAAACGACATTAAATTGTTGTAGGATCAATGAAACTTATCCAGGGTGTTGGATCCATCGTCATAGTAATTTATTGGCCACCGAGGTCACCCGACTTTACTCCATTTGGATTACTGTATGTGGGGTTGGCTTAAGAGCGAAGTCTACAAGCGCAAAGTGGAAACAAGGGAGGAACTTCTCGCTCGCATTTTAAATGCTTTTGCTCAAGTAAAGAGATGTCCAAATCAATTCAGATCAGCAACACAGCAGCTCTTTACAAGAGCTGTAAAGTGCATTGAAGTTGGCGGTAGTCTTTTTGTACATGTTCTGTAAAGACAAGTAGACAATTAAACAGAATATGGTAACAATGTTTTAATTTACTATCACCTGCACGTTTCTCGTTCCTCATCGTTTCCATTAGTTTTCTCCGAAACCGTTAAGAATGGGACCTATGTTTATATAAACTTTTTTGTTCACAATCACTAATATTATCACCTGTCAAACCATATAGCCTACCTTTGCTCCTGACTGACCCTGTATAGTGCATACTGGACGTTTTTAGTACGTATAAACAAAAGCCGCCCTAAATAAGGGTTCGATAGATCGGCCTACTAATCAATTCATAAAGAATAATAAGTAAACAAAACAATTTTGTGACACTTGGAAAGAAAAAGAAAACATTAAGATAAGAAAACATAGGAAATCATCTATACTAATAATAAATCTGTAGCCGAAATTTTTCTGGTACTTTTCGATTTTCCAAAAATAATTGGTCCTAACATATATAATTAATCACCCTGAAACCGAAAATCGCTTTTTTGAAATTTTTGTTTGTATGGCTGTCTGTCTGTGTGTCTGTCTGTCTGTATGTTTGTTACCTTTTCACGCGATATGAACGGATTTCGATCAAAATTGGAATATAAATTAAGTTCGTTGTAACTTAGATTTTAGGCTATATGGCATTAAAAATACATTATTTAAAAGGGGAGTTATAATGGGGCCTGAATTAAATAAATCGAAATATCTCGCTTATTATTGATTTTTATGAAAAATGTGACATAACAAAAGTTTCTTTAAAAATAATTTCCGATAAGCTTTATTCCTTCAAAAATTTTGATAGGACTGATATTTAATGAGATAATTGAGTTTTAAAATTAAAATAACTGCCATCTAAGGCCGTGTAATGAATTACAAAACAAATGACTTCGTCTATAAGGGGCCTTGGACAGCAACAATCGAAAGCTATGAAAGATAGCCTTGAGAGAATGTTTCTGTGTTTGTATGAAGTAATATCGGAAGCTAAATTAACCGATTTGTATAATTAATTATTAATTCACCATTGGAAAGTGTAGTTTCTCTAGATTGACATAATGCTATAATGTTATTACAGTAACTTCTGAGTGAATCGAGGACAGGTAAGATTAAAATAGCTTCTTATACACAGAAAACTTGATAGGCTATTCTATACATTCGTTTCCTGTATTTCCTAAAATAATTTTTATGACCAAATGAGTGGTCTCTGGATCAAAATGATCGCATTTTAATTATGAAAATACAAATTAATTAAATTAAGTAACATAATAAACGATTTATCCTTATATCAAACACGAATGTTCCCTGGATCAAATGTCCTATTTTAATTATGTAATTACTTTATATTTATTTCTAACGGGTGCAGCGGAGCGTACGGGTACGGCTAGTTTACAATAAAAATTTTGTTGTGTACAAATGATTTCTAATTATAGCTAAGGATGATTTTAACAAGTAAGATCCTATGGCATCAATCGTTGCATCAGAAATTTTATATTGTTTAAGTTGATTTAAAGTTTCACGTGGGATCGTGCCACGGGCACCGAACATGAGCCCAAAAACTGTCCAATGTGTGATGTGGTATTGCGCTCCAAGATGCTGACAACAAGTCTCATAGATGACTTGTTTTTCACGACACACCTCTTGTGGCTGTTGCTCATGCATCTCGAAACGGATTGTGGGATCAAGAATGACACCCTTATCCTTCTGCCGATCAATTATGATGACATCAGCCCGTCTAGTAGAGCCATCAGAAGAGACGCAACCAACCTCCTCATAAACCTCATAGGAAGCATTCTGACGGATTGAAGCTGCGATGAGAGAACGAACCGTATTATGTCTGTTGATTAGGAGCAATTCTCCATGATGGCAGAAACCCAAGACGTGAGGAAGCGTTTCTTGCTCGTCGCATCTTCTGCAACGGGTTGAGACAAGAGTTCTACCAGAGAGAGTACGTACAGGTATTGTATTACAGTTCATCTTAATGGCTTGCGTCCACTGACCGCTCGAAAGTCCCTTTTTGGTTGATATCCACGAATTACCTTTCTTCCAGTGAGAATAGAAAACAACTCCCAAACCTTTACTTTTCAATTTGCTCCATTGATGAAAAGAATCTTCACGCAATGCTTTTCTTAGTTTTTGAGAAGAAATACGTTCAGAGCAATCGAAGGTAATTGGTAATTGTTTGATGCAATGTTCAATTTCGTTTGGAAGATTTCGAGTGGCTGGTACATGAGAGTTGCCAACGTGTAAAAGTCTTTGACAGATATCTAAGTGCTGAAGGTAAATTAGCAACACTTCATTTCTCACACTAGTTTATTAAACCGTGTCGGACTGGAAAGAAAACAATTATCGGAATGTCCATATTTTATATGTTATACAATATTATAGTATTGTGAAATTTTGGTTAAATTTAATTTGTACGAGATCGTGCGTATTTGCTTGTTTTCCGCACAGAACCAATACGCGGTAAGTGTGAAATACCACATTCAGTATTCCCAACGTAACACAAATAACAATTTCCCTCTTCTTACCGCTTAAGCGCCACATTCATTTTACTGCTTTAGGCTTTTAACATATTATTTTTAGAGACGTTTAACATAGAAATAATTATAAATTGGAAACTTACCACTGCAATTTCACCTAAATTGCAATGTTAATTATTGTTTTTAAATATTTGCAAAAATTAAGTAAACTCTACTACTCCACGAAACTTATTGCATTCCTGATACAAGTAACATTAAGGAAGCCGATGTTATTACTGCAATATGTTATATAAATAATATTGTTAAAATATTAAAATGAAAAATAAATCATTACATATCCTTACCGTTTGTTTTAAGTATGCATTTATAGACTGGGGAAAAAAAGACAGACGCATATCACGGCCTGCTGGAGCATAGTAAACACAGAAAACATTTTATAGCAACAATGTTGAAGATAGATATTTTGGTATTCCAAAGTTGCCGTCATTAAACAGAAACGAAGATGGAGATTTCATTGCAACTAATTAGAAATTCCTCTTTCAGGTATGTAATAAACGATCTTCGCACAAAATAATGTACGATACACAAGCGGTATGTTTGTTTTCATGTTCTCGGAAATTAAAAAAGCTCAACTACGTTTCGCTTTTTCAATTTTTTCCTCGAACATGAAAACGTCAACATACCGCTCTTGTAACGCATATTACTATTTCCTACCAATTTCTTTTCTATTCTACTAAAATTATAGCGTATAACCTATTAACCTGTTGTATCCTATAGGATACATTGTAAATTTAAGGGTTAAAGGATATTTAGAGAGAATCACATTCAAGTTTTCATTTAGAAATCGGATGATCTCCTCCTTTTCAAAGTCATCTATTTGACTGCCTATCTGCTACACAGCTGATTCTCGCACCAAGCTCTTGTTTTGGCTGATGCAGTGGACTTATCGGTAGTTAACTAGATATCATCTGTCTGTTTAAGTCGTGTGCAGTTATTTACTTGAATGTAAGAAGAGAGTTGAGCGATTATGTTATCTAAAAAGTAAGAATGAAAGTCCTCATGACATGAGATGAAAATTAGCCTGCTCTCGTTCAGGAAAGCTTTCGGGTGACGATTGCTACACGATCCACAAGTTTATTGAAAGTATTTCTGTAAAACAAGCATATTATTAAAATAATAAAGTACAATAAGAAAATATAAAGGTCATAAAGATCCTAATAAAGTATGCAGTTTCTTGACGTTCAAGTCCATCTTTCTGTAATCGTTGCTCGAAGCAAAAGTGAAACGACACTGTGTTACTCTTTTTGCAACCTCTTGTTCTAACATGAATACTTTTTAATTTTCAATTTACCGTACTTCCGTCAGCAAGGTCATTCCTTCAACGACTGCGAACGTGATTTTGCAACTTAAGAAAACATATCATATATAGAAATGTAACTGGTTTTGAAACTTGGTGACCAGCCTTCTTTCTTAAGAGCAGAAGTATTATTTTTCAGTGAACAATTATAGTGAAATTGTTGTTGTGAGTTAAGAATTAGGAGTAGTGATAGCGAAGCCCTATGTTGACGGTATGATACAGGAACGTTTTCTGTTGAAGAAGCAAGAACGAGATGACTCCCCGCTATTCGTGCCAAATCCAAAAAACAACCCAGCCAATCAAAATTTTCCTAGCTATATCAACAACATACAGGACTTCAGGATCTTCAACAGTATGCCTACATCCCAGCTAACTACAAAGACTTGTTCAATGAAACCAATATATTATCTAGCCTACAACTAAATGGAAAAGTTCCTGGAGAACTGTAAATTTCCTCACATATATTTTGCATATTGTATGTTCGACTTGTACCCTGCCTAAAGAAGTTCTACTGCAAAACCCATGAACTTCTTCGCATCATATACTGTGTTCATTTCCCAGATATTCTATTCCGCCGCCGGTCCTTATCATGGTACCTACTTTCAACAGATTCGGTATTTGAAAAGAAATGTTTAGTAAAAAATAAATTCATCACTTCATTTAATTCATAATTATTCTTATACAAGGTGTTTCAAAAATAGAGAGCATAATTGCAGGTATGTATTCCGCATAATATTATGTAAACAGTACAAAAAGTTCATTACAACATGTGTCCGAAAATGCTTGGTTTCCGAGTTATGGCCTTCGAAACAGTGATATTCATCGAAACGTTTTTCTTCCTGCAGGTAGTTGCCTTTACAGCAAATGTTCGAATGCCCAGGCCTCACATCGATGTCTCATGGCCCTATGAATACGATCCCAAATTCCAGGAGTATTTCCTTCAACCTGCCACAATTCGATTCCGAATGGATTCCATGTCAGTCACAGGAGACGAATACACCAATGATTTTAAATTGCTTCACAAGTAGAAATCGCTAGGGTTGAAATCAAGTGAGCGTGGAGGCCAAGAAATTGGGCCACCTCTACCTATCCATCGATCAGGATACCTCTCTTGGTATAAACGACGAGCCAGCGCAGCATTTCCATCCGCCTTAGTGTACGTGAAGCGCATTTATACCAGCTCCAGATTTGAGTACATGTCACATAGTACAACGCCAAACACAACACTTAATGTAGTGTACGCTTCGCCTCGGAATTAACTGTAAGGGTATTCTCTGTTAATATCTTCTGTCACGGCACCTAACTGCGGGAAGAAAAACGTTGCGGTAAATATCACTGTCTTGAAGGCCATAACTCGAGAGTAAGCATTTTCGGACACATAAGTTATTGTAATGAACTTTTTGTATTTGTCTATAGTGAGGATCACGTAAGAGCAGTTCCTAAAAGGTAATTTGGCAGTCTCTTCAGTGTTGTCAACTAATACCAGATATCATCAAAGAGTAAAATCACAATGCTACGTACTGAAAAAAAAAAAAAAAATAATAATAATAATAATAATAATATTGATATAGTGTTAAAATAACAATGTCTTGCTTATTTACCACATCTCATCTCTATATTGTGAGGTGTTTCCTAAATGGTTCAATAATTTATTTATGAAATAGTATATTTTATTTCTGGACTTCTCGCATATTATGTTGACTATTACACTCTTACTACGTCATACTACTTTTGACCAATAAAACGGTACGAAAGGACATTTCAACCAATCATGGCTGCTTATCGCACAATTTTATCGCGTCCCTAGCTTTTGTTTAATTTTATCGCGTCCCTAGCATTTGTTTAATTTTATCGCGTCCCTAGCATTTGTTTCTTTGTTTGCCAACATTTGAAACTGCGCTGGTCTGGACGTCAATATATGTATATATATACGGTATATATATATATATATATATATATATATATATATATATATATATATATACATAACATCAATTGAACCACCAACCATATTCAAATTTGAAAATTGTACATTCAATAATTATTCCTTTTAAAATTATTCATCAATATAATATCAATTGAACCACCAACCGCACTCAAATTTGAAAATTGTACATTCAATAATTATTCCTTTTAAAATTAGTCATGTTTATTTTTTATGTCATCGTCGTTAATTAAAACTTTTCTAACACTTGTGTATATTAGTTAGGTTATGTTATAGCTTCTGCTATATGATATTATGGATAGTCACGTATTAGAGATTGTTCAATATTAAGATTTATTGAAAATAATCTATCAAGTGACGTTGATTACTGGGATTCGGATAATTGAAGTGGAATGTTGCATTTTAATAAAAATGAAACTGAATCAACAAAGCCTTCTTGACTAGTAACATTGCCATCGTGTATAACAGATCGAGAACTTCTCGACGAGAAGGCATTGCTCACTACTGCCATCTAGCATGCATCTAGCGTAATATTTGTAATGTTGAGATGGTACGATAATACATTTGAAGACAGTTGTATTTTCGTAAGTCAATTAATATTTTATTGTATTGGAGTACTTCGTTACTTCTAATCTTTATATACTTTTTTGTACTCGTGTAATAGTCAATTAAATCCCACTCGAGTTTTGATTTTCTCTAGATAAATCAAAACGTCTAGTGAGATTACTGTTGATAATTAGGATTAGTATGATCTAATATTACAATTTATTTTGTCAGGCAACATGAAATTTATTGCTTTGACTAAATAGTTTATGATTCATGAGACCTAACCTAAAAATGTAGGCCTATTTACTTGTATTTTCATCAGTTTGCTTCACTGTAAACCGAAATCATTGAAAATAACTGCCCGTTGTAGTATTTTTCAGTATCCGAAATTCGAAAGAAAGTTGGTAAAAGAAAATTCAACCTGAGAGCTAGAAAACCACTATAATCCACTAGCATATTTAGTAATAGTTGAAAAATGGTTAGGTTTCACTCTTAGGGTATTAAGTAAGCTGATCCGGACTATACATATGGGGAATACATACCTGAATTTATGTCCTCTATTTTTGAAACACCCTGTATACCCTATGTACTATAGCCTACACTTCGTAATTAATAGTATTTTAACCACAATATTAAATAATTAATGTACTCGTCACACTGATTTCTCTGCTTCATGGGTAATTGATTTATATATCAGTTCCTTTTTCGTCGTAGATTGCCATTAAATTCTTTACTAATATTTTGATGAATCATTTATAAAGAGTTCTTCTCAAGCCTAGTTGTTCACTATGGTTGCTACGTGTAATTTTGTGAGATATTTTATTCTTCCTACAAACTTTATAGTGAATTAAACTTCATAAAAATTTGTTAAACAAATTACTTAGTAAGTGAACAATTCACAATGGATTCGCCAGAGGATGGAATTGATCAAGACACTGAATTTAGTAGTTTACGTACTAGATCTGGGGATGCTGCTCAAATTACTTCAACACCATGTCCGTATTGCGGAAAATTGTATGTTCGGGTGAGTACGCATATCGCTAAATCTCATCCTGATAAACATAGAGAAAGAGTTGATAAGCGCCATGTTAGTAAGTCTCAGATTATTAATGAAATCGGCAATGAAAACCGCAATCATAAGCAATCTTCTCCACCTTGAGAAGAAGTCGATCTATGAGCCTAAAGTCAACTATTCAAGCTGAAATATGCCTTAATTCACGTTGAGGTATTCGGCTTGCTCATAGGTGCTCGAGGGACTATACCAGCTTTTTTCGAAGAATTTGGACGGCAGTTTGCTCTGCCAACTTCTCTGAGGGATGACATTGTGATAATTGTGTTAAAAAAATCCTGCCAAATCCTAATTAATCACATGGTGCAACATTAATAGCCATTGTAATTTTTCACGCCCTTTTGTTTCCCTTCTTTAAAATTTAATATCTATGTTTACATATGTATAATTTTTTTTAGGATATACTGAGTCCGTAAGGGCTACCCTCAATGGGGGCAGTTTACTATTATTATTATTATTATTATTATTATTATTATCATTATTATTATTATTATTATTATTGCTCTCTTTCCACTTCAGTTTCGTCTCCGAGTTGTCACTTCACATGCAACTACTTTCTCTTTCCTTTCACTTGCTCTCCGTACAGACAGCCCAACTTTTAATTCGTATTTATACGTCCCCTGGCACAAGGTAGGTCAAGGAACAAGTGGCTAGTTTCCAAGTTCCCCCTTCACAGTTTTATTATTGTTATATTTCTTCGCCGCACTCTTGGACTCAGTCCAAGGGATCAACAGAAACTTGGAAGGCGTGATGTGATTCTAAAGTCAGTGAAAAATTGACAATCAAACGGCTGATCAGACTCCATATTTGTTCTCCCTTCTTCTTTCCTTCCACCCCTTCCTTCCGCCCCCAGTCTCCATCTCGTCATTCGAGATTACGTCAAACAGTTTCACGAGACATGTTCCTGTTCAGATTTCCTCGCTGAATAACAGACTGAAATGTTCTACGAAATACTCTGGAAAGACTATTGTAAACGATGAACTGTTTCTGTGATACAACGTATTTTCTCTGATCTACATGTATGACCAGTTATAAAATATTTCGTGGGAGATTATACACTGATCAGTACGAAGAATAGTGAAGACTGTGGAAAGTAAGTGAAACGCAAAACATACCAATTTTGAATGGTGAAATACATTAGCGGACGGTGGGTTTGAAAGTTGAGGAGGCCAAGACGTGAATGATGAGAATATAAAAATATAAGGCCTGTGACGTACCTCATTACCAAGCGCAGTATTTATAGATTTTAAGAAATTAAAATTAGGTTTTCCAATTTATGTTTTAGGATTTTAAATCTTATGTTTAGAAATTTATATGATTTTACGGGGAAAAAAAAAAATAAACAACATACTGTTAATATATTACAACGGCTTCGTAAAGATTGCCACTCTTTGGGACACTAACTCCTAACCTACTAATTAGGTCTTTTTAGATCATATTACAATTAAGAATGTTACTCTTTGCTACATAAAACGAATAAGAAAAACAATATTTCGAGACCAACGAGATAGCAACAAAATTGATTCGAACCTAGGAATCCGGGGCTTGCTCATTACTATTAGACAGTCTAATTTTACAGCAAATTAACTGGACGTTCCTCTTTCTTCGCAAACCGATCAAATAGGGCACAATGTACTGAATAACTGCTACCAGAAGAAGTTGGAAACAAATCTGCATTTGTTTCTAAACTCTCGATATATTTAAAATATTGTATAAGTAAATACATCTCGTAACACAAAAGAATAAAATAACAAGAACACCCGCAAACAAGAGAAAATCTAACAACATAAATGAAAACTTTTACGCAGGGAGAAAAACTAACAACACGTGACTCAATTTTCTAAAACCACGAAGAGAGAAAGAGAGAGAGCTTCCCGATACAGCCGAAACCAGCCTTGACTATAAGCAGTAGAGTTGTCAGCGGTGGGTAGGACGTCTCCAAATCGGCTCCCCTCGCGCGTTCTAGTCAAGTTGAAACACTCTTATAACCAGCTATCTTATTGCTTGCACTGCTGTTGTCATGGTTACCGGGGAGTAGCGTCATGTAGCCGACTCCTTTCTTCCGCTCTCGCATAGACACTGCAGGCTGCTAGATGTCGACTATGCAGGTTACAGCGCTATCTGTTATTTTTCAGTACGAATTATTTGTACCATCTACAGTATATCGACCGGGCATCACCAACTGAATATGGTCGGCTTTACGTAACTTACATCTTAGTTGTAGTGAATAGTAAAATTAATATAAAAGGAAAAATGTTCGTCATTTGCTGTAACTTGTCTGTGATCTTAATTCAGCTGAAATTATTACTGCCATATTGTGTTCTGGTAAAATATTATGGGAGGCACGACCTCCCTTGCCTCCCCTGAAAATCCGCCGCTGGTGAAATACAGTGGAAACTCTTGAGTTCGACAGAAAACAAGTTCGACATCCTATAGTTCGACTGCTTACGTAGGAGAATTAGACACGCCCCTATACGGGCACTAAGAAATGGGTTTGCCATTTGAATGGGAATTGAGTCTGTGTTTTGTAGTGATACTTTTGTTAAAGGAAAATAGAATATTTTATTGATTAGGACATCCATATTTAATCCCTGATTTTAAATTAATTAACTCTTCTTTTCTATTTCAGAATTGTGCCGTTTGTGAGACGGAACTGTCGAAACCCACTGTGGCATACACAAGTCTCGGGGCGGGCAGGAAATGCAAGTACAGTACTGTATTCGTTGATGGATAACTAATAAGAATTTGTATTCATTTCACCTGCCACACCCACTACCCTTATTGGATTGAACTTTCAATTCTGTTCAGTCGAACTTAGAAGAGTCCACTGTATCAAGTTTCAATTTGTTTACAATTTCTAATAGTTGTCATTTACTCGCAAAGGTTGTCCGTTAAATTTTATTTGCTATAATGACTTTGAGTAATGATTATTTCCTGTAGAGATTACCACTTTCTAGAAAGATTTGGGATGATAGGGCTATAGCTATAGACAAGAGAGATGTCTGGAAACCAAAGAAAATATGGAAAGATTTACAGTAAATCAGAACAGGCCTGACTACTAATCCATGAAGTGGAGAAGAAGGAGAAGAAAAGGAGGAAGTATTATGAAAGGAAATATCATATCTAAGATATACAGGGTGTTTAAAAAAGTGACGCATATTTTTGCAGGAGTTAATATAGGTGGAAATTAAAAAAAAGTTCCAATAAACATGTGGAATGACGTCATATAAACGAAATAATAAAAGGTAAAAAGGTATCCCCGTAACATGCCATGAAGGCACTTGGGGGGGCATGGAGGTAGAGCCCCATGCTTTCCTTGACCTCGGCACTAGAATGAGGTGGTGTGGTCGGTACCACGCTCTGACCGCCTTTTACCCCCGAGAAAGACCCGGAACTCAATTTTATAGGAGGCTGAGTGAACCTCGGGGCCGTTCTGAAATTTTGGCAACGACAAAAAATCCTGTCACCACCTGGGATCGAACCCCGGACCTTCCAGTCCGTAGCCAGCTGCTCTACGAACTGAGCTACCCGGATAAACGAAATAATAATAATAATAATAATAATAATAATAATAATAATAATAATAATAATAATTTATTTCATTACTTTGGACTTAAATCATCATATTTTCGTACATTTCTTAGAATGATGGAAAGCTTGTCACTTTGTGGAGATATATATATATATATATATATATATATATATATATATATATGTCTTTGCTAATGCTCCTTATTATGAAAAAAAAATCAATTAAAAATTGCTGTTTAGAGAGAAAATTTAAAGTTCAGTTACTGTGATATGTGTTTTTTCTTCTTATTTTTTTCCCCTTTTTTTACTTTTTACTCTGTTATTTAGTAAAATGTCTTAACATCATTAATTTGACATGATACAGAATGAAATGTACCTAATTTTTATGTTTTTCTTATGTTAATTTATCCAACAAATAAGTATCTAGAAGATGTATTAAAGTTACATTATGTTACTGATAACTTTAACAAATGTAGACTATACTAGATTTTGGAACAGAGGGAGTAATATTTTTAATAAAAATCAAGAATAAGCGAGATATTTCGATTTATTTATTTCAGACGCCTTATAACCCTCCTTTTAAATAAAGTATTTTGAATGCCATATAGCCTAAAATCTAAGTTAGAATAAACTTAATTTATATTCCAATTTTCATATGAATCGGTCCAGCCATTATCGCGTGCAAAGGCAACAAATATCCAGACAGACAGACAGATAGACATGCAAAAATGTCAAAAAAGCGATTTTTGGTTTCAGGATGATTAATTATTTCTTGATGTCAATTATTTTTGAAAAAGCGAAAATTACCAGTAAAATTAAGGTTACAGATTTATTATTAGTAGATATTAACAAAGTTACACAAAACAACGGTTTCTTTAGTTTTATGACACTGATATGTTATACGCATAGATATATGTTTTAAGATTTCTCAGAGGACTTACATTTCTTCTGACCATCCGTTTCCTAATTCTGTTGTTATGATTTATACAGGGACATCATTTTATTTTTACTAACATTTCTGATATTAACCTGCCTATACCTTTGAATCAACGGTTGCTAACCCCTTCCATGACTGGAGTTCGATGGCGTAATATACAAACAAATCACTTTACTAGGTATAGGAGGGAAGAAAAGTAATTCATCCATTTACGTAAACTAGGAAATATCAAGCTTTTGAGTTTGATAATTTTCATTAGGTTTTTGTTTAATCAAAATACAGTACAGTATTAACAATGAGTGTTTTTACTCACGAACTGAGCTGTGCATGCGGACGTATTCATTATGCAGTGTATATTATACTGTCTACAGCACATTAGCGTACAATATAGAGAATGAAGTTATATTGAAAAATAATCATAATATGGATATTTAAAGACATTTTTCAAAATGGTGGCGGTTCATTTCGATTAATGTATGTAATTCCAATTACCAGTTTCGTCCTTCGTACTAGTAGGCCTAACTCATGTTGTACCTACTCTATAAGAGAGTACCTTACGTACTGTAAATTCAGTCTTCACTTCTGCTCGATCCGAAAAGATAAAATTACTCAGACATTCTATCTACTGTCCGTCCAAGTGATTATGTCGCAGGATCGTAGAAAGGAGGGAAATCACGTGACAGTTAATTACTTAACGAGACCTGTTATTTAAGTTATTTTAAACAGTTGTATGGGTATAATATTATGTATATGTCCAATTCCTAACAGAAATTAATGTTCTCAGAAAAGAGCTAAGACAGTCCAGCCACTAGCCTTTACCGAGAGGCGAATAGAAGCTGGTGGGGAAAATCGGAATGCGACGTAGGCAAATGGACGACAGTACCTTTGCGAAAATGATGCAATATTGAAAGCTCTTTCGTCATTGGAAAACGTGAACATATTTTTGGAACGTACTGTGACGGTAAGGCTACTATGACTTGGATCTGTGTGGAAGACGGTTGAACTTCATTCGTAGAAGGAGTGGGAGTGAAGTACATTAAAAAACTCAGGTAGAATAAAAATTGAAGTAAAAATAAAATGATGTCCCTGTAGATGATTAATATGTAGGTATTGTACTCGAATTTAAAAAAAGTCTTTGAAGAAGTAACATATAATTCCTCCAACATATTCATCACCATTGGAATGAGAAGGGGTGCAAATATTTATAAAATGTGTTATGTGATGTCGTAGAATACAAAATGTTAGTTAAACAGAGTAGCTGACAGAGATAATCGTGGGTGGTTTGTCCAGCCGGACAGCTCTGTAAACACGGGGATTTATCTCAACCTTTTTCTCACCTGGTCGCAAAGCCAGAGCCTCTACCCAGGAACGTCGTTTAGGATTTAACAAGCTACCGCATTTATAAATGTCTACCGATTGTTCTCAACTACAAGCAATGATATAACAATGCAAACAGCGGAGGGTTGTATTACACGGCATCCTTACTCATTACATGACGGGCAACGGAAGGAAATACAACCCGCTGTAATAATATTTACATTCTCAAACTAGTTTCATACGTGGGTCAACATTACCAAGTGGCAGCGCCGCTCAGTGTGAGCAGGGATCGAGGGGAAGGGGAGGGATTTCTGTTTGGTTCTCGTTGGTTACTGCATCATTTTCAGGTGCTTCTATAAGCGAGTTGATTACGAGTGGGGGAAAGGAGGTACATGCACTAAACTAAATAGGGTTATATACCGGATACACTGTTCCAGTAGATTTTATTGTGGTTGGAATATGACTGCTACAGACAGCCGGGGTATTATAGAGTAACAAGGCGAATTCGTGCTCCGATGCTGCTCTTGAACGTGGGTTCCAATCCCGCTTGGGGCTCATTACCAGAGCGGGTTAATTAGGAATATTTTCGTAAGTGTAAGGCGAATATTGGGGTGCATACGAATTGAGCGCAATATAACTGAACAACCCTCATCTCCTATTCGAGTAGAGCACAAACAATCTGAAATCGTTCATTCGCGTTGAGCACAAACAATTTAACACATTCTCTTTCCCATTTTCTACAGACTTAGGACTGACAGCACTGATTTTGCTGTACTACCAGACATTTTTGTGACACTGAATACCATGGTGTCAATTTTAGTTTTGTCGGTAGAAATTTCCATAGAGCATTTATCTGCTATAAGTTTCAAATTGTATATGAACCTCTGTAAATAGTTCTCTGAATAGGCTAGCGAAGCCAAATAATCTACAAATAACTTACTTACTTACTTACAAATGACTTTTAAGGAACCCGAAGGTTCATTGCCGCCCTCACATAAGCCCGCCATCGGTCCCTATCCTGTGTAAGATTGATTCAGTCTCTATCATCATACCCCACCTCCCTCAAATCCATTTTAATATTATCCTCCCATCTTCGTCTCGGCCTCCCTAAAGGTCTTTTTCCCTCCGGTCTCCCAACTAGCACTCTATATGCATTTCTGGATTCGCCCATACGTGCTACATGCCCTGCCCATCTCAAACGTCTGGATTTTAAGTTCCTAATTATGTCAGGTGAAGAATACAATGCGTGCAGTTCTGCGTTGTGTAACTTTCTCCATTCTCCTGTAACTTCATCCCGCTTAGCCCCAAATATTTTCCTAAGCACCTTATTCTCAAACACCCTTAACCTATGTTCCTCTCTCAGAGTGAGAGTCCAAGTTTCACAACCATACAGAACAACCGGTAATATAATTGTTTTATAAATTCTAACTTTCAGATTTTTGGACAGCAGACTGGATGATAAGAGCTTCTCAACCGAATAATAACACGCATTTCCCACATTTATTCTGTGTTAATTTCCTCCCGAGTGTCATTTATATTTATCTACAAATAACAATACGTCCAAATTTAAATTGCGGTTTATTAGTATGTGACCATGTCTAGTTTTCCTAAATTCAGGTATCATGGGATTCATATATATGTTAAGTAGGAGGGACAGTGGCATTCTTGTCGGACACCAGAAGAACCCATCTCCCAGGCTGACAATTTATCTGAAATTTTAATTGGGATTGAAGTATCTTTATATATATTATAAATATACTGAACAGTTTGTTGTGGGATGCAATCTTCTACTAATATATTCAATAAGATGTTACGATTTACATGATCAAAAGCTTTTTTGAAGTCCAGAAATGCAATGTGTGTTTCTCTATTGAATTCTCGATTTTTTTTTCGATCAGAAGATCCATTGTGAAACAGTCATCACTGCACGACCTGCCTTTCCTAAATCCATTTTGTTCTTCGCCTAAAATGTTCTCATAATATATATATATATATATGTATATATATATATATATATATATATATATATATATATATATATATATATAATTTGAACTGGTAATGGAAATTATGGGAAAACGGCTAAACGGATTTTAATAAATGACCCCTCATTTTGAAGCTTGGAACCCGAAGTTTTTCGGAAAAATAGTGACTTTCAGTGAAGAGTTAGTTTTCCTACATAATTTTCCTATTTTCCAAAATCCATCTTTCATCAGTTTTGAGAACTAATTGGATATCAGTATAAAACAAAACACACACTGCAATAAACAATAGGATATTACACGAAGGTCGTTACCTGCAGGATTGCTAACGTATTTAGAGGCCAAATTCAATTGGTTATTAAAAACTTCAAGACTTACTAAAAATAATTTACAGGTCTGATTCTGCGGTGTGTAATTTTCTGAATATAGCTGTGGTGTATTGGATATTAAAATCTCCAAATTTGAGGTGGTTTTATGACATTATTACCATTAGAAATGAAATATTATTATAGTTAATGCCATGATGTGACTACTTTACATTAATGTTATGATGATATGAAAGTGAAAAATTTTGGGGTTATAGAATAGAGAAATCTTAAATTAGCTCTTCATTTCTATAATTTTCTGAGTGGCGGCTATATAGTAGGTATATAACTACAAAACTTACGTAAGATAATAATATTGTTATTAAAAATTAAATATTTGCATAGTTATTAATCAAGTGAGTTTGAGTCTTTTTAATATATTTAATGACGATGTGGTGTAGATATTTATATGCGCTCGAAAGAGCGCAAAAATTAAGTTCCTGAAAAAATACCAAAAGGTATTATTTACTGATAAAATAAGAAGCCAACAAAATTATGTAGTCTCCGATCATTTCAGCAAGATCTCTTAGCAGGATAATAGTAATATGCGTTACAAGAGCGGTATGTTGAAGTTTTCATGTTCGAGGAAACGTTTGAAAAAGCGAAACGTAGTTGAGCTTTTTTAATTTCCGAGAATTGAAAGAAAACATACCGCTCGTGTATCGTACATTATTTTGTGCGAAGATCGTTTATTATATACCTGAAAGAGGAATTTCTAATTAGTTGCAATGAAATCTCCATCTTGGTTTCTGTTCCATGACAGCAAATTTGCAAAACAAAAATATATATCTTCGACATTGTTGCTTTAAAATGTTTTCTGTGTTTACAATACTCCAGCAGGCCGTGATATATGTCTGTCTTTTTTTCCCTCCAGTCTATAAATGCGAACTTAAAACAAACGGTAAGGTTATGTAATGATTTAGAGTTTACTTAATTTTTGCAAATATTTAAAAACAATAATTAACAGTGCAATTTAGGTGAAATTGCAGTGGTAAGTTTCCAATTTATACTTATTACTATATTGAACGTCTCTAAAAATAATATGTTAAAAGCCTAAAGCAGTAAAATCAATAGGTCACTTAAGCGGTAAGAAGAGGGAAATTGTTATGTGTGTTAGGTTGGGAATACTGAATGTGGAATTTTAGACTTACCGCGGGTTGGTTTTGTGCGGAAAGCAAGCAAATACGCACGATCTCGCACAAAATGATTTTACCCTCTACATGCAGCAGCTATACCAAGATGCTATGCTATTGTTCGAAAGCATAGCAAACCTGACATTTTTTTTAAGTTTCACTTAGAATCCACAACGACCTGAAATAGTTATTGCTTCACTCCCACATGAAAAACCGACTGACACTGTTGCTTACGTTTTCGCGTTGAAACTCAAAACCTGAAGGTGGATAGGTTCAAGAAAAAGTATTTGGCATAAAAATACCATTCAGAGGGAGTATGTTTCATTATTACGGAAGCAAACAACTTTCGAAATGTCTGTTATTCTTCATTGAAAATAAATCTGAAAAATTTTTATTTGAACGTCTAATGAACTTACTTTGCAGCATTTGCTACACAAGCCACTAGTATTGATATAATTTAATTTTCATTAAGGGGAATTGGACGTCATCGCAAGAAAAGTAATGGTAAAAATAGTCTATCTTCAAGCAGTCATAAATATAATAGTACTTATCACAGCTATTTCATTTTTTAGTGATATATGTATATACATTAAGCTTTAAAATGAAAGAAGAATGGCTAATCTAGTGTAAATCTTACCCTTAAATTAATTTTTAAATTTAAATATATTTGTTTATATAAATTCACTACATACCTGTGATTAGGTACACTCTATTCACTTCTCACAGCACACATTGAATTAAAATTTTGCTAATAGATACTAAAACATACCCTAATGAAATTATTAAAATATCTGTAATATTATGGGCATATGGCTAATACTAATCTTCGTCAATTTTTTTTTTATTTATTGACGGTGATGATTTCTATAGGCTCTATGCCCATAATATTACAGATACATGAATAATTTTAGTAGGATATGTTTTAGTATCTATTAGCAGTAAGTGGTCAAATTTTCAATTCAATATGTGCTATAATAAGTGAATAGAGTGTACCTAATCACAGACATATAGTGAATTTATAAAAAGAATTGTGCTTAAAAAAATTAATTTAAGGGTAAAGATATACGGTTTTACTAATAAAAATTCTATATACAGATGAAAGAGTGATGGAGCGGAGAAAAATTCTCTCCGGCGCCGGGATTTGAACCCGGGTTTTCAGCTCTACGTGCTGATGCTTTATCCACTAAGTATTTTCATTTTTAAGCTTAGTGGATAAAGCATCAGCACGTAGGGCTGAAAACCCGGGTTCAAATCCCGGCGCCGGAGAGAATTTTTCTCCGCTCCATCACTCTTTCATCATGTGATGACGCAGAATATCTGCATGGAAATATCATATGTACTTCGGTACATCAAAAAATATATATATATATATATATATATATATATATATATATATATATATATATATATATTCTATATACAGACGTTTAACTGTCTTATATTTATACAATGAGTAGCTCGTTTATAAGTCGTGTGTAAATTCCTTACTAATAATCACTACATACGTCGTGTATAACAGTATAACTGTTACACAGATACGTCACAGTTTCGTCATTACTTCCTTACGAAAGGTAATGGAATATCTGAGGTTCTCTATTGCATCCGGTAGAGCGCTGTAGTGTGGCGTTTTAAACATCGATAGTACAACTGGCTCTAATCGATTACCACACTATATTTTGGTCAAAGAGTGCAAGCTACAGCAATATTATTCTAATAATTCTATGATCTTTGGTTTTTTCTTCTGTGGTTACAAGGTAACCATCATCATAAAATGACAGTCGATACGAACAGCTGCTAAGAGGGGCGGCCATTTTTTCGCTATATACAACGCTTAAACAAGGGGTTTCGTGTATATAACTAGTACAAAGCAATTCCCATTGTATAGTTACAGCCTGTTTATATGTCCATAGCTTATTCAAGGTTTATTAGTAACGTTTTCTGTCTCAACTCTGGATAAGTCTGGTATAAAAACTATACACGGTTTATTAGTAAGACTGATACTCTAGAGTAACCATTCTTTTCCATTTTAAAGCTTAATATGTATACACACATAGCTAACAAAATTGAAAGACCTCTGATAAATAGTATTGTATTTATGACTGCTTGAAGATAGGCAATTTTTACCATTATTTTGCATGCGATAATGATCAACTCCCCTTAAATTTTCAAATATTTTATAACCAGTATTTAATAAACTAATTACACTATAATTTTCACAATCCTTTCTAGTCCCTCTCTTGTAGATTGGTTTCGCAAGTGATTTTGATCAGAATATCATAATGTTATGAATAATGTAAAGTGTAAGAATGTAGTATAAAGGTAGTAAATGAAATAGGGAAGTGGTGTAAAAGAGCTAAGTGATCGAGGAATAGGAATTAACCATGGGTCATGGTAGTGAGAACTACGGGAGTAGAAAAGTAAGGACTATAGTATCAGGTGGGGTAGAGAATATGAAAAAATACGTGTGTCGTGTGAGTAAAATCAAGGAAGAGTATGTAGTGCAAATCACTTCACCGTAAATCAGAGCTGGCCTTGTAGCAACAATAAACGAGTGAAGCATGAATATCCCTGGAAAACAATTTTGAGCTATTACATGGAACTGCTGTTATGTTATAATGCGTCTCCATATTTACTTAACTGCCACACTTATCGTTTCGTATTGCTGCATTATGATAATTTCTGTATCTTGTTTCACCAAGTAGGATAAGTAATTATTTTACGAAGTATATAGTATCGTAATTCCTTGGTAAAGTAATTGGTCGTAATTGAAGTTCATCCCTTGATAATGGGTTATGAAACATGAATACCCGTCCTGATGTTGAATGCTCAGGATAGATTCGATTTCCCAGAGGGAAATGGATATTATTTTCACTTTTCAGAAACTGGATGTGTGTCCTTTATAGGGCGCGCCACCGATTTTGGCATGTGAAATAAGTAATGGGAAACTTAAGTGCGAGTGTCTAACTTTTGTAGCAATTTATAGGCGATAAAGCTGGCACTTGTGATTGGTAGATTGTTGATGTGACGCGTATTTAGAAGGAGGTACTGTCATTGCAAGTTATCTTGAACCTTACATCCCCTAAGTCTGTCTTTGGAACTGCTCGGTTCGGCACGTACTCATCAACGTAACGACACGGCAAGGATGCCCCTTCCTCGGGTAACGTGACTCTTTTCAAAAAACGTTGGTTCTTTTACCTTACGGCTGTACTGTAAAAGAACTTGGTTCAATACAGACATCATCTTCTCTGGATACTCCGGTTTTGAGAGGAGAACATAGTTTCGTAGCAAGCTTTAATTAACCTGTAATGAGTAAGTATTTAAATATAATCGTGTGTACACTCCTCCTCTCTCATCCGGGCTGGGGACCGGCAATGGAGGAGTTACTACAGCTATTTCTGTACATTATATAGGCCTGCATGACTTACACCTTCAGCTAATATGTAAATATTCTTATAACAATATTTTACAGGCTTATTATTTGAATTTACATTAATTTACAATTATACACAATCCATATCCCTAGCATTGGTGCCATAATCGCTTGTTCCAAAATTAATTATTTCGTCAATGGCATCATCCATTCGGAATTATCTTCTTAATCGTAGACTATGTACTACTTTCTGAACACGATAGAATTCTTCGATTGTATCCCGAATAACATGTTGATCGAAGTCGTCCACTTCAACTTTACACAAGTCTAATTCTGGAATGAAATAATATGTTTAATAGAACTATAAGAAAATAATAACTTGCAACAGGAATTCATTATGTCGCTCTCAAAACACACACTATTGTACATAACTATCATAGCAATAATTTTTAACATTACATACCTATTCTTTCCCGGACTAGTGTGAGGTTCATTCGGTTGTTATTCAATATTATTTTTAATTCTCTTCACGGAACTAATACTTTTGCCAGAGTATTTAGCCGCTCTCTCATATTCCTTATCAAGAGGTTCCAGCAAATATTTGTTTAATTTTTCCTCCTCGCAACGCATAATTTTATTATATTTGCGATAATTTCTCTTTCTCGGCTATGGATAACATCGTTACTTTTTCTCCGCGGTGGTGTGATTTCACCGTAATTACTACCCTGTGGTTGCTGCTCCATGGTAACACTACTGGTACGCAGTGAAGGAAATAGCTCTATGTTTCTTGACAAGAGATTATGCTGCGGAGCATGCGCAAACAACTCAGTTGGCTCCACCCGCGTTACTCGCTTCCTTCCCTCTGCCCCTGCTCAGAAGGTTCAAGATAACTTGCAATTACAGTACCGTTCTCAGCTGCAGTGGCAACAGAAACTCACTGACTGGACACTGTACTCAAGGACACACCGCAGGAAAGTTAAGTGCGAGTATCTTACTTTTGCCGCAGTCTGGGCAACAAGATTGACAGCTGTGGTTGGCAGATTGCTGAAGTAACGTGTATAGGAGGTGGTACCATTTTCAGCTACACATCAATATATGCTCGCAGACTGTGCATTATACTCAAGGATACGCGCCAAAAACCCGGGCGTCAGCTATACCTCGTGTTATGCTGGGTAACTTTCGGTCCTGGACCCCGGACTCATTTCACCGACATTATCAACAGTAATCTCATTAAAGATTTTGATTTATATAGAGAAAATCAAAACTCGAGTGGGATTTAATTGGCTATTACACGATTAGAAGAAAGTAGCTATATAAAGATTAGAAGTAAAAAAGTACTCCAATACAATAAAATATTAATTGACTTACGAAAATACAACTGTCTTCAAACGTATTATTGTACCATCTCAACATTACAAATATTAAGCTAGATGCATGCTAGATGTCAGTAGTGAGTTATGATTACTAGCAATGCCTTCTCGTCGAGAAGTTATCGATCAATACACGATGGCAGTGTTACTAGTCAAGAAGGCTTTGTTGATTCAGTTTCATTTTTATTAAAACAGTTGCATTACACTTCAATTATCCGAATCCCAGTAATCAACGTCACTTGACAGATGATTTTCAATAAATCTTAATATTAAACAATCTCTGATACGTGACTATCCATAATATCATATAGCAGAAGCTATAACATAACCTAACTAATATACACAAGTGTTAGAAAAGTTTTAATTAACGACGATGACATAAAAAGTAAACATGAATAATTTTAAAAGGAATAATTATTGAATGTACAATTTTCAAATTTGAATGTGGTTGGTGGTTCAATTGATGTTATATTGGACGTGTGCGTAATAGAAGTGGAACTCGTTGATGTAGGCCTACATGGTGTATTCAACTTATTCAGGATTTCTGAATGGTGCTCTTCATTTATTTGTAAATAGGATTTCAGAAGATGCATAAGTATGATCAGTGATTTTTATTAATTCTTGTTCTTGAATGCCAATGCGAATCATATTTGAAACTGCTGTGCATCGACTGGAGTGGTTTGTAATTTTCTATTTTTTTTTTTTGACGTCCAGACCAGTGCAGTTTGAAATGTTGGCAAACAAAGAAACAAATGCTAGGGACGCGATAAAATTAAACAAATGCTAGGGACGCGATAAAATTGTGCGATAAGCAGCCATGATTGGTTGAAAGACGTCCTTTCGTACCGTTTTATTGGTCGAAAGTAGTGTGACGTAGTAAAAGTGTAATAGTCACCTTAATTTCATTCAGACGTTAAATAACCTTAAATGTTGATACAGCGTCGTAAAATAACCCAATAAAATAAAATAAAATTTACTTCGTGTTTGGTATTGATTATCTTACTTAATTGTTTTGCTTCATGTCTTTTTTTTTTACTTGGTTATTCAACGACGCTGTATCAACTACGAGGTTATTTAGCGTCGATGAGATTGGTGGTAGTGAGATGATATTTGGCGAGATGAGGCCGAGGATTCGCCATAAATTATCTAACATTTGCCTTACGGTTGGGGAAAACCTAGGAAAAAACCCAACCAGGTAACAGCTCAAGCGGGAATCGAACCCGCGCCCGAGCGTAACTCCGGATCGATAGGCAAGCGCCTTAGCCGACAGAGCTACGCCGGTGGCTTTGCTTCATGTTAACCACCTAACTGAGGAGTCAGGTTTCTTGTATACTTTCATTCATTTAGTGTTCTGTCCAAGGGCAGGTCTTTCATTGCAAACCCAGCTTTCTCCCGTCTTTCCTATTTTCTGCCTTCCTCTTTGTTTCCTTATATGTCGTGTGTTATCTGATTTCTTCTACCCCGAACTCTTCTCCCACTATATAAAATAACCAAAGAAGAAATAAAAAAAAACAAAACCTATAAATATCAAGGACATTCAATCAAACAAAAATGTCATAACAATAGACCCAGAATGAAGTCTAATGATATCCCATTCAATAAAATAAATTATATCATTAATAATAAAATAAAAACCCATAAAAACTAAGACAATTCTAAAAATAAATAAAAAAAATGAATCTAATAAAACAAATGTTCACCATTCCCTCCAGTGCATCCTTCAGTAGGCAGTTTCTTCTCAGCCAGTGATGCAACCAATTCCTTTTCCTCTTCCTGATCACTTTCAACATCTTTCTTTCTTCACCCACTCTTTCCAACACAGCTTCATTTCTTATTCTGTCTGTCCACTTCACATGTTCCATTCTTCTCCAAATCCACATTTCAAATGCTTCTATTCGCTTCTCTTCACTTCGTCATAATGTTCATGTTTCTGTCCCGTACAGTGCCACACTTCATTAGTCTCTTCATTAGTTCTTTTTCCAGAGGTTCGCAGAAGATGCTTCTGTTTCTATTAAACGCTTCCTTGGCCATCACCACCCTTTAGTATTATTTTGTTAAGACTGAAGAAAAGACATGTTAATGGGAGGTTAAATATTGAAGTAATCAAAATTTACAGGTTAACATTTAATTTTTTTCTTGGAAACTACTGAACCAATAGTGGCCTAATTTTCCAAAAATCTGTATAGGTATGTCTTTTATGCTGGACCATGCCGAAATGAAGTAATTATACACCTGGTAGCAGCCCTTTAATGGACCTCATTAAAGTACACCTATTCATTAAAGTTCAGGTGTTCCACCAATCAGAAAATACCATTATAGCAATATGAAAGCGCAAGTATCGATTATTTTCGGATATGCAATCGAAAGACAACTAGCGCGAGATTAGACAAAGTAAAAATGGCGGACACTAGTGATAACGAGCTGCAACTTAGAACACCGAAAATTTCGGCAAAAGCACTCGATGTGACTAATAACTTATTAAATTATGGTCGAGCATAAAAAGTATGAAAATTATGAAACTCGCTTGCGCTCGTTTCATAAACATACTCGCGTCTTAATTACTACCATTATAGGCTCGTTGCATAATGTACTATTATATACTTTCTTCTAATCGCGTAATAGGTAGTTAAATCCTACTCTAGTTTTGATTTTCTTCGAGATAAACCTTCTCGTGTTCCACTCACAGATTTATCGAAAAAATGAAACACTCTAGTGAGATTTATAGCTGAGTTACATCTGAGCCAACATAGTGCAATGTTAATAACATAGCTTTTAATCATTTCCTGCAAAATTTCGCCTCGTCGGAAGGGATCAGGAACTGAAAATTCAGCGGTACCTGTGGTTCTGTAATGCACCCTTGTGCTACGTTGCCATAGCAGCCCGTGACGTAGCAAAAGTTACTCGCTGAGCAATGCCCTAATGATCAGCAGCCGCATTCCCCTGGAGACCGTCCGCCCGCCGTACAAACATCGTAATTTCGCCTTTGTGTTTGTATTTACGCTGCTAGTTGCAACTTGCCGCCACTTTCATTGGACGTTCCAAAGCGCTCTCGGCCCTAATTGGGGGTCTTTGAAGGAAACAACCGTCAAGTACCATCCAATAATTTTACTGTGTCTAAAAGTTGTCGAGAAGCAACCCGGTAGCGTAATGACCAGAGCGTCGGTTTTCTATGTCGGAACATCGAAGTTAAATCTCTGTTCTAGTTTATTTAATTTCTGGTTTTCCAGAACATTTTGAAATTATTTTGTTCGTAGATTTGCTAAATTCGGTCTGGGGCCTCATTTTGGAAACATCCCTACACTCAAAATAAAATGTCGTTTTTAAACTTGTGTCGTAAATAACTATTTAACTTACGTAAATCTAATTTTTTAATTGAACGGATGAGTGGAAAGGATAACATTAAAAAATTGAGAAATTAAACTGAAATAGCCATTTTTTAGATTTTTGCTTAAGGGATTAGGTACAGTTTACAGCAGTACAATTTTCGAAACTAATCAAAAATTTTTTCGTCCATTACTGTATCTTGTACAATAATGAAAATTGATATGTATAAAACACTGTCCTTCTGCTACTTACTTACTGGCTTTTAAGGAACTCGGAGGTTCATTGCCGCACTCACCCAAGCCCGCCATTGGTCCCTATCCTGAGCAACATTAATCCAGTCTCTGCCATCATATCCCACCTCTCTCAAATCCATTTTTATATTATCTTCCCACCTACGTCTCGGCCTCCCCAAAGGTCTTTTTCCCTCCGGCCTCCCAACTAACACTCTATATGCATTTCTGGATTCGCCCATACGTGTTACATGTCCTGCCCATATCAAACGTCTGGATTGTATGTCCCTAATTATGTCAGGTGAAGAATACAATGCGTGCAGTTCTGTGTTGTGTAACTTTCTCTATTCTCCTGTAACTTCATCCCTCTTAGCCCCAAATATTTTCCTAAGAACCTTATTCTCAGACACCCTTAATCTCTGTTCCTCTCTCAAAGTGAGAGTCTAAATTTCACAACCATACAGAACAACCGGTAATATAACTGTTTCATAAATTCTAACTTTCAGATTTTTTGACAGCAAACTGGATGACAAAAGCTTCTCAACCGAATAATAACAGGCATTTCCCATATTTATTCTGCGTCTAATTTCATATTTGTTACTATTGCTCCAAGATATTTGAATTTTTCCACCTCTTCGAAGGATAAATCTCCAATTTTTATAGTTACATTTCGTACAATATTCTGGTCACGAGACATAATCATATACTTCGTCTTTTCGGGATTTTATGAAAAAGAAATATTTTGTCGATTTAAAAAAAATAATTTATATATTTCTTTCAAAATTCAAAATGGTGGCAGTTCACTGTGCAGTGATGAAGCGTTTCCCTCATAACTCATGAACTTGTTAACTTTTTCATGCTCTCTCCCTTTTATTTTATTGCTGAAACCCATGTTTACAATATCATGCTCTTTCAACTACATTCCTTAATAAATAATATCTTTTTTTATTTTGTGTTGGAAGAAAATACTGATATTTGACCATTTTTAAATGGATTTATTTTTTATCAGACAATCAATCAAAGGTATGGGCGAATCCATAAATGCATATAGAGTGTTAGTTGGGAGGCCGGAGGGGAAAAAGACCTTTGGGCAGGCCGAGATATAGATGGGAGGATAATATAAAAATAGATTTGAGGGAGGTGGGGTATGATGATAGAGACTGGATTAATCTTGACAGGATAGGGACCTATGGCGGGCTTATGTGAGGGCGGCAATGAACCTGCGGGTTCCTTAAAGGCCATTTGTAAGTTGTAAGTAACCTATCAAGAAAAATTATGCAAATTAAAGAAATGAAGAGAAATGAAGAAATATATGAGAACCGAAGAAAGGGACAAAAAAAGAGATTATATAGAGGAAGGCTGGAAGAAAGAAAAGGGAAAGAAAGGAAATTGAAAATGTAGACGTAGTACGAGTATATCAATAGAAAAGAAGTCGAAGAAAAAGAAGAAACAGTTATAGGAGATAGGAAACGAGCAGACGAAATACAAGTGAAAATGTGTAAAAAATATAGTGGTGAGAAATAGATAAAATGAAAGAAATGCAGTTGAAATAAGTAATATAGGAAAGAAAACTATGTGAGAAAGAAATTGAGAAAATGGGATCAATCTCAATAGAGATAACAATAAAGGAAAGAAGAAAGTTAGAGAAGAAAATAAATAAATAAATAAATAAATAAATAAATAAATAAATAAATACTAATAATAAATCTGTAGCCGAAATTATTCTGGTAATTTTCGATTTTCCAAAAATAATTGGTCCTAACATATATAAATTAACCACCCTGAAACCGAAAATCGCTTTTTTTTAATTTTTGTTTGTATGTCTGTCTGGATGTTTGTTACCTTTTCACGCGATAATGGTTGAACCGATTTATATGAAAATTGGAATATAAATTAAGTTCGTTGTAATTTAGATTTTAGGCTATATGGCGTTGAAAATACTTTATTTAAAAGGGGAGTTATAAGGGGACCTGAATTAAATAAATCGAAATATATCGCTTATTATTGATTTTTGTAAAAAAATGTTCCATAATAAAAGTTTCTTTCAAAATGATTTCCGATAAGTTTTATTCTTTGCAAAATTTTGATAGGACTGATATTTAATGAGATAAATGAGTTTTAAAATTAAAATAACTCCATATAAGACGGTGCAATGAAATAAGAACAAATTACTTCGTCTATAAAGGGCCTTGGACAAAAACAATACAATACATTTTCACCGCCGCCTCAGATTGTAGCGTTGTTGTTCCTGCAGTAATTCATATGTGCAAAATATAATAATTTTGAGTAGGAAAAAAAAAACACATTTATTCATTCCAGGGCAGAGGTACATAGGAGATCGTGAATTCTTACATTTTCGAAAGAAAGAAATATAACTACATTTCACTGTTTATGCTGTATCCCTATTTAAGTTATTTGAAGATCTTGGAGCAACAGTAACAAATATAAATGACACTCGGGAGGAAATTAAACGCGGAATAAATATGGGAAATGCGTGTTATTATTCGGTTGACAAGCTCTTATCATCCAGTCTGCTGTCCAAAAATCTGAAAGTTAGAATTTATAAAACAGTTATATTACCGGTTGTTCTGTATGGTTGTGAAACTTGGACTCTCACTCTGAGAGAGGAACATAGGTTAAGGGTGTTAGAGAATAAGGTGCTTAGGAAAATATTTGGGGCTAAGAGGGATGAAGTTACAGGAGAATGGAGAAAGTTACACAACACAGAACTGCACGCACTGTATTCTTCACCTGACATAATTAGGAACATTAAATCCAGACGTTTGAGATGGGCAGGGCATGTAGCACGTATGGGCGAATCCAGAAATGCATATAGAGTGTTAGTTGGGAGACCGGAGGGAAAAAGACCTTTAGGGAGGCCGAGACGTAGATGGGAGGATAATATTAAAATGGATTTGAGGGAGGTGGGATATGATGATAGAGACTGGATTAATCTTGCACAGGATAGGGACCAATGGCGGGCTTTTGTGAGGGCGGCAATGAACCTTCGGGTTCCTTAAAAGCCATTTTGTAAGTAAGTAAGAAGGGTTCAGAACCATAGTGGGCCAAGCGCCATTTACTGAAGACGTAGAAAACAACGGTTAAAATTAAGTTATTACCATAATTCAATGGAAACATATAGCAAGTAATAGAAGGTTTGCACATTAAAATTAAAAGATATGTCAATCTTCATTAAACTATGGTTGCATGTAATAACAAATAAGAAACATGTTAAAGGAATTGTCATTGCACCAAATGAGTGCTCTCTGGACGAAAATGATCGCATTTTAATTATTTAAATACAATTTCAATTAAGGAACATATTAAACGATTTATCCTTCTAACAAACACGAATGTTCCCCGTATCAAACGTCCTATTTTAATTATGTAATTACTTTATATTTATTTCTAACAGGTGCAACGGAGCGCACGGATACGGCTAGTAAATAAATAAATAAATAAATAAATAAATAAATAAATAAATAAATAAATAAAGAAATAAATACGAAGAAGATATGGATGAAAGAGGATTGATAGAAAAAATAAAAAGTGATAAAAAAAAAGAAAAAACATTGAGGTAAAAAATAATTGGACAGAAAAGAAAGAAGTAAATGAAAGAAAATCGAGAAATTAGGGAGATAAGGTGGAAAGAAAAATAAGGCATAGAAGAAAAGAGAGAAAAATATAGGACAAAGATGCGACAAAGTGTAGAAGATAAAAAGAAAGAAAGTGAAAGAAAGGAGGAAGGAAGAACGTAGAAGAAAAATACAGATAAAGTAACAAAGTAACATGAAAATAGAAAAACGGAAGAAAAGGAGATAAAAGTGAATATAAAGAAGAGAGGAAGAATAAAGAAACTAGAAAAAGAAATAAAGTGCGCTATATCAGATAGGAAAGAGGATTAAGAAATATATGATGTAGGCTATAGAAAAAAGAAAGAGAAGAGATGAAAGAAATATATTTAAAAATCAGAGTAGAGAGAAATAGAAAAAAATAAAAAAGAAATGCAGGTACCGGTAATTGAAATAAATGGACACAAAATGGAATGGTAAATGATTAATAGGAAATAAATAAAACTTAAGAAATACAGGAGGAAAGAAACGAGTAAAAGGTGAGGAAAGGAAGCAGAGAAAATAATTTAAAAAGAAAAGAAGTAGATAATATAAGAAGTGATAGAAGAAAATGAAAGGACTAATGAAAACAAAGTAAGAAAAAGAAATGCTACAGAAAAGAAAAGGGAAATATAACTAAGTGGAGATACTCATATGTTTTTACCTCTTTTTCTACTCACCATTTGGTAAAGGACTCATTTAAATGACTAGCGTCAGTATACGAAAGAGCCGTCTCACATCAAGATTTACGACAGAGCTCTTCTTTTGTTTTGTATTATGTAGGAGGAGGTTTTGGCGTTGCCGAGATGACTGCAGTTCATGTAAGTTCATGCTGGTCTTGGAAGTAGGAGAGCATTGTACGAAAGTTAATCCACTGTAATGTTTTGGAACTCGGAGCGAGCGAGTCTGTTGTACACGCGAGATAAGGGTATCGGTCCCCGCTAGCGGGACGCTTGTCTCTTAAACCGGAAGGGGAACTACCAACATTTTCGAGATGAACCCTGGTGGTGGCTGTGGGGTGCGAAATGGTGTCATGTGGCCATCAATAAGACACCAGCAAGGACAGCCACAAGCGAGAAACTCCGAGACAGAGAGCGAGAGCGTGGCCTCGTGGCAGTGGCGCATTGGAACATGTAACAGAAATCGACGTCGCTAACCAAAGTTGCATAACAGGAAGTGTAAGAACTTAGGAGCCTTGTAGAATGTTACAAGAAGTGCTATTTCAATCTCATTTTCATGTACACACAATAGTAATATACGTTACAAGAGCGGTATGTTGACGTTTTCATGGTCGAGGAAAAGATTGAAAAAGCGAATCGTAGTTGAGCTTTTTTAATTTCCGAGAACATGAAAACAAACATACCGCTCGTGTATCGTACATTATTTTGTGCGAAGATCGTTTATTACATACCTGAAAGACGAATTTATAATTACTTGCAATGAAATCTCCATCTTCGTTTCTGTTTAATGACGGCAACTTCGGAACACCAAAATATCTTTCTTCAACATTGTTGCTATAAAATGTTTTCTGTGTTTACTATACTCCAGCAGGCCGTGATATACGTCTGTCTTTCCCCCCCCCAGTCTATAAATGCGAACTTAAAACAAACGGTAAGGTTATGTAATGATTTATTTTTCATTTTAATATTTTAACAATATTATTTATATAACATATTGCAGTAATAACATCGGCATCTGGAATCTTGTTGATTTTTTCACGGCTTCCTTAATGTTACTTGAATCAGGAATGCAACAAGTTTCGTGGAGTAGTAGACTTTACTTAATTTTTGCAAATATTTAAAAACAATAATTAACATTGCAATTTAGGTGAAATTGCAGTGGTAAGTTTCCAAATTATAATTATTACTATGTTAAACGTCTCTAAAAATAATATGTTAAAAGCCTAAAACAGTAAAATGAATGTCCCACTTAAGCGGTAAGACGAGGGAAATTGTTATGTGTGTTACGTTGGGAATACTGAATGTGGTATTTCACACTTACCGCGTATTGGTTCTGTGCGGAAAACAAGCAAATACGCACGATCTCGCACAATAGTTATTTACGATAACTATATAGCACAATGTTTTATCCACTTCGATAATAATTAATTTTTAATAATAATAATAATAATAATAATAATAATAATATTAATATAATAATATTTCTTTATTTTGTACCAGAACAATGGAAGGAGTCCATAATAGTTCCTATCTTTAAGAAGGGGGACAAGACTAACTACAGTAACTTTCGAGGAATATCACTTTTGTTGACGTCGTACAAAATTTTTTCCAACATTCTTTTGAGAAGATTAACTCCATGTGTAGATGAAATTATTGGCGATCATCAGTGTGGTTTTAGGCGTAATAGAACGACTATTGATCAGATTTTTTGTATTTGACAGATAATGGAGAAAAAATGGGAGTATAAGGGTACAGTACATCAGTTATTCATAGATTTCAAAAAGGCGTATGACTCGGTTAAGAGAGAAGTTTTATATAATATTCTTATTCAATTTGGTATTCCCAAGAAACTAGTTCGATTAATTAAAATGTGTCTCAGTGAAACTTACAGCAGAGTCCGTATAGGTCAGTTTCTATCTGATGCCTTTCCAATTCACTGCGGGCTAAAGCAGGGAGATGCGCTATCACCTTTACTATTTAATTTAATTTCGCTCTAGGATATGCCATTAGGAAAGTGCAGGATAATAGACAGGGTTTGGTGCTGAATGGGTTACATCAGCTTCTTGTCTATGCGGATGACGTGAATATGCTAGGAGAAAATCCACAAACGATTAGGAAAAACGCGGAAATTCTAGTTGAAGCAAGTAAAGCGATAGGGTTGAAAGTAAATCCCGAAAAGACTAAGTATATGATTATGTCTCGTGAAATGGAACTATACGAAATGGAACTATAAAAATTGGAGATTTATCTTTCGAAGAGATGGAAAAATTCAAATATCTTGGAGCAACAGTAACAAATATAAATGACACTCAGGAGGAAATTAAACGCAGAATAATATGGAAAATGCGTGTTATTATTCGGTTGAGAAGCTTTTGTCATCTAGTCTTCTGTCAAAAAGTCTGAAAGTTAGAATTTATAAAACAGTTATATTACCGGTTGTTCTGTATGGTTGTGAAACTTGGACTCTCACTTTGAGAGAGGAACAGAGATTAAGGGTGTTTGGGAATAAGGTTCTTAGGAAAATATTTGGGGCTAAGAGGGATGAAGTTACAGGAGAATGGAGAAAGTTACACAACGCAGAGCTGCACGCATTGTATTCTTCACCTGACATAATTAGGAACATAAAATCCAGACGTTTGAGATTGGCAGGACATGTAACACGTATGGGCGAATCCAGAAATGTATATAGAGTGTTAGTTGGGAGGCCGGAGGGAAAAAGACCTTTGGGGAGGCCGAGACGTAGATGGGAAAATAATATAAAAATGGATTTGAAGGAGTTGGGATATGATGGTAGAGACTGGATTGGTCTTGCTTAGGATAGGAACCAATGGCGGGCTTATGTGAGGGCGCCAATGAACCTCCGGGTTCCTTAAAAATAAGTAAGTAAGGAAATAGTACGATTTTGATTTTGATAATTTTCGTTCTATTTTTATATACTCAAAATATAGTACAATATTAACAATACGTGTTTTTTTACTCACTAACTGAACTATCCAGTCAAACGTATTCATTATGCAATGTATAGAATACTGTCTACAGCACATTAGCATACAATATGAAGAGTGCATTTACATTGAAATATAATCAAAATCTGGATATTTAAACAAATTGTTGAAAATGATGGCCGTTCATTTCTGTACAGGCTTCAGTTCTTTTGTAGGCCTACATATTATCAAAGACGTTTTTAAGCATATCTTCGGAAACTGAATGTATTGATTGTTTCTTCAATGTAATTTTTAAATTCTGCTGTTGTTGTAGGATGTTTAGCAAACACAACTGTTTTACAGTAACCTCAAATGAAATAATGCAAAGCACTCAAATCAGGCCACATGGAAAGTCATAATCCTGCTCATGTTGGAATAGTTCTCTACCTACTCTATAACAGTGTACCTAACATACTGTAAATTCAATCTTCACTTCAGCCCGAGCCGCACAGGAAAATGTACTCAGACATGCTATCTGTTATCCGTCCAAGTGGTTATTTCGCAGGGTCGTAGCAAGTGGGAAAATTACGTGACAGTTACTTAACGAGGCCCTGTTATTTAAATGATTTTCAAAATTTTGTATAATATTACAAAGAATGAACTGAAAGTTAAAATGTTATTTTGCTTTTCTGTTTTTAATATTAACTCTGCTGTAACTTGTTAATAAAGATCATCTACTTTTTGTATCAGGACAGAATTTTATTATTTACTAGTAGCTTGTGCAGCAAATGCTGCTGCAAACTAAGTTCGTTAGACGTTCAAATAAAAATTTTTCAGATTTATTTTCAATGAAGAATACTTGTCTTTTTGATAGTTATTTGCTTCCATAATAATGAAACATACTCCCTCTGAATGGATTTTTTTAGGCCAAATACTTTTTCTTGAACCTATCCAACTTCAGGTTTTGAGTTTCAACGCGAAAACGCAAGTATCAATGTCAGGACGATAGCAGTATCTATTTCAGGTCATTGTGGATTGTAGTCAAAAGTTTAAAAAAAATGTCAGGTTTGCTAAGCTTTCGAACAATAGCATTTTCGTGTAGAACTTGAAATGTAGAGCGTAAAATCATTTTATCCTACTAAGAGATCTTGCTGAAATGATCTGGAGACTACAAAATTTTCTAGGCCTCTTATTTTATCAGTAAGTAATATCTTTTGATTTTTCCTTAGGAACTGTAATTTTCGCGCTCTCTCGAGCCAATACTGAAGACAACGACACATATCAATATCTACACTACACCGCCATTAGGAACTGTAATTTTTGCGCTCTCTCGAGCCAATACTGAAGACAATGACACATATCAATATCTACACTACACCGCCATTAAGTATATGAAAAAGACCCAACCCCACTGGGTTAATAAGTATAAAAATATTTGATTTTTAATAACAATATTATTATCTTACTTAAGTTTTGTAGTTATATATAGCAGCCACTCAGTAAATTATAGAACTGAAGATCTAAATTAAGATATTCTCTACATTTACTTACATAACCTCAAAACGTTTCACTTTCATGTCATCAATATAGCATCAATATTATGTACAATTAATGAAAAATAGATGTATCATGATATTAATTATAATAATATTTAATTTCTAATGGTAATAATGTCATCAAACCACCTCAAGTTTCGTAGATTTGAACATCCAATACACAGCTGTACTCAGAATATTGTTATACACTGCAGAATCAGCTTTTAATAACAAATTCAATTGAGCTCTAAATATGTCGGCAATCCTTCAGGTCATGGCCTTCGTGTAATAGCCTATTGTTTATTGTAGTTTGTGTTTTGTTCTGAAATTCAATCAAGTCGGCCGTGATTCGATAAAATTAGTTCTCAAAACTGACAACAGATAGATTTTGGAAAATAGGAAAAATATCTAGGAAAATTGACATTTCACTGAAAACTACCACTTTTCCGAAGAACTTTAGGTTCCAAGCTTCAAAATGAGGGGCCATTTATTAAAATCCGTTCAGCCGTTTTCCCGTAATTTCCATTACCAGTTCAAATTATATATATAGATATTTTCTTTAGTTCAAATATACACTTAATATCTATTGAATTTTGGAAAATATAACGGAAATATCACTACTCATATTCACTTAATATTAACCTCAAAATCTAACCTACCCATTATTCCATTGACGACTTTGAAGGGGTCAGCGAAAATACTGATCTATGGAAAGAGGATCCTCAATGCTAATAAATTTGAGTACCACTAGCCTAATGAAATAATAAATTTAATTGATTAACTAGTGGACTTACTCGTGTTAATTATGTAAGATTTGTCCGGCTTACAGCTGTTTCAGTGCTTCACGCACCATCCTCAGAGCCTACTAGATCTCGGCGTCATCTCGAACTTCTCTGCCTGTTATGTGGGTGTGTTCGATTGTTGAAAGATGTTGAAGAGTGGAGTCAAATAGTGTGTGTGTACTGAAATTGATCTGTGTGTTGAGAATTTGATCGGGGTGTGTTTTAGTGTGTTTGTATATTTCGTATTGTTCTAGTGTGTTGAGTTTTTGGTTCTTGGGTTGTATGTGTAGGATTTCCATGTCCGCATTTATGTTATTCTATGTATGATTAGTATTGGTTATGTGATCAGCGTATGTAGATGTATTGTGTCCTCTGGTTATTGCTTTAATGTGTTCTTTGTAGCGTGTTTGGAATGATCTGCCTGTCTGTCCTATGTAGAACTTATCGCAACTATTACATGTGAGTTTGTATACACCTATGTGGTCGTATTTATTTGTTTGTGTTTTTGTGTGTTGAGATAAGTTCTACATAGGACAGGCAGGCAGATCATTCCAACACGCTACAAAGAACACATTAAAGCAATAACCAGAAGACACAATACATCTACATACGCCGATCACATAACCAATGCTAACCATACATACAATAACATGATTACAGACATGGAAATCCTACACATATAACCCAAGAACCAAAAACTCAACATACTAGAACAATATGAAATATACGAACACACTAAAACACACCCTGATCAAATTCTCAACACACAGATCAATTTCAGTACACACACACTATTTGACTCCACTCTTCAACACCTTTCAACAATCAAACACACCCACATAACAGGCAGAGAAGTTCGAGATGACGCCGTGATCTAGTAGGCTCTGAGGATGGTGCGTGAAGCACTGAAACAGCTGTAAGCCGCACAAATCTTACATAATTAACACTAGTAAGTCCACTAGTTAATCAATTAATTATATTCAAGTGTTAAAAGTAGTGTACGCAAGATCAAAATGGAAATAATTCAAATTCAAATTTATTTACAATTTACATTTGAATTGAATACATATGAATATATACCCGAAATGAGCATATGCTCGTGCTCGGGTACAGTCCAGTCCAGTAGTCTACATAAATTTTACGGGGTTCAAATAATAATGCTGATGATATAAATAATAGTAACAACAATAATAATGATGATAATAATAATAATAATAATAATAATAATAATAATAATAATAATAATAATAGAATAATCGTGACAGAAATGATACAAGATTGTAATACAAAATAATTCATTAATAATAATAATAATAATAATAATAATAATAATAATAAATACTGATAAAACGAAAATATTTACAATAATAAAATACATACTAAGATGGATGAAATAAAATATAAAACCACTAGCGAGAGTTAACACAACTTAAATAAGCATATAGCCTAATAACCGGAAAAAATGCCAAACTCGAAAATCAACAGAAAAGTTCGTTGTATCGCAGACGACAGCAACCGCCGTATTGACATTGTGTTGTGCATTAATGGTAGTAGTGGGGAGCTGAAAGTCAAATAAAGTTCAGCTTCCGTTTTTTGTTCTCAGATGTGTAATGATGAATGGCAGATTCAAATAAATCATAAGAGTGAACAGTCGTAGATTTTGCATATTAAGGGTGCTATTCATAGACATTTCGCAGCACGCGCTACGAGCGTACTAAGCTAGCCCCGGCTATCCACTGGTTACTAGTACAGAATTCAAATCATATCCTATCGCTAACACTGGTTTATGAACGCGAAAAACGCTGATCATCCACCGGAAGCCCGCGCTAAAAATGTATATGAATACGGCCCTGAATGTTTTGATTTATAAAGACAAAACTGTGGCATTGAGGGAGAAATTAGTACACAGTAAGCATACACATATAGACGATTTTATCACTCTACTTTCGCCTAATAAACAAGTAAATTAGGGTAATAGCGGACATGTCTGGTATGAAACGAGGTGAATGGGTGTTGTAACTTCGAAATTGTGGACCGGTGCCAAAATGCATTTCAAGTCAGTGATGTAGCAAAGGAAACATTATCGATACGGGAGGGAGATGGCGCGCTCTGCCACTCAACTCTGCTATATTGCTTGAGAGAAGCGAGTCTTTCACAATGAAGTAATGGCCCATGAGAAATGCTACAAAAACTTTATCACCTATCGGGGAGCTGCAATGTCTTGTTTCTTTATGCTTTTGTATGCCATAAATTCGCACTTTCTTTTGTTGCGGTCTTTATGAATTACGTGTCCATTACAGGTCGAGAATTCAATAACTTGTAACGCAGTGATAAAAATTTATAGCTCTTCAGTTTTATTCATTATGTTGCCACAAATAGTGGAAACACTGAATTTTTTATTTCACGTGGACTTCTCTTGTCCAGTGAAATAAGCTCAGTGTTATACAGTAGACCAAGTATCGCAAAAAGTCACAAATTCATGGCGTAATATAAATACTACCCGCTACACACAAAGTGAAGACAGGGGGTGGGGACATCAGTCACAGTAAGTTAGACAGCAGAAGTGGTTTGTGATCGTCACTATCTTCCGTGTTCATAACAAAGAAATGACAAGAGAAAGAAGGAATGAATATCTTTTTAGGATTACATTATTTTCATCTGCATTCTCTTATTTTTATTACAATATTTCCATTCGGTAAGATATCAAAATTATGGGTTACCTCATAAATAGCCACTGCCAAATGTGCACGAAGATTGTTAGGCGTGTCCTTCTTTCTAATTTTAATATGTGTAATTTACAAAAAAAAAATGTTCACAAATATAGTCTACGTAGAACCGAACATAGCTGTGATTGTGGCTGTAAATGATATAAGATGTGGATATTTAGAGCAGTCTATATTTTTAAATACATTTAAACCAACACAACCCTTATGCTTGCTTAGCACTTTTGGAGATAAGCAACCTCAAATTGGAAGGAGTTACGCAACAACATATCAACCGGCAATTTGAAAAAAAAAATTGAAATATTTGTACAAATCTATTGTTGGCTGGATAATGTAACACTGAGAAAATCAAGAATGTGATATCTTGCATTTTGCTTCTATTTATAAGCAAAATTTGTTTATTGCATAAAATTTATTTATTTTGCTTTGCACCTCAGAATGATTTTTATTCTTGAAAAAAAAAAGACCCAAACAATTTTAAGCACCTCACAATCCTCGTTATTCTTTGAGAAAAAAAGATCCAAACAATTTTAAGCACATCAGAATCCTTGTTACGCTTAAGAAAAAGGACCCAAACAATTTTAAGCACATCAGAATCATTGTTATTCTTGAAGAAAAAGACTCAAATTATTATAAGCACATTAGAATCCTTGTTACGCTTAAGAAAAGGGACCCAAACAATTTTAAGCACATCAGAAACCTTGTTATTCTTGAAGAAAAAGACTCAAATAATTTTAAGCACATTAGAATCCTTGTTACGCTTAAGAAAAAGGACCAAAACAATTTTAAGCACATCAGAATCCTTGTTATTTTTTAAGAAAAACACTCAAATTATTATAAGAACATTAGAATATTAGAATCCTTTTTATTTTTGAAGAAAAAGACCTAAATAATTTTAAACACATTAGAATCCTTGTTACGCTTAAGAAAAAGGACCCAAACAATTTTGAGCACATCTGAATCCTTATTATTCTTGAAGAAAAAGACTCAAATAGTTTTAAGAACATTAGAATCCTTGTTACGCTTAAGAAAAGGGACCCAAACAATTTTAAGCACATCCGAATCCTTGTTATTTTTGAAGAAAAAGACCCAAATAATTTTAAACACATTAGGATCCTTGTTACGCTTAAGAAAAGGGACCCAAACAATTTTAAGCACATCAGAATCCTTGTTATTTTTTAAGAAAAAGACCCAAATAATTTTAAACACATTAGAATCCTTGTTACGCTTAAGAAAAAGGACCCAAACAATTTTAAGCACATCAGAATCCTTGTTATTTTTGAAGAGAAAGACCCAAATAATTTTAAACACATTAGAATCCTTGTTACGCTTAAGAAAAGGGATCCAAACAATTTTAAGCATATCAGAATCCTTGTTATCTTTGAAGAAAAAGACCCAAATAATTTTAAACACATTAGAATCCTTGTTACGCTTAAGAAAAAGGACCCAAACAATTTTAAGCACATCAGAATCCTTGTTATTTTTGAAAAAAAAAAGACCCAAATAATTTTAAACACATTATAATCCTTGTTACGCTTAAGAAAAGGGATCCAAACAATTTTAAGCACATCAGAATCCTTGTTATTTTTGAAGAAAAAGACCCAAATAATTTTAAACAAATTAGAATCTTCGTTACGCTTAAGAAAAAGGACCCAAACAATTTTATGCACATCAGAATCCTTGTTACTTTTGAAGAAAAAGGCCCAAATAATTTTAAACACATTAGAATCCTTGTTACGCTTCAGAAAAAGGACCCAAACAATTTTAAGCACATCAGAATCCTTGTTATTTTTTAAGAAAAAGACCCGAATAATTTGGAACACATTATAATCCTTGTTACGCTTAAGAAAAATGAACCAAACAATTTTAAGCACACCAGAATCCCTGTTATTTTTTAAGAAAAAGACTCAAATTTTTATAAGCATATTAGAATCCTTTTTAATTTTGAAGAAAATGACCCAAATAATTTTAAACACATTAGAATCCTTGTTACGTTTAAGAAAAATGACCCAAATAATTTTAAGCACATCAGAATCCTTGTTATTCTTGAAGAAAAAGACTCAAATTATTATAAGCACATTAGAACCCTTGTTATTCTTGAAGAAAAAGACTAAAATTATTATAAGCACATTAGAATCCTTGTTACGCTTAAGGAAAGGATCTAAACAATTTTAAACACATTAGAATCCTTGTTACGCTTAAGAAAAGATTCCGAAACAATTTTAAGCACATCAGAATCCTTGTTATTCTTGAAGAAAAAGACTCAAATAATTTTAAGCACATTAGCATCCTTGTTACGCTTAAGAAAAGGGACCCAAACGATTTTAAGCACATCAGAATCCTCGTTATTCTTGAAGAAAAAGACTCTAATTATTATAAGAACATTAGAATCCTTGTTACGCTTAAGAAAAGGGACCTAAACAATTTTAAGCACATCAGAATCCTTCTTATTTTTTAAGAAATGACCCAAATAATTTTAAACACATTATTATTATCGTTACTCTTAAGAAAAGGGACCCAAACAATTTTAAGCACATCAGAATCCTTGTTATTTTTGAAGAAAAAGACCCAAATAATTTTAAACACTTTATTATAATCCTTGTTACGCTTAAGAAAAAGGACCCAAACAATTTTAAGCACATCAGAATCCTTGTTATTTTTGAAGAAATGACCCAAATAATTTTAAACACATTATAATTATTGTTACGCTTAAGAAAAGGGACCCAAACAATTTTAAGCACATCAGAATCCTTGTTATTTTTTAAGAAAAAGACCCAAATAGTTTTAAACAAATTATAATCCTTGTTACGCTTAAGAAAAAGGACCCAAACAATTTTAAGCACATCAGAATCCTTGTTACTTTTGAAGAAAAAAACCCAAATAATTTTAAACACATTAGAATCCTTCTTACGCTTAAGAAAAAGGACCCAAACAATTTTAAGCACATCAGAATCCTTGTTATTTTTTAAGAAAAAGACCCAAATAATTTTAAACACATTAGAATCCTTGTTACGCTTAAGAAAAGGGACCCAAACAATTTTAAGCACATCAGAATCCTTGTTATTTTTGAAGAAAAAGACTCAAATTATTTTTCTTCAAGAATATCAAGGATTCTGATGTGCTTAAAATTGTTTCGGTCCCTTTTCTTAAGCGTAACAAGGATTCTAATGTGCTCAAAATTATTTGAGTCCTTTTCTTCAAGACTAACAAGGATTCTGATGTGCTTAAAATTGTTTGGGTCCTTTTTCTGAAGCGTAACAAGGATTCTAATGTCTTTAGAATCCTTTTTAATTTTGAAGATAATGACCCAAATAATTTTAAACACATTAGAATACTTGTTACGTTTACGAAAAAGGACCCAAACAATTTTAAGCACATCAGAATCCTTGTTATTCTTGAAAAAAAAAGACTCATATTATTATAAGCACATTAGAATCCTTGTTACGCTTAAGAAAAGGGACCCAAATAATTTTAAGCACATCAGAATCCTTGTTATTTTTTTAAGAAAAAGACCCAAATAATTTTAAACACATTAGAATCCTAGTTACGCTTAAGAAATGGGACCCAAACAATTTTAAGCACGTCAGAATCCTTGTTATTCTTGAAGAAAAAAACTCAAATAATTTTAAGCACATTAGGATCCTTGTTCGCTTAAGAAAAGGGACCGAAACAATTTTAAGAACACAGAATCCTTGTTATTCTTGAAGAAAAATACTCAAATTATTATAAGCACATTATAATCCTTGTTACGCTTAAGAAAAGGGACCTAAACAATTTTAAGCACGTCAGAATCCTTGTTATTCTTGACGAAAAAGACTCAAATAATTTTAAGCACATTAGGATCCTTGTTCGCTTAAGAAAAGGGACCCAAACAATTTTAAGCACATCAGAATCCTTGTTATTCCTGAAGAAAAAGACTCAAATTATTATAAGCACATGATAATCCTTGTTACGCTTAAGAAAAGGGACCCAAACAATTTTAAGCACATCAGAATCCTTGTTATTCTTGAAGAAAAAGACTCAAATAATTTTAAGCACATTAGAATCCTTGTTACGCTTAAGAAAAGGGACCTAAACAATTTTAAGCAGATCAGAATCCTTGTTGTTCTTGAAGAAAAAACTCAAATAATTTTAAGCACATTAGAATCCTTGTTACGCTTAAGAAAAGGGACCCAAACAATTTTAAGCACGTCAGAATCCTTGTTATTCTTGAAGAAAAAGACTCAAATAATTTTAGGCACATTAGAATCCTTGTTACGCTTAAGAAAAGGGACCCAAACAATTTTAAGCACATCAGAATCCTTGTTATTCTTGAAGAAAAAGACTCAAATAATTTTAAGCACATTAGAATCCTTGTTACGCTTAAGAAAAGGGACCCAAACAGTTTTAACCACGTCAGAATCCTTGTTATTCTTGAGTAAAAAGACCCAAATAATTTTAAGGACATTAGAATCCTTGTTAGTCTTGAAGAAAAGGACTCAAATAATTTTGAGCACATTAGAATCCTTGTTACGCTTAAGAAAAGGGACCAAAACAATTTTAAGCACATCAGAATCCTTGATATTCTTGAAGAAAAAGACTCAAATAATTTTAAGCACATTAGGATCCTTGTTACGCTTAAGAAAAAGGACCCAAACAATTTTAAGCACATCAGAATCCCTGTTATTCTTGAAGAAAAAGACTCAAATTATTAAAAGCACATTAGAATCCCTGTTACGCTTAAGAAAAGGAACCCAAATAATTTTAAGCACCTCAGTATTCTTGTTACCCTTGTCACTATTTGTTTCGCTGTAACATGCTCAGTGATGTGGTGTATTTCTGTATTGTTCAATCAGCCACTTTGTGTGAATACTGATAACAGTTCTCTTAACGATACTTCCACCTGCAGGGTTTATTCATCGTCGAAGTGGAGCGTGAGCTACGAAAGTCCGAAAAATTTTGCGCGGAGCCCTCTATAAAGAACATGGTTCTTTCACGAGCTGTAAATCTACAAAACGGGAGGCACAGCTTTACTTATCCCCCGAAGAATGCCAAAATTCATCGTCGTATGTCGGGTTTGAACTCGCGAATCTCGTATTCATCGGCTAGTATGGTAGCCATTGTACCACCAAGAACGGAAACTAGTGGAAGGCAGATGGTATTAATATTGTATAGAGTATACTTCCAGCAATCTTAAAATGTGTGTCCAGTATCAGTAGTGGAAACGATAAAATGTTGTCACATATTTAAAGAAGCAATAAACGGCTTTGTTTCTCACGTTTGGATACGACGTTAGAATCTTTGCATAGTGTTGGATTTAGGTTAAAGATGTGTACATAAAGAATAGAAAAAAAGTTCAGCTGGACAGCAGTTACTGCGCTGACTACATTACCTACTTGTTCGTCACTCTACAAAAGTTCACGGAATCTTATTTTTAATTGTTTTAAAAGTAAATAAATTATTTATGCCGTTACCTGTAACTTACTACTTACAGCACTTCTGTAGCACTCTAAGCTTGAGAAGGTTTCTGGCCTCACATTTATTCCTATCCTCAGCTGCATCAGTAGAGCCTCCAATAGTTCTTAACTCTCGGTAAACTTTATCTTTCTAAGTCCTGGGCTTTCGAGAGGTTGTTTGCCATTCAGTTCCAAATCAAAGAAAGCCCTTGACAGTGAAGTTTCTTCTCTACATACACCAAATCTAGCCAATTTAACATTTTACTTCTTTTTAATTGGTTATTTTACGATGCTTTATCAACTGCTAGGTTATCTAGCGGCTGAATGAGATAAAGGTGATAATGCCAACGAAATAAGTCCAGGGTCCAAACAAACCGCGAATCGTTGAACAACTGAAGACAGCATTTCGTGAAGAAATTACAAACATCACAGTCGAAATGTGCGAAGTATAATGAGAAACTTCAAAGAGCGATTACTAGAATGTATGTTAGTTGGTGGATGGCATTTGAAGATTGTCATTTTCAAGAGATGTAGTTACATGAAAATGTGGGCCATACAATTCTATATGTTTATATTCATTCATTCATTCATTCATTCATTCATTCATTCATAATGTTCTGCCCAATGGCAGGTCTTTCACTGCAAACCCAGCATTCTCCAAACTTTCCTATTTTATGCCTTCCTCTTTGTCTCCCTGTAAATATAATAAAAGTTAATTTAATACAATGTCTAAAGTTTCATTTCACTATTTAGGTAAAAATCTCCCTCTTCTTTGGCCCACCCTGTATGTGATGATATGATGGGTTATGAAATAAATGTCTGAACATATTTACTTTGATTCAGTAGGCCTACTTAACTGTTCTGCGGATTCAGGGTTGGCAGTTGTTATACGTTGTATAGTGATGGCTAGGAACCGGATTTGTGTGTTCTTACCTATGATTTTCCTTGCTTCTGAATTCCTAATTTCTTCAATTCTTTTCCGAATCATGATCGTAGGAGTCGCATATGTGAATTCTGTTGAACCTAAAAAAAACCTAAATTGGACCTTAGTACTAAAAAAACCTAAATCGTTGTTGATAAGCGTTATCCTGTATTTATTGCGTTATGTACTTTTTATTTTGAGAGAAATATCAATACATTTCCTGAGAGAGAGAGAGAGAGAGAGAGAGAGACAGAGACAGAGAGAGAGAAAGAGAGGGGAAAGAACACTCTCGACGTGGAGGAGGCTGCCTCAATCCCTAAGGCAAAATCTGTACTTAGCAGTGACAACATCTATGACTCCCTTGCTTTCCTCAAGGCACAATTCAATGATCTTCCAGAATATACTGAGTACTTGGAATCTTCGTCGCTACAATTGAAAGCTACAATTGGTCGCAATGACTCGCTTCTAAGAAACAAGTACGAGGATCCATTAAAACTGGAGGAAGTATTGCAGAGGAATCCAGGTTTTGAAAAAATGAAAAAAAGGTATGCTCCATTCTCCAGGGGGAAGCTTCAATTACAAGTTACCGTAGGTACCTGCTGCAGTCACAGCATGAAATTTGCACCTTTGACGTCATGTACTGTCAGAAGAACCTTTTTCTCCTTCAAATGTACATATTTTGGGAGATTATAGAAAAAATTCTCAGTCGAGAATCTTGAAAAGTATTTGGTAATATACAGGGTGTTTAAAAATACGGGACATAATTTCAGGTATGTAGGCTATTTCCCACATGTAGACAATCAAAATAGTTCATTACAACATGTGTCCGGAAATGCTTCATTTCCGAGTTATGGCCTTCACAACATTGAAATTCACCGGAACGTTTTTCTTTCCGCAGGTCGTTGTCATTACAGAAGATGTTCAAAATGTCCACCTCCTGCTTGAATACAGACCTCACATCGATGTCTCATTGACCTGCGAACACGATCCCAAACTCCAGGAGTATTGAGTATGTCCTCAGAACATGCCACAATTCGACTCCGAAGGAATTCCAAATCAGGCACCGGAGACGAATAAACCAATGATTTTAAATGGCCCCACAAGTAGAAATCGAGAGGGTTCAGATCAGGTGTACTTCTGTACTTCTGGAGTTGTAGATCTTGGTAGTCCCCTTCCCAAACCAGGAGAGTTAAATTTTCCATACTCGCACAGACGGTAATGGAGACGTACAAATGTCTTCCGATCTGGACATTGTCGCTGTGGGTACCTCTCCTGGTACAAACGACAAGCCAGCGCAGCATTGCCGTCCGCCTTACCGTACATGAAGTGTATCTCTGCCAGCTCTTGATTTGAATACATGTCGCACAGTCTAACGCCTACACAACACTGAATGTAACCTTCGCCTCGGAATGAACTGTCAGAGTGCCCTCTTAATGTCTCCTTTGACGGCAACGACCTGCGGAAAGAAAAACGTTCCGGTGAATTTCAATGTTGAGAAGCCATAACTCGGAAATGAAGCATTTCCGGACACATGTTGTAATGAACTATTTTGATTGTCTACATGTAGGAAATACATACCTGAAATTATGCCCCGTATTTTTGAAACACCTGTATAAAGCGCATCCTTTCTTGTATCACGTGCTGGAGCAACTGCACTTTGAAGTGCAAGAAGTGGACAGATGCATTAAGAGATTGGAAGGTGGTCATTCTCCTACCAAAAAGAAGCGAAAGTACATCTACATGGACAGACGAATATCACGTATGGTTGAAGAATACCCGGGGTACAAGGCAGAAGGCACCATCATCCGGTACTTGAGAGCTGTAGGCCACAACCTAGCAGGACATTTTTGTAGCCAAATTTACATGTACATAGCAATACTTAGTGGAATTTATAATTATTAATCTCTGTATCCATTTGCACATTATAGAGATTCTGGAAGTCATGGATTTATCTTTGTACCTCAGTGTGGCAAATTGTCTACCTGTGGCAAATTGTCCTTATTATCAATTTTCTGTGGCCAATTGTCCAGAACCGAAGATATGTGTGTAGTGTTCCTTTTATCTATTAAACATTTATGTAATTACATCAAGGCGAATTATATTAGATAAAATGTTAATTGTTACCATAATTTATTCAAACTACAATAGTACATTATGCAACCAGCCTATAATGAAGGTAATTAAGAAGTGAGTATGGACATTTACGAAAGGAGCGCAAGCGAGTTTCATAATTTTCATACGAGCTTCTTAATTACCATTATTGGCGAGTTTCATACGACTTTTTATGCTCGACCATATTTCTAACTTGATATTATTGACCTTGACCAATGCCCCGTATGTTGTGAGATGTGCGCAGACGCCAAAGTATTGATTTTTTCCGAGGAACAGATATCCACATTGACCTTGCTAGGCCATAAGAACCTACAGAGATAACATTGAAATTAAATTAGACATTGAAAAACGAGATGACAAATTGAATTTATTTGAATATTATTTACAATTAACGCTAATTATTATAGTAACAGAACATAACCTTCTGCGACAGTATTGGATTTCCAGCCTCCGTGACTTTTCGCAAATTCTCTTTCGATTGCATATCCGAGAATAATCGATACTTGCGGTTTTATAATGGTACAAAGCTGACCTGTCATTGGCTGAACAGTTGTAACCTGTGTCGTCATTGGCTGAAAGACCTGACCTTTAATGAGTAGGTGTACTTTAATGACATGCATTAAAGGTCTGCTACCAGGTGTATAATTACTACATTTCGGCATGGTCGAGCATAAAAAATATTAAAGTGGAAGGAGCAAGAATTTCGAATCTTATAAATTTTGATAAATAATTTGGTTCTTGAAAAAGTCAGTTTTGTGCTCTATCTTGCTTTAATAAATATCAATTTATTCTTTAAGAATAACTGTGAGGATACATTTTTAACGATCTGGCAGTTTTTACGACCCCTTTCACAGGTTGGACATAAAACCTAAAAAAAAAAAAAAAAAAAAAAAAAAAATACCAATTCCAAAAACCTAAAATGGTCTTTTTAAGGTCTTAGGTACAGCTTACAACAGTAAAATGTTTGGAAATATACATTTTTTTCTCCATTACTGTATCTTGTACAATAATGAAAATTGGTATGTGTAAAACACTGTCTTTCTGCTATGTGGAAAAAATATTTTTACGATTTAATAAAATTATTTATATATTTTTTTTCAAAATTCAAAATGATGGCAGTTTACTGTGCACTGATGAAGCGTTTCCCTCATAACTCATAAACTTGTTAACTTTTTCATGTTCTCTCTCTTTTATTTTATTGGTGAAACTTGTGTTTACAATATCATGCTCTTTCAACTACATTCGTTAATAAATATATATATTTTTTTTAATTTTGTGTTAGAAGAAAATACTGACTGATATTCGGCCATATTTTTAAATGAATTTATTTTTATCTAACAATCTATCAGAGGTCAAGAAACTAGTTCTATTAATTGAAATGCGTCTCAGTGAAAAGTACAGCAGAGATCGTATAGGTCAGTTTCCGTCAGATGTGTTTCCAATTCACTGTGGGCTAAAGCAAGGAGATGCACAATCACTTTTACTTTTTAACTTTGCTCTAGAGTATGCCATTAGGAAAGTCCAGGATAACAGAGAGGGTTTGCATTGAACGGGTTACATCAGCTGCTTGTCTATGCGGATGACGTAAATATGTTAGGAGAAAATCCACAAACGATTATGGAAAACACGGGAATTTTACTGGTAGCAAGTAAAGAGATAAATTTGGAAGTAAATCCCGAAAAGACAAAGTATATGATTATGACTCGTGACGGGAATATTGTACGAAATGGAAATATAAAAACTGTAAATTTATCTTTTGAAGAGGTGGAGAAGTTCAAATATCTTTGAGCAACAGTAACAAATATAAATCATACTCGGGAGGAAATTAAACAGAGAATAAATATGGGAAATGCCTGTTATTATTCGGTTGAGAAGCTTTTATCATCTAGTCTGCTGTCAAAATATCTGAAAGTTAGAATTTATAAAACAGTTATATTGCCGGTTGTTCTTTATGGTTGTGAAACTTGGACTCTCACTCTGAGAGAGGAACATAGGTTAAGGGTGTTTGAGAATAAGGTGCTTAGGAAAATATTTGGGGCTAAGAGGGATGAAGTTACAGGAGAATGGAGAAAGTTACACAACACAGAACTGCACGCATTGTATTCTTCACCCGACATAATTAGGAACATTAAATCCAGACGTTTGAGATGGGGAAGGCATGTAGCACGTATGGGCGAATCCAGAAATGCATATAGAGTGTTAGTTGGGAGGCCGGAGGGAAAAAGACTTTTAGGGAGGCCGAGACGTAGATGGGAAGATAATATTGAAATGGATTTGAGGGAGGTGGGATATGATGATAGAGAATGGATCAATCTTGCTCAGGATAGGGATCAATGGCGGGCTTATGTGAGGGCAGCAATGAACCTCCGGGTTTCTTAAAAGCCAGTAAGTAAGTAAGTAATCTATCAAAGGTAGGGAAGTGATCTTGCATCATATTGTAGGTACGACGTTCATAAATACACATAAAAATATCATCACAGAATGTTGGGTAGTTTTTGAGTTATGTGGGGAAAGCTTCATCACTGCACTGTGAAATGAATTTTGAAAAAAAAAAAAATGTATTTTTTTTAATCGTAAAAATATATTTTTTAATATAACAGAATAACAGTATTTGACACATACTAATTTTCATTATTATACAAGATACAATAATGGAGGGAAAAATATTTAATATTTCTAAAATTTTACAGCTGTAAACTGTACCTAACCCTTTAACAACCTAAAAATCCGGTCCCTAGTGATGGCACTTGCGCGTTTCACTCACCGCCTACTGGTCAGATTTCCTTCATTTCCCTGGAGTCTTCTCTAGTAATTAATCTTGACGCTGTTTGTCGCCCGACTCTTGTCTCTGTCAGCCGGCAATCTGTACGTCTGGTAGCACGGCGGGAGGTTGGCGCTAGATGCTGCATATTACTGAGCGGGAAAAAGCACCGCAATCCTTCACACTTGATGACTAAATCGCCGACCTCCTCAGCGCTGATACTAGCGCAGAGAAATCCACTTTAAACCGCAGTAATAAAACGTGGAATTTCAGAAAAGTAGTGCCTTCCCCTGCTCTTTTTCCTCTAATTATGTTGCAAAAACGTATAATCAAAATTTATTTGAAAAGGCGACTGGATTATCTAACATATTTGATCCATTCCTAATTGAATGTTTTTAGAATTGACCAAATCTATAAATACTCTTTAATGAAATTCTAACTCAGACTTACCAATGCTAGAATGGTGGAGCTTTATCCAATATTAAATAAAAGCAGACATCTAAACATACACACAGCATTAACTTTGTATAAAACATTAATTAGGTCAGTAATACTATATGCTTGTCCTGCTTGGGGACATGCACCTGTTACAGTCCGTAAAAAATTACAAGTTTTCCAAAACAAAATTTTAAGATTCATCACAGGACTTCCTAGAGTAACTCCTGTTAGATTGATTCATGAAGAACTAGAAATTTCGACAATTCAAGAATTTATTTCAAATCAAGCCTTCTGCACGTACACCAAGTCGTACAGCAGCACAAACCCACTAATTTCTTCACTAGGAAATTACAACCCTGCATTAGACAAACCTAAGAGCGTACTCCACCCTCTAGCTTGGAACGACAACGTACAAGACGAATACCAACTTGAACACTAAATAACCACTTGACTCTACACACAGACAAGGCTATTAATGCACTGATAATGTTATTTCTCTGTTCCAGGGTCATCACGTTATTGGCAGCATAGATGCATTGTTCCAATTGTTAACACTTTTTATGGACCTTTAATGTATGTGTATTTTGAATAATGATTAAATCAAAACCTCCCACCCGAACATATTCCGACCACACTATAGCTAATTGGCTTGTCGTCAGCACGACATCTCATCCTGCTCTAGGTTTTTCCGTGGTTTCCCTTGAGCAATAAATACAAATGTCGGGATGAGCCCTAAAAGAATTGGGCCACGGACCACTTCCCTTCCCCCACTCTTTCTCTTCTACTATCACAAAGAACTTGCTAATTTCTTAGATACCAACCCTGAATTATGATAATAGGGGAACATAAATATACTGTAAGTTCACAGGGCTAACGGCTTCGAAGCTGCGTACCTGGTTCTAATGAAGTGCACTGGTAGCAATCTAACATGGGGGCATGAGATAGTTACTCTTCCTGCCATTAAAAATTCACTTCACTAAATCCCCAAGGTAAAAAAATAAATAAATAAATAAATAAATAAATAAAAACTATCATAAAAATAGAATGAATTTTGTAGCTCAGCCACATGATCATAATACAAGACGAAATGAAATTCTTAAATTAGTTGAACCTAAATATTTCACATCTGCTGCTTTACTACACAGTACAGATTATGGTCCACGTCTATGTAATTCGATAATAAAATTTCATCCAGAATTGACTACTTTAAGCAATGAAATTTTCGGATATAGAATTAAAAAATGTATGCTCGATCATGCCGAAATGTAGTAATTATACACCTGGTAGTAGCCCTTTAATGCACCTCATTAAAGTACACCTATTCATTAAACTTCAGGTGTTCAGCCAATGACAAATCACCTTTGTACCATTATAAAACCTCAAGTATCGATTATTCTCGGATATGCAATCGAAAGACAATTAGCGAAAAGTCACGGAGACTGGAAATCCAATACTGTCGAAGAAGGTTATGTTCTGTTACTATAATAATTAGCGTTAATTGTAAATAACATGCAAATAAATTCAATTTGTCATCTCGTTTTTCAATTCTAAATCAATTTCCAGGTTATATCAAGACTAATGTTCATCTTATTCTCTACGTTATATCAAGGTCAGTGACATTCGTGCCTCGGAAAAAATCAATACTTTCGCGTCTGCGCACATCTCACAATTCAGGTCAGTTCCGCTCCTCACTTACATAACCATAACATGAATACTTAAGAATAATTTCAAGTTAGAAATATGGTCCAGCATAAAAAGTCGTATGAAACTTGCCTATAATGGTAATTAAGGCGTTCGTATGAATGTTTTTAGAATTGACCAAATTTATAAATACAGTACTCTTTCATGAAATTGTATCATAAAAATAGAATGAATTTTGTAGCTCAGCCACATGATCATAATAAAAGACGAAATGAAATTCTTCAATTAGTTGAACTTAAATGTACTACACAGTACAAATTATGGTCTACGTCTATATAATTCGATAATAAAATTTCATCTAGAATTGACTACTTTAAGCAATGAAATTTTCAGATCCAGAATTAAAAAATTTATATGGCAGACTTCCCTGTATTATATTATGTACCATGTATTGTAATAGTAATATGCGTTACAAGAGCGGTATGTTGAAGTTTTCATGTTCGAGGAAAAGTTTGAAAAAGCGAAACGTAGTTTAGCTTTTTTAATTTCCGAGAATTGAAAGAAAACATACCGCTCGTGTATCATACATTATTTTGTGCGAAGATCGTTTATTACATACCTGAAAGAGAAATTTCTAATTAGTTGCAATGAAATCTCCATCTTGGTTTCTGTTCAATGACGGCAAATTTTCAAAACAAAAATATCTATCTTCAACATTGTTGCTTTAAAATGTTTTCTGTGTTTACTATACTCCAGCAGGCCGTGATATACGTCTGTCTTTTTTTTTCTTCCAGTCTATTATGAGTCTGGAATCTTGTCGATTTTTTCACGGCTTTTTTAATGTTACTTGCATCACGAATGCAGTAACTTTAGTGGAGTTGTAGAGTATACTTAATTTTTGCAAATATTTAAAAACAATAATTAACAGTGCAATTTAGGGGAAATTGCAGTGGTAAGTTTCCAGTTTATAATTATTACTATATTGAACGTCTCTAAAAATAATATGTTAAAAGCCTAAAGCAGTAAAATGAATATGTCACTTAAGCGGTAAGAAGAGGGAAATTGTTATGTGTATAAGGTTGTGAATACTGAATGTGGAATTTTAGACTTTCCTCGGATTGGTTTTGTGCGGAAACCAAGCAAATACGCACGATCTCGCACAAAACAAGTTTATTTCTATCCTAAGTATATTGTTTCTATCTTATCTTGGTTACTATATCAACGTGACCTGCACTAATTATACTACTAATAATAATTTAATATTAATGCACCAATCTCAACATCGTCTCTTCTTTCACTCAGTTATTACTAGTATTATTATTTACTAATTTTATTATCATCTTTATGTGATCTTTTTTCTTAAGTATTTTGTCTACAAAGTATGTATATCTATGTAACGGAACTGTCCCCGAACACGAGCTTTGCTCTTTCGGGGTATTTGAATGTAACGTTTTTATGTATATGTTATTATTAAATAAAATCTAAATCTAAATATAAATATAAATCCTTAAATGGCATTGTGCCTAGTTAGAAACTCAGCAGAACAAGGGTACGATTCTCAATATTGAGGAAGGAAATATATCTTCTTTTCGCAAAGCGTGGGCTTTTGCCAATTTCTCTTGCGATGATCGTTTCACTTCATCACATAACAACGCAGTTCTAGTAAGGTTAGCATGCTTGACCGTGGAACGAGCGGGCCCGGGTTAAAATCCTGGTTCGTACAAGTTACCTGGTTGAGGTTTTTTCTGTGGTTTTCCCCCAATCCATTAAGAGCAAATGGTGAGAAACTTTCGAAGCTGCACCCTGGACTGCAGCATTACCACCTTCATCTCCTTCAGGCGCTAGATAACCATAGTTAATAATCGATTAAAAAAACAGAGTTACGGTACTTATTAATGTCCAGATTTCTCACAAAAGTGGGAACATATGACCTAAAAGAACTCAGTTTTCTGATCTTGCTAGTTAATATTATTATTATTATTATTATTATTATTATTATTATTATTATTATTATTATTATTATTATTCCTCGCCGGTCTCCAGACCTATTAAACATGCTAACTTACATGTAGGCGATTTCGATCCATTCAACGTCTAGAAGTATTAGAATATGGCAATGTCTTTGCTAATATCATTTGCATAATCCTTATACACAAATTGGTAGTAAGAATCAACTCCTTTCCCTAATAATTTATAGTTTTAATTCTTGTAAATTAATTATTGTAATCTATGTTCTTTATTTTGTTGTTAACTCAAGTATTTAATTTGTACCATAGTTGTTCATTTTAATGTATTAATTGTATCACTGTGCTGAACTTTTATTGGCCAATGCCTGTTGTCCAGCACATAAATATCAATCAATGAATAAATGAATAAATAAATAAATAAATATTATTATTGTTATTATTATTTTTATTTTATTGCGTTATTTTACGACGCTGTATCAACATCTAGGTTATTTAGCGTCTGAATGAAATGAAGGTGATAATAATGGTGAAATGAGTCCGGGGTCCAGCACCCAAAGTTACCCAGCATTTGCTCGTATTGGGTTGAGGGAAAACCCCGGATAAAACCTAAACCAGGTAACTTGCTCCGACCGGGATTCGAACCCGGGCCATCTGGTTTCGCGGCCAGACGCGCTGACCGTTACTCCACAGGTGTGGACATTATTATTATTATTATTATTATTATTATTATTATTATACCGGTTCTACATGGGTTGTGAAACTTGGACTCGCACTTTGAGAGAGGAACAGAGATTAAGGATGTTTGAGAATAAGGTTCTTAGGAAAATATTTCGAGCTAAGAGAGGTGAAGTTACAGGAGAATGGACAAAGTTACACAACGCAGAACTGCACGCATTATATTCTTCACCTGACATAATTAGGAACATTAAATCCAGACGTTTGAGATGGGCAGGGCATGTAGCACGTATGGGCGAATTCATAAATGCATAGAGTGCTGGTTGGGAGACCGGAGGGAAAAAGACCGTTGGGAGGCCGAGACGTACATGGGAGGATAATATTAAAATGGATTTGATTGAGGTGGGATATTATGGTAGAGACTGGATTAATCTTACTCAGGATACGAACCGATGGCGGGCTTATATGAAGACGGCAATGAACCTCCGGGTTCCTTAAAAGCCATTATTATTATTATTATTATTATTATTATTATTATTATTATTATTATTATTATTATTACTATTGTCTTGGCTGATTGCAAAATTCTTCAAAATGATATTAATTCAATTGAACTGTTTGCCTGTTCAAAATGGAATGAAAAATAATGAATTGAAAACTTTCGTCGTTTCCTTCTAACGTAAAACTACTTTCTTCAAATGTAATTATTCTGTTAATAATGTCATAATTATTAGAAAAGACTGTATTAGAAATCTTGGTGTCTTACTTGATTCTAGATTATATTTTTATGATCAGGTTCAATATATTTGTAACCACTCAATAAGAATACTTTCGAGGAATATCACTTTTGTTGACGTCGTACAAAATTTTGTCCAATATCCTTTTGAGAAGATTAACTCCGTACGTAGATAAAATTATTGGGGATCATCAGTGCGGTTTTCGGCGTAATAGATCGACTATTGATCAGATTTTTTGTATTCGACAGATATTGGAGAAAAAATGGGAGTATAAGGGTACAGTACATCAGTTATTCATAGACTTCAAAAAGGCATATGACTCGGTTAAGAGGGAAGTATTACACGATATTCTTATTGAATTTGGTATTCCCAAGAAACTAGTTCGATTAATTAGAATGTGTCTCAGTGAAACATACAGCAGAGTCCGTATAGGTCAGTTTCTATCTGATGCTTTTCCAATTCACTGCGGGCTAAGGCTGGGAGATGCACTATCACCTTTACTTTTTAACTTCGCTTTAGAATATGTCATTAGGAAAGTTCAGGATAACAGGCAGGGTTTGGAATTTAACGGGTTACATCAGCTTCTTGTCTATGCGGATGACGTGAATATGTTAGGAGAAAATCCACAAACGATTAGGGAAAACACGGAAATTTTACTTGAAGCAAGTAAAGCGATAGGTTTGGAAGTAAATCCTGAAAAGACAAAGTATATGATTATGTCTCGTGACCAGAATATTGTACGAAATGGAAATATAAAAATTGGAGATTTATCCTTCGAAGGGGTGGAAAAATTCAAATATCTTGGAGCAAGAGTAACAAATATAAATGACACTCGGGAGGAAATTAAACGCAGAATAAATATGGGAAATGCGTGTTATTATTCGGTTGAGAAGCTCTTATCATCCAGTCTGCTGTCCAAAAATCTGAAAGTTAGAATTTATAAAACAGTTATATTACCGGTTGTTCTGTATGGTTGTGAAACTTGGACTCTCACTCTGAGAGAGGAACATAGGTTAAGGGTGTTTGAGAATAAGGTGCATAGGAAAATATTTGGGGCTAAGCGGAATGAAGTTACAGGAGAATGGAGAAAGTTACACAACGCAGAACTGCACGCATTGTATTCTTCACCTGACAGAATTAGGAACATTAAATCCAGACGTTTGAGATGGGCAGGGCATGTAGCACGTATGTGCGAATCCAGATATGCATATAGAGTGTTAGTTGGGAGACCGGAGGGAAAAAGACCTTTAGGGAGGCCGAGACATAGATGGGAGAATAATATTAAAATGGATTTGAGGGAGGTGGGATATGATGATAGAGACTGGATTAATCTTGCACAGAATAGCGACCGATGGCGGGCTTATGTGAGGGCGGCAATGAACCTTCGGGTTTCTTAAAAGTCATTTCTAAGTAAGTACTTACTTACAAATGACTTTTAAGGCATTTAACCTTAAAATAGGCAACGGGAGCTAAAATAGGCAAAAAGGTGAAATAAAAATTGGGCATATCATCCCCAAATGTGTGGAAATGTGTTTATCTCTAATAGATCTTTCATACATACACTCAGTTAAAAAAGGCATTTTGTCTAATAACCGGGCCCTATTAATTACATACTGAACCTCTGAGCTTTACAGCAGTCCTGCCCCCTGCTTCAAAATTTCAAAGGAGTCTGCTTCAATGACAAAGCTTCTGAGTGTACGATTATATGCGTATGAATCAGCAGAATTGCTTAAATCACATTTTCCTGTAAATTATCTTAAAAAATAAAGCTCGAGGAGTCTCTAACAAGGGACGTACCCCAGCTCGAACGGCTAAAACCGAGTGTAAATGCGTTTAAAATACAGAGCTGTGCTTGTTCAACCACTCATCAAGGTTATTTATCTGTAAAACTCCGCAGTCGTATACAATCAATGATTGAAGAATAACGAATCTAATGACTAGAGGAGCACAAATCGCTGAAGAAACCACACCGTGTAACAGACAGTTATGACAAGGTGATCCACAAAATACATAAATGAGGTATTATGCAGCAAGAAGCTACACGGCATTTGCTTTAAATAATATACGAGTATAGGGTATTTCAAAAATCAGTTCAAACAATAAACCGGTGTAAATATTATAATATGAGATAGGGAAAAAAACAAAAACATCACAGTGTTGGGCAAACAACGGGGTTTACAAAACATTGGGAAGATATCCGCCGTTCTCTTGTTCAACGTACAGCATTGTCTGCGACACCGTGCACAGCATTGCTAAAGGTTTTACCAACAACCAAAAATATATTTAAAAATAGGCTTAAGGACTTTACTAATAGACGGTAATTATACACAGTATTTAAAGGGTGTAAATGACATATTGTTATTCAAGTGTTGTATCAGTGAAGAATTATGTTGTGTCAGTGAAGTGTGTTGTGTCAGTGAAATGTGTAGTGTAAGTAAAATGTGTTCCTGTCAGTGAAGCTTTATAGTTTATAGTGGAGTGCAAAGTATTTGAACAGTGAAATGTTTTTGAAGTGTTAGTGAAATCAGGACAGAATCAGTGAAATGTGAGTGAGTGAGTTGACAGCAAAATGAGTGTAGTGTTGAAAGGTACTTGTGCAGATATGAACATATCATACTCGTGGGTTTTAGTTCGATCTTAGTTTTAAGATACAAATTAGATTTATTTCAAATGTTCTTTTAAGTGATCGTTTTATTTAATTTAGGATATTCCCTGTTATTATTATTATTATTATTATTATTATTATTATTATTATTATTATTATTATTATGAATTATTGTTAGTATTAATTATTAGTATAATTACTAATTGTATTTTAATTAATAAGTTTATTATTGTCATTATTGAGTGTAATTAGTTACCACTGCCACCGGGTATATACCTATTGCAGTGTGAATAAATACATACATACATACATACATACATACATACATACATACATACATACATACATACTTATATACATACATTTTGCAGATAATGTCTTGGAATATTAGCAATTTCTTGCGAAATGGCATTTTTCAGTTGCAGTAGGGTTGTTGGATGTGTGAGGAAAACTCGTTCTTTAAGGTAAACCCACAACCAAAAGTCGGCCGAATTGAAATCTGGAGATCGCGCAGGCCACACGATTGAAAAGTGCCTACTGATGACTTTGGTCGGAAAACGAACCATGATTGCGCGTGTTAACTCCACCATTAATTACTTTATTAGGTTATTTTACGACGCTTTATCAATATCTTAGCTTATTTAACTTCTGAATGAGATGAAGGCGATAATGTCGGTGAAATGAGCCCAGGGTCCAGCACCGAAAATTACCCAGCATTTGGTCATATTGTGTTGAAGGAAAACCGCAGAAAAAAAACTCAACCAGGTAACTTGACCTGACCGGTAATCGAACCCGGGGCACCTGGTTTCCCGTCCAGACGCACTAACCGTTTCTCTAAAGGTGTGAACAACAATGGAATAAGACAAACTGTTACAGTAAACGGGAAACGCTACTACAGCATGTTACAGAACGTCGTCATCCCTAGACTGAAAAATCACGATGTGGAAAACATAATCTTCATGCAAGGTGCGCTCCACCCCACATCTTTATCCCTGAAAAACAATTAATTACGCAGATGTTTGGCGATCGTGTCATCAGTAGGCACTTTCCAACAATGTGACCTCCGCGGTCTCCAGATTTCAATACGGTCGACTTTTGGTTCTGGGGTTACCTTAATGAACGAGTTTTCCTCACACATCCACCAACCCTACTGCAACTGAAAGATGCAATCTCGCAAGAAATTGCCAATATTCCAAGATATTATCTGCAAAATGCTGTGCATTGTGTCGCGGAAAGAAAGCTGTACGTTAAACAAGAGAACGCCGAACATATTCCCAATGTTTTGTAAACCCCATTGTTTGCCCAACACTGTGATGTTTTTATTTTTTCTCCTATCTCATATCATAATATTTACTTACTTACTTACAAATGGCTTTTGAGGAACCCGAAGGTTCATTGCCGCCCTCACATAAGCCCGCCATCGGTCCCTATCCTGTGCAAGATTAATCCAGTTTCTATCATCACACCCCACCTCCCTCAAATCCATTTTAATATTATCCTCCCATCTACGTCTCGGCCTCCCTAAAGGTCTTTTTCCCTCCGGTCTCCCAACTAACACTCTATATGCATTTCTGGATTCGCCCATACGTGCTACATGCCCTGCCCATCTCAAACGTCTGGATTTTAAGTTCCTAATTATGTTAGGTGAAGAATACAATGCGTGCAGTTCTGTGTTGTGTAACTTTCTCCATTCTCCTGTAACTTAATCCCGCTTAGCCCCAAATATTTTCCTAAGCACCTTATTCTCAAACACCCTTAACCTATGTTCCTCTCTCAGAGTGAGAGTCCAAGTTTCACAACCATACAGAACAATCGGTAATATAACTGTTTTATAAATTCTAACTTTCAGATTTTTGGACAGCAGACTGGATGATAAGAGCTTCTCAACCGAATAATAACACGCATTTCCCATATTTATTCTGCGTTTAATTTCATCCCGAGTGGCATTTATATTTGTTACTCTTGCTCCAAGATATTTGAATTTTTCCACCCCTTCGAAGGATAAATCTCCAATTTTTATATTTCCATTTCGTACAATATTCTGGTCACGAGACATAATCATATACTTTGTCTTTTCGGGATTTACTTCCAAACCTATCGCTTTACTTGCTTCAAGTAAAATTTCCGTGTTTTCCCTAATCGTTTGTGTATTTTCTCCTAACATATTCACGTCATCCGCATAGACAAGAAGCTGATGTAACCCGTTCAATTCCAAACCCTCTGTGTTATCCTGAACTTTCCTAATGGCATATTCTAAAGCGAAGTTAAAAAGTAAAGGTGATAGTGCATCTCCCTGCCTTAGCCCGCAGTGAATTGGAAAAGCATCAGATAGAAACTGACCTATACGGACTCTGCTGTATGTTTCACTGAGACACATTTTACTTAATCGAACTAGTTTCTTGGGAATACCAAATTCAATAAGAATATCATATAATACTTCCCTCTTAACCGAGTCATATGCCTTTTTGAAATCTATGAATAACTGATGTACTGTACCCTTATACTCCCATTTTTTCTCCATTATCTGTCGAATACAAAAAAATGTGATCAATAGTCGATCTGTTACGCCGAAAACCGCACTGATGATCCCCAATAATTTCATCTACGTACGGAGTTAATCTTCTCAAAAGGATATTGGACAAAATTTTGTACGACGTCAACAAAAGTGATATTCCTCGAAAGTTACCACAGTTGGTTTTGTCCCCCTTTATAATATTTATAGCGGTTTAATGTTTGAACTGATTTTTGAACTACCCTATACTCATATATTATTTAAAGCAAACCGTGCAGCTTCTTGCCACATAATACCTCATTTATGTATTTTGTGGATCTCCTTGTCATAACTGTCTGTTACACGGTGTGGTTTCTTCAGCGATTTGTGCTTCTCTAGTCATTATATTCGTTACTCTTCAATCATTGATTGCACACGAATGCGGGGTTTTACAGATAAATAACCATGATGAGTAGTAGAACAAGCACAGCTCTGTATTTAAACGCATTTACACTCGGTTTCAGCCGTTCGAGCTGGGGTACTTCCCTTGTAAGAAACATCGTCTGCAAGCATAACGCTGTGTATTGTATGAGTATATCTACTGGGTGTTCATTTCAAAGTGTGTCATGACGTCACTGTTGTTGGGTCACCGATTTGAAGCGAGTTTCAACTTATATGTTAGAGAAGTTGCCTATTATTTAAGGCGTTCTTCAATCTGAACTTGAGAACGTGTACGGTATAACTTGAACGTCGTAGCAACAGATGGCGGTCTGTACAGTCTGTGTGCTATCATAACCTCTTTCGAACTGTGTTTTGCGCCGGCAAGTCGTACGCAGGGTATTTGTTATCATCGGTTGCGTACGGTAACATTTCACAACACAAATCAAATGCTCCGTGTCCATGTTGACCGTCGAAGTTAATGTCAACAAATACGTAAGTAATCGTCTTAACCCTCTCCCCATATCCCGACAGTACGTATTTCCAAACAGTTCACATTCCTGCCACTACCGGCGTTACCGTACGTATCGGTACGTACTCTTCAGAATGAACGCCGTACTTGCTAGCCAACTTCTCTGCCTCTTAGATTATACACCTGAGCTGCGGATGTGTAGGAAGATTGAATTCTCTAGGGTCATCAGCTAGCCACATGACGGCATACAGCGAGCCAAGACACATTTTGAACTGGACACCCAGTATATGCAGAACTTTGCAGTATAAAATGATTTCAAACTTCATTCCTCTCTCAGAACATTAATTGAGAAACATTTGCTTAATGGCACTTGTAAAATAACCGATAAACTTCTCTGTATATAGGCTACCACTAATACGTAGTAGAAAACTTTAAATCTGCTAAAGAAGTCAGCGAGCTTGAAATAAAATCAAGAGGCCTACATTGGCATATAAGCGCTTGCTTACGGATGTATTTCCAGTTGAAACTCGTTGAAAACTTGCCCTGGTGTAGCTTGAATGATTATGAGTTACAGCTACCTGCTTCCTATGCCCTCCGTACAAGACTCCTGTTACAGAATTACCCGACCACTTAACCATTTTACTAATTAAACACTTGGCGATCAAGCTGTGGAGTAGATATTCGTCTTAATTGTGTTTACTAGATGTTGAGCAACTAGTTTCGTGCTGACGTTAGACCCAAGTTTAAACAGAACAGAATGAATGATGTAGGTCATGTCGTAAATCGCAACTTGATCTTCATCCAAATCGTGTTGCTTGATTTATTGACTAAAAATTGTTTATAAAATGAGAATGTTGTCAAATCTCGATAAGCCACATGCAATGAAATGAGTGGTAGTAAAGTCAATTCCTAATAGCGATGGCACAGTATAACTGAAAGCTAGTTAAATTTATTATAAACAAAACGCGATGTGAAAATAAACCGAATTTTTAGGTTAAGCAAACATAACTTTATCGTATCTAATGTAGGTTCATTACAGGAAGTACGAAGTGTGTATAGTGCTTCTGTCCAGAATTCTGTCTAATAAATTTTTTATGTTCTTATGGGAATTATATACAAAGTATTTTATGATGAAAGAAATTGTCTTTAATCTTTGATGTCTGTGATATGCCTGCCTGACTGGCAAAGACGGAGTTGTAATTGAGGGGTTAGCTGGAAGAAGGTCGTAACTCAGAAAACATACATAGTAGTTTTGAGATAATCAACAAAAACTATCTGTTCCCTGTATCTCTTGCTGGAATATGACACTATTCATATATATTGTAGGGTAATACGTTCTCTTGTGATTACAATGAGTTCCATGGTTAATGTTTAAATATTGTACGGAACGAAGCATTCAGTTTTTTTTTTTAATTACACCCTTCTTTCATAGAAGAGGGTTGAAAATACTGCAATACTGTTAACTTTTCTATATTTCTAAAGGAAAGGCTAGATATAGATCTATACTATAATAATGAAGATAATTACAATGTATGTTCTACAAATATATATAAATATATATATATATATATATATATATATATATATATATATATATGTTGGTTTACTAAATTTTTATCACAATATTACAAATAATTAATCCCACTTATTTCACGTTATCATCTTAACTAAAAATACCTAGATTTTTTTTATTTTATTGGATTATTTTACGACGCTGTATCAACATCTAGGTTATTTAGCGTCTGAATGAAATGAAGGTGATATCAAAATTCAAATTTAAATTAGAAAATCACATTCTAGTTCGTGGAATTGCTTGTTGAACACATGTCAGGTTGCGCAACTTCACCTTAACCCATGACATATAGTAAATATTGTAACTGTGCTGTTGTAAAATTGAAAATTAATATGTAATGTATTTATTATTATTATTATTATTATTATTATTATTATTAGTTATATCATCATTGCTATCTCTGTTTTCTATCTTTTCGTTGTATTAGCTCGATGAGAGCACTATAATGTACTTTTGACTCTGTTGACCCTCTATAGGGCTTTAACTTAATTTGTACCATTTTCATCATTGTTTGTATTTCTTTTTTGTATTTATATATGCTATCTGGTAGGATGGAAGAGAAGGCCTTATGGCTTTAATCCTGTCAGATTAAATAAATTATTATTATTATTATTATTATTATTATTATTATTATGCCGGTGAAATGAGACCGGGGTCCAGCACCGAAAGTTACCCAGCATTTGCTCGTATTGGGTTGAGGAAAAACCCCGGAAAAAACCTCAACCAGGTAACTTGCCCCGACCGGGATTCGAACCCGGGCCACCTCGTTTTGCGGCCAGACGCACTGACCGTTACTCCACAGGTGTGGACAAAAATACCTAGAATATAGGCTTACAAACACTACTGTATACTACTTTAAGTGATCAAATAACCTAACATAAACAACATCTAGTATCTTTTGAGGCCTATTGGAGTGTTTGCCTCTCATATCTGTCATTACAGTATCACCTAGTTTCACTATATTTTGTGCAGTTATCACTCATTTCTTAGATATTTTAAATAATGACAGAATAAAGAACTTGCATAAAATTCTACTCAGTCATGATACTGTAAATCCAAGGACATTCTCGGTGATGTGGTTTTACAGTTGTTTGACGTTCTTTATTGGTTCTCCTCTCCAAATATCCCATACGAAATGTATCCTGTTGGTTTTTGATATCAGTTTTCCAAAATCTTCAATGGAAAACTGCTTGTTCGTCTGTAGACATCTCATATTTCTTCTGGCAGCAACTGGCTTAAATGTTTTACTGCTAACCTGTCAGAAATATGGTCGTTCCTAAATGACTGACTGCTAGCCTGGATCTAACATTTTATAGCACTGCATACGCCTATATTATTAGTACCTTGTAATCATTCTCCGTTCATAAAATAAATAGTAATACTTTATTTCTTTCACCAGATTTTCTGTCAAACTTGTGTAAGCTTTGCCGTAATTTCGTCGTCGCTTGCTAGATTATTCTTTCATAGTTTGTTAAACCGTTTCCGTTTTCTACCTATCCCTATGTAATTCGTTTTCACTGATACTTTCAACATCAGAAATGTTATATTCTCTTCCATTAGGCGAAAGATAGGATAGATCAGGAAATTCGTCAGACAATGCGAACACCATTGCAGTTACCATCGCCGGTCCTCGAACTACAGTATTGAGATGGAAGACGGACGCAATTCAATAATACCTCTCTATTGCAATCTATTGGGAGTAAAGGCATAACATTGTGGTGGTCAGTAGGAACGCCGCCAAAGAACACATACAGTCATTTTACGGATAAACACCGTAATTCGAATTACGCCCTTCTTCCAGCAAACCCCTCAACTGTGATGTTTTTGGGGCGTTTCTCTTCTTTCACCCTCGTCATTCTCCAACACACTCTGCAGTTCCCCTTTCATTAGATCTGTCACCTTTGTTTGTGCGATGTCCTATCCACTGTCTGCCGATTTAAATGTTTCTAGCGGTTTGTTCGAAGATTGGTAGAAAATAACGGTGGTGAGTTTTAGATCACTGGTTATTCAATCTATGGTAAGGGGTACGCATTGCACTAACTATGTATGTAAAAATGCTGACATTTATTTTATTATATAACTAGCCGTACCCGTGCGCTCCGCTGCACCCGTTAGAAATAAGTATAAAGTAATTACATAATTAAAATAGGACATCTGATCCAGGGAACATTCGTGTTTGATAGAAGGATAAATCGTTTATTATGTTACTTAATTGAAATTGTATTAAAAAAATAGAAATGCGATCATTTTGATCCAGAGACCACTCATTTGGTCATAAAAATTATTTTAGGAAATGCGGGAAACGAATGCCTATCAAGTTTTCTGTGCATAAGAAGCTATTTTAATCTTACCTGTCCTCGATTCAGTCAGAAGTTACTGTAATAACATTATAGCATTATGTCCATCTAGAGAAACTACACTTTCCAATGATGAATTAATAATTAATTATACAAATCGGTTCATTTAGCTTCAGATATTACTTCATACAAACACAGAAACATTCTCTGTAGGCTATCTTTCATAGCTTTCGATTGTTGTTGTCCAAGGCCCCTTATAGACGAAGTCATTTGTTTTTTATTTCATTACACCGCCTTAGATGGCGTTGTTATTGTAATTTTGAAACTCATTTATCTCATTAAATATCAGTCCTATCAACATTTGTCAAGGAATAAAACTTATGGGAAATTATTTTTAAAGAAACTTTTGTGATGTAATATTTTTTATGAAAATTAATAATAAGGGAGATATTTCGATTTATTTAATTCAAGTCCCCTTATAACCCCCTTTTAAATAAAATATTTTGAAAGCGATATAGCCTAAATTCTAAGTTACAACGAACTTAATTTATATTCCAATTTTCATATAAATCGGTTCAGCCATTATCGCGTGAAAAGGTAACAAACATCCAGACAGACAGACATACAAACAAAAATTTCAAAAAAGCGATTTTCGGTTTCAGGGCGGTTAATTATATATGTTAGGACCAATTATTTTTGCAAAATCGAAAATTACCAGAAAAATTTCGGGTACAGATTTATTATTAGTATAGATTGTTCATACTTATTGCAGTTTACCGGTAGGTACATATTTCCTTTTACAATAATAACACTTGTTCTTCTTAACTTCAATAACCATTGAAAGGTTTTTGAAAAAAGAACCACAGTACAAAAAAAATCAAATTTGAGATATTAAACATATGGTGGGCGTATTGTAGCGGCCATCTACTGAATTAGTTGTTAGGGGAAAAAACATCATAGGCCTATGCTATAGGAGTGGATATTATTGTCAATAAAAATGTTTCTTAACATGAAAAATGTTGCGGTTCATGTAACTACACTCTCGAGGTTAAATGATTGTGGTCTTTTCTTTGCTCTCCATCTATGTACTAACACAATCCAGCCGAATATTGATACATTAGTGAAAAACAAGAGATGTCTGCGATCATTCATAGTGTTTTGCCAAAGGACAGAACTTTCATTGCAAACCCAGCATTCTCTAGTCTTTCCTATTTTCTGGCTTCCTCCCAGTTTCCACATATGATCCATATATCTTACTGTCGTCTATTATTTGGTATCTTCTTTTGCCCCGAAATCTTCCCCCGCTCACCATTCTTTCCAGTGAATCCTTCAGTTCGGGCCAGTTAATCACTTAATAGATGTATGTTCAATAGTTTTGTGTTTGGACTGATCACGCTTATTCTAATTTGTGTTTAAAGTGGTGATTATTTTTACATGTACTAACCGCCACTGAAGAAAGGTTTTGATTGAGAGCGATGCATGGACGTCAGTCGTGTCTAAAAGTTTTGGAGTGTGGTTGACGTCATACTTTCCCTTCAGCTGAGTATGGCATGCCTGATTTAACCTAGTAAAACTAATTTACTTACTTACTTACTTACTTACTTACTTACTTACTTACTTACTTACTTACTTACTTACTTACTTACTTACTGGCATTTAAGGAACCCGGAGGTTCATTGCCGCCCTCACATAAGACCGCCATTGGTCCCTATCCTGAGCAAGATTAATCCATTCTCTATCATCATATCCCACCTCCCTCAAATCCATTTTAATATTATCTTCCCATCTGTGTCTCGGCCTCCAACTAACACTCTATATGCATTTCTGGATTCGCCCATACGTACTACATGCCCTGCCCATCTCAAACGTCGGGATTTAATGTTCCTAATTATGTCAGGTGAAGAATACAATGCGTGTTCTGTAACTTTCTCCATTTCTCCTGTAACTTCATCCCTCTTAGAGCCAAATATTTTCCTAAGTACTTTATTCTCAAACACCCTTAGCCTTTGTTCCTCTCTCAAAGTGAGAGTCCAAGTTTCACAACCATACACCATACAGAACAACCGGTAATATAACTGTTTTATAAATTCTTTCATATTTTTTGACAGCAGACTGGATAATAAAAGCTTCTCAACCGAATAATAACAGGCATTTCCCATATTTATTCTGTGTTTAATTTCCTCCCGAGTATCATTTATATTTGTTACTGTTGCTCCAAGATATTTGAACTTCTCCACCTCTTCAAAAGATAAATTTCCAATTTTTATATTTCCATTTCGTACAATATTCTCGTCACGAGACATGATCATATACTTTGTCTTTTCGGGATTTATTTCCAAACCTATCTCTTTACTTGCTTCCAGTAAAATTCCCGTGTTTTCCCTAATCATTTGTGGATTTTCTCCTAACATATTGACGTCATCCGCATAGACAAGCAGCTGATGTAACCCGTTCAATTCCAATTATTATACATGTGATTTATTTAACTTTGGTTGCACCTTTGAATCAACTCTATAATCCTTAACACAACCTCACATGTGATTACAGAGCTTCGCTGAGAACCGGTTTATCGTACATGAAATAATGCACACCGTTTCAGTCTTGCACGCAGTGAAGGACTCTGCCATTCACTGCCGTAGTCCGTTTCGAACACAAGACCGTAGCTTCTACGCAGCTAGCATTAAACTTTCACATTATCCGTAGTTACTTCTCGACCGCTCTTTCCCCAAATCTAGTATAACAATGTTTCATGTAACCACGTTGACGATAAAAGACACTTTATCAGCCCTTGGCATAAAACTGTAGGCTTTAAAATAATTATGTATTTTTTTATAATCCTTGTGACTGACTGGAACGTATGCAAACACCGCTGGCTTGTGTAAACGCTGGACCGTTAAAAAAGAAGCGCTGATTACATCTGCGATGTAAAATTGTATTTTCCTCGCAATGCTAAATGACTGGGGCTTTCAATCGATTACGCATTTAGTGTTTATGCATAATACATCAGCTTGCGGAGAATTCTGTGCCTGTAACATGCTATATGATACAACAAAGGATAAACCGCAGTTTTTGAAATGGGTATTTGATTTCAAAATGGAACATGAGTCTACTGTAATATCAATGGTAATTGAATGCTGCTACTATTCGATCAGAATACATTTTTAAAATAAACCACCTATTCCCTTTCCAATTGTACTGTGCACACAGTTTCGAACTATTACGTCACCACGATGCATCGGTTTCACAAACTTTCACAAATGTTTAGTTGAACTTGACTCAATGTCATTTCGTTGAAAGCAACTTCCGCAAATTAACCTTATACAGAGTATATCTATTTTTTTATGTACAGACATATATATATATATATATACACAGAATGTTTCCGAAGTGGTGTTACAAACTTTCAGGGATAATGGCGAAGGGCACATGTATCAATTTGAGATAAGGAACCATGGTCCAGAAAGGACTGAATCGAAAGTTACAAGCAAAAATATTTGTGTGGAAATGAAAGAACTTTATTCCTCTGTACATCTTACACATACCTTATTCATCTAACGTTTTTTACGTTGTCTACTTACAGTATTCCAATCAGTGCGCTGTCTGAGAGATGGGGACAGGAAACTACACTAAAGCAATGCAGATAGCGTAATGTGTAACGGACATGGTCGGTCCTGATATTCACGTCTGTAGACAGCAGTGTATGTGTACAAGTTGCAGTGTCCAGTCGATCAGTCCTAGTGAAATGGAGGAGTACACGAGAGCGGAATAAGCAGACCTGATTTTCGAATACGGATGAGCCAATGGGAACAGTAGACAAGGTCACAGATTTTATCTGGCCTAGTACCCACGTAAGAGACATCCGGCCCATACCATTTTTCCACGACTGTTCCAAAGGTTAAGAGAAGGAGGGCACGTGGTGCCAAATTACAATTCCATTTCCACACAACTATTTTTGCTTATAACTTTCGACTCAGTCATTTCCGGACCATGGTTCCTTATCCCAAATTAATACATGTGCCCTTCGCCATCATCCCTGAAAGTTTGTAACACCACCTCGGAAACACCCTGTACAACACATGAATTCATGTACTACCTTTCCTTCCATCCTGCATATCTCATTACACTATCTATCTATCTATCTATCTATCTATCTATCTATCTATCTATCTATCTATCTATCTATCTATCTATCTATCTATCTATCTATCTATCTATCTATCTATCTATCTATCTATCTATCTATCTATCTATCTATCTATCTATCTATCTATCTATCTATCTATCTATCTATCTATCTATCTATCTATCTATCTATCTATCTATCTATCTATCTATCTATCTATCTATCTATCTATCTATCTATCTATCTATCTATCTATCTATCTATCTATCTATCTATCTATCTATCTATCTATCTATCTATCTATCTATCTATCTATCTATCTATCTATCTATCTATCTATCTATCTATCTATCTATCTATCTATCTATCTATCTATCTATCTATCTATCTATCTATCTATCTATCTATCTATCTATCTATCTATCTATCTATCTATCTATCTATCTATCTATCTATCTATCTATCTATCTATCTATCTATCTATCTATCTATCTATCTATCTATCTATCTATCTATCTATCTATCTATCTATCTATCTATCTATCTATCTATCTATCTATCTATCTATCTATCTATCTATCTATCTATCTATCTATCTATCTATCTATCTATCTATCTATCTATCTATCTATCTATCTATCTATCTATCTATCTATCTATCTATCTATCTATCTATCTATCTATCTATCTATCTATCTATCTATCTATCTATCTATCTATCTATCTATCTATCTATCTATCTATCTATCTATCTATCTATCTATCTATCTATCTATCTATCTATCTATCTATCTATCTATCTATCTATCTATCTATCTATCTATCTATCTATCTATCTATCTCTCCGTCTGTCCGTCTGTCCGTCCGTCCGTCTTCATGTGTATCTGCACGCCTATTTATCAATTTCTTTCTATACCTGTTTCTTTCTCCTGCTGTTATGTCCAAATCTGTTTTTTCTGTGTCGCTGTCTTTTTATAGTTCTTCCTACATATTTATTTTTTTTATCTACCAATCTATGTATGTTGTATTCGTTTGTCTCTCCATCAGCATACCTGTATCTGCTATCTATCTGTGTCTGTCTGCCCACCAGCCTGCCTACCAACGATATGACGAGAAAGTATTTTGTACATTGAGGAGCTTCATGAAACACTGTAGTTATCAGTATTTATTGAAGCTAGATCTACGTACGTAGTTTGGATTAAGATTTCTTCCTCTTGAAAGACTGTGCCAAATTTATATAAATAAATAAATTAATTAATTAATTAACTATTTAATTAATAAATTACTAAATAAATTAACTATATAATTAATCAATTACTAAATAAATTAACTATTTAATTAGTAAATTACTAAATAATTTAACTATTTAATTAATAAATTACTAAATAAATTAACTATATAATTAATCAATTACTAAATAAATTAACTATATAATTAATCAATTACTAAATAAATTAACTAATTGATTAGTAAATTACTAAATAATTTAACTATTTAATTAATAAATTACTATATAAATTAACTATTTAATCAATAAATTACTAAATAAATTAAATATTTAATTAACCAATTACTAAATAAATTAACTATTTAATTAATAAATTACTAAATAAATTAACTATTTAATAAATAAATTATTAAATAAATTAACTAATAAATTAATAAATAAATAAATTTCAAAGACAGATAATTCCGCAATTGATATATCGTCGTTAAATGATTAAAAATTTATTCGAGAAAAGCCTTGAATCTGTTGTAGGCTACTGACTTGTACGTAAAATTTTACTTTCATGTGGTGAATGTTGACGGTGGCTTTGCACTTGGAACGTGTTGGCCCCGATTTATGATTGTCCAAGATTTGTATACCAGCGAGGTCAATCCGATTAAAAGAAAAAAATATAACATTGGCAGAAATATCTCAGATCTTAGGCAAATCTCGATCTACCATATAAGGAATTATTTCTAAATATTGTATTGGAAAATCTGTAAAGAATTTTAAAAAGAACTGGACGTCCAAAATAGATTAATACACTAGAAGAAGAATACTGAAGTCAAAAGGATATCTTACGAAGTATTAAGAGCAGCCTAGAGCGGATACATCATACCTTACCGACACCCACAGAACGCGAGAAATGATGAAAAATTAGAATTTTAAAAATATAACTATTTCGATAGAGAATTTTCGTCCCTTTAATGTGATATAAGAATTTTCGAGTTATGCCTTATGGTTTTTCAGATAAGTCCCTTTTCCAAAATTCTGCGTAATCTGCCACGGTCACTTCTACGAAGATCACTCCAAAAGTAATGTACAACATTTGTTTTAATTTATTTTTTATTCTAAACCTTTGCAATTTACGGAGGTCATAGATACATCTTTGACCCTTGTATTCAAATTTAATTTAAGTCGTTCCCGTGAGTGGCGCCAGAGAGTAGCTCAGATGTGTTGGTTCAGACTTTTATCGTGCAGGTAAGAGTCCAAAAGTAGAAATTACAATTCTGAGGAGGATGGGCATAAACCCTGGGACAAACACACTCGCAGGATTTGTTGCATCAATGGAAAATAAGGACAAAAATGCCAAAAAGCATTCAACACATTAAGTTAAAACAAGGAGGAGGTATTTGAGAGGCTGAAAGAAGCCGAAACAGGACCGGCATGAAGCTGCTTAAGGGGTGACATATGATGATGCAGTCTTCTAGGCTCTGAAAGTTTGTGGTTCATTTTCTGTAAATAGTAATTTTGGAATATTTAATTCTTTCAAACATGATGTCTCAGCCAAATATGGTGATACCAAGAAGATATTGGTGTCATTTTGAAGCTTGAAATGTCCCCTAGTGCCCGACAATGAGTAAAATAACATTAATATAGTTAATAATTATCTATGGATTTTTTACATGATATTTGCAAGATAAAATATTAGTATAAGTTACATATATGGTAATATTTAATTAATGTAAATGAAAATAAAAAATAGCTCTATGTCAGGCACTAAAGAATAGTTTTAGCTATAAAACAGTGAAAAAATTGTGGCTCTAAAAAACTGCATGAGCTATCATGTTTCAAGTTGCATGTCAAAGTTATAAACGAAATAATTTTGATAAACAATTTGGACATAATTTCAAGGGATTTGTTCACTTCATTCTCTTTCTGGTACCATTCTCAATTGTATAAAAATTTTACAGACCAAAATTATGCAAAACAAATTTTTTTGTATGTAAAGGTGTACATAGGCCTATACCTTAAAATACGTATATGAATACTTTTCATGAAATTGTGTAGTGTACATGTAATTTTGTCTCGTCTGTCTAGTGAACGTACCCATATCGAATTTCTGTTACGAAAAACGTTCATAAATGAAACAGCGAATTTTTTTAATATTGGAAAACTTCACTTTCGCAAGGTCTTGGAGAAATAGAGGAAGAGAAGGCTTTAAAAAAATGTTAGGTATTTGTGCAAGGAGTCCCGCAATTTTGCCAGTGCAGTCCGCCGCTGTGCGGGGGGCAGGCGCAAGTGTGCAGCCAGCAGCGCACACAATCGATACTCGACGGTAGCGGCATGCCGCCGGCAGAGACAAAGACGGAGCCCGGCCCTCAAATCATCCCAAGAACACGACTCCATTCACCAGTGCAGCGACAAAAAAAAAGTTTCAATGCAAGGATTACCAGCAGCTCGGAGTAAATACTGCTATTCACACCCCATATTACTGTACGACATTAAGGGGGAAAGACCCAAGAAAAATATTCACAGCTTCGAACTGCAGAAAATGTTCCCTTTGCATCACACTTTCTGTGTGGCTCAACGGCAGTACAAACATTGCATGACGCTCTCCATGCTTTAAGGCAGCCGCGGCGAAAATGCGACTCACAAGCACATTGTGGCTCGCAGTGCTTTTCTCTCTCGCTTCCTACCTACAACCCCCACCCTCTTACTCACCGGAGTCAAACTCCGTTCTGTTTGTATTTGTCTCGGACCTGCGAGTGGCGTATCGTCGCAATATCTCTCTCGAAACCATGTACCTCTATAAAAACGAAAGTTTCAAGTAGGATAGGAGGATGCATTCTTGTGCTTACAATATGATGAAAATATTAAATGTATGATTTGTTCACAAATATTACTAGGAAAACGGTTGTATAACATAAAACGGCATTATAAGTTACTACATGTTACTGATGAAACATTAAAAGGTTAAGTGTTATTATTATTATTATTATTATTATTATTATTATTATTATTATTATTATTATTATTATCATTATCATCTCTGTACGTCGATTCTTTTACAGCAGATGTACGAATAATGCGGTTAGATTTTCAATTTAAACTCACAGATTTACAATGTGACGTTAAATGAAAGCTAGATGTAAGGACTTGACTGATATTGAACTTTTCAAATCTTTGGATAAAAATAAATATTTGAAGCTTCGTTCTTTCGCTTGCTCTGTTGAAGCCATGTTCGCTGTAACTTACGTTTGTGAAAAATTATTTTCAACAATGAAAATATTAAAAATCAAATTTAGATCACGACTGATAGACAAATACCTTCGTGATCAACTACGATTGGCAGTAAGTGACATAATTCCTGATTTTGAAACTTTGTCGCAGAGACATTCTGAAGACAGTTAATTTTAGGTTGTGATAATGTGTCCTATGTTTTCTTGTTCATTTCTTTCTTCGTTACGCGTCCTAAAGAACTTCCCCTTCGGTTGTCCGCCTCCCTCCATAGGTGCTATGCACGTTGCAGCTTACACAGTGGCTCGGCGCACCATGGCCTTTTCGCCACGGCTGCTTTGAGGCATACCTGCACAAACAGCGCTCAACGAGCTCACGCACTCTTTGGGAGCGGGAGAGCCGTATTTACCGCTCGCCGAAACGGAGAGGAAGATACGTCAGAATGACATACACTTGTAATAGGTAGAGGAGAGAGAAACGACCACACAGTTATCTAGTGGAGTGCAGTGTGTAGGCCTATTCTCAGTAACTGTTTCACGTTGCTTGTATGTATGTGTATGTATTTATTCACACTGCAATGGGTATATATCCGGTGGCAGTGGTAACTAATTACACTCAATAATGACAATAATAAACTTATTAATTAAAAATACAATTAATAATAATACTAATAATTAATACTACTACTACTACTACTAATAATAATAATAATAATAATAATAATAATAATAACAACAACAACACGGAATATACTAAATTAAATGAAACGATCACTTAAAATAACATTTGAAATATTCTAATTTGTATCTTAAAACTAAGATCGAACTAAAACCCACGAGCATATGTTCATATCTGTACAAGTACCTTTCAACATTACACTCATTTCACTGTCAACTCACTCACTGCACTGGAACTACGACACATTTCACTGATTCTATCCTGATTTCACTAACACTTCAAAAACATTTCACTGTTCAAATTCTTTGCACTGCCACTATAAACTATAAAGCTTCACTGACAGGAACACGTTTCACTTACACAGCACACTTCACTGACACGACATATTCTTCACTGATACAACACACTTCACTGACACAACATAATTCTTCACTGATACAACACTTCAATAACAACATATCATTTACACCCTTTAAATACTGTGTATAATTATCGTCTATTAGTAAAGTCCATAAGCCTATTTTTAAATACATTTTTGGTTGTTGGTAAAGCCTTTAGTAAGTCTGCAGGTAAAGCATTCCAGTCCTCGATAGTACGATTGAGAAAAGAAAACTTTCCAGTGTCCGTCCTCTGTCTTCTTTCCCTCAATTTATATGAGTGGTCGTTCCTTGAAGAGTAATTTGGCGGCGGCAACCTATTTTTTATTTCTCTCCAGGCAGGCTCACCTCTGTATGTTTTGAACAGTGCGCATAATCGAATTCGCGTTCTCCTGTCCTTGAGTGTGTCCCATTTTAATGGTGAGTTTTTCCGATAACACTTAAGAGTCCGTTTTTGAATCTTTTCCAGTGTCTTAATATGTTCTAATCTGTAAGGATCCCAACATGCAGCACCATATTCCATAACTGGACGTACCTACTGCTACAGTACAGTATGGAGGAATCTAAAAGACGGAACATAACATTTAACTATTTACAGCTCGAACTTATTGATCTTCAATGTGACCTAAGGGCTAAAGATCGTTTGAATAATACCATTAGCCTGGTTGAGTTTTACAAGACTAAACATTAGCAATAATATCCACGACTACACAGGCTGGCTGTAAAAATGATTGCTATGTTTGGCTCAACATTTATATTTGTGAGCAACTGTTTTCTATAATCAACTTTAATAAAGGCAGATATCGAACATCTGTAACTGATGTTTCATTACGATCAGTAGGCTACTGTTCCTTTCAGCTGCCAACGGTATAAAACCTCGTTTTGATGTACCGGTACTGATAAATAAAAATATAACAAAATGATACTGTACATGTAAGTAAAAAAAAAAGGTAAAAGTATCCCCGTCACACGCCATGAAGGCTCTTGGTAGAGGTAGAGCCCCATGCTTTCCATGACCTCGGCACTAGAATGAGGTGGTGTGGTCGGCACCACGCTCTGACCGCATTTTACCCCGGAGAAAGATATAAGTAGCTATAGAATTTCTATTATTTCTGTAAAATAAATATTTATTTATTTATTAATTATTAGTACTATATTTCTTTTGTGTATATTTTGTACAAGATCACCCCTTCTTCCAGTCCACCCTTATACAGAGCGCAGCTAATATCTGCATTCCGCTCATGAGCTGTGAGCCGGCTCGGAGAGCGCAAACCTTGTGCAGGCCTGCTTTAAGGCTAAACTATACTAAAGGCTGGTTCACAATAAACCGGGAACGAGAACCAGAATGAAAACGAGAAGCAGAGGACGTGAATATGAAAATTTTTGATTGACAATAAACCGAGAACGTAGACGACTATGCATATCGATCTGCATGTCAATAACGATATGTAAAGTCGATATTACGCATTCTGATGTTATGTGTGTATAATTGACCAATGGCGTTCTCTCATGAGTACAAGGCAGCCAACATAAAGACAGGTTAACCAACTTCGAAATTTCAATTGAAACATTTCATTAGGTACGGTACTATAAATATGCCCATGCATCTTTATTACCACAACCTATTTTAAGTCTACCATAACGTAAAATAATTGGAGAAGAAACATTTGTAATAGAACAAAAATGAACACAACAGTAGTCATTGAATTGAAGCATGGTAGTGTGTAATACAACCAATACTGTAATAAAATATGATTCACTTACGATCGGTGTTCTAAGATGCAGCTATTGAAAGCCACGTATTCTCCTTCATTTTCTCATCTTTATACGAGGCGCGCCGCTTATCGTAAAAGTGAGGATTTTCCTCAACACTCAATATTAGAATCTCATCAAATAAAACTTGCGCCATGATGCACAGCACAGAACAAAATAATGCATAGGTTATGTCATGGTCTTCTTGAAACAAAATAGCTTTTAGATGGCAATAGAATGAATCTAGTGGGCTGTGATCGGAAACGTGAACGCCAAAGTTGAAACTTGACCAACTCTCCGTTCCCGATCCCGGCTCCGGCAAGTTTTTCGTTAATTGTGAATACTCGCATTTAAATGCACACATTTTAACAATTTTACCGTTTTCGTTTTCGTTCCGATTCTCGTTTCCGGTTTATTGTGAACCAGCCTTTACTGTACGACATTAAGGGGGAAAGACTTCAAGAAAAATATTTACAGCTTTGTACTGCAGAAAATGTTACCATTGCATCACACTTATTGTGTGGCTGATCGGCAGTACTACATTGCATGAAGTTCTCCATGCTTTAAGACTACCACACACAGAAAGCTAAGCTAAACTAACAAGCAAACATTCTGATGGGGGCAGATAAAAACGTTTTTTATATATATTATTATTTTAATATACCGAAGTACATAATTATGATATTTCCATGCAGATATTCTGCGTCATCATACGATGAAAGAGTAATGGAACGGAGAAAAATTCTCTCCGGCACCGGGATTTGAACCCGGGTTTTTAGCTCTACATACTGATGCTTTATCCACTAAGCCACACCGGATACCCATCCCGGTGTCGGACAGAATCGTCTCAGTTTAAGTTACCTCTAGTGGCCGCCCTCTGCACTACGTCATAGATGTCTATGAACGTAGGACCGAAGTCCACACATGTGCTGAGGTGCACTCGTTATGAGTGACTAGTTGGCCGGGATCCGACGGAATAAGCGCCGTCTTAAATCACGAAGTGATTTACGCATATCATATATATTATTATTTTAATGTACCGAAGTACATATGATATTTCCATGCAGATATTCTGCGGCATCATACGATGAAAGAGTAATGGAACGGAGAAAAATTCTCTCCGGCACCGGGATTTGAACCCGGGTTTTCAGCTCTACGTACTGATGCTTTATCCACTAAGCCACACCGGATACCCATCCCGGTGTCGGACAGAATCGTCTCAGTTTAAGTTCCAACGCTTGGGTTACCGCTAGTGGCCGCCCTCTGCACTACGTCATAGATGTCTATGAACGTAGGACCGAAGTCCACACATGTGCTGAGGTGCACTCGTTATGAGTGACTAGTTGGCCGGGATCCGACGGAATAAGCGCCGTCTTAAATCACGAAGTGATATTCTGCGTCATCATACGATGAAAGAGTAATGGAACGGAGAAAAATTCTCGCCGGCACCGGGATTTGAACCCGGGTTTTCAGCTCTACGTGCTGATGCTTTATCCACTAAGCCACACTTAAACTGAGACGATTCTGTACGACACCGGGGATGGGTATCCGGTGGGTCTTAGTGGATAAAGCATCAGCACGTAGAGCTTTAAAAAACCCCGGTTCAAATTCCGGTGCCGGAGAGAATTTTTCTCCGTTCCATTACTCTTTCATCGTTATTTTTTTTCTTCCACCATGTTAATAATGTAAAAAAAAAGTGTTTATACAAATTTTGGCCACTCGATCGCAATTACGAGGCCGTCCAGAAAGTGACTTTCCTTGGGGCCGTTTACAGAAAAAAAGCGCAACTGCATGGAAAGATTTATTGAAACAGATACAGTAATTTTGTTGCGCTATTTATCAACATATTCCATACTGGAATTGAGACATTTGTCATACCATGAGATCAATTTTTGTATCCTTGTGTCGTAGAATAGGAACCAAGGGTTTGACAGCCGTCTGCACCTCTCTGTCGATCCTATGATTTGACAAATGTTTCAATTCCGGCAGGGAATATGTTGAAAAATAGCTCAACAATTGCTGTGTCTGTTCCAATAAATCTTTCCAATGAAATTGTGTTTTATTTCTGTTAACGGCCCCTGACGAACTTATTTTTTTACGGCCCTCGTATTTGCGGTCGAGTGGCCAAAATTTGTATAATTACTTTTTTTGACATTATTCATGGTGGAAAAAAAAATTAACTTTCTTGTCTGCCCCCATCAGAATGTTTGCTTGTAAGCTAAGGTAAGCTACGATAACCAGTGCCAAGCTATGATGTGCTATGACACGAAACGGTCGCTAAGCTAAGCTAAACGAAGTAAAATAGATGTTTTAAGATGCTAGATTACATCCAATTACAATATTTGAAGAGAAGGCAATTTTATTGACTGCTGTCATGGAAGATGAAGAAAGAGAAAGAAACTGAACTAGGAGACATTTTGGATACATGAAATTATAGTTTTACAGTGATCGATGTGGGTGCCAAAGGAAGAAATAGTGATGGTGGCGTTTTCCCAAATAGTGTACTCTGGAAGGCATTGAAAGATGGATCTTGCAGATGAGCCATTGGTGTCACATGGTCCGAAAGGCAATTTCGTATTTGTTGGGGATGAGGCTTTCTCATTGAAGAGATACCTCGTGCGATCTTTTCCACTTGACCAGGTTCACAACAATGAGCCAAAAGCTGTGTTCTTGCAGATGAGCCATTGGTGTCACATAGTCCGAGTTTGCCTTTCGTATTTGTTGGGGATGAGGCTTTCTCATTGAAGAGATACCTCGTGCGATCTTTTCCATGTGACCAGGTTCACAACAATGAGCCAAAAACTGTGTTCTTGCAGATGAGCCATTGGTGTCACATAGTCCGAAAGGCAATTTCGTATTTGTTGGGGATGAAGCTTTCTCATTGAAGAGATACCTCGTGCGATCTTTCCACGTGACCAGGTTCACAACAATGAGCCAAAAGCTGTGTTCTTGCAGATGAGCCATTGGTGTCACATGGTCCGAGTTTGCCTTTCGTATTTGTTGGGGATGAGGCTTTCTCATTGAAGAGATACCTCGTGCGATCTTTTCCACGTGACCACGTTCACAACAATGAGCCAAAAGCTGTGTTCTTGCAGATGAGCCATTGGTGTCACATAGTCCGAGTTTGCCTTTCGTATTTGTTGGGGATGAGGCTTTCTCATTGAAGAGATACCTCGTGCGATCTTTTCCACGTGACCAGGTTCACAACAATGAGCCAAAAGCTGTGTTCTTGCAGATGAGCCATTGGTGTCACATGGTCCGAGTTTGCCTTTCGTATTTGTTGGGGATGAGGCTTACTCATTGAAGAGAAACCTCGTGCGATCTTTTCCATGTGACCAGATTCACAACAATGAGCCAAAAGCTGTGGTCTTGCAGATGAGCGATTGGTGTCACATGGTCCGAGTTTGCCTTTCGTATTTGTTGGGGATGAGGCTTTCTCATTGAAGAGATACCTCGTGCGATCTTTTCCACGTGACCAGGTTCACAACAATGAGCCAAAAGCTGTGTTCTTGCAGATGAGCCATTGGTGTCACATGGTCCGAGTTTGCCTTTCGTATTTGTTGGGGATGAGGCTTTCTCATTGAAGAGATACCTCGTGCGATCTTTCCACGTGACCAGGTTCACAACAATGAGCCAAAAGCTGTGTTCTTGCAGATGAGCCATTGGTGTCACATAGTCCGAGTTTGCCTTTCGTATTTGTTGGGGATGAGGCTTTCTCATTGAAGAGATACCTCGTGCGATCTTTTCCACGTGACCAGGTTCACAACAATGAGCCAAAAGCTGTGTTCTTGCAGATGAGCCATTGGTGTCACATAGTCCGAGTTTGCCTTTCGTATTTGTTTGGGGATGATGCTTTCTCATTGAAGAGATACCTCGTGCGATCTTTTCCACGTGACCAGGTTCACAACAATGAGCCAAAAGCTGTGTTCTTGCAGATGAGCCATTGGTGTCACATAGTCCGAGTTTGCCTTTCGTATTTGTTGGGGATGAGGCTTTCTCATTGAAGAGACACATCATGCGATCTTTTCCACGTGACCAGGTTCACAACAATGAGCCAAAAGCTGTGTTCAATTACCGACTCTCACGAGCCAGACGTTGAAAATACTTTTGGTATTCTGGTTTTGCAATGGGAGGGGGGGGTTATGAAAAACCCTTTAGATGCAGGGTGCAACTAGTTGATAAAATTGTAAAGGCAACGTGTGTACTTCACAATTATATGAGGCAGAATATGAATACGTGACACCAGTAGGACAATGTGAACAGGAAATTTTAACACAAGACGCATGTCTTGATTCGATTTCACGTGTAGGTTGCAATGCTACGCAAGACGCTTTCAATGTTAGCCAAGAGAATGCATTATTTCATGAATGAAGGAAGTGTACCATGGCAAATAACTTATGTCCATAGAGGAAGAAATCAAGATTGATCAAAATTAATTCCTCGTTAAGTTATCAATACAAACTTTAATGTAATTGAATAAATAATTAATTATTATGGACCAGTGCACCATAAAATAATTTTCGTAACGATAGAGAAACCAGATCTTAATATTAGTTTTTCTCTTGTACACATAACTTTAAAAGATTTCTTCATAATTAAATAGAGCAAGAAATTGCTTTACGTATAACTTACACAAAATATTAATATCGTTCCCATAATGGTTTTATAGAAACGAGTTTTGCGTTGTGTGTATAAATTCTCTTTGTTTCTGTATTAATGTATCCACGTTCACATTTTACTTGATTAGTAACAGTGATAACGAAATATTCAGTAATATTGCATTTCGAGAGAAAACCAGAACACAGAGAATTTTTAATAAGGCCGTTGATTGACTAGAAAATGTAATCTGTTTCGTTAATATGATTCACATCAATTATTCAGTATCGACATTATAGTAGAGCTTAAACTAACTTTTGCATTGTCATTACGTTCAACTAAAAGAAATATTTTTGAAAAATTCTTAATGCATAAGATTTATATTGGTGGATACAATGTTTCTTCAGAGATGAAACCACGAATTATATCATCTCCATCACATCACAGTTATCACCATTTCAATCAACATCTGCCAATCATAGCCAACATCTCCGTCTATACCACCATCAGTACCACCATTTCACATCTGTCTGCATCACTATCGCTGTCACCATCTCCAGTAACACTACCATAATGCATTAATAACACAACCAATACTAAAGTCTTTGCCAACAACGCTTTTATTATCACTACTAATACCACTTCCATATTCGTAATTAAAAACATCTCCTTCAACAATATCCTTAGTACAAGGACCTTCGTCAACACAGCCACCACTAAAACCACTTCCATAACAAGACCACTACTAAAGTCACGTCCGTAATGGAACCACCACTAAAATCACCTCCGTTAACTCCATCATCATTGCCACTACTAAAACCATAACATCGTCGCTACTAAAACCATCTCCGTTAATATTATTACAAGTAAAACCAACACCTATCAACACCGTCATCATTAAAATCACCTCCGTCAACTTTACCACCACAAAAAGCAACTCCGTTAACATCACCACTAGTAAAATCATCTCCGTTAAAATCAGAACCTCTATAACCATCTCCGTCAATATCACCACCATTGAAACCGTCAACATCACTAACACTAAAACCGTTTCCGTCAACATCATATCACTGAAACCACTTCCATCATCACCACCACCACTAAAATAAACTCTGTTAACATTGCCACTAAAACCATCTTTGTGGATATTACGATCACTGTCACCATTTTCGTCATTACCTCCACTAGCATCGTGCATTACAGGCGTAATGTTCTGTTCAAGTTTGTTGGGTATGGCGAAGTTCGATATTCGCCGACGTTCGCTCTTCTGTGTTTGTTTCACCTTGTTATAAAAATATACGCTGTCCTCCACTCTCATCAAGAGGACTTAATATTAAGTCCTCTTGACTCCCATCTCTTCATGTTTTAATGGTTTAAAGATTTTAGCACAGATCTTACAATTAGTTTTTCATATGAAATGAGACGAAATTTGAAAATGTCTTGGGTTGTCTCTCCCAAGTTCGAACATCTCAGGATACTAACCACCACTACTAAAAAACATCCGTCAATACTACCATTATCAAAACCACCATCGTCAATATCACGACTGAAAACATGTCCGTCTCTATTACATCACCACGAAAACTACTTCCGTCATCGCAACCATCACTAAACCATGGCCTTCAACATCAGCACCACATAGCCATCTTCATCAATACCACAACAAATGCCACCATTTCTCTTAATACCACAACAAATACCACCATCTCGTCAATACCACAACAAATACCACCATCTCGTCAATACAATCATCTCCGTCAGTACCACCACAAATGTCAGAATCTCCGTCAACGTACAATCCACCACTAAACCCATAACTTCAATACAACCACAAGTACATCCAATGTCATTAACACCACTAGCCTTGCCACTATCTGTTGCAACACGATTATAATTGCTACCATCACCATCAATATCACCATCACCTCTAGCAATGCCACCATCACTACTACTACTACTACTACTACTACTACTACTACTACTACTACTACTACTACTACTACTACTACTACTACAACAAAAGTCATTGCAAACACTATATTTGTCAAGTCAACCATCATTGCCACTGTGTCTTAACACAATACCATCATCATCTTCGTCGATACCATTCCACTTTCACCATCTTCCTCGACATTACACTACCAAGAGATCTACCATGGTCATCACAACTACCTACATTCTTGGTGAAAATGAAATATTATAGACGAAAGTTAAACTCTACGAATCCCATTCGTTCTTATGGGGGTGGGAAAGTAAAAACCAGATATGCGTGTCTCAACTTCACGATGAAAAGAGTGGATGTAGCAGACATTTCTGTTTAATTAAATACTTTCTAAGTTGACAGGCGTAGAAAGTGAATGCAATGCAAATTTTCATCATTTCATTGAAATGTGTGCAACACCAAGCCGTGTGGAGACGTTTTATTCGCGCAAACGCTGCTGGCTTCATTACCTTTAATGCTCCACATAACATCAACATATCCGCAGGTTTATACGTTCCCAAATTTTAACAACATGCTGGCCATTCCGTGTTTCGTATCGTACTTCTCATCCGAAAGATATCCTAGTACATAAACTCGTAGAGAGATAATTCCACACTCAGGGCTCATTAACAGATAAGGCATGTGAGTATCAACGTAATAAATTTGGTACATTCTGTTTACATAGCTGAACTCTGTACAAGAGTTAATTACAGACAGGGTACTATGTACTGCTGCTCAAAATCTGTTCAATATAATATATCTTTAGTAGCAAGAAACTTCAGCGTTTATTACGTAAGTGTAGTTTTCAAGCGAAGACGCCAGTGTTTGTGTTACTTCTTATTTTAGATGGAGTTGAAATAGTGCTGTTTTCAGGCGATGTAACTAATGCTTGTTTTGAGTTTTATGAACGATAATATCACTAAAGGTTTTGATTTATCCAGAGAAAATCAAAACTCGAGTGGGATTTAATTGACTGTTACATGATTAGAAGAAAGTATAAAAAGATTAGAAGTAACAAGTACTCCAATACAACAAAATATTAATTGACTTACGAAAATGCAACTGTCTTAAAATTTATTATTGTACCATCTCTAAAATAAAAAAATATTACGCTAGATGCATTCTATATGGCAGTAGTGTGTTATGATTAGCTGTTATCTTGATTCCATAGTTGGCACAACTGATAGCTCCATTGAACTCTATAGACGATTACTAGCAATGCCTTCTCGATCTAGATCACGATGACAGAGTTACTAGTCAAGAAGACTTTGTTGATTCAGTTTCACTTTTATTAAAACAGTTGCATTCCACTTCAATTATATCCGAATCCCAGTAATCAACGTCATTTGACAGATGATTTTCAATAAATCTTAATATTAAACAATCTCTGATACGTGACTATCCATAATATCATATAGCAAAAGCTATAACATAACCTAAATAATATATACAAGTGTTAGAAAAGTTTTAATTAACGACGATGACATAAAAAATAAACATGAATAATTTTAAAAGGAATAATTATTGAATGTACTATTTTCAAATTTGAATGTTTTAGTGGTTGGTGGTTCAGTTGATGTTATATTGGACGTGTGCGTAAAAGAAGTGAACTCGTTGATGTACATGGTGTATTCCTCAACTTATTCAGGATTTCCGAATGGTGGTCTTCATTTATTTGTAAATAGGATTTCAGGGAAGATGCATAGGTATGACCAGTGATATTTATTAATTCTTGTTCTTGAATGCCAATACGAGTCATATTTGAAACTGCTGTGCATCGACTGGAATGGTTTGTAATTTTCTGTTTTTTATTTATTATTTTTTTTGACGTCCAGACCAGCGCAGTTTGAAGTGTTGACAAACAAAGAAACAAATGCTAGGGACGCGATAAAATTGTGCGATAAGCAGCCATGATTGATTGAAATACTCCTTCCGCATCGTTTTATTGGTCAAAAGTAGTATGACGTAGTAAAAGTGTAATAGTCAACGGTAATCTCACTACATTTATCAAGAGAAAATCAAAACTCGAGTGGGATTTAAATCACTATTACACGATTAGAAGAAAGTATATAAAGATTAGAAGTAACGAAGTACTCCAATACAATAAAATATTAATTGACTTACGAAAATACAACTGTCTTCAAATGTATTATTGTACCATCTCAACATTACGCTAGATGGCAGTAGCTGTTTTCTTGTTATTAGTTGTGCCAACTATGGAATATTCATTGAACTCTGTGGACGGTTATTAGTCAAGAAGGCTTTGTTGATTCGGTTTCATTTTTATTCAAACATTTGCATTCCACTTCAATCATCCGGATCCCTGTAATCAACGTCACTTGACAGAAAATTTTCAATAAATCTTAGTATTAAACAATCTCTTATATGTGACTATCCATAATATCATATAGCAGAAGCTGTAACAAACATAACCTAAATAATATAAACAAGTGTTAGAAAAGTTTTAATTAGGGATGATGAAATAAACAAGAAAAGTTTTAATTAACGATGATGAATTAAAAAAAATGAAAGGACTTGTTTCAACCAATCATTGCTGTTTATCTTATAATTTATCACTTCCCTAGCATTTGTTTATTTTTATCACTTCACTAGCATTTGTTTTTATCACTTCCCTAGGATTTGTTTCTTTGTTTGCTAACATTTCAAACTGCAAATTCTTTACGGTACTATAAAACATGCTTTGTCATCGTCATTAGTTTTCGCATAGATAGTGGATTGAAATTGGCGACTCCCGTTCAAATGTTTTGATGAAGGTAACATTAGTGAAATAGAATTTTAGTAAATCAATTAATATTTTATTGTATTAGAGTAGCTTTATTTCTTCTAATCTTTATATATTTTCTTCTATTCGTGTAATAGGCAGTTAAATCTCACTCGAGTTTTGATTTTCTCTTAATAAATCAAAACCTTTAGTGAGATTACTACTGATAAAACCAGTTAGTTTGACTCTTACCATGAATAGTGTGCGATGTGTGTATGTATGTATGTATGTATGTATGTATGTATGTATGTATGTATGTGTGTGTATGTATTAATGTATGTATGTGTGTATGAGCAAACGTTGCGGTGTCCAGATGCTGCCGTGCGCAGAAGATCTGACGTAACACGTCAAGTATAGTACACGGAACAACAAGACGTTCCAATAGGCCTACATCTTCCATTAATTTCTCCCCAACCGTTACACTTCGGACATAGGTATATCAAGTTAAATAAATGGAGGTTAACCCCAAACTATGTTCATTCATTCATAATGTTCTGCCCAAGGTCAGGTCTTTCACTGCAAACCCAGCTTTCTTCAATCTTTCCTATTTTCTGCCTTCCTCTTAGTCTCCGCATATGATCCATATATCTTAATGTCGTCTATCATCTGATATCTTCTTCTGCCCCGAACTATTCTCCCGTTCATCATTCCTTTTAAAACATCCTTCATTTGGCAGTTTCTTCTAAGCCATTGACCCAGCCAATTCCTTTTTCTCTTCCTGATCAATTTCAGCATAATTCTTTCTCCGCCCATTCTTTCCAACACAGCTTCGTTTCTTATTTTGTCTACGTTATCTTAAAATATTTTACATTCCTCCTGAGACACTCTGTATAAAGTTGTAAAATGAAATTAATTTTAGCCTAACGGGTCATATACTTTTTTTTCTGTGACAATGACGAGAAGGTATAGAACTATCTTGATTTTGATCATATACTCAAACACTCGTTGAAAAATTACCTTCAGACAAACCCGTCAGCTTCTAGATTAATTATCCTGAAATTGTAGTAAAATTAAATAGAATCCGCTGTCAGAAAATAAGTACGTTATTTTCTCTTCATATACTTTCCTTACAATAAATTAGCATAGTCTCTCCGAAACATGTTCTACACTGCAGAATAATAAAATTTTGAGGCAGGTAAAGGACGTGCTACACAGTATATAATATTTAACCAAGAGAATATCATTCTCATCTCCCATGGAAATCGCTTACACCAGCTGCTTTCAGAACTTCAGTTTAGTGCCTAGTTACGTGAGCTTTTATATAGATGCCAAGCTATTTTATGAGATAACTTCGATATTGTAAAGTTTTTAATGTAAAGACTCCTTTGAAAGTGCTTATTTAACTATCTCTCAGTTAATACGTATTACATTGAGCCCTTTTATCAGAAAATAGGTCTCTCTACTGCAAAATCTCTTTCATACAGATTCTCTATTCACACGTCTGCCTCTATCTTAATTTCTCACCTCATCTCTCTATATTCTCTCGTCCTGTGAGGAAAGCCTTCACCAGAACTTCTCACAGCTTGCCTTGCTTTTTATCCTTTCATATTTTCTATCGGTCTTTCTTTTTCACGTTACTCTTCACATCATTCTCATTCTCTTTCAGAACCAGTTTATTACAACTCTCTCTCTCTCTCTCTTTCTTAGCTTTCCTTCTCCCTATTCTTTACTTTATTAATTCTATAGTTTTACTTTTCATGTTCCGTTCTCTTTCCCTTCATGTTGCCCTTTTCTTTCTAATTGTGCTTTCTTTCTCGAACCCCAACCCTGCTTTCTTTCTCTCTTCCTATATTTTCTATTCAACCTTCTTCCTATTTTCCTTCTATTTTGTTTTTCTACTGTGTTGTTTTCTCATCTTCTACTTCAGTATGCTATTTTTCTTTTGTATCCTTTTAATCTTCGTCTGTGTCCTTTATCTCCTTGTCTGGTTCTTTATTTTTCTTCATCTGCCTTATTTCCCTCTTTTAGGTTCTTTCTTTTCATCTGTCTTATTTCCCACTTTCTCTGGTTCTTTCTTTCCCTTCATCTGTCTCCCATCACTCTTCCGCTGTTTCTTTCTTTCTTTTCATGTCTCTTTTCCTTCTTCATTTGGTTCCATCTTTTTCATCTGTCTCCTTTCTCTCTTTGTTTGATTCTTTCTTTCTTTTCATCTGTCTCCTTTCCCTCTTCCTCTGGTTATTTCGTTCTCTTCATCAGTCTCTTTTCACTTTTCCGCTCTTTCTTTCTTTTCAGCTGTATCCTTTTCATTTTCATCTGGTTCTTTCTTTCTTTTCATCTGTCTCCTTTCACTCTCCCGCTGTTTCTTTCTTTTCATCTGTCTTCTTTCCATTTTCATCTGGTTCTTTCTTTCTTTTCATCTGTCTCCTTTCACTCTTCCTCTGTTTCTTTCTTTTCATCTGTCTCCTTTTCATTTTCATCTGGTTCTTTCTTTCTCTTCATCTTCTCTTTTCACTCTTCCGCTGTTTCTCTCTTTCTTTTCATGTGTCTCCTTTTCATTTTCATCTAGTTCTTTCTTTCTCTTCATCTGTCTCTTTTCACTCTTCCGCTGTTTCTTTCTTTCTTTTCATCTGTCTCCTTTCAGTCTTCCGCTGTTTCTTTCCTTCTTTTCATCTATCTCCTTTCCATTTTAATCTAGTTCTTTCTTTCTTTTCGCTTGTGTCCTTTCACTCTTCTGCTGTTTCTTTCTTTTTATCTGTCTTCTTTTCATTTTCATCTGGTTTTTTCTTTTCATCTGTCTTCTTTCACTCTTCCGCTGTTTCTTTCTTTCTTTTCATCTGTCTCCTATCCATTTTCATCTGGTTCTTTCTTTTCATCTGTCTCCTTTCAGTTTTCCTCTGTTTCTTTCTCTCTTTTCATCTGTCTCCTTTCTTATTTTCATCTGGTTCTTTCTTTCTTTTCATCTGTCTCCTTTCACTCTTTCGCTGTTTCTTTCTTTCTTTTCATCTGTCTCCTTTTTATTTTCATCTGGTTCGTTCTTTCTTTTCATCTGTCTCCTTTCACTCTTCCGCTGTTTTTTTCTTCCTTTTCATCTGTCTCCTTTTCATTTTCATCTGGTTCTTTCTTCCATTTCATTTGTCTCCTATCCATCTTCATCTGGTTCTTTCTTTCTTTTCATTTGTCTCCTATCCCTCTTCAATATTATCCGTTATGATCTGAACTGGTGAAACTTTGTAGATTGTAGTGAGATGAATATATTATCTGTGATGAAATTTACTTATTTTCATTAACGAAAACAATTGTTTACATATACATGTTGATGCGAACATTCACAATAAACGGGATGCTTGCTCATGAAGCTTGGGGAACTTTTCTTACTTTTATATTTCACCTTCAGCTCACTATCACACCGCATGCTTGTAATTCCAAGCAGTGCACTTGGAGACAAACTGACTGCCTCACATCCATGCACTTGACTTGGAAAGACTTCCGCAGCTGTTGTAATATTAAACACTCTTCCGTCACTATATGGACGCAATTTGTTTGCAGTCTGTAGCGAAATTTGATGATCAAGCGCACTGCTGATCACCTGACAGAAAGCTCGCTGCCCACATAGTCAATGCTTGCCCTGACGTCATTCCGTTTCATAATGACGGACGCTGTTCCAATCAGATAATAAGTCATGATCATGGGTGGGCAACTCGTGCTCTCGAAGTGTGAACACAAACTCAGTGCAGGTAGAACGGACTCTGTACTGTAGTGTCTGTATACAAGTTTGGTCGATTCTGCAGTAAGTGGCGGCTCGTTTTAAGTGAAAAACAATATAATCCCCAGATCTTTTCCTTTAGTGATGAGTCGAAAGAGAAAGATTTTTTATTAAGAAAGGAGGTAAAACTTGTATTATGTTCTATTAACTTTCTTACGCATTACATTTTATGTTACAAATAAACACAGTGAAGGTTTTAATAAAGAAATACTGTCTAGATCTGCTTTAGAATAGCTAAAAGTAAAAATGGGATATCAAAAATGTGAGACTGATACCAAATATCGTTAGCACGTTGTGCGTGCGAGTTACAGAATTGCACGACATATGATCGACTAGCGAAGAGCATTTATGGGTAAATTTGAAATGTGGCAGTAGCCTATCATGTAGAACATAGACAACTTCACTTTCTTTATCTATAAACTATCTTGAAAAGTAATAAAAAACCTTCTTATCAAATATAAGATCCTACTTCAAGACCTACAGCAGAATTCACTGGTAAGTTTGGAGAAACAGTGACAACTGACATGAAATCGAAGTTTTTTTTTTTAAATCCTTTTGGCTTACAGTCGATAGAAGATCCTGAAAGTTTATAGCTTGAATTGATAGATCTACAGAACAGTACGATACTCAGATTCCAGCGAAATCAGGAATCGAACTGTTTGTAATGCAGCCTAAGTCAGAATTTCCAAATATACTTTTTGCTTCCATATATACTGTATATACTTGAGTCAGAGTTTAATACAAGAAAGAAGTGTAAAAGCTCTCAAGGTACAGAAAGAGCTTAGATGTAAGTTTATTTCAACTGGCGTGACATGTGAAAAATACTTTCTTGAATTTGTGTTTGTTTGCGAATATAGACTATTACATTTCTGAGAACAGAGAAATAATTTTTTAATGTATAAAGACTTGTAAATTCTCGCGTTCTATGTTTCAAATAAAACATCTATACTAATAATAAATCTGTAGCCGAAATTTTTCTGGTAATTTTCGATTTTCCAAAAATAATTGGTCCTAACATATATAATTAACCATCCTGAAACCGAAAATCGCTTTTTTGAAATTTTTCTTTGTATGTATGTATGTCTGTCTGTCTGTCTGTCTGTCTGTCTGGATGTTTGTTACCTTTTCACGCGATAATAGCTGAACCGATTTATATGAAAATTGGAATATAAATTAAGTTCGTTGTAACTTAGAATTTAGGCTATATGGCATTCAAAATATTTTATTTAAAAGGGGGGTTATAAGGGGACTTGAATTAAATAAATCGAAATATCTCCCTTATTATTAATTTTCGTGAAAAATATTACATAACAAATGTTTATTTAAAAATAATTTCCGATAAGTTTTATTCCACAGAAAATTTTGATAGGACTGATATTTAATGAGATAAATGAGTTTCAAAATCACAATAACAACGCCATCCAATGTGGTGTAATGAAATAAAAAACAAATGATTTCGTCTATAAGGGGCTTTGGACAACAAAAATCGAAAGCTATTAAACATACGGTAGCCTACAGAGAATTTTTGTGTATGAAGTAATATCGGAAGCTAAATTAACCTATTTGTATAATTAATTATTAATTCACCATTGGAAAGTGTAGTTTCTCTAGATGGACATAATGTTATAATGTTATTACAGTAACGTCTGAGTGAATCGAGGACAGGTAAGATTAAAATAGCTTCTTATGCACAGAAAACTTGATAGGCATTCGTTTCCTGTATTTCCTAAAGTAATTTTTATGACCAAATGAATGGTCTCTGGATCAAAATGATCGCATTTTAATTTTTTAAATACAATTTAAATTAAGTAACATAATAAACGATTTATCCTTCTATCAAACACGAATGTTTCTTGGATCAAATGTCCTATTTTAATTATGTAATTACTTTATATTTATTTCTAACGGGTGCAGCGGAGCGCATGGGTACGGTTAGTATAATAAGAAATATTAACAAATAGTGTAATAGTAAGTGTTGCAGCTATATTTGTTGTATCTTGAAAAGGTTGTATTCAGTTTGTGTTTCCAGTACTAAACTAATTTACAAAGCTAGGAAATGATATAATATTGTTATGTGTTTAGATACAGTTTGTCTAAAATTACTATAATTGAAGCGTCGGCTGGAACAACGTTATAAGTTACATTTGGTAAAATTTACAGGAGCAGCAAAAATGTGTACACGTACAACGTTGTTCTTATAGGGTAGCAAACTTTTGAGCGGACAAATTTCACGTACTGCATTCATGGAAAGTTGCAAGCCATAGAGTATAGCAAGGTAACATGACATACAACATTATTACACGGAAACACGCCGAATGAAAATTTTGTAACTTACAACGTTGTTCCAGCCGACGCTTCAATTATTGTACCAGAATCATTCTGAAATTCAAATCATGGAGTAGATATCACGACCACCTGCATGAGCCGCCAGAGCGCACCGTGGCAGTGAACTGCTTTTGCAGCGAAACTACAAACAACTTGTAATTGCTGCGGCTGGCTCCGTCTGTCTTTCTCTCTTTCAAGGTTTTTTAGCACTTTGTGAGCACGAGTTGCCCATCCATGGTCATGATGAATATTATTATTATTAATTTTATTATTGTGGTAATAGTAATGATGTTAGTAATGAAAATGATCTTCACTCTTCCTGTTTTATACCACCTATCCTCTCTTCACTTACAATCGCTCTCTTTCTGTTCGTCTGTCTCATTAGTTATCATTTCCTCTACCCTCTCAGTTTTTTCGAAGCAATTTAAGGAACAGCCTCTTACTTTTAATGCTAATATATCCCTCTCTGTATTTCACTCACTTATGTTTCCTTCTGCTTCCCTCCGCCATTAATTTCTCCCTGCTCCATCTAGCTTCACATTTCTCCGCTATCCGTTCCATTCTCTGATATAATTTAAGGAACCGCGTTCAGTGCCCCGCACTCGTACAATTCATCATGTTACTCAAGCCATCTCCCTTATTAATCCCCGCCTCCTTCTAACCCTTGTATTAGACCCTGGAAATTTATTGAGGTCTCAAGTAAAAAGAATCCCACACAGCGCCTTTATCCCGGCCTCCATATTTCTGCTGCGCCGGCCGTCTCTTTCTTCATTTTGATCCTCTTCGCACAGATTTTGAATTCCCGACAGGAATATATGCACTTTCATCAACCGTTCCAAAACATACTCGTAATAAATTACTCGAACGTATCTTATGCCTCCTTCTTCAATCTATTTTAGTGGCTCAGTGAAGTTACTTCTTTTGGGTTAATTGTATTGAGATTTTAATGTGTGTTACTGAGTATGAATGGATGATATATTGTAGGCCTGCTTTTCGGCGTGATTATTATAAAATTATGCATAATGTGTTTATTTTATTAATATAGTTCGTCATCAACATCATCTTCTTCGGAATATTTATTTATTTGTTTGTTTATTTATTTATTTATTTATTTATTTACTTCATCAATCTTTGTTCACGTCATGGCGGATTAGATGTGTCTTCGGAATATATACTGCAGTCCTGTCAATTGATGCCCATAGGAGCAAGCGCGCGCTTTAGAGCTCAGGAGAGCCCGAGCGCTTTACAGCGGAAAGGAAAGAGACAGACGAAAGAGGTAGTATATGCCGCTTGGTCGAGCTATATTCAGGGATGGCCAGCACTGATTCAATAGATAAAGGGAAGAGAACTAATTAAAACTGTATCCATGTTAATTTTTAGATTTGTCTGAGAAGTATAAGTGCATTATAAGAATGTAAGTTTTAATTTTAATGCTCATTTTTCACAAGTTTGATTTTTTTTTATTCAAAAGAAATATTTTCTAAACTTTTTGTATAGAAAAGTGAAATTTTGAGATATAGGCCTATTTATTTAGTAGCGTTACAGAATGTTTTCGTAAATCTAATATACCGTAAATACGTAGTACTGAGGAGAGTGTATTACAAATTTTGAAAATATTCGCATGGAAATTATTTGTAAGGGAATTAATTAACAAAGCAACTACTGTTACATCATAAGCAAAACATACGTGCTCATGTGTTGTAAAAATGTCAGCTCTATAGCTTTAGCACATTTCGAGAAAATAATTTAATATTCTGATAGTAGCAAGTTGCTCACCATTATCACTTAAATAACACCTAGAATAACAACATTGTATAGAGCACATCTAGGTCAGAAAGCATGGGTAGACATAACGGCTCGATTAGAAAAGCCAACGTGCTATGGTAGGAACGATCATGATTTTAAAATCAAATGTAGGAAACAGAAAACGGATGTAGGTAAATTCTCATTTCTAAATAGAACTATAAATGATTGGAATGACCTACCTGCAGCGGTCTTTGAGGGCTGTCTTTCCTTAAGGAGATTCAAGAATAACTTAAAAAGTTGTGTATAAAGTGCAAATTAAATTTAAGGTGACATGTATTTATTTAGCCTGACGAGTTCTGTTTATAAGTATGCATAAGGGTGTAATTATCTGTCTTATTTGAACTGTTGTATCAGTGAAGCGTGGTGAGTCAGTGAAGTTATGGTTTTACAGTGCAGTGAATAGTTCCGATCAGTGATAATTTATAGCGTCAATGAAATGTGTTCTATAGTGTCAGTGAAATGTGTTATAGTGTGTCAGTGAAATGCGTCATAGTGCCACTACAGTGAGTGAGATGAGAGTAAAGTGAAACTTATGTAGGGCCTATACATATGTAATTATTGTGTTAAATTGTATTGTGTATTTTTATTGTATTGTATATTGTAATTTTATTGTGTATTGTTTATATTGTGTATACCATTGCCACCGGGTGCTTGCCCACTTGCAGTGTAAATAAATACATACAAAAGAATAATGCGATAAGAGTTTTGTTGTGGAATATTAGTTACACTTAAAACATATACAGCGCCTAGATAACTTTGCTTTGTACTGTAATATTGTTTTGATTAGTTCATTGATTACTTTTATAAGGCTAAAGATGCCATCAATATCAATTCCAGCTTATCATGTCAAACTCAATTTCTTTTTTTGGAATATCACTTTCTTTATGAATGATGTAGCCTATTTCATCCATTTAGTACAGTATAGTTGTACTACTATGGAATTTATGTGAATATTCCGTCTTAACTCTTTATTATGTTATTAACATTTAAAACACAAGTGCAATATTAAGAAACTGGTATTAGTACTTTTGTTTTACAGACAATATAGATAATATCAATCAGAAAGAAGCCATATAAAAATAACGACATCAAATTTCACGTTCCGTCTGAAGTTTGTGCACCACTGTTTTCTTAACCCAACAGGATGCTTATTCATATAAACAACCTTTCCTCTTTCCATACGTAGCGCTTGATGCCCGCGCACGACGTCAAGGTCAGAAAAATGCGCTTGCTTTGACATCACTGATGTACTGTATTTACTTTCGCGTGTTAAAATTAGGTACCTTGTTGTGTATGCAAAAAAAAAAATACTCTACAAAAGTATCTCAACACACAAACAAACAAATACAACCACACAGGCGTATAGAATATCGTTTCCACCACCGTGGAGTAACGGTTGCCATACCTGATTGTGAAACGAGCGGGCTCATGTTCAAATCCTATTTGAGACAAGTTACCCGGTTGAGGTTTCCCTCAACCCACTAAGAACAAATGCTGAGGGTTATTCTTTGAGATATTTCAAACAAAATGCGTTAAAACAATTTTGTTCGTTTTTGCTTTTCTTTTCAGATAAAAATTGTTTTATATTAAACATTTCATAACGTGTTTTGGGAAAGCCATTGATTTATTCCCCAATATGCTAAGTTAATTTAAGAGAGTAGTGTAGTCTTATAACACATTAATGAAAGAATTTCAGTTCTGTCAATTATATGTACAGGAGTATGATCCGAAAAAAATGTAATATTTTTCAGTAGAAGGGTCACTCGAATACTAGTTTCTGCCCCTCTCTCCCTTCTGTGGTAGGTATTAGTTTACGTCCATTTTCGTCTTTCCCCTCCAAAATTCTCTAAAGTTTCTTCAGTGGAATGGCGAAACTCCGAGTGAGAACAAGTGGCCAACAGGTTTGGAGTTTTTCTCAGCTCCAAGCTCCCTTGTAAGAACGAGTTTAAATGTTTCTTCTCTGATTTTCCCCAATCCTTCGTTCGTTCGTTCGTTCGTTAGTTCGGTCGTCCGTCGGTCCATCCGTCCATCCATCCATCCATCCATCCATCCATCCATCCATTCATTCATTCATTCATTCATTCATTCATTCATTCATTCTTCAATGCTACTATGGATAATATAGCCTATATGTACAGTCTGATCCGTTTTGGTATGGATAATATTAATTTATTATTATAAAGCTATTGTGATAGTAGGAAAAATTTCTTGCTGGTTATATTATGATTAAACGATGGAAGTTTCCATAGATGACAATCAACAATGCATAATCTGGAAGGACGAAAGAAAATCGTAGATGATTAAAATGGCTACAACAAATCAACAGCGAGCACAATGTGTTCTTTGGTATGCTAAATTTGAGAGTGTTAAAAGGGTTCAAGTCCACACTTGTGGAGTAACGATTAGTGCGTCTAGCAGCGAAACCAGGTGGCCCGGGTTCGATTCCCGGTTGGGGCAAGTTACCTGGTTGAGGTTTTTTCCGGGATTTTCCCTCAACCCAATATGAGCAAATGCTGGGTAACTTTCGGTGCTGGACCCCGGACTCATTTCACCGGCATTATCACCTTCATCTCATTCAGACGCTAAATAACCTAAGCTGTTGATAAAGCGTCGTAAAATAACCTACTAAAAAAAAGCGTTCAAAGGGAATTTCGACATGAGTATGGTGTCCATAATGTGCCTAAATACGATTCCATAATATTGTGGTCCCGAATGTTTGTTAGAAATAGGTTCTGTGTTAAAAAAAGAACATGCAGGAGATCGCAGACGAAACCCAGTACGAGAAGCAGCTATCTCTTGGCTTGGCCCCCAAACTCCCCATATCTAACCCCTCCTGATTTCTTCGTGTGGGGTTTTGTTAAAGACATTGTCTATTCAGAGAAACCCAGGACCATTGATGATCTGAGAGTAAAAATTACTCAAGCTTTTCAACATATCACCCCTCTTATGTTACAACGGACACGGGCTGAATTGCATCACCGTTATGAGTTGTGCAGGGTGCGCAATGGGGGTCATGTTGAGCTCTGAGGAATCTCCCATCTTTCAGTGTTGTATGCACAAAGTTTCAACAAATAACGTTGAGTAGTACAGGGACATCATTTTATTTTTACTAACATTTCTGATATTAACCTGCCTATACCTTTGAATCAACGGTTGCTAACCCTTTCCATGGCTGGAGTTCGATGGCGTAATATACAAACAAATCACTTTACTAGGTATAGGAGGGAAGAAAAGTAATTCATCCATTTACGTAAACTATGAAATATCAAGCTTTTGAGTTTGATAATTTTCATTAGGTTTTTGTTTAATCAGAATACAGTACAGTATTAACAATGAGTGTTTTTACTCACGACCTGAGCTGTCCATGCGGACGTATTCATTATGCAGTGCATATTAGAGTGTCTATAGCACATTAGCGTACACTATAGAGAGTGAAGTTAAATTGAAAAATAATCATAATATGGATATTTAAACACATTTTTCAAAATGGTGGCGGTTCATTTTGATTAATGTATGTAATTCCAATTACCAGTTTCGTCCTTCGTACTAGTAGGCCTAACTCATGTTGAAATAATTCTGTACCTACTCTGTAAAAGAGTACCTTACGTACTGTAAATTCAATCTTCACTTCTGTCCGATCCGAAAAGATAAAATTACTCAGACATGCTATCTACTGTCCGTCCAAGTGATTATGTCGCAGGATCGTAGAAAGGAGGGAAATCACGTGACAGTTAATTACTTAACGAGGCCCTTTTATTTAAGTTATTTTAAACGGTTGTATGGGTATAATATTACATATATGTCCAATTCTTAACAGAAATTAATGTTCTCAGAAAAGAGCTAAGACAGCCCAGCCACTAGCCTTTACCGAGAGGCGAATAGAAGCTGGTGGGGAAAACCGGAATGCGACGTAGGCAAATGGACGACAGTACCTGTGCGAAAATGATGCAATATTGAAAGCTCTTTCGTCATTGGAAAACGTGAACATATTTTTGGAACGTACTGTGACGGTAAGGCTAGTATGACTGTATATGCGGTCTTGGATCTGTGTGGAAGACGGTTGAACTTCATTAGTAGAAGGGGTGGGAGTGAAGTACATTCAAAAACTCAGGTACAATAAAAATTGAAGTAAAAATAAAATGATGTCCCTGTATATGTTGTACGGTGTTTTTATTTTATTCATACACAAGCAGATCACCCTTTATAATTCCTTTCTGAAATATTTAAAAATAAAAACCAAAAAATGATAAATAGGGCTAGGATTTTGATGACCTATAAATCATGAAAAAATGTTCTAAAACAATGCATTTATGACCTAAAAATCTTAAAAAAAATACCCTTAAAATGTCCTGAAAATTGATCTTACATAATTGGCTTAGTAGGAAAAGAAGTTTTATACTACTTCATATTTAGACTAGTAATTAAATTAAATTCTAGTACCAACATTTAAGTTTATTTAGTTTTACATATTTTTTCTAAGTGGCACACTTTAATTAATTATTTTACCTGATGCAGTTTCCATGTAGCCACCACAACGCCACTCTTATCTGGAATTAGCAGGTATAGAGGAGTCTATGTTGAAGGGGTGGATGGAGTGTACAACGTTAAAAATGGCAATATTTGTGTAGAAAAACGATTAAAATATTATACAAAATAATAGGTATTAGCCACCAGCATAGCTTGGTTGGTTAAGGCGCTTGCATGCCGATCCGAAATTGCGCTCGGTCGCGGGTTCGATTCTCGCTTGGGCTGATTATCTGGTTGGGTTTTTTCCGAGGTTTCTCCCAACCGTAAGAAAAATGTCAGGTAATCTATGGCGAACTCTGCCTCATCTCGCCATATATCATATCGCTATCACCAATTCCATCGACGCTAAATAACCTTGTAGTTGATACAGCGTCGTGAAATAATGAAGTAAAAAAATAATGGGTATTAATGGACGAAATATGTAGACAAAATATCAAAGGAAATAAACATTATTTTATATTACTAATGGGGATTTATGACCAAAATTAATTGGAAAATGCCTTAAAAATTTCCAAATTAAACAAAAGATGTTCTTATGAGTTAAAACAGGCAAACAATGCTCTAACAAATATGTCTTAAAACACTCAGTTTATCACATAACATATAAATACTAAAGCAGCTATATTTCTGGCTTACTAGAAAAAAAGGTGCAATTTCATCAAAATCCTAGCCTTAACGATGATAATCTAAAAATTGTATTGACAACTAAATTTGGGAGCGAGGTATCACTGTTTATTTACAATACTAGCTGTACCCGTGCGCTCCGCTGCACCTGTTAGAAATAAATATGAAGTAATTACATAATTAAAGTAGGACGTTTGATCCAGGGAACATTAGTGTTTGATAGAAGGATAAATCGTTTAATATGTTACTTAATTTAAATTGTATTTAAATAATTAAAATGAGGTCATTTTGGTCCAGAGGGCAATCATTTGGTGCAATGAAAATTCCTTTAATATGTTTCTTAATTGTTATTAGGCCTACATGCAACCATAGTTCAATGAAGATTGACATATCATCTAGTTTTAATGTGTATACTTTATATTACTTGTTATATGTTTCAGAAGTTACTGTAATAACATTGTAGAATTATGTCCATCTAGAGAAACTACACTTTCCAATGGTGAAATAATAATTAAACAATTAATTAGCTTCCGATATTACTTCATACAAACACAGAAACATTCTCTGTAGGCTATGTTTAATAGCTTTCAATTGTTGTTGTCCAAGGCCCCTTTATTTCAGTACAGCGCCTTAGATGGAGTTGTTATTGTAATTTTAAAACTCATTTATCTCATTAAATATCAGTCCTATGAAAATTTTGTATAGAATAAAACTTATCGGAAATTAGTTTTGAAGAAACTTTTTCTATGTAACATTTTTCATGAAAATCAATAATAAGCGAGATATTTCGATTTATTTAATTTAGGCCTCCTTATAACCCCCCTTTCAAATAAAGTATTTTGAATGCCATATAGCCTAAAATCTAAGTTACAACGAAGTTAATTTATATTCCAATTTTTATATAAATCGGTTCAGCTATTATCGCATGAAAAGGTAACAAACATCCACACAGACAGACAAAAACAAAATTTTCAAAAAAGCGATTTTTGGTTTCAGGATGGTTAATTATACATGTTAACACCAATTGGTTTTGGAAAATCGAAAATTACCAGAAAAATTTTGGCTACAGATTTATTATTAGTATAGATTTAACTGTATATATTTTTAAAAGTGGCTTCGATTTTGCATTATGGAAGATTCCCGTGTGACGTTTATGAATATTAAGCAAAGATATGGAACGGAACAGCTTAATATTAAGCCGACCCAAGAGAGCCTTGCTGCAATAAGATGTTTGTCGCCCAGTGACCTACCAAGAATTCCCGTGGGCTGGTCTGTCGGAGCGGGACTATGCCATGAACGTCGCCGGCTCCCACCTTCCCGCATACCACGAGACGTCATAAGGGAGAGAGAGCTTCATCCCCACCGACCAGCAGCCGTGAAAATGCGCCCCGGATCCATTTTATGCTGAGAAATTTGACGTGAATGAAAAATGTTGGAAACCTGTCATAAGCGATCTAAATTCATGGCACTTCCTTGCACCACAGCATGGAATTCAACAGGGTGTTAAATAAGCAGTAGATATGCCGTTAATCGAAAACCTTTGTAGTCGGATTTCCATTTTGAGGACTATGATTCAAATCCCATAGAGTGCAAACGGAGTGTGACGGAGTTGGGCTAGGTTTTCTCCAGATATGTCCTTTATTATTGCAGTCATTATCTGTATGAAACGTTTATTTGGTCATCCTAACGATTTTCTTCTCTGAAGGAAACAGAGAACATTATTGAACTTGCTTTCGAAACCAAAATGACAGCTACTATTTTTTCTTTTGCACACTCACTAATTGTAAGTAAGAAAAACACATTTGGTGTAACTATGATGCAATTACTCTTTAACCTTCGTTGTAAACAAAACGAAAACAGTAATCTTGGAAAATAATGAGTTGTTTGATAAAAAGTCTAGGCGATCCTTTATTGTGAATTTTTAAAGCAATTATGTTAGATAAAAATTTAAATTTTGATGAAATTGAGTATTGATCATTTAAAAGTATGTGGATATGATGGACACATTGAGAGATCATTATTCTCCATAGTCCATAGTAGTAGGATAAAAGGTAGTGACAGTAGAAGAAATAGTAGGATAACTGGATAAGACAATAGCAGAAAGAGTAGATTAAATGGAAATGACATTAGAAAAAAGAGAAGGATAAAAGAAATCACATTAGAAGTAGTAGTAGGATAAAGGTTAGTGACAATAGAAGAACTAGTAGGATAACTGGATATGACAGTAGGAGAAGGAATAGGATAAATGTAAGTGACATTAGAAAAAGGAGCAGGACAAAGAGAATCACATTAGAAGTAGTAGTAGTAGGATAAAGGTTAGTGATGGTAGAAGAACGAATGGGATAACTGGATATGATAGTAATAAAAGGAGTAGGATAAATGTAAGTGACTTTAGAAAAAGGAACAGGATAAAGAGAATCACATTAGAAGTAGTAGTAGGATAAAGGTGAGTGACGGTAGAAGAACGAATGGGATAACTAGATATGATAGTAATAAAAGGAGTAGGATAAATTTAAGTGACTTTAGAAAAAGGAACAGGATAAAGAGAATCACATTAGAAGTAGTAGTAGGATAAAGGTTAGTGATGGTAGAAGAACGAATGGGATAACTGGATATGATAGTAATAAAAGGAGTAGGATAAATTTAAGTGACTTTAGAAAAAGGAACAGGATAAAGAGAATCACATTAGAAGTAGTAGTAGGATAAAGGTGAGTGATGGTAGAAGAACGAATGGGATAACTGGATATGACAGTAGGAAAAGGAGTAGGATAAATGGAAATGACTTAAGAAAAAGGAGCAGGATAAAGAGAATCACATTAGAAGTAGTAGTAGGATAAAGGTTAGTGACGGTAGAAGAACTAATAGGATAACTGGATATGACAGTAGGAAAAGGAGTAGGATAAATGGAAATGACTTTAGAAAAAGGAGCAGGATAAAGAGAATCACATTAGAAGTTGTAGTAGGATAAAGGTTAGTGACGGTAGAAGAACTAATAGGATAACTGGATATGATAGTAGGAACAGGAGTAGGATAAATGGAAATGACTTTAGAAAAAGGAGCAGGATAAAGAGAATCACATTAGAAGTAGTAGTAGGATAAAGGTTAGTGACGGTAGAAGAACGAATAGGATAACTGGATATGATAGTAATAAAAGGAGTAGGATAAATGGAAATGACTTTAGAAAAAGGAGCAGGATAAAGGAAGTCACATTAGAAGTAGTAGTAGGATAAAGGTTAGTGACGGTAGAAGAACGAATAGGATAACTGGATATGATAGTAATAAAAGGAGTAGGATAAATGGAAATGACTTTAGAAAAAGGAGCAGGATAAAGAGAATCACATTAGAAGTAGTAGTAAGATAAAGGTGAGTGATGGTAGAAGAACGAATGGGATAACTGGATATGATAGTAATAAAAGGAGTAGGATAAATTTAAATGACTTTAGAAAAAGGAACAGGATAAAGAGAATCACATTAGAAGTAGTAGTAGGATAAAGGTGAGTGATGGTAGAAGAACGAATGGGATAACTGGATATGATAGTAGGAAAAGGAGTAGGATAAATGGAAATGACTTAGAAAAAGGAGCAGGATAAAGTGAATCACATTAGAAGTAGTAGTAGGATAAAGGTTAGTGACGGTAGAAGAACGAATAGGATAACTGGATATGATAGTAGGAAAAGGAGTAGGATAAATGTAAGTGACTTTAGAAAAAGGAACAGGATAAAGAGAATCATATTAGAAGTAGTAGTAGGATAAAGGTTAGTGTCGGTAGAAGAACGAATAGGATAACTGGATATGATAGTAGGAAAAGGAGTAGGATAAATGGAAATGACTTTAGAAAAAGGAGCAGGATAAAGAGAATCACATTAGAAGTAGTAGTAGGATAAAGGTTAGTGACAGTAGAAGAACTAATAGGATAACTGGATATGACAGTAGGAAAAGGAGTAGGATAAATGGAAGTGACATTAGAAAAAGGTGCAGGATAAAGTGAATCACATTAGAAGTAGTAGTAGGATAAAGGTTAGTGATGGTAGAAGAACTAATAGGATAACTGGATATGATAGTAGGAAAAGGAGTAGGATAAATTGAAATGACTTTAGAAAAAGGAGCAGGATAAAGAGAATCACATTAGAAGTAGTAGTAGGATAAGGTTAGTGTCAGTAGAAAAACTGATAGGATAACTTGATATGACAGCAGGAGAAGGATTAGGATAAATGGATATGACATTAGGAAAAGAAAGATAAAGGAAATCACATTAGAAGTAGTATTGAGTGGAATAAAGGTTAGTGTCAGTAGAAGAACTAATATGATAACTGGATATGACAGTAGGAGAAGGAATAGGATAAATGAAAATAACATTAGAAAAAGGAGCTGGATAAAGGTAATCATATTAGAAGTAGTAGTAGGCTAAAGGTTAGTGTCAGTAGAAGAACTAATAGGATAACTGGATATGACAGTAGGAGTAGTAGGATAAATGGAAATGACGTTAGAAAAAGGAGCAGGATAAAGGCAATAACATTAGAAGTAGTAGGATAAAAGTTAGTATCAGTAGAAGAACTAATCGACTAACTGGATATGACAGTAGGAGGAGTTGGATAAATGGAAATGACATTAGAAAAAGGATCAGAATTAAAGAAATCGCAGTAGAAGGAAATTGAGGGAAGAGAAGAAATGAATGTGAATGAGAGGTAGAGAAAATTATTAACGGTAAGAAAGAAGGAAAAAGGAGAAGGTAAATTAAATGAAGATGCGAAAAGGAAAAGGGGTATGTTAGGGGGACAATGTTAAGGAATAGGAGGAAGAGAATGAGAATAAAGTTATATTTGTATGTAGTTAGTGGCTTCCCCAGCAGGCTCGTTATTTATACGGTTCAGTCTAATTATAATTCCAGTACGTGGAGTTGATGTCGTATGGAAAATACGATAATAACTCGGTTAACAAGACGTTGATGGTGGTTGGGCAGCTTCGTCTGTCGGCAGTGTAGAGACAGTCTCCCTAGGAACTCGAAAGAGACAAATTGCCATCTGATCCTCGGTTCTTAATTCTATTTCAGCTCTTGAAATTCTAACTTTTCCCGTCTTTAATACATCAAAGAGAGAGATCTCGTTTAAGTTCACAGCTCATGGCGCCTCGGCAAGGAAATGTGTTGGAATATACGTACTTTGCTTTTCGTTTTCTCAAAACGTTTCTGATGGGAAGAGGAAAGGAGAAAAAGTCATATTGAGCTCAAGACTGATTTAAGTTTTCTTTGGAACGAGTTCAAATATCGAATAACTTCTTCGCAGTTAAAGTGACTGTAGACGAAAATTCTCATTTCCATACAATATTTAAGAACGTTTGCATACATGGAGAAAGTAGCTCAGTTTCGTTCGGTTACTTTTTTATGACTGAAAGAAAGTTCACTGGGTGACTACTGAATATTATGCTAGCTTCGTACTTTAAAGGATCCGATTATGTTTTTGTGATAATCCTGAAATTTAAAAAAAATTAATAATAGCGGTCCATTCCTAGAATCGACAGGAGATTTTCTTCGTGATTTTTATATTCGTAGAATAAATCAACAAAGGAGTCGGTGATGTTCGGCGAAAACTTTCCGAAATGAATTATTTATTATACAGAGTTTTAAAAAGTATCCCATATTTTAGGAGGTGCTAGTATGCATCAAAACAAGAAAATAATGTCTAATAAATATGGGTCCTACAACACATACATTCTGAGATCCGAACACTTGTTCATAGAAGGTGCTCAATGTGACGTCCGTTCATGGCAATGCATTCCTATGCCCTTCGGCGTAAGGAATCACGCACTCTTTGAAACTGATCTGGTTTCTTCGTTTCTTTGTCTTTCTTTATTCTTTCTTTTTCTTTGTTTCTTTCTTTATTCTTTTCTTTCTTTTTGCCTTTTTCTTTCTTTCTTTCTTTATTTCTTTCTCTCTCTCTTTCTTCTTTTCTGTATTTCTTTATTTTTATTTTTTCTTTCTTACTTTTTTCTTTCTTTCTTTTTTTCTTTCTTTCTTTCTTTCTCTTTTATCTTTGCCATATCGAAGAAAATGAACAATGTTGCAGAATTAAAATAATAATCTTTGTCGTAAACACCCATTTAACGCTCGTTCGGAATTAGAGAACAGTACAAAACTTGACGTTTTATTTATATTTGTGTAAAATATTTTATTCGCCCGAAAAATAAAGCATTTTCATCGGTTTACTGCAGACCATTTTCTCACATTGACTGCACAATTTTTTATTTATTTTCTATCTATTTTTCTATTTTTGCAACAAGTACAAACAATAAATACTGATAATGTATACAATTTTTACAGAGTAACACATTCTCAAACTTTCGCAACATGAAAGAGAAGTTCAAAAACAGCACATTTATTTTCACAAATAAAAATGTAATGCAGAAAAATATTGTTAGTCAAGAGCTGAACATACTTTGAAAATTATTTCATTGCAGCCTATGTACTATAAATGACACTGCAAGCATTGATTTAAATCCTGTACAAAAACAACAAACATTCAATTTTAAAGGAGAAATCACGAATAATATAAAATACTGGTACAAATTAATATTTTCAATTTATTAGGTTACATGACTTCATATTTAATATTTCATGACACTTATATTATATTTCAGGAATTTTTCCTCTTATCTGACACAGTGAAAATACAATTATGATCCTTTTTTTTCTTGTATCAACTAACAATAACATAATTCAAAACAAAGCACACAGCACAAATGCTTGTATTAAAACCGTTGATATCCTACTCGGTAAGAAGTCATGCAAGAAACACAGACTTGAGAAAGCAGGTGTCACGCACATTAAAAAGCAACAAAGCAATGTAGAAAACACTGGCGCGATCATGTGCTCATATTGCATGTCAATATACTTTAAAGATCATGAAACTGCAAACCGAAAATTCGACAAGACTTCACATTCAATGGAAAAATGTAAGACAGTGACATCAAACTAAAGTCTCTGGTGACTCTTATCCATGAATCTCCTTAAGTACTTTCAGTATATAGTATAGGCATATATATATATATATATATATATATATATATATATATATATATTCCTTCTTCTTGGTCCTCCTTGGCCGGGTTCGATTTCCGGCGTGGTCATACATTTTGTGTAAAATTTCTATTTCGGGACTAGGAGATATGGCGGTGCACAACTTCTAATCACTAGATTGTGCACAAATATGCCTGGATTAAATCCCAAACATATGCATATGAAGTGCATATGAAGAGAAGGCGTATGTATGTATGTATGTATGTATGTATGTATGTATGTATGTATGTATGTATGTATGTATTTACACTGCAAGTGGGCAAGCACCCAGTGGCAGTGGTATACACAATATAAACAATACACAATAAAATGATAAGCAATACACAATAAAATTTACAATACACAATACAATTGTACAATACACATACAATTTTATACACAATACAATAAGAATACACAATACAATTTAACACAATAATAATAAAATATAAATAGAAGATCTAATTTTACAATACAACCTACATAATTATGTATAGGCCCTACGTAAGTTTCAATAGTCTTTCACTTTACTCTCATCTCACTCATAGTAGTGGCACTATGACGCATTTCACTGACACTTTAGCACACATTTCACTGACACTATACAACACATTTCATTGACGCTATAGAACACATTTCATTGACGCTATAAATTATCACTGATCGGAACTGTTCACTGCACTGTAAAACCATAACTTCACTGACTCACCTCGCTTCACTGATACAACAGTTCAAATAAGTCAAATAATTACACCCTTATGCATACTTATAAACAGAACTACATTTAAACTAAACATTTCTAGTCTAAGGCCCTCTTACACGCTAATTTTAAATAATTTACAATTCAAACCAAGGAAGTAACTCGTCAGGCTAAATAAATACATGTCACCTTAAAAAATTAAATGTTAAATGTTACCTTAATTTTAATTTTCTCTTTATACACAGCTTTTTAAGTTATTCTTGAATCTCCTTAAGGAAGGATAGCCCTCAAAGACTACTGCAGGTAGGTCATTCCAATCATTTATGGTAGGTCATTCCAATCATTTATACTGTTGATAGTGATTCGTCCGTCGGATGGGGACGTTAAGCCTGGTGGCTCTCATGGTGCTATTCGACAAGAGTAGGCTATGTGCCGGCACCGGGTTCCACCTTCTCCCTTGTACATCATCATCATCATCCTCACCCATTCCCTATGCTACACTTTACACATACACTCACCCTAGTACAAGACATAACTTGCTACAGAAACACTTCAATGCACAACGTGGCCGGTCGAAATTGTTTGCAACTTGAAAATGGGCAACAGTCCTGCCATCTATCCGCAATATGCGGAACCCGAATCACACAAGTGGGTAGGCAATGGATACACGTACATACATATTTATTCACTTTCGTGTTGCTGCAACAAAGACGAAACTCGAGCTGCGTGTTCAAAAATATTTCTGCTGCATGGGTGCAAGCAATAACACACTCATGTCCTCGCATGTTATTGCCCACATATTTACCACTCCAATGAATTGCTTTGTGTGGCATTGTATGGGACAGAAACATGGACATTACGACAAAAAGAGAAGCGACTAGAAGCATTTGAAATGTGGATATGGAGAAGGATGGAATGTGTGAAGTGGACAGACAGAATAAGAAATGAAGATGTGTTGGAGAGAGTGGGTGAAGAAAGAACAATGCTAAGTCCAGCACGTTTCGAGTTTTTGACCTAACAGCATTGTACTCCAGAAGTGGCTTCGTCTAAGTCCGTGCGCTTGAATTACACTGAATGTCCCAGTTTATGTATCCATTTCCATTCAAACCAACGTGATGTCGGGGTAACAAGCGAGATTCGTAATGGAAAGGTCCGCTTGGGCCTGGGTTTGAATCCCGCGTTGATCGGTTAACTGATTGCAGTTTTCTGAGGTTTTTACGTAAGAGGGCAAGGAAAAATAATGTTCATAAAATTCTGAGTACTCGACTTGAAAAGGGATTGTTCTATACATTTTATGATGATCTACATGAGGATGAAAGCAAATTTTTAATTATTTGTAATTTGATCTATACTCACAATCGATAAATTAGCAAAAGAGGGCAATATGAAACAACTCCCTGAACGCTGTTTTGAAGCAATACTGACTGCAGAAAATTGATTAGCTGTGTCCATTTGTCGCCTAATGTGAATGGCGCAAATGAAAATAGAGCCTCATCTCGAGTCGGTGTGACTTCAATCTCGACAACTTGTTGCGGTAGTGAGTGACTGCTATAATAATAATAATAATAATAATAATAATAATAATAATAATAATAATAATAATAATAATAATAATGATTTATTCAACCTGGCAGAGTTAAGGCCATACGGCCTTCTCTTACACTCAACCAGGAGTAAAAACTGCGTTACAAAAACACTACAAATTTACAAAGTACACTACAATTTTACACACAAAACTGAACATGATGATGATAATAATAATAATAATAATAATAATAATAATAATAATAATAATACTAATAATAATAATAAAATTAAACAAGTAAGAAGAAATCAGACATAATATATAACTTAGAGAAAGAAAGGAAAAAAACATAATAAAATGTGAACAGCAGGTCAAAAATATATGAGGCATACAAAGTATAAAAAATAAGACAATTATTGATAATAATAATAATAATAATGATAATAATAATAATAATAATAATAATAATAATAATAATAAATAAGATTGGTAATAATAATGATAATAACAATAGTAATAATAATAATAATAATAACAATAATAATAACAGGCCTAATAGTAATAATAATACTAATAGTAGTAATAAAATAGTGCAGTACAAAGCATACAATGAATACAATATTTTAAGTACACACAGTAAGGAAAATTATGATTATATACAGCTCAACTTATCACATTAGAGATATACCGTTATCGGAAAATATGAAAACAAAAATATAAAATAAGTTGAATATCACTAGAACATTAAAAAAATGTGAATACGTGGAAACATGCAATACAACACTTGTCATAATAGTAAGTTAGTTTGGCAACTCGTCATAAGATAATTTTCTAACTTGGATTTGAAAGATTTCAATGTTCGGCAGCCCTATTTCAATGTTCGGCAGCCCTATACGGCTATTCCATATGAAATCGATCAGAAAAAACTTCGCAATTTTTTATACTCTAATTTTTTCCCTACTTATACAGGGACATCATTTTATTTTTACTTCAATTTTTATTGTACCTGAGTTTTTGAATGTACTTCACTCCCACCCCTTCTACTAATGAAGTTCCAACTCCACACAGAACCAAGACCGCAGATAGTAAGCAGTACTGAGTTAGTGAGTATAGTACGTTCCAGAAATATGTTCGCGTTTTCCAGTGACGAAAGAGCTTTCAATATTGAATCATATTTTCGCACAGGTACTGTCCGTTTGCTTACGTCGCATCCCGATTTCCCCCACCTGCTTCTGCTCGCCCCTCTGTAAAAGCTGAGCTGTCTTAGCTCTTTTCTGAAAACATTAATTTCTCTTAGGAATTGGGCGTTTACGTAATATTTAATTTAACTTAAATAAAAGGGCCTCGTTAAGTAATTAACTGTCACGTGATTTCCTCCCTTTCTACAATCCTGCGGCATAACCACTTGGACGGACAGTAGATAGCATGTCTGAGTAATTTTATATTTTCGGGTCGGGCAGAAGTGAAGATTGAATTAACAGTACGTAGAGTAGGTATAGAATTATTTCAACATGAGTTACTAGTACGAAGGACGAAACTGGCAATTGGAATTAGATGCAATAGTCTATAGTGCGATAATATGCACAAAAGAACTGAAGCCTGTATCGAAATGAACGGCCACCATTTTCAAAATTGTGTTTAAATATTCATATTATGATTATTTTTCAATTTAACTTCATTCTCTATGTTGTACGCTAATGTGCTGTAGACAGTATAATATACACTGCATAATGAATACTTGCACATGGATAACTCACTTCGTGAGTAAAAGCACTTATTCTTAATACAGTACTGTACTTTGATTAAAGAAAAACCTAATGAAAATTATCAAACTCAAAATCGCGATATTTCCTAGTTTACGTAAATGGATGAACTACTTTTCTTCCTTCCTATACCTAGTAGAGTGATTTGTGTTTTACGCCAGTATCATCGAACTCCAGTCTTGGAGGGGGGAGCAAGCGGTGTTTCCGGTTCTCTAAAGGTATAGACAGGTTAATATTAAAAATATTAATAAAAATAAAATGATGTCCCTGTACAAGGTGCTGAGGAGCGTGCATTTTCAAAAATATACTATCGAAAGTCACACGATTTTCGTATTATTGAGCGACGAATTTAGCGTATTTTAGAAAAAAAAAGCCTCTTTCAGCGCTCAGAACTCTGGAACCACTTACTGCAGAACATTGAACGAGAGCTTATTTTGAAGCTGACATTTGGTAGGTTATGTTAAGAAGTAATCCTTATTTTTATTGTATACAGAGAGACAGATAATCTAATCTTACTTACTTTTAGGCTTTTTGACAATTTTTCAAAATGTAAAAATAATATTGAGAAAAATCCTTGCATTATTAGGAGGGATTGGGCATTTTTTGCATAGTGGTACGGCAATAAGTTTCGAGGGTATTAAATAGATTACTTTCACACGCCTAGACTTGAACGGCGCAGTACCGCACGCACTGGCCGAGAGCTGAAGATAAGCGAGCGTTAGGCGTCATTTTACTCCTGTGTTTATGAAAACCTGTGATAAAGCTAGCACAGTCATGCGCTGCTAGACGACACATCACGTGTTTATGTCTCCTGGCCTTGCTTGCCTAGGCTAGCTCCCGCCTCACAGTCAGCTGGTTAGTTCACGCGCGTACTATTTATTTTCTTTATTTGATATTTTCAATATATTCTTATCAACGTGCCATCAGTAAAAAATATGTTTATTTGTACTTTCAATGTAGAATCTAACTATATATTTAAAAATATTTTTTCCTTGGCAAAGGTGTCTTAATGAGGAAAAATCTAAATTTCTCTATTTCCATAAAAAGTAAGAAAAACTGTTTAGATGTCAATATAAACTTTCATTTCTCAGCATCCAAATAAACCATGATTTTGATCATTGGGTGAAAGGGTTTCGGAGCTACAACAGTTTAAAGGTGCTAAGTTTATGAAAATACGATAAATTTAGATATTTTAAATTTAAACACTATTAAGTTCTCGTGCCTCAAACTTTGCACAAAGCATTGTATAACAGTTCTCTACGTACAAAAAAAGTTTTATTATATTTAGAAATTGTAAAGTCTATTTTCGCCATATTTCGGTCGATTTGAGATGGAATAGCTCTATAGTGAGGGTCACGTAAGAACAGTTTCTAAACAGCAAATACTGCCGTCTTGTCAGTGTTGCCAACTGTTACCAGATATCACCTTATGAAGTAAAATCACGATCCTACGTACTGAATGACTTAAGGCTGGTTCACAATAAACCGCGAACGGAAACGACTGCCAGAACGGGAATGTAAATAATGTTAAAAGAAATGTATTTAAATATAAGCATTCACAATAGTTAATTGTGAATGCTTAAGTTAAATACATTTATTTTAATAACATTTCTGTTCTCGTTCTCGTTACCTTTTCTGTTCTCGGTTTATTTACTTACCGTCCTTTACCTTCATGTTCGACGGGTATTCCAATTAATTCAATAATTTGTAACATATTTTCGTAGACAAACTATATGAGAAGGGGATCAACACGTTAGGTATTTTGTCTGGCAATACACTTTTTTATTACATAAAACATGAGCTATTCGCTCAGAACATCTTTAAGGTTATTCACTTCCACTCTCTATACAGAATACTCACATACTTACAAACGTACATACGTACATGTAGGCGTACGTACATAGAAATTGTCATTACGTCTTCGTAAAAGGCTGTCCGCTTTTTGAAAGCTAGTCTTGAAATGCGGAATGCGGTGAAATTTAGGGAGCCCTAGCCGTGAGCCTGTGAGAAGTGAACAATGAACCAGCATCTGGAATTGTTAGCTAGAGAAGGTTTCAATGTTACCGCATCGCTCCCGCAGGATTCGACAAGGCAACACAGACCACAATCTTCGAGGTGCAGTATAGAGCAAAGCAAATCCCACTTCAGTAAATGTGCGGCGTGCACAACCAACTCGTGACGCGAATCACAATAGACGTTCACTTCTTTTTCCGACGCTATTTCATTTCAACTGCACATTGCCGTCAAATAGATATTTAATTATTATTTTACACTTATTTACTTATGTACTTACTTACGTACTTACTTACTTACTTACTTACTTACTTACTTGCTATTAAGGAACCCGGATGTTCATTGCCGCCCTCACATAAGCCCGCCATTGGTCCCTATCCTGAGCAAGATTAATCCATTCTCTATCATCATATCCCACCTCCCTCAAATCCAATTTAATATTATCTTCCAATCTACCTCTCGGCCCCCCTAAAGGTCTTTTTCCCTCCGGCCTCCCAACTAACACTCTATATGCTTTTCTGGATTCGCCCATACGTGCTACATGCCCTGCCCATCTCAAACGACTGGATTTAATGTTTCTAATTATGTCAGGTGATTAATACAAGAGGGTGGGAGTGCATTATATAGCGAAATTTATAAACTTGTACTTGCTATTTGGGAAAAGGAAATTGTACCAGAACAATGGAAGGAGTCCATAATTGTACCTATTTTTAAAAAGGGGGACACAACCAACTGTGGTAACTTTCGAGGAATATCACTTTTGTTGACGTCGTACAAAATTTTGTCCAATATTCTTTTCAGAAGATTAACTCCGTACGTAGATGAAATTATTGGGGATCATCAGTGCGGTTTTCGGCGTAATAGATCGACTATTGATCAGATTTTTTTGTATTCGGCAGATAATGGAGAAAAAATGGGAGTATAAGGGTACAGTACATCAGTTATTCATAGATTTCAAAAAGGCTTATGACTCGGTTAAGAGGGAAGTATTATATGATATTCTTATTGAATTTGGTATTCCCAAGAAACTAGTTCGATTAATTAAAATGTGTCTCAGTGAAACATACAGCAGAGTCCGTATAGGTCAGTTTCTATCTGATGCTTTTCCAATTCACTGCGGGCTAAAGCAGGGAGATGCACTATCACCTTTACTTTTTAACTTCGCTCTAGAATATGCCATTAGGAAAGTTCAGGATAACAGGCAGGGTTTGGAATTCAACGGGTTACATCAGCTTCTTGTCTATGCGGATGACGTGAATATGTTAGGAGAAAATACACAAACGATTAGGGAAAACACGGAAATTTTACTTGAAGCAAGTAGAGCGATCGGTTTGGAAGTAAATCCCGAAAAGACAAAGTATATGATTATGTCTCGTGACCAGAATATTGTACGAAATGGAAATATAAAAATTGGAGATTTATCCTTCGAAGAGGTGGAAAAATTCAAATATCTTGGAGCAACAGTAACAAATATAAATGACACTCGGGAGGAAATTAAACGCAGAATAAATATGGGAAATGCGTGTTATTATTCGGTTGAGAAGCTCTTATCATCCAGTCTGCTGTCCAAAAATCTGAAAGTTAGAATTTATAAAACAGTTATATTACCGGTTCTTCTGTATGGTTGTGAAACTTGGACTCTCACTCTGAGAGAGGAACATAGGTTCAGGGTGTTTGAGAATAAGGTGCTAAGGAAAATATTTGGGGCTAAGCGGGATGAAGTTACAGGAAAATGGAGAAAGTTACACAACACAGAACTGCACGCATTGTATTCTTCACCTGACATAATTAGGAACATAAAATCGAGACGTTTGAGATGGGCAGGGCATGTAGCACGTATGGGCGAATCCAGAAATGCATATAGAGTGTTAGTTGGGAGACCGGAGGGAAAAAGACCTTTAGGGAGGCCGAGACGTAGATGGGAGGATAATATTAAAATGGATTTGAGGGAGGTGGGGTATGATGATAGAGACTGGATTAATCTTGCACAGGATAGGGACCGCTGGCGGGCTTATGTGAGGGCGGCAATGAACCTTCGGATTCCTTAAAAGCCATTTGTAAGTAAGTAAGTAAGTAAATTATGTCAGGTGAAGAATACAATGCGTGCAGTTCTGTGTTGTGTAACTTTCTCCATTCTCCTGTTACTTCATCCCTCTTAGCCCCAAATATTTTCCTAAGCACCTTATTCTCAAACACCCTTAACCTATGTTCCTCTCTCAAATTGAGAGTACAAGTTTCACAACCATAAAGTACAACCGGTAATATAACTTTTTTTATAAATTCTAACTTCAGATTTTTTGACAGCAGACTGAATGATGAAAGCTTCTCAGCCGAATAATAACAGGTATTTCCCATATTTATTCCGTGTTTAATTTCCTCCCGAGTATAATTATATTTGTTACTGTTGCTCTAAGATATTTGAACTTCTCCACCTCTTCAAAACATAAATTTCCAATTTTTTATATTTCCATTTCGTACAATATTCTCGTCACGAGACATAATCATATACTTTGTCTTTGCAGGATTTACTTCTAAACCTATCTCTTTACTTGCCACCAGTAAAATTCCCATGTTTTCCCTAATCGTATGTGGATTTTCTCCTATCATATTCACGTCATCCGCATAGACAAGCTGCTGATGTAACCCGTTCAATTCGAAACCCTCTCCGCTATCCTGGACTTTCTTAATGGCATACTCTAGAGCAAAGTTAAAAAGTAAAGGTGATAGTGCATCTCCTTGCTTTAGCCCGCAGTGAATTGGAAACGCATTAGACAGAAATTGACTTATACGAACTCTGCTGTACGTTTCACTGAGACACATTTTAATTAATCGAACTAGTTTCTTGGGAATACCAAATTCAATAAGAATACCATATAAAACTTCTCTTTTAACCGAGTCATATGCCTTTTTGAAATCAATGAATTATTATATTATATTATTTTTTATAATTAAGGCATGTGCGGTAAAAAAAACTGCATTATAAATTAAGAAATATTAACCAAACAAAGTAAACCATGAGCATTTGAAGCGTTGGGCCGAATAACGGTCTATGTTACAATCTGCTAACTGTGCAGGAGGAACAAAAATGTTCCACCTTAATCCCGCTCATAAATTTACCATCGGACGGGCAACATAGATCGTCATTACATCAATATGTTTTGTAAACTAAACGAAGTATACGATTGTATGTTATTGAAAGTCATATTACACATCATAGAAGTTTGTAATATTTTTAACTCCACTGAAATGCTACTGGGGAATACAGACAATAAACAGTTTTATACAATCAGAATATTATGAAATATACAAAATCAATAAAAAGGTTAAATTATGAACAAATTGATTTAGGAATTTATTTTTAATGCTATATATTAATATAAAGTAGGCCTAACGCCTTTTAATTTATTAAAGTTACACTCAAAGTCATATTATGAATAAACATACGTACAATGTTGATCAAATAATAACACTATTACCCTATTAAAAATAACTGTCGTATTGAGATGTAGGGACACCATTAAATTAATGAAAATTGTAACAATAACAAATGAATAAAAAAATTAAATATTACGGTTGAGAAATTATTGGGAGATGTAATTTTAACCCATGTCCCGAATATTCAGTATCCATCCTAACAGATGGCTTATCTGTTAAGTATAAATTTTTATTAATAATGAAGACAATAACAATCACAGTTTTTAAACGCTGACTGAAAGAGAGTAATACGTTTTAAACAGCTCCTTTCTGACATCAACAGCAAGCTGTGAGCATATCTTTACAAGAATTTCCACAAATCTGTTCCTGAAACGAAATACCTTTATGAAATTCTAAGATGAACTATAGTGGCAAAACACAACATAGACCAACTAACATTAGGTAAAGTGTAAATTAAAATACAACTAATAAAATACTGCAAAAATAACAGACAGGAACTTACTGTCGGTGACTCAGGAGAAGACGAGAGCGGACTGAGGAGGAAGGGATGTGAACAGATAACGTAAGACAACATGTGCAATATTTGTACTGCAGTAAGCGGAAACATTAGGTCTCCTTCTGTTCAACTTGGCTTTAATTTCCATACGCATTGTTACTCATGTTTCCTGCACGAGTAATAACCTGGCTACTGGGATGCTTATCTGAGCGATGTTTATAATAATCAATATTTGTACTGCAGTAAGCGGAAACATTAGGTCTCCTTCTGTTCAACTTAGCTTTAATTTCCATACGCATTGTTACTCATGTTTCCTGCACGAGTAATAACCTGGCTACTGGGATGCTTATCTGAGCGATGTTTATAATAATCAATATTTGTACTGCAGTAAGCGGAAACATTAGGTCTCCTTCTGTTCAACTTAGCTTTAATTTCCATACGCATTGTTACTCATGTTTCCTGCACGAGTAATAACCTGGCTACTGGGATGCTTATCTGAGCGATGTTTATAATAATCAATATTTGTACTGCAGTAAGCGGAAACATTAGGTCTCCTTCTGTTCAACTTAGCTTTAATTTCCATACGCATTGTTACTCATGTTTCCTGCACGAGTAATAACCTGGCTACTGGGATGCTTATCTGAGCGATGTTTATAATAATCAATATTTGTACTGCAGTAAGCGGAAACATTAGGTCTCCTTCTGTTCAACTTAGCTTTAATTTCCATACGCATTGTTACTCATGTTTCCTGCACGAGTAATAACCTGGCTACTGGGATGCTTATCTGAGCGATGTTTATAATAATCAATATTTGTACTGCAGTAAGCGGAAACATTAGGTCTCCTTCTGTTCAACTTAGCTTTAATTTCCATACGCATTGTTACTCATGTTTCCTGCACGAGTAATAACCTGGCTACTGGGATGCTTATCTGAGCGATGTTTATAATAATCAATATTTGTACTGCAGTAAGCGGAAACATTAGGTCTCCTTCTGTTCAACTTAGCTTTAATTTCCATACGCATTGTTACTCATGTTTCCTGCACGAGTAATAACCTGGCTACTGGGATGCTTATCTGAGCGATGTTTATAATAATCAATATTTGTACTGCAGTAAGCGGAAACATTAGGTCTCCTTCTGTTCAACTTAGCTTTAATTTCCATACGCATTGTTACTCATGTTTCCTGCACGAGTAATAACCTGGCTACTGGGATGCTTATCTGAGCGATGTTTATAATAATCAATATTTGTACTGCAGTAAGCGGAAACATTAGGTCTCCTTCTGTTCAACTTAGCTTTAATTTCCATACGCATTGTTACTCATGTTTCCTGCACGAGTAATAACCTGGCTACTGGGATGCTTATCTGAGCGATGTTTATAATAATCAATATTTGTTCTGCAGTAAGCGGAAACATTAGGTCTCCTTCTGTTCAACTTAGCTTTAATTTCCATACGCATTGTTACTCATGTTTCCTGCACGAGTAATAACCTGGCTACTGGGATGCTTATCTGAGCGATGTTTATAATAATCAGCAGCGATAGTCAAGAAGGCCACATTCTTTCCGCTCGTCTCTTCCTGAGTAACGGACAGTACAATTACTTAGGGGATCCTTCGCACTAACTTGCGACTTCGTGTTCCTTGTTGTATACTCAAGACCACTATCTCTCAGCGACTTCGTGACACATCTTTCCACTTATTAATATTAATTTGTCTGGATCCTTTTTTTTTTTAGATGTATTTAGCCGGTCAATATCTACCGTATAAATCGTCACTGTCTTGCAGTAGTCCATTTTACGTAATAGATCAATCGAAACCTGATACAAAGAGTTAAAGTAGGGGATATGGGGCAGGACGGGGAAGGGGGGCAGGACGGGGTATAGCTTCTACCTTCCCAACAAGTAGTGCAATCTACCGAATTTTTTTAGAACTTCGTCAAATCATGTAAATATATCATCACACAACACTTACTGCCATTCCTTGCATCTGTTGTATGTTATTCGGTTGCTGCATCATATTGTATCATTCATTTGCAACTTTAAAGTGTTCTCTTGTCACACGTAAGTAGAAATGAGATTTATTTAGATAATCTATTTTAATGTCATATTATAGAGTGCTTACCTGGCTTTTAACTCCGAAACTTTCTTAAATTTCGTGCGTTATTTTTCCTGCCAATACCTCATAACTTAGAAATTGTGACTGTGGGGCAAAACGGGGTGGGGCATAACAGGGCAGTACGTCCTGCCCCACGTCATATTTAATTAAATTTCACCTCCTGTAATGGGTTGTTCGTTCTGTTGTTTGTCAGAAGAAGGATGGATTAGATGCGTATCATGTTTGAAATGGACTCACAATTGTTTCGCAGGAGTAGACAGTGAAGACGAGGATGCCACGCACATTTGCGTATTTTGCGAATGACTTTTTCTCAAGTAAACTTGTAAAATGTTGTAGTATTCACACTTTCAGTATATAATTTTTGTCACTTTTGCCATTTAATTATTAAAAAAAAATAGATACCCCATTTTGCCCCATACGTGGGGCAAAACGGGGCAAACACACATTTCGAAAAACTAATTTATTTTAAGGTTATAATGACCGGATTTCACTCGAAGTTCATATTTTTTTACTTGTTTACAGTGTAATAAAAGCATATATGTCATAAAATCCATACATTTACATTATCTGAAACCAAATAAAGGCATTCAAACATTAACTACCCCGTCCTGCCCCATGTTCCCCTACCCTGTATTCGTAAAGAGAACAAACTCCCATGCAATAACTCCCGATATGATGTAAACAACCGGATACGTAGAAGTGACTAGCGACATAGGTCGTTATTTCACCAAGAAATCCATGGTTGTATCTCGTGTAGAAGCGCCTCTGGTACACACATTGAGAAACAATTTTTTTTTTGTAACAGCTGTGTAAAGACTATACAGAGCATTATTCCATTAAAAATTCGATTTTAAAAAATTGTAACATAGACCGTTTTTCGGGCCAGCGCTTCAATTATTAAGACGCAAGATCCACAAAAACCTCAATGCAACTTCTCAGTTCAATTTCACACATGCATACAGTATTCAGTGTCAAAAGTAAGTAATGTCATTAATTCTGGTGGATGATTCCTTCAGTAAATAGGAAGGAAAAAAGTAAAATGCCATTTTGCTATGTTTTGAATAGTCACGCTTTCTCGGAAACATACAGTAGAGTAACATAAATTCTGCCCACCCGGTTGTCGGGATATTCCTCAACCGTGCGCTAATATTCGAGTTAGCGAAATGCCAGAACTGCTTCAGACATTCTGAATATATTGATTTTCATATCCCTTTCGAACACGGTCCATTTTTCATTGTTGATTAATTGATTTCTTGATTGATAGATACGCCCAATAAACACGATAATTCTATTAGACAACTCTTTTTTATGCTTTACAATTACACACTTACAATAAACAGGGGATTTTTGTCACTTAAATATACAGGGTGATTCACAAAGTTCTTCCCCGGGTTCATGGAGGTGATTCTTGAGGTTATTTAGAACAAAATTGTAAATAAATTAATGGGATCATATTCATAATTACGAAGTTACAACAAATTTTCTAAACGTGTCATAGTGAATGGAGCGCTAGGTATGTTAGTTGCCATAACTACTACACCTAGGGATGGATGAAAGACATCGTATATCAAATATTATTACGATGTACCGAAGTACATATGATATTTCCGCGCAGAAATTCTGCGTCATCATATGATGAAATATGAGTAGAACAGAGAAAAAAATTCTCTCCGGCACCGGGATTTGAACCCGGGTTTTCAGCTCTACGTGCTGACGCTCTATCCGCTAAGCCACACTGGATTCCCACCCCGATGTCGGATTGAATCCCCTCAGTTTAAGTTCCAACTCTTGGGTTTCCTCTAGTGGCCTACCCTCATGCACTTCGTCACAGATGTATGACAGTGGCACAATGTCCACACATGTGCAGAGGTGCACTCATTATGAGTGACTAAGTGGCAGGGATCAGACGAAATAAGCGCCGTCTTAAATCACTAAGTGATATCATATATTATTATGATGTACCGAAATACATATATTTCCGTGCAGAAATTCTGCATTATCATATGATGAAAGTTGACCTGTTAAAAACCACAATGCGAGCCATACACACGTTAGTATTTGGTTTTTCGTTGTGCCGCATCACGCTCACACAGGCGTCATTGCGTGGTTGTTAAAAACCAAGGTTTTATAATTAGCAGATACCGGAACTTTGGTAAAATGCCTTTTTAAATGTGTTAAATCTATCTTCTTTTTGAAAGTAAATCTGTACGAATTATATCTTTGTGATTGAAACGTCACAGTTTTATGTTGCCCTTTTCTGCCTTTTTTTAATATAAATGCCTAATTTACAAAATAAATGTTTTTTTGCATTTATTTGATTATTTATCTATTATTTATTAATTTATTATTAAAAATTGCCTACAGATATATTTTAATTTATTTCTATAACAGCTACAATGAAAGTGACTTCACCGAATGTATATTATTCTCTTTGCGACAATGAGTGCTGCCGTGCAAAAATGTATAACAGTAAGCGTTTTAATTATCGCTTGTGTTTATTTGACAAGGCAACAATGAGTGCGGGTCTAACGTTATTTTTAACAGTTATTTTTCTTCCAGTTTTCATTGCTAAATATTTCATATCGCAACATATCAGTACAACCAAACACAAAAATGCACTTTCCAAGGCTACTGGGAAGAATGTTTCTTTGCTTCCAACAGTAATTGCAACATCGAGTCGAAAATCTCAATTTCATTCGACTTATGTAAAGCTTTTCTTGCTGCCGAAATCCCTTTCTGGAAAGTGCAAGGTTGTGGGTCTAGTGCAAGGCTTTTGTAATTGCCTTTTATTGCGTATTTTAGCTATTTATAATGTCTTTTTGCCTGGCTAGTTTAGCTATCTATGATGCCTTTTTGCCTGCCTATTTTAATTATTCGTAATGTCTAAACTTCCGGTCTCTAGTAATTAGGCCTACTTTGAAATGTCTCCGCGCTGGAACTGAATCGTGCTGATAGTAGTCAGGGAAATCCAAATTGTAAGAGATTATAGTGTTGGTCCAAAAATATCATAACATAACCTAAACCGCTTTGAAAGTAAGTACAGTATAGGAGACAAGAATTTCGAGTCATTGTGTCATACGCAGTACTATATCACTCTACTAAAAACAATTAAAAAAATCCACACATCTATTTCTGGTTAGGCCTAGTAAGTGAAATCATTTTACTGCAGTTAACTGAACTTTCATTCATCCAGCCGAGAATGAAATAACATTTAATCTTCATTTCTTTAAACCATTTATCATTTACTACCGTACTTTTAAAGTAATAAACTTAGGAAGCTTTGTAATGAAATGGTTTTTAAATTAAAATTTTCACTAATTATGAACATATTTAATAAATCTACTAGTAGCAGATATTAAAGTACGTACTTCATATCGTAGGTCCGAACTCTCTGCGTTCAGTTGTAAGGAATGAAAGTAATTTTAAACAGGTCGTAACTTAGTTTAAATTGCAATGTAGTCAGAGGGCGGTAGCCGAAACGAAACTCAGCCCATGCAAACACTGAAGAGAGGTTTTCTTGTGAAGGCAATACATAATTTGTCTGTATTAATGATTTCTCTTAGCGGTTAGTTCGCCCAACACAAAACCTTCTTGTCTGAATAGCAGAGTACCCTTGATTTATGGTCTGAGGGTACAAATAAACCCCCCTACTTCCATTCTGTTGGAATAGCAATGGCGTTCTTGGCTGGAAAACAAACGCAACCCGGGAAAACAAAAGAACGGAAAAAGAAGATATCCTTTAGGCACTGTAGTTACGTAGTTCGCCGTGAGAGGACCGCAACTTCTCCTACTCGGGTGTGCAGCGGGATAGTCTGCATGTTCCGCTTCAGGCCTGCAAGCTGTAGTAGGTTGGAAGAATCGTACTAACCTTATTTTAAAATGATGTTAGATAATTCCAGCAATGATATTCGCTAACATGTAACCATGAAGCTTTTTAAAAGACATGGTCGTGAGTTCGACATTGATAAAGGTGTACATTGTTAGCATTATAAATTTTTTTACGACATGTGATTCAATCATCACATCATTTTCTGCTATGAATTTCGATCTGATAGAACTGGAAACAATATGACTTATGAAACAGGCCTTAAAAAACTTCGCAAGTACCTTAGGCGGTAGCGCGTTTACCTACTCATTCGGAGCTGCATATGAGCGTGAGTTTGATACCAGCTTGGGCTGATTGTGTTGTGGCTTTCAGAGATTTTCTCCACTTCTAAGACAAATATCATGTAATTACATGACCAACCCACGATTCGGCCACATCTGCGAATACAATTCCGCTCTCACCAAATCCATGGACTCTAAATTACGCAGTAATTGATAATCGAATGAAATTAGTCAGATATTGACAATGGAGTTAGATTAGTCAACTTTGCCACATCGAAAAATTTAATTGTCAAAAGTACAACATTCCCCCATAAGGATATACATAAATATACTTGGACTTCTCCAGATGGATTTACACACAACCAAATAGATCACATCTTGATAGATAAACGGAGACATACTAGTATACTAGATATTCGAACTTTCAGGGGTGCAGACTGTAATTCTGACCATTATTTGGTGATTGGAGAATTAAGAGAAAGATTATCAGTAGCCAAGCGAGTAGAGCAACAAGTTAATATTACTAAATTCAATATTTTGAAATTAAAGGACGAGGAAGCTAAGCAAAATTATCAGGTCGAAATTTCGAATAGGTTTGCCACTTTAGAAAGTTCCGACGAAGTTGAGAAAGAATTAGATGTTAATAGCGTGTGGGAAAATATCAGAGATAGTATCAAAATTGCAGCTGAGCAGAGCATAGGTTATTATGAAACTAAGAAAAAGAAACCGTGGTTTGATGACGATTGTTGCATGGTAGTAGAAAGAAGGAAACAGGCAAAATTGAAATTCTTACAGGATCCAGTTGAGGAGAAGAGAGATAATTATTTCAATGAAAGACGGGAAGCAAGTCGTACACTTAGGAATAAAAAGAGAGGTTACTTGAAGGAAAAACTGAATGAGGTAAAACCAAATAGTAAGAATAAAAACATTCGAGATTTATATAAGGGTATAAAGGAATTTAAGAACGAATATCAGCCAAGGGTAAACATGATCAAGGATGAGAATGGTGACTTGCTTGCAGACTCTCCATCAATCCTAAACAGATGGAAAAACTATTTTGCGCAACTACTAAATGTACATAGGCCAAATAGAAATGATCGGGACGAAATTGAAATACAAACTGCTGAGCCATTTATACCCGAACCCACGGTTTCAGAAGTCGAAATTGCGATAGAAAATCTGAAAAAGTACCAAGTCTCCAGGTATCGATCAAATTCCAGCAGAATTAATACAAGAGAGTGGAAGTGCCTTATATAGCTAAATTTATAAACTTGTACTTGCTATTTGGGAAAAGGAAATTGTACCAGAACAATGGAAGGAGTCCATAATCGTACCTATTTTTAAAAAGGGGGCAAAACCAACTGTGGTAACTTTCGAGAAATATCACTTTTGTTGACGTCGTACAAAATTTTGTCCATTATTCTTTTGAGAAGATTAACTCCGTACGTAGATGAAATTATTGGGGATCATCAGTGCGGTTTTCGGCGTAATAGATCGACTATTGATCAGATTTTTTGTATTCGACAGTTAATGGAGAACAAATGGGAGTATAAGTGTACAGTACATCAGTTATTCATAGATTTCAAAAAGGCATATGACTCGGTTAAGAGGGAAGTATTATATGATATTCTTATTGAATTTGGTATTCCCAAGAAACTAGTTCGATTAATTAAAATGTGTCTCAGTGAAACATACAGCAGAGTCCGTATAGGTCAGTTTCTATCTGATGCTTTTCCAATTCACTGCGGGCTAAAGCAGGGAGATGCACTATCATCTTTACTTTTTAACTCCGCGCTAGAATATGCCATTAGGAAAGTTCAGGATAACAGGCAGGGTTTGGAATAGAACGGGTTACATCAGCTTCTTGTCTATGCGGATGACGTGAATATGTTAGGAGAAAATACACAAACGATTAGGGAAAACACGGAAATTTTACTTGAAGCAAGTAGAGCGATCGGTTTGGAAGTAAATCCCGAAAAGACAAAGTATATGATTATGTCTCGTGACCAGAATGTTGTACGAAATGGAAATATAAAAATTGGAGATTTATCCTTCGAAGAGGTGGAAAAATTCAAATATCTTGGAGCAACAGTAACAAATATAAATGACACTCGGGAGGAAATTAAACGCAGAATAAATATGGGAAATGCGTGTTATTATTCGGTTGAGAAGCTCTTATCATCCAGTCTGCTGTCCAAAAATCTGAAAGTTAGAATTTATAAAACAGTTATATTACCGGTTGTTGTGTATGGTTGTGAAACTTGGACTCTCACTCTGAGAGAGGAACATAGGTTCAGGGTGTTTGAGAATAAGGTGCTTAGGAAAATATTTGGGGCTAAGCGGGATGAAGTTACAGGGGAATGGAGAAAGTTACACAACACAGAACTGCACGCATTGTATTCTTCACCTGACATAATTAGGAACATTAAATCCAGACGTTTGAGATGGGCAGGGCATGTAGCACGTATGAGCGAATCCAGAAATGCATATAGAGTGTTAGTTGGGAGACCGGAGGGAAAAAGACCTTTAGGGAGGCCGAGACGTAGATGGGAGGATAATATTAAAATGGATTTGAGGGAGGTGGGGTATGATGATAGAGAATGGATTGATCTTGCACAGGATAGGGACCGTTGGCGGGTTTATGTGAGGGCGGCAAAGAACCTTCGGGTTCCTTAAAAGCCATTTGTAAGTAAGTAAGTAAGTTTTGACATACCATTTAACCTTGACATATTTACAAAGCATCCGATAAGCTGCTATTAGAATTATGTTCAGAGTTTTTTTTGTATAAATTCAGATTCATTCATTCATTTAGTTTTCTGTCCAAGGTCAGGTTTTTCAGTGCAAACCCAGCTTTCTCCAGTCTCTCCTACTTTCTGCCTTCCTTTTTGTTTCCTTATATGATCCATATATATCATAATATCTTTTTCTACATCGAATTCTTCTCCCGTTCACCATTCCTTCCAGTGCAACCTTCAATATGCAGTTTCTTCTCAACCAGTAACCCAATGAATTCCTTTTCCTCTTCCTGATCAGTTTCAGCATCATTCTTTCTTCACCCACTCTTTCCAACACAGTTTCATTTCTTATTCTGTCTGTCCATTTCACACTTTCCATTCTTCTCCATATCCACATTTCAAATAGTTCTATTTGCTTCTCTTCACTTCGTTGTAATGTCCATGTTTCTGCCCCATACAATGCCACACTTCATACAAAGCACTTCACTAGTCTCTTCCTTAGTTCTTTTTCCATAGGTCCGCAGAAGATGCTCCTTTTTCTATTAAAAGCTTCCTTTGCCATTGCTATCCTCCTTTTGACTTCCTGGCAGCAGCTCATGTCACTGCTTGTAGTACATCCCAAGTATCTGAAGGTGTCCACTTGCTCTACCGCCTCATTCAGATTGTGAATAAAATAAATTTAGTAAAATCAGACATTTAAGTAAACAGATTCAGAATTTCATATCCTCTAATTCAACCAAAATACAAGTCCGAAGCAAGTGTAAGGCATAGCTTAAATTTTGGCCCAAGATTGTATAATAACTTTATTTAAATCAGAGCCCGATTTGAAATTTAATTTCGTTGAACATACATAGGTAGTATATATTTGTTTTTATGTTCAATTGTTTTTTATTTATCTGTTTATTGTACTTTATTATTATCCATGTATTGTGTTTTATTCGCTTTTTATATTGTATTTTATATATTATATTGTACCTTTATTCTTGTTTTGTTTCTGACTGATTTTGTATGTATTCTATTAGATTCCTCTTTTTTAATTTATTTACACACGCTTTAACATCTGTGCTCATATCGCGTGTTGGAATCTATGGGTATCCCAGTAAGCCGTGGTTACTATTGTTCAGTTCCTGTTTTATAACATGGCTTGTGTTTATTTAGGGTAAACATTGGTAATTTCGTGACAATTTCATGAAAACTAATTTAAAATGCAAATGTGTAAATATATCCTTATTCCGATCTTTTCATCTAAAAGACGATAACTTGCTGTACAAATCTGGAGAGATAAAAGGTTGGATACGTTCTTGAATATGTGCCAAAAACCACTTTTACAACTTAAGCTGAAAGGTTGGTTATTTCGTGATAACCTTGGTAATTTCGTGATATTGCATTGATAATTTCGTGAGAGGTAGGCTAGAAGAATTGTGGAACAATTCATTAAAGTCAAATGAAATTCTCATTTATTGTTATAAGACTTCAAACATAGTAATTCCGTCTAATATTCATAGCAAGAAAACATACAAATACATATCAACACATAAAAAGAATGAAATCAAAGTAAAAATTGAAATTGAAAAGGGATCTTCTTTGTCCTGAAAGGGTGAACACTTTTATTATGGACTTTACTATAGCCTATATTACTAGGTAACTCCAAAAGTAATGCATAACGTTTGTTTAAAAATCATATTTCTATCCTACAGCTTTGCTATTTTCACAGAATGTAGATGAATCCTTAAGGAACAAAATGTCACTTTTCCATATAATCCCCGTCCCTTTCAACTGCCTTACGTAACTAGGAACGAGGGCCTGTAGACAAGCACGGTAAAAGTCTGGAGCAACACGTCAGAGCCATTCTTTAGCAGCGTGCACAAGGGAGTCATCTTCTAACCTCGTTCCGCGAAGGGATCCTTCAGTTTATCAAAGAGATGGTAATCGCACGGTGCCAGTTCAGGACTGTAAGGCGGATGTTTCAGTGTTGTCTATCCGAATTTTCTGATCTGGTCTGTGGTCTTGTGACTGACATATGGCTGTGCGTTGTGGTGCAATAGCAGAACATCCTGCTTCTCCCAATGTCGTCGAACACGACTCAATCGAACTAGGAGTTTCTTGAGATTTGCAACATACCCGTTACAATTAATGGTGGTTCCGTCTGGCATGATGTCCGCAAGCAAGAGTCCTTCTGAATCGAAAAACACAGTAGCAATAACGTTTCTTGCCGAAGGTGTACTTTTGAATTTCTATTTCTTTGGTGAATTTGCATGATGTCACTCCATTGTCTGCCTCTGTCTCCGGTTCAAAATGGTGGAGCCATGTTCCATCTTGTGTCACAATTCTTGCAAGTAAGTCTTCTAGCACTTATCATTGACACTCAGCATGATAACAATTCTAACAGAAGCTACACTGAACCCATTGCTTCTCCGTTTTCTTTTTTGTTATCACATATTGTCTTCAGATTTCTAAAATTCCTATTATAATACAATTTTTAAAATAATATAAAATGTAGCACTTAATGCTCAACAAAATTTCGCCTCAAACAGCTAAGATTTCTACCAGTAAAGCTAAGCCTATATGGCGACTACAGATTTATCCAAAATTCCAAAAACATTTCCTAAAATTTCATGAAGATACAATAAATCTTTGTACCAAATATCATATGCTCACCTTTACTAATAAGCCTGTAATGTAATTACAAACATCCACAAAATTTGTACGCCTCAGAAGTCGAAGCAAACTTGCTCTCTCCAAACATAAAAGCTCGCTGAAGCAACTACAATAGTCACACAAAGATTAGCTGTATGTTTCTGGAAACTGAACAACATATGCAATCCCTTGGCGGAAATTTGGATCTCGTAACACTATTGGTTAGTTCACAAAAGAGCAAAGAAAAAGTATCACGAAATAACCACTGCCACGAAATTACCAATGTTTACCCTACTTGATTTCAGATTTTCATTCATGTTTATGATATTGGTGACTGAGGCGGTGATGAATCCTGGAATGTAAATTTCTAATCCGGCATTTGCTTTTGTGACTGAGAGAAACCATGAAAAACACCAGTCAGATTGGCCGGCCACGGAGTTTGAACCCGGGACCTCCCGAATACGAGTCACAAACGCTACCGTCTGCACCAACTCGCTCACTGATGCTATTTTATTTGTATTGAATATGTGTTATAATCAGTGGCGTAGCATGAAATTTTGAGCAGGGGAAGCTAACTCAAGTTGTCTTTCATGCAATATGAGAAAACGTATTACAAAAATACAGTCGTAAAATAAATAGTAGTCAATGTCAAGTCAGCAGTCGAAGATTGGTTGGAACATCGTAAGTAACACCAATAAGGCATGACCTCAAATTGTACATAGTAAAATATGATTTCACGGTTCACACATATCTCGAACAAATAGACACGTATACGTATAACATTCGCTCACTCCCTGTCATACTTGGATAAATCATAATATTAACGGTCAATAAATACAGTATTAGTATCATTACGTAAGTATGCGTCCGTGTTTTGAGTGTGTCCTTCATTGACAGCAAGGGAGTCGATCATTTGTTTTTTAGATCACACTTTTGTTCGTAAGTCAATCTTGATAATAAAATGTTTTTTATTTAAATTCAAATATACAGAATAAAGAAATATAATTACAAAACAAACAAAGAGAAATACAAATAAAATAATACAAGCAATATAAAAAGAAGATACAGTAGTATTAACAAAATTTGAGACCGAATGAGCAGCGCTCGTGCTCGGTCGCAGTTCAGATATAATATTAAAATAAATAATAATAATAATAATAATAATAATAATATAAATAAATAAATAAGTAAAATAAAATAGGAACTAAATTATAATTACAGTGGCAATGGAATTATATAATATAATATTAACACTAGAGAAGAATAATATCGCACGTGAAAAGTAGGACTAATATATATTTCAAAATTATAGAATACAAATATAATATAGGTTGATTAATTCATACACATAGGCTATAAATATTTAATCAAATTGAAGATATTAACACGTTTCTAATTTTCTTGTCCTAAAAATTCAAGTAAACTGGTGTCAGGAACTGTTATTTCGCTCATTATTTATTATATCAGCCACAATGTACACTAACACTTCAACTGAACACAACTGACGAAAAGGGATAACTCGGAAACTACTTATTTTCAATGTCAAAGCTAGCTTCTTGCGGGCCTTGCGACTAGGGTAGTTTAGTTAGAAAGGGATGGAAAATCTGCGGGTGGGTTACACAGAAGAATGAGTGTAAGAAACCAGTCTGCTTGGAAGCTGGTGTGTGCAGGCTTCTTGTTTACTGCTGCATCACAAATCATCCTGAGCTGCCGCATCACAATATTTAAAGCGTAAATATAAATTCTATTAAAATTAATAAATAATTTTGTTCATAAACTGCAGGTTTATTATGAAATTATTATTAAATAGGGAAGCTGAGTTTTTAGCTTACATTGGCACTGGTTATAACCGAACTGAATTGTTGGCTTCCACTCTACAGACACTGTCTCAGTGATCATGAAGACATGCACGTGGCGTTCTCTCTTGGAAGAATGTGAAACTAAAAAAAATAAGCATCTTCCCTCGATAGTCATCTCCTCCCAATTCTTTCCGCAAAAGTATAATTGCGTAATATTTCACTGTGGTTTTAAGCTTTTGACTGACACTGTACACACAGAACGGCTATAAAAATTATGGGTTGAGGAAAGGAGGAGTGGTATTAAGCTCTTCAGGGCACCTATTCCCCCAAGTTTGATCTAAAAAAAGGACAACAACAATTTTTGTTGGAAAGAGAGGGGCTAATGGAATAATGAAGGAATTAATCTCACACAGTTTTGAACACATGCTGATTTAGGTCGTTGTGTTTCAACGGAATCTCTGTAGGCCCTACTAAAACTGTTATCCTATTAATACAACAGAAGAGCTGATTATCCAGCACGAGGCAGCTACCTGAACTCCGTTTTTTACTGCCCATAATAACCTTCGTACTAATCCCTAGAATAAACCGTTTGGTCGGCGTTCTGCAAATGTATTTATCATCCACAGTGTTGATGCTAAGTATGTAATCCACTTAGGTATAAACGCTCTGAGAGTCCACATCTCCACGCTTAGAAGACATAAGGCTGAACCTCAGCCGCAACCAACCTGCTCTGGTTTCCCAATTTGTATCCCAGCTATTACGATGCTGCTGGCCACGGTGTCCATTGAGAGCAATTTATAACTCAGTGGTGTTGTCGATATTATCCCATTCCTTTCATGTAAATGAAGACACGATTTTTACTTCTGTATAATCCAGAAACAGTTCAATCCAATGTTACTGTACTCTTTACAGTGCGTCTGCATATTACTTACTAACTTACTCACTTACTTACTTACTTACTTACTTACTAACTTACTAACTAACTTACTTACTTACTTACTAATTTACTTACTTACTTCTTTACTTACTAACTTACTTACTTACTTACTTAATTACTTACTTACTTACTAACTTACTTACTTACTTACTAACTTACTTACTTACTAACTTACTTACTTACTTACTTACTTACTTACTTACTTACTTACTTACTAACTTACTTACTTACTTACTTACTAACTTACTTACTTACTTACTTACTGGCTTTTAAGGAACTCGGAGGTTCATTGCCGCCCTCACATAAGCCCGCCATCGGTCCCTATCCTGAGCAAGATTAATCCAGTCTCCATCATCATATCCCACTTCCCTCAAATCCATTTTAATATTATCTTCCCACCTAAGTCTCGGCCACCCTAAAGGTTTTTTCCCTCCGGCCTCCCAACTAACACTCTATATGCATTTCTGGATTCGCCCATACGTGCTACATCCCCTGCCCATCTCAAACGTCTGGATTTAATGTTCCTAATTATGTCAGGTGAAGAATACAATGCGTGCAGTTCTGTGTTGTGTAACTTTCTCCATTCTCCTGTAATTTCATCCCTCTTAGCCACAAATATTTTCCTAAGCACCTTATTCTCAAACACCCTTAACCTATGTTCCTCTCTCAGAGTGAGAGTCCAAGTTTCACAACCATACAGAACAACCGGTAATATAACTGTTTTATAAATTCTAACTTTCAGACGGTCAGCGCGTCTGGCTGCGAAACCAGGTGGCCCGGGTTCGAATCCCGGTCGGGGCAAGTTACCTGGTTGAGGTTTTTTTCGGGGTTTTCCCTCAACCCAATACGAGCAAATGCTAGGTAACTTTCGGTTGTGGACCCCGGACTCATTTCACCGGCATTATCACCTTCATATCATTCAGACGCTAAATAACCTAGATGTTGAAAATCAAATTATTCAACCTAGATGTTGATACAGCGTCGTAAAATAACCCAATAAAATATAAAAAAAACTAACGTTCAGATTTTTTGACAGTAGACTGGATGATTGAAGCTTCTGAACCGGATAATAACAGGCATTTCCCATATTCATTCTGTGTTTAATTTCCTCCCGAGTATCATTTATATTTGTTACTGTTGCTCCAAGATATTTGAACTTCTCCACCTCTTCAAAAGATAAATTTTCAATTTTTATATTTCCATTTCGTACAATATTCTGGTCACGAGACATAATCATATACTTTGTCTTTTCGGGATTTACTTCCAAACCTATCTCTTTACTTGCTTCAAGTAAAATTTCCGTGTTTTCCCTAATCGTTTGTGGATTTTCTCCTAACATATTCACGTCATCCGCATAGACAAGCAGCTGATGTAACCCGTTCAATTCCAAACCCTCTCTGTTATCCTGGACTTTCCTAATGGCATACTCTAGAGCAAAGTTAAAAAGTAAAGGTGATAGTGCATTTCCTTTGTATGTATGTATTTATTCACACTGCAATGGGTATATACCCGGTGGCAGTGGTAACTAATTACACTCAATAATGACAATAATAAACTTATTAATTAAAAATACAATTAATAATAATACTAATAATTAATACTAACAATAATTTATAATAATGATAATAATAATAATAATAATAATAATAATAATAATAATAATAATAATAATAATAATAAAAAATAACGGGAATATCCTAAATTAAATGAAGCACGATCACTTAAAATAACATTTAATATCAATCTAATTTGTATCTTAAACCTAAGTTCGAACTAAAACCCACGAGTATGATATGTTCATATCTGCACAAGTACCTTTCAACATTACACTCATTTCGCTGTCAACTCACTCACTGCACTGGAACTACGACACATTTCACTGATTCTATCCTGATTTCACTAACACTTCAAAAACATTTCACTGTTCAAATACTTTGCACTGCCATTATAAACTATAAAGCTTCACTGACAGGAACACGTTTCACTTACACAACACACTTCACTGACACTACACACTTCATTGACACAACATAATTCTTCACTGATACAACACTTCAATAACAAAATATCAATTACACCCTTTAAATACTGTGTATAATTACCGTCTATTAGTAAGGTCCTTAAGCCTATTTTTAAATACATTTTTGGTTGTTTGTAAAGCCTTTAGTAAGTCGGCAGGTAAAGCATTCCAGTCCCTGATAGTACGATTGAGAAAAAAAAACTTTCCAGTGTCCGTCCTCTGTCTTCTTTCCCTCAGTTTATATGAGTGGTCGTTCCTTGAAGAGTAATTTGGCGGCTGCAACCTATTTTTTATTTCTCTCCAGGCAGGCTCACCTCTGTATGTTTTGAACAGTGCCCACAGTGAATTGGAAACGCATCTGACATCATGTCTTAAAATATTCCTAAATTATTGATTATAGAACTGTAAAAATTGCATTCAATTATGAATATAAATTCATCTCAACCCTCAATAATTCAAGTATTTGCAGATTTTTAATGATTTTTCCATGCATTCAGGTACAAAATCCCAATAAAGTTACTTGGCAAATTGCCTAGGTAGAACATGACACGTTTCCAAATACTGTATCCATGGCGACGAATATTATACATGCTACGCGTACAGGGCTTGCATGCTGTCATGAACGGGACGTAAGGTGAACGTGACAGGAAGGAGCATGATAGCGTTCACGCTCTCTTTCTGGCACATTTTCAGCGACGGTCGCCCTGGAAACAGCTATTGCCTTTCGAAAATGATTTTTGTTATTATTAATACATATATGCGACGATAAGAAAGTTGTTTGAAGAAAGCAAGGGGAACAAAAAAAAACACGTAATATTCTCTACTTTTCAGCGCCATTACTCTTTCAATCTGCACTCGCTATTTCTCCCAGCTATCACCGATAAAGTTTCACTGAAATTCTTAGAACGGATCTTCAATTCACTTTACGGCTTTCGTGCGAGGTGAGTGATATGAACTCTTCATATTAAATGCTCTTTTCCTTTAGTGCTTCATATAGGGAGAAAATCACTGCTCTATGTTGTAGCCAATAATGCTCATACTGCTGAAAATTTTGATAAAATTGACTCTAAGGAAATATCTGTTCCTATTCCTGAAGATAGCATAGGGTGTTATGCGTTTAAGGATGACTACTTCGTTTATATGACGTCATTCCATTTCCGGCCAATGAAGTGTAATGAAATTTTGAATTCCAACCAATCACAGTCATACATCGCGATAATTTCTGCATAATTTTTTATAAGTTTTTGTCTTTTTGTCTCATTTAAACATTTATAATGTTATTTATTTCTATTATGTATGCTATTCAAAGTTACGAAATCTTTCCACGCCGACCAAATGCTATTTCGAGAATAACGATACGAGACTCGAAAGACAAATGCAACGAACACAGCGAGCGAGAGCGACAGTTAGTTCTGTTCGTCCCTAATGTGAATATGTTGCCAAGTGTGTCGTCGATCAGTGGCGTAGCATGAAATTTTGAGCAGGGGAAGCTAACTCAAGTTGTGTTTCGTGTAATATGAGAAAACGTATTACAAAATAGAGTCTTAAAATAAATAGTAGTCAATGTCAAGTCAGCAGTCGAAGATTGGTTGGAAACTCGTAAGTAACACCAATAAGGCATGACCTGAAATGATACGTGGTAAAATATGATTTCACGGTTTACATATCTCTAACAAATAGACACGTATATGTATAACATTAGCTAACTCCCTGTCATACTTAGAGAAATCACAATGTTAACGATCAATATATACAGTATTACTATCATTACGTAACTATGCGTCTGTGTTTTGGTTGTGTCCTTCATTGACAGCAAGGGAGTCGGTCATTTGTTTTTTAAATCACGCTTTTGTTCGTAAGTCAGTCTTGATAATACAATTGTCCTAAAAAATTCAAGTAAATTAGTGTCAGGAACTGTTACTTCGCTCATTATTTATTATATCAGCCAAATGCATACTAACACTTCAACTGAACACAACTGACGAAAAGGGATAACTCGGAAACTACTTATTTTAAATGTTAAAGCTAGCTTCTTGCGAGCCTTGCGACTAGGGTAGTTTAGTTAGAAAGGGATGGAAAATCTGCGGGGTGGATTGCACAGGAGAAACCAGTCTGCTTGGAAGCTTGTGTGTGCAGGCTTCTTGTTTACTGCTGCATCACAAATCATCCTGAGCTGCCGCATCACAATATTTAACGCGTAAATATAAATTCTATTAAAATTAATAAATAATTTTCTCCATAAACTGCAGGTTTATTATGAAATTATTATTAACTGGGGAAGCTGAGCTTTTTAGCTTACATTGACGCTACGCCACTGTCGTCGATATAGCTATTCGTCAATTTTAGGTTTTGGGTTGTTGCTGTTGTTATAATGTTGTCGGCTAACTGACCCAGATGTACCGTACAACTTCATGGAAAGGAGTGTGATGGGTTGGGATTGGGTATGTCTGAAATGTAGATGTGGAAGGGGATGAGAGAGAACTGTTCCTTGAGGAATGTACGCCACCTTCAGTATGGAATGGTAGAGAGAGAGGAAGACGTTCATGGAAATATAGGTGATTCTATTCCTAATGAAATAGGGGACTCAGCGAGTGATGTATACAGGAAGGCCAAGGTTGCATAGTTCATATCGGTTGTGCTAGATAGAGCCGAAGCACTCTTGATAGTAGTACTATACCACATATAATATTGAATGGGATTATTGTTAAATACAGTGAAACCGTTAAAAATCTTGGCATTTTTATGGATAGCGATCTAAATTGGAATACTCAAGTAACACACATTTGCAAAAAAATATTTTCTCAACTTCACTCCTTGTTTTATATGAAAGAATTTCTACCACTTAGTCTAAAAAGAATCTTATTCAGACGCTTGTAATGCCCCATTTTGATTATTGCGATTCCTTGCTAACTAATGTAAGTTCACTCTTAGCTGAGAGACTACGTGTTCATAATGTGTGCATACGATTCATCTGCAATACTCGTAAATTTGACCATATAACAACTTCCCTCCAGTTACTTTCATTGGTGCGTCTGAAGGAACGAAGAACAATACATTCACTGTCTCTTCTGTTTAGAATCATGCATACTTCTACTCTGAATTATCTGTTATTGCGCTTTCAATTTCTTACAACTCTTCGAAACCGACATCAAGCACTTCTTTCTATCCCTCATCATAGAACGTCTTTATACTCATCTTCCTATACTGTAGAAATACCTCGCCTCTGGAATTCGTTACCTAATGATGTCAGGGACTGCTAGAAGTATTGATTTGTGTTTTTTTTTCTTTTTCTTTTTTAACCTAGATTAAAATTGCAAATTTCTTGTTTATGTTAGTTAATTAGTTAGGATGGAATTAATTATGATACTTAATCACTCATTTAAAGTTTGTGTGACTGCAACCTGTATATTTTTGTGTGGCTTTACTTTGTTTATAGTGTTTTTTTTCTCTCTCTTTATTTCTTGAGTAGCTTTACTTTGTATATTATAGTGTATTTTCTTCTGTTTATTTCTATTATTGTATTTGTATTCCTGGTGTTGTGGAAGAGAAAGCCTGATGGCCTTAACTACACCAGAATAAATAAATAAATAAATAAATGATCTTGATGCAGCTATTGCCACTGTAGTGGATATTTTTGTCTCTCTCCAAGCCGGTCTGTAAAGGGGTTACAAAATTATGAGAATCAGGTCTGGAATTTTAATTTCGCATGTGATATTAGTCTACTTAAGTCTGTACACAGAATTTTGAAATTTTGGTTTTTATCGTTTTTCGATAATTTAATATATGTAAAATTATAATGTGGTTTTATTTCTTGCAATTGTCAGCTTTTAGCTCTATCTTCAGGAAAAATATTGTACTAATTCTGCAGTGCTCGGGAAAAGTGACATGTCAGTTTCCACAAACCATTTTTGATAATTTATTGACAACTTACACTGGTTTATGTCGATTTGATTTTTTTTTCTGTATGAATTATTGTAATGGGAGAAATACTTATGTATTTTTTCCAAGCGAGCAGATGTTCCGTAAGTTGTCAATAAATTATCAAAAAAGGTTTGAGGAAACTGACTTGTGTCACTTTTCCCGAGCACTACAGAATTCTTAATGCAAAAAATGTTACGAATGAAAATTTTTTCTTGCCAATTGCTAAGTAGAATTTTAAATTTATTTAGCCGGTTGTATACATAAAAGTATGTTACATATTCCCTATTTTTTCTACATTTGTATCTTTTATCACTTCTGAGAAAGTGCACCCAAATTTGAGGAATTTAACATTGCTAGATATGGAAACTTTGACACCATTTTTTGCACTTTCTTATTTTTTGTGACATTGGTGAACTTTTCTCAGAAAGTATTGTACCAAGAAGGCTAAAATTAATATCAATATAATGACATTTTACACGGTAAGTTAAGAAATTAAGTTTATTTCTATCTTCAGCAAAAATAAACAAATAATTTGCAGTAATTTTTAATGCAAAAAATGTTAACAAAGAAACGTTCTTTCGCTAACCGCTCAGTGAAATTTTAAATTTATTTAAACTGTTGTATTCATAAAGATATGTTACATATGCCATATTTTTTCTACTTTTAATCGTTTATAACTTCTGGGAAAAGTGTACCCAAAAGTTTAGGAATCTAACATTGCAAAATATGGAAACTTTGACACCATTTTTCTGCACTTTCTTATTTTTGTGACATTTGTGCATTTTTCTCAGAACGTATTGTAGTCCACACCTGTGGAGTAACGGTCAGCGCGTCTGGTTGTGAAACCAGGTGGCCCGGGTTCGAATCCCGGTCGGGGCAAGTTACCTGGTTGAGGTTTTTTTCCGGGGTTTTCCCTCAACCCAATACGAGCAAATGCTGGGTAACTTTCGGTGCTGGACCCCGGACTCATTTCATCGGCATTATCACCTTCATATCATTCAGACGCTAAATAACCTAGATGTTGATACAGCGTCGTAAAATAACCAATAAAATAAATAAAATAACGTATTGTACCCAAAATGCTGAAATTAATAAACAACATCAATGTAAAGACATTTTACACAGTAGGTTAAAAAATTAAGATTATTTCTATCTTCAGAAAAATAAAAATAATTTGCAGTAATTCCTAATGCAAAAAATGTTATCAGTGAATTTTTTTTTCCCAACCCCTCAGTGGAATTTAAATTTATTTAGCCGGTTGTATACATAAAGGCATGTTAAATGTGCCCTATTTTTCTACATTTGTATCTTTTATAACTTCTGAGAAAAGTGCACCCAAAATTGAGGAATTTAACATTGTAAGATATGGAAGTACAAACTCCCCTTAAATATTTGCATAAATTAGCATTACTTCATTTGTATGTTTGCATCATGTTCCTGGTATTCACAAATCCATATTAACTCAGGATTACTTTATAGATATTGAGTATCTGAAGTCAAATCGTTATATTCCAATATTGCTCTGAGCTCCTTCAGCCTTCTGAATCACCCTGTGTGCCGTAGTGTGGATATAGTTGAAGTATTGAAGTCATTTGCTTTAATCCCTCATTTTCAGTGCCGAAGAGTTTCATTTGAAACTATGAGCGTGATTAAAATGATTATCGGCTATACATCTCTTTTGTTGACTTTCCACACCTGTGAACTCTCACGTACTTGATTTTATAGCTTGTTTTTGCTGTATTTTATGGTCTGAAAGCTCAGTCACTCTAATTTTATTATTGCAAATATTATTTTCTCCTTTTTCATTGCGTAACAGGATGTTTTATTTGTTAGCTTTAATGGTTCTCTGCATCCTGATCTTACGATACTGTTAAATTTTGTGTATATTATTAATTTTATTGTCGATTATTTCATGCTGTATGTTAAATGTAGATGAAATACCGTTCTATATAAAAGTATTATTAAAAATTCATAATATCAAACTTCAGCTTAATAATAGTTTAATAACAGTTTTATTTTCCCTGGCAGAGTTAAGGACATCAGACCTTCTTGTCCACTCAACCAGGATCAAATCACATACAGAAAAATACATACCGGTATACAAATATTAACTTAAAAATAATAATAAACATAATTAAGTAAAAAGAGAGATTGAATACATATACACAATCAGTATTAACTTTAAAATAATAATAATAATAAAAAAACATGTATATAATAAAAAGAGACTGAATACATAATCACAAACAGGAAAATACATTCTAGTGTACAAGTATTAACTTAAAAAAAGAAAAAGAATTAATACATATGAATATAATCTCACAACTAAAGGAATAGTACAATTAGTATGATCAGCACAGCACGGGTTACATTGAGACAATGACAATTACCTAGATATGGAGTATATTCTGTATATTCAACAGTAATCTCACTAGAGGTTTTGATTTATCTAGAGAAAATCAAAACTCGAGTGGGATTTAATTGACTATTACACGATTAGAAGTAAGTATTTAAAGATTAGAAGTAACAAAGTACTCCAATACAATAAAAAATTAATTGGCTTATGAAAATACAACTGTCTTCAAATGTATCAACTATCGAACCTGACGATGTCATATCTAGGCCTTGTACAATGGTTTCTGACAAATAAGTATTATTATTATTATTATTATTATTATTATTATTATTATTATTATTATTATTACACCATCTCAACATTACGCTAAATGGCAGTAGTGTTTTATGATTATGTTTTCTTGTTACCGGTATCAGTTGTGCCAACTATGGAATCATCATTGAACTCTGTGGACTGTTACTAGTCAAGAAGGCATTGTTGATTCAGTTTCCTTTTTATTAAAATGCAACATTCCACTTCAATTATCCGAATCCCAGTAATCAACGTCACTTGACAGATGATTTTCAATAAATCTTAATATTAAACAATCTCTGATACGTGACTATCCATAATATCATATAGCAGAAGCTATAACATAACCTAACTAATATACACAAGTGTTAGAAAAGTTTTAATTAACGACGATGACATAAAAAATAAACATGAATAATTTTAAAAGGAATAATTATTGAATGTACAATTTTCAAATTTGAATGTGGTTGGTGGTTCAATAGATGTTATATTGGACGTGTGCGTAATAGAAGTGGAACTCGTTGATTTAGGCCTACATGGTGTATTCAACTTATTCAGGATTTCCGAATGAATAATTTTAAAAGGAATAATTATTGAATGTACAATTTTCAAATTTGAATGTGGTTGGTGGTTCAATTGATGTTATATTGGACGTGTGCGTAATAGAAGTGGAACTCGTTGATTTAGGCCTACACGGTGTATTCAACTTATTCAGGATTTCCGAATGGTGCTCTTCATTTATTTGTAAATCGGATTTCAGAAGATGCATAGGTATGATCAGTGATTTTTATTAATTCTTGTTCTTGAATGCCAATGCGAGTCATATTTGAAACTGCTGTGCATCGACTGGAGTGATTTGTAATTTTATATATATATATTTTTTTTTGACGTCCAGACCAGCGCAGTTTCAAATGTTGGCAAACAAAGAAACAAATGCTAGGGATGCGATAAAATTAAACAAATGCTAGGGACGCGATAAAATTGTGCGATAAGCAGCCATGATTGGTTGAAATACGTCCTTTCGTACCGTTTTATTGGTCAAAAGTAGTATGACGTAGTAAGAGTGTAATAGTCAGTGTTGTACAGTCAGAGCACACAACATAGTGCAATTGACAAAGTCAATAATAAAAAGTAAAGAACAAAACGATAAAATTAATTCAAAAACTCTCATCAACGTTGACATTAAAAAACTCATTAATTTCATAAAATGGTTTGTTGATTAACCAACCAGAGACAAGTCTGTTAAAAGACTTCCTTTCCAGATTAAAAAGATATCTCGGAAATTTATTTGCTATTTTTTTAAAGACATAATAAAATAATTATTCATTGTTTTAGTTAGCCTACACTTAGGTATGTCAAAAAGGTCACGGTTTCTGGTGCTGTACTGTATATGTGAACATCATTCCTATGTATCAACATTTGTGAAATTTTCTTTGACGAAATTTAGGGCTTGATAAATATACAGTGACGTTACAGTCATAATTAGATATGTAGATATGTATTATTGTTGTTATAATTATATAAATCCCACAAGGGTATCAACCCTTCAGTAAGGGTTGCCAAAAGACAGAGCATACTAAACAAATAAAATAAAAATAAACATTTGTGTTATCAGTATTTATGATTATCATTTCCAAATGAAAAATACGTTTATTCAATAATTATTATTAATAATCAGATAGAATATAAAGAAATTTAGGGCTACATGTGCTTACGTAAAATCTGAACAGAATATTTCATTACGTCTATACAATAAGTGAAGCCTTCTTTGACTAGAATGTAGATTGATAGACAGATAATGGGGTTTAAAAAGGCGTGTCTGCTACTATGGCTATTTGCCCCCTTACCAGTAATTCTTTAAGGGATTAGGTACAGCAAACAACAGTGAAATTTTGAAAATATTCAACATTTTTTCCCTTCATTACTGTATCTTACACAATAATGAAAATTAGTATATGTAAAACACTGTCCTTCTGCTATTTAAAAAAAAAAAAAAAAAAAAAAAAAAAAAAAAAAAAAAAAAAAAAAAAACATTTTTACGATTCAAAAAATTATTTACATTTTTTTTCGAAATTCAAAATGGTGGCAGTTGACTGTGCAGTGATGTGCTTAGTGCACACAAATCAAAAACAAATTATCTTTGAAAGCTTACATTTTGTGTAGACGTTTAGAACCCAAATTTGTTAAAAGTAGCCTATTATTATGATACTGATGTAAAAAATGTAAAATATTTTAAATAAAACATGAATTGTAATTAGAGAGATTTTATATAACAAAATACCTTTTTTCGCCATTTATAATAGTAGAAACTCTATTGTAATAGTATAGTTTAAGGAGTGTCTTATCTAGAATTATCAACAATAATCTCACTGGAGGTTTTGATCTATCTAGAGTAAATCAAAACTCGAGTGGGATTTAATTGACTATTACACGATTAGAAGAAAGTATATAAAGATTAGAAGAAATAAAGTACTCTAAAATACAATACAATAAAATAAAATACAATAAAATATTAATTGACTTACTGAAATTCTATTTCCCTAATGTTAGCTTCACCTAAAAGTTTGAACGGAGTCGCCATTTTCACTTGACTGTCTATGCTGTAAACAAATGACGATCACAAAGCATGTTTTATAGTAGTCTACCGTAAAGAATTTGCAGTTTTAAATGTTGGCAAACGAAGAAACAAATGCTAGGGAGGTGATAAAAACAGAAGAAATTATATAAAGTTTAGAAGAAATAAAGTACTCTAATACAATAAAATAGATAACTTATTAATTGACTTATTAAAATTCTATTTCACTAATATTACCTTCAAAAAATGTTTGAACAAAGCCGCCATTTTCAGTCGACTATCTATGCGGGAAACAAATAACGATCGCAAAGCATGTTTTATAGTACCGTAAAAAATTTGGAGTTTGAAATGTTGGCAAACAAAGAAACAAATGCTGGGGTAGTGATAAAAACAAACAAATGCTAGGGAAACGATAAAATTAAACAAATGCTAGGGAAACGATAAAATTAAACAAATGCTAGGGAAACGATAAAATTTAACAAATGCTAGGGAAACGATAAAATTAAACAAATGCTAGGGAAACGATAAAATTAAAGAAATGCTAGGGAAACGATAAAATTAAAGAAATGCTAGGGAAACGATAAAATTAAACAAATGCTAGGGAAACGATAAAATTAAACAAATGCTAGGGAAACGATAAAATTAAACAAATGCTAGGGAAACGATAAAATTAAACAAATGCTAGGGAAACGATAAAATTAAACAAATGCTAGGGAAACGATAAAATTAAACAAATGCTAGGGAAACGATAAAATTAAACAAATGCTAGGGAAACGATAAAATTAAACAAATGCTAGGGAAACGATAAAATTAAACAAATGCTAGGGAAACGATAAAATTAAACAAATGCTAGGGTAGTGATAAAAACAAACAAATGCTAGGAAAACGATAAAATTAAACAAATGCTAGGGAAACGATAAAATTAAACAAATGCTAGGGAAACGATAAAATTAAACAAATGCTAGGGTAGTGATAAAAACAAACAAATGCTAGGGAAACGATAAAATTAAACAAATGCTAGGGAAACGATAAAATTAAACAAATGCTAGGGAAACGATAAAATTAAACAAATGCTAGGGAAACGATAAAATTAAACAAATGCTAGGGAAACGATAAAATTAAACAAATGCTAGGGAAACGATAAAATTAAACAAATGCTAGGGTAGTGATAAAAAGAAACAAATGCTAGGAAAACGATAAAATTAAACAAATGCTAGGGAAACGATAAAATTAAACAAATGCTAGGGTAGTGATAAAACAAACAAATGCTAGGGAAACGATAAAATTAAACAAATGCTAGGGAAACGATAAAATTAAACAAATGCTAGGGAAACGATAAAATTAAACAAATGATAGGGAAGCGATAAATTGTGCGATAAGCAGCTATGATTGGTTGAAAGACGTCCTTTCGTACAGTTTTATTGGTCAAAAATAGTATGACAAAGTAAAGGTGTAACAGTCAGTAAAATAATGAAGCTTCTTGTGTAATTGATTTTTGGGGTGTGTGCACTCATATTAAAATAGGTAAGTACTATACAAATTATATATATATAATTTGAACTGGTAATGGAAATTACGGGAAAACGGCTGAACGGATTTAATAAATGACTCCTCATTTTGAAGCTTGGAAACCGAAGTTTTTCAGAAAAATAGTAACTTTCAGTGAAGCGTTACTTTTCCTACATAATTTTTCTATTTTCCAAAATCCATCTTTCGTCAGTTTTGAGAACTAATTGGATTTCAATATAAAACAAAACACACACTAGTCTACAATATACAATAGGATATTACACGAAGGCCATGACCTGCAGGACTGCTGACATATTTAGATCTCAAATTCAATTGGTTATTAAAAACTCCAAAATTTACTAAATATAATTTCCAAGTCTGATTCTGCGGTGTGTAATTTTCTGAGTATAGTTGTGGTGTACTGGATATTAAAATCTACAGAATTTGAGGTGGTTGGATGACATTATTACCATTAGAAATGAAATATTATTATAGTTAATGCCATGATGTGACTACTTTTCATTAATATTATTCATATTAATGCTATATTGATGATATGAAAGTGAAACGTTTTGGGATTATAGAATAGAGAATACCTTAAATTAGCTCTTCATTTCTATAATTTACTGAGAGACGGCTAAATACATAGTATATAACCACAAAACTTACGTAAGATAATAATATTGTTATTAAAAATCAAATATTTTTATATTTATTAATCAAGTGGGGTTGGGTCTTTTTCATAGACTTAATGGCGGTGTGGTGTAGATATTTATATGCGTCATTCTCTTCAGTATTGGCTCGAGAGAGCGCAAAAATTACAGTTTCTAAAGAAAGACCAAAAGGTATTACTTACTGATAAAATAAGAGGCCTACAAAATTTTGTAGTCTCCCGATCATTTCAGCAAGATCTCTTAGCAGGATAAAATGATTTTACCCTCTACATTTCAAGCTCTACATGCAGCAGTTATACCAAGATGCTATGCTATTGTTCGAAAGCACAGCAAACCTGACTTTTTTAACTTTCACCTACAATCCACAATGACTTGAAATAGCTATTGCTTTACTCCCACATGAAAAACCCACTGATCGTCCTGATATTGTTACTTGCGTTTTCGCATTGAAACTCTGAATGTGGATAGATTCAAGAGAAAGTATTTGGCATAAAAAACATTCAGAAAGAGTATGTTTCATTATTACGGAAGCAAATAACTTTCAAAATGTCTGGTATTCTTCATTAAAAATAAACCTTAAAAATGTTTATTTGAACGTCTAATGAACTTAGTTTACAGCATTTGCTGCACAAGCCACTAGTTTATATATATTTAGCTGGAGTTAAGTCCATCAGGCCTTCAGTACCACACCATCAGAATACAAATGGGTTGCTATTAGAGAAGTTCTGTGGATTACAGGCCCTATAGTCTCTGTGACGTCACACACATATTACCTTACATACATGGACATCCGGATGACATGGAGGCATTATACCGGAGTCCCCTCCCCATCCATTCCTCGCTAAGATAGTCAATCAAATATACATGGTTTCATTACAGAGCTGCTCCCTTGGTCTTAGTGCCATGGATATTGCATGAGAATTAAGGAGACCTGCCGTTCTACGGGCTTATATGTTGTTATGTACGATTATCAATGCAAAAATTCATTACATTTTATTAATGAACTAGTGAAACGTCCGACAATGAATCGGACACAAATTTTAAGTTAGTGAAGAAGTAAGATCATATGGTACCGTTAAAAATTATACACGACATAGGACAAATCCTGGTTTAGCAGAGGGGAAACTTTCCGACATAGTACCGATTAAAAAATGAATTTCACACACTTTATTCCAAACGTTTAGCATTTTTAAGACTAATAATAATAATAATAATAATAATAATTCTTTATTTATACTGGCAGAGTTAAGGCCATAGGGCCTTCTCTTACACTCTACCAGGTCACAAAGTATACAAGCAGTTAAAATTTAACAAAAAGTTAAAGAACAGATTACTAACATATTACAAAAAAAATAATAGCATAATAAAATCGATATTAAACAACATGAAAATAATACCATAATAGAAAAAAAAGAAAGTAAAATACATTGGACTATAGTGAAAACAACTCATTTAGTACAAATGGTTAATATGGAAGAACGTAATGAAGAATATATAAAAATGGAATATAATAAAATAATAATAAAAAAGAAAGGAAATACGAAAATTAAATAAAATTCACGATAAAAAGGCTATGATAATAAATTCATCGGCTGATAAAGAGAACAAAAAGTGGAAAAGAAGGAAAAAGAAATATATAGCCTATATGTTTACAAAACTATGGCAGAAAAAAAGGGCTTATAATTGAAAGGGATCTAATTGAAAAAGTACAATTTTAATTTATTTTTGAAACTAGACAATGTCCGACAGTCTCTGACATGTTGTAGTAGAGAGTTCCAGAGATGAGCTGCAGAGACGGTGAAAGATGAAGAGTAGAAGGATGTTCTGTGTTTAGGAATGGAGAGTGTGATATGGTGTTGTGAGCGAGTATCTATTTCGTGATATGAGGACAAATGTTGAAAACGAGAAGCTAAGTAGCTAAGGTTAGAGTTCTGAAGAATATTGAAGAGTAAAGTGAGAGAGTGAATAGTTCTTCGCTCTAGTATCTGACGTAATGAAAAATATAATTTCATTAGTGCTAATAAATAGGCCCTATTTAAAATAAGTGTCCACACCTGTGGAGTAACGGTTAGCGCGTCTGCCCGCGAAACCAGGTGGCCCGGGTTCGATTCCCGGTCGGGGCAAGTTACCTGGTTGAGGTTTTTCCGGGGTTTTCCCTCAACCCAATATGAGCAAATGCTGGGTAACTTTCGGTATTGGACCCCGGACTCATTTCACCGGTATTATCACCTTCGTCTCATTCAGACGCTAAACAACCTAAGCTGTTGATAAAGCGTCGTAAAATAACCTACTAAGAGAATTAAAATAAGTCATTAAAGCAATATCAAATTCTTCAGCGGTGCAGCAGGTCTACTTTGCCGAATTAATCTGACTAGTGGACACCAGTTATAATAATAATAATAATAATAATAATAATAATAATAATAATAATAATCCATTTATTGTGGGTCCCCATGACCACGGCATGGCTCGTCCTCAGATTGCGGATCGAGGAGACGGCCTCCAGATATGGAGGGTAGCTGTGAATATATTGAATAAGCAGTCGTGGACAACCGATGAGGGGTGGTCCTCCAGCTTGGGGGGTTGGGCGAAGGGCTAACAACCCATCACCGTAAAAACAACTTGTTACGAAACCTTCAAATAAGCCTCGGAATGGGACTGAGTCTCTGTTTGAAGAGGTGGAAAACTCAAATACCTGGGAGCAAGAGTAACAAATATAAATGATACTCGGGAGGAAATTAAACACAGAATAAATATGGGAAATGCCTCTTATTATTCGGTTGAGAAGCTTTTATCATCCAGTCTGCTGTCATAAAATCTGAAAGTTAGAATTTATAAAACAGTTATATTATCGGTTGATCTTTATAGTTGTGATACTTGGACTCTCACTTTGAGAGAGGAACAGAGATTAAGGGTGTTTGAGAATAATGTGCTTAGGAAAATATTTGGGGCTAAGAGGGATGAAGTTACAGGAGAATGCAGAAAGTTACACAACGCAGAATTGCATGCATTGTATTCTTCACCGAACATAATTAGGAATATTAAATCCAGACGTTTGAGATGGGCAGGGCATGTAGCACGTATGGTTGAATACAGAAATGCATATTGAGTGTTAGTTAGAAGACCGGAGAGAAAATGATCTTTGGTGAGGCCGAGACGTAAATGGCAGGATAATATTAAAATGGATTTGAGGGAGGTGGAATATGATGGTAGGAACTGGATTAATCTTGCTTACAGTAGGGACCGATGGCGGGCTTATGTGAGGGCGCGAATGAACCTTTCGGTTTCTCAAAAGTCATTTGTAAACAAGTATTATTATTATTATTTTGTCCCGCGCCGTGGCGTCGTGGTCTAAGGCATCCACCCTAGCACTCGCGTTGCGGAATCCGCGCTGGTTCGAGTCCTCATGGGAGAAGAAATTTTCCAATGAAATTTCGGCCAGTGTATGGGACCGGTGCCCACCCAGCATCGTGATGCACTTGGGGAGCTACAATAGGTAGCGAAAATCCGGTTTCGCAAACCAGCTATAACAGCTGGGAGGTCATCTTGCTACCCACAAGATACCTCCATTCTTGTTGGATGATCGTCCACCTCTGCTTCGGGATGTGGACGTGAGGCTAGCAGCCGGCTGTTCGGTCTTGGCCCTTCATGGGCTGTAGCGCCATGGAAAAAAAATTACTGCCTTTCAGTATGGTTGTGAAACTTGCACTCTTACTTTGAGAGGGGAACAGAGGTTAAGGGTGTTTGAGAATAAGGTGCTTATGAAAATATTTGGGGCTAAGATGGCTAAAAAGATATTTTGCTTCTTGTTTTATAATTATTAATAATTATTTAGTAGTGATACCCATGTTATTCGGATTTAATGGTTTCTGGTTTTTCAAGAAATGAATGGAGAAAGTTACACAACGCAGAACTGCACGCATTGTATTCTTCACCTGACATAATTAGGAACATTAAATTCAGATGTTTGAGATGGGCAGGGCATGTAGCACGTATGGGCGAATCCAGAAATGCATATAGAGTGCTAGTTGGGAGGCCGGATGGAAAAAGACCTTTAGGGAGGCCGAGACGTAGATGGGAAGATAATATTAAAATGGATTTGAGGGAGGTGGGATATGATGGTAGGGTTTTGATTAATCTTGCTCAATATAGGGACCGACGGCGAGCTTATGTGAGGGTGGCAATGAACCTCCGGGTTCCCTAAAAGCCTTTTGTAAGTAAAAGTAAATAAGTAAGTTGGCTTGAAATATAAATTTGTTGTTTTGTTATACTTGTAGGTTTTTCCTGTGAAGAACTTTACATGTATGTTATGATTTCATACAAGCTTGAATAATGCAGGACAGTGTTTTCAGAGTGATCTTTTAATATCCTGGCACGACTTCGTTATTATTAAATAAGACATACATATTGAATTCCGTATATTTCAGATTCTTCATGTACATACATACATACATACATACATACATACATACATACATACATACATACATACATACAAATGGCTTTTAAGGAACCCGAAGGTTCATTGCCGCCCTCACATAAGCCCGCCATCGGTCCCTATCCTGTGCAAGATTAATCCAGTCTCTATCATCATATCCCACCTCCCTCAAATCCATTTTAATATTATCCTCCCATCTACGTCTCGGCCTCCCCAAAGGCCTTTTTCCCTCCGGTCTCCCAACTAACACTCTATATGCATTTCTTGATTCGCCCATACGTGCTACATGCCCTGCCCATCTCAAACGTCTGGATTTAATGTTCCTAATTATGTCAGGTGAAGAATACAATCCGTGCAGTTTTGCGTTGTGTAACTTTCTCCATTCTCCTGTAACGTCATCCCGCTTAGCCCCAAATATCTTCCTAAGCACCTTATTCTCAAACACCCTTAACCTATGTTCCTCTCTCAGAGTGAGAGTCCAAGTTTCGCAACCGTACAGAACAACCGGTAATATAACTGTTTTATAAATTCTAACTTACAGATTTTTTGACAGCAGACTGGATGATAAAAGCTTCTGAACCGAATAATAACAGGCATTTCCCATGTTTATTCTGTGTTTAATTTCCTCCCGAGTATCATTTATATTTGTTACTGTTGCTCCAAGATATTTGAACTTCTCCACCTCTTCAAAAAATAAATTTGAAATGTTTATATTTCCATTTCGTACAATATTCTCGTCACGAGACATAATCATACTGTATACTTTGTCTTTTTGGGATTTACTTCCAAACCTATCTCTTTACTTGCTTCCAGTAAAATTTCCGTGTTTTCCCTAATCGTTTGTAGATTCTTCATGTACATTATAAAATATTTTAAATTATAGGATAAGCAATAATAAAAATAACATATCTCCAACCGCGAACTGATAAAATGGTATTGAACTGAATATTGAATGAATTAGAAGTTATCCTACTTTGAAATGCTTGAGGAAACCTCTTAAGTGTCTCAGAGATGCAATTCCCAGACTCTCCGAGCTGTCAAATGATGTAACAAATATCGGATATTCCATTTATATGTCCCGTTGCACCATCGCAAGTAGATAAATCCATTCTAGGCAAACGGATGCCTCCATTTAACTACCAGGTATGTAGGACAAATCCCTCGGCTTATGTCAGAGCGCTTTCATTTAAACCGCCGGCCGCGCTGATAGAGAACCAGCAGCAGAGGGATTGCTTGTCGGCTTCGTAATTGAAGGTACGATGTACTGTCATTGGAGTCAGTTGTAGCTATTCAGTTTATTCTTCGTCGTTCTTTTTGATTTTTTTTTTTTTGAGAAAAATACTGTAGAATAACGCTTGAAAATAAAATTCAACCCATATAAAACTTAAAATTGGAAAAGCTTAATTTCTCACACTAGTTTATTAAACCTTGTCGGACCGGACCGTAAAGAAAACGACTATCGCAATGTCCATATTTTAAATGTTGTACAATATAATAGTATTCTGAAATTTCGATTTTCGTACCAATTTTTGTTCTATTGCTCTATTAAAATTATAGCATACTAGTGGCTTGTGCAGCAAATACTGCTGCAAACTAAGTTCATTAGACGTTCAAATAAAAATTTTTCAGATTTATTTTCAATGAAGAATTCTTGTCTTTTTGATAGTTATTTGCTTCCATAATAGTGAAACATACTCCCTCTGGATGGATTTTTTTAGGCCCAATACTTTTTCTTGAACCTATCCAACTTCAGTTTTTGAGTTTCAACGCGAAAACGCAAGTATCAATGCCAGGACGATAGCAGTAGCTATTTCAGGTCATTGTGGATTGTAGGCAAAGGTTAAAAAAATGTCAGGTTTGCTAAGCTTTCCAACAATAGTATTTTCGTATAGCTGCTGCATGTAGAACTTGAAATGTAGAGCGTAAAATCATTTTATCCTACTAAGAGATCTTGCTGAAATGATCTGGAGACTAAAAAATCTTCTAGGCCTCTTATTTTATCAGTAAGTAATACCTTTTTATCTTTCCTTAGGAACTGTAATTTTTGCGCTTTCTCGAGCCAATACTGAAGACAATGACACATATCAATATCTACACTACACCGCCATTAAGTATATGAAAAAGACCCAACCCCACTGGGTTAATAAGTATAAAAATATTTTGATTTTTAATAACAACATTATTATATTACCTAAGTTTTGTAGTTATATATAGCAGTCACTCAGTAAATTATAGAAATGAAGATCTAAATTAAGATATTCTCTACATTTACTTCATAACCTCAAAACGTTTCACTTTCATATCATAAATATCGTATTAATATGTATAATTAATGAAAAATAGTCACATCATGATACTAACTATAATAATACTTAATTTCTAATGGTAATGTCATCAAACCACCTCAAGTTTCGTAGATTTGAATATCCAATACAGAGCTGTACTCAGAAAACTATACACTGCAGAATAAGTTTTTAATAAGAAATTGAATTCAGCTCTAAATATGTCGGCAATCTTGCAGGTCATGCCCTTCATGTAATAGCCTATTGTTTATTGTAGCGTGTGTTTTGTTCTGAAATTCAATAAAGTCGGCCGTGATTCAGTAAAATTAGTTCTCAAAAATGACAACAGATGAATTTTGGAAAATAGGAAAATTATGTAGGAAAATTGACATTTCACTGAAGACTACTACTTTTCCGAAAACCTTTGGGTTCCAAGTTTCAAAATGAGGGGCCATTTATTAAAATCCGTCCAGCCGTTTTCCCGTAATTTCCATTACCAGTTCAAATTATATATGTAGATAGGCCCAGTTTCACCAAACTTCGTTAAAATAACGCTAACAGCATGTTAACTAACGTGTTGTTAAAAATTAAACATCCTATTAGTGTAATAGAAAATCTGAAAAAGTCCCCAGGTATCGATCAAATTCCAGCAGAATTAATACAAGAGGGTGGAAGTGCATTATATACCGAAATTTATAAACTTGTACTTGCTATTTGGGAAAAGGAAATTGTACCAGAACAATGGAAGGAGTCCATAATTGTACCTATTTTAAGTAGGAGGACAAAACCAACTGTGGTAACTTTCGAGGAATATCACTTTTGTTGACGTCGTACAAAATTTTGTCCAATATTCTTTTGAGAAGATTAACTCCGTACGTAGATGAAATTATTGGGGATCATCAGTGTGGTTTTAGGCGTAATAGATCAACTATTGATCAGATTTTTTGTATTCGACAGATAATGGAGAAAAAATGGGAGTATAAGGGTACAGTACATCAGTCATTCATAGATTTCAAAAAGGCATATGACTGGGTTAAGAGGGAAGTATTATATGATATTCTTATTGAATTTGGTATTCCCAAGAAACTAGTTCGATTAATTAAAATGTGTCTCAGTGAAACGTACAGCAGAGTTCGTATAGCCCAGTTTCTGTCAGATACGTTTCCAATTCACTGCAGGCTAAAGCAAGGAGATGCACTATCACCTTCACTTTTTAATTTTGCTCTAGAATATGCCATTAGGAAAGTCCAGGATAACAGAGCGGGTTTGGAATTGAACGGGTTACATCAGCTGCTTGTCTATGCGGATGACGTGAATATGTTAGGAGAAAATCCACAAACGATTAGGGAAAACATGGGAATTTTACTTCAAGCAAGTAAAGAGATAGGTTTGGAAGTAAATCCCGAAAAGACAAAGTATATGATTATGTCTCGTGACGAGAATATTGCACGAAATGGAAATATAAAAATAGGAGATTTATCCTTCGAAGGGGTGGAAAAATTCAAATATCTTGGAGCAACAGTAACAAATATAAATGACACTCGGGAGGAAATTAAACGCAGAATAAATATGGGAAATGCGTGTTATTATTCGGTTGAGAAGCTTTTATCATCTAGTCTGCTGTCAAAAAATCTGAAAGTTAGAATTTATAAAACACTAATATTACCGGTTGTTGTGTATGGTTGTGAAACTTAGTAGCGAAATTTTGTTTTAATTGTACTGTACATACCTGCAGGACAGGGCTGCGTGTGTGTATAACATTTTATTCAGGTACGTTTTAAAATCTTAGATTGCATGTATCTCAATTCGCCATATTGACGTATACGCCCTTTTTCCGGCAAACCCCTCAATTACACCCTTATGCATACTTATAAACAGAACTACATTTAAGCTAAACATTTCTAGTCTAAGGCCCTCTTACACGCTATTTTTAAATAATTTACAATTCAAACCAAGGAAGTAACTCGTCAGGCTAAATAAATACATGTCACCTTAAAAAATTAAATGTTAAATGTCACCTTAATTTTAATTTCCACTTTATACACAAACTTTTTAAGTTATTCTTGAATCTCCATAAGTAAGGACAGCCCTCAAAGACCGCTGCAGGTAGATCATTCCAATCATTTATAGTTCTATTTAAAAATGAGAATTTACCTACATCCGTTTTCTGTTTCCTACATTTGATTTTAAAATCATGATCGTTCCTACCATAGTACGTTGGCTTTTCTAACCGAGCCGTTATGTCTACCCATGCTTTCTGACATAGATGTGCTCTATACAATGATGTTATTCTATATATTATTTTTATTATTACTACTATTACTTTTATTTTATTATTATTATTATTATTATTATTATTACTACTACTACTATTATTATTTTTATTATTACTATTATTATTATTATTATTATTATTATTATTAAGTTTCCAGTGCCTACCCACTTCTCTTTACGCGGGCTTATGTGAGGACGGCAATGAACCTCCGGATTCTCTAAAAGCCATAAGAAATTAAAATAATAATAACAAAACTTAAAACGCGATTTACTCAGAACTAAGATTTTCTCATGTGTTCTTTTTACGTAGAAGTCCTCAAATAATGTCTCAAAGATTGAATTGACTTTTCTATGACCTTATATTTCCTTGGAAACGATATAGATATTCATGATTTCTACATAAACAGGTATGTTCTCACAAGATTAACATTAGTGTCTCCTACTTGGAAAGATGTGATTTTCTCGTAAGTATACACTCGCATACAAAGTCGACAGTACAATAGAAAAAGTGTTTTCGTAGAAACGATATTAATAAATGAAGTTTTATGTAAACAGGGATAATTTGATACTAGCTTTCGAAAGACTTTCAAAGAAGAACTCTCGATATAAGCTGGTAATGTAGGCGGTTACTGAAGATGCTAATGACGGCACAGAAGCTGTGTGAGGTAGAGATATAATGCATTGGATTTGATGTTTCGTAGAATACCAAGATGAAGATGCATTATTAGCAGCTCCTGTATTCACGAAACAGGAAACGGAAGTTGAAAAAGGAAGCAGTGATGGGTGACTGAAGCAACAGAGCCGCTAGAACTAATGATGTAATTTTCTGCACACAACTGAGTGCTCAGAAAGTTGCTCATCTAACCACCTTATATTTAGAAATAATGGGAACTGTAGTGAATTTGCTTAGTTTATCCGTACACTTGAAACTGCTGAGAAATGAAAATAGTGTCTATGTTTGTTGTATATAACAAAAAAAGTGTAATATCATGTTGGTGGAAAGTTCATAGCTTTTTCAGAAAAAAATGTTTTTCTCAAATGTTTAACACCCTCTTATTCGGTAACTGTTGTGAGTAGAATCATGATTTTTGTGTATGTGAATAGAAAATCTAATAAAGGATCATTAATTTCTCTGACGTATTTCCAGGCGCTTTACCTGCAGACTTACCAAAGGCTTTACCAGTAACCAAAAATGTTTTTTAAAAATAGGTTTAAGGACTTTACTAATAGACGGTAGTATATTCTACACACTATTTAAAGAGTGTAATTGATATTTTGTTATTTGAAGTGTTGTGTCAGTGAAGTGTGAAGTGTGTTGTGTAAGTGAAGTGTGTTTGTGTCAGTGAAATTTTATAGTTTATAGTGACAATGCATAGTATTTGAACACTGAAATGTTTTTGAAGTGTTAGTGAAATCAGGGTAGAATCAGTGAAATGTGTCGTAGTTCCAGTGCAGTGAGTGAGTTGACAGCGAAATAGATTAGATTAGATTTATTTATTTAACCTGGTAGAGATAAGGCCGTCAGGCCTTCTCTGCCCCTCTACCAGGGGATTACAACTATAACATGAACAATAAGATTACAATTAATATTAAATTTACAATTACAATTACAATAAAAATTAAAGTACGACAAGAATACCTGATTAATGAAAGCTAGACATTTTATCATAGAAGTTAAGAACAAAGAATATTTTTGTATTTACTAAATTACAAATTAAACCTACAATAACAAAATTCTATAGTGATGAAATTACCGGATATTGAGATATTTTGTGGTAGATTAAAATAACTATTTACAAGAAACCATGTCTGAACGAGTCTCAATTACTGACCAAGTGCCTAGTAAGTTTGCGTTTGAATTGAATTTTATTTCGACAGTCCCTGATGCTAGCAGGTAACGAATTCCAGAGTCTTGGCAGGGCTATTGTGAAAGAGGATGAGTATGAGGAGGTGCGATGGGATGGTATTGTTAGTATTGTTTCATGGCGAGAGCGTGTGTTCAGATTGTGGTGGGAAGAAAGGTAAGTGAAGCGAGACGACAGGTACGAAGGAATAGAAGAGTTCAAGATTTCGAAGAGAAAGAGAAGTGAATGTAAATTTCTTTTCTTATCTAGTTTAAGCCAACCTATTGCTTCCAGGGATGGGGTAATATGATCATATTTACGAACATTGCTTACAAAACGTACACACAAATTATGAGCACGTTGAAGTTTCATTTTGTTGTCGCTGGAAAGGTCAGTCAGTAAAATGTCAGCATAGTCAAAATGGGGAAATACAAGGGTCTGCACAAGGGACTTTTTTAAGCAAGAGGGAAGATGAACATTTATCCTTTTTAGCACATGAATAATAGAATATACTTTTCTGCAGGTTTCTGTGATTTGCATGTCCCAGTTGACATTATTATCCATGTGAATGCCAAGATTTTTTACCGAAGAACTGAAAGGGATATGCACTGTACTTACTTTAACGGGGGAAATGTCGAGGTGCTTTACAGCGTTGGTTTGCCGTTTGTGTCCTAATATGATTGCTTGTGTCTTTCCAGGATTGATATTAAGATGGAATTTCTTTGTCCATGTCACAATCGAGTCAATGTCTTTGTTCAATTTATCTATAGCGTCATTTATTCGATCTAAGCGGGAAGAGATGTAGCATTGAAGGTCGTCAGCATACAAGTGATAGTTACAATGCCTTACATGAGATGTAATATCACTGACATATATCGTGAACAACAATGGTCCGAGTACCGAACCCTGTGGTATACCTGATGTTATGTTAAACCAGGAAGAGCTTCGATTCCCGGATACAACACATTGTTGTCTTTCCCGTAAGTAGGATTCGAACCAACTCACAGCAGTCTCTGACAAATGCAGATTTCTCAATTTATGGGTGAGCAGGTCGAAATTTACAGAGTTGAAAGCTTTGCTAAGGTCAAGAAGTGTTAGTATTGTTACTTTATTAGAGTCGATTGCTTCACGAATGTCTTCTGTCACTTTAAGTAGAGCAGTGCTTGTGTTGTGTCCAGCTCTGAAACCTGACTGATACTTGTCGAATAGTTTGTGTTCGTTCATGTAGTTAGTAATTTGTCTGTGTACGATTCTTTCCAGTGCTTTTGATATGGCTGGCAGGATACTGATTGGTCTATAGTCGTTCGGGTCGGTGGGAACTTTGACTTTTGGAAGAGGAAGAACGAAAGCTTGCTTCCATATTTTAGGGAAAGTTGAAGTGATTAAGGAACTATTGAATATGTGTGCAATTGTAGGTATTACTATGTCTTGTATTTTCTGTATGAGTAATATGCTAATGTTGTCTGGCCCTTGAGCTTTCGTCTTGATGCGTCGGATGGCTTTCATTACGTCAATAGGAGTGACGTCAGTAAAATAGAATTTGTCTCGAGTTGGGGGAGCTGAGTCAGGCAAAACTGTGTCTTGTTTCGTTGTGTTGTTTAAGGTCGGGTCCTTTACAAAGTGTTCGTTCAATCGGTCAAGTGGGATGGGTATGTCTGCTTGTTCACTAGCCCTTCCAAGTCCAATGACCTTCAGATTTTTCCATAACTCGGAAGGGGTTGTGTTGGGCTCTATAAGTTTGTAGGAGTATTTGAGTTTAGCGTTTCTTATTAGTTGAGTCGTTCTGTTTCTTAGGTGTTTATATAAGTTAAAATATTCGTCGTTTTTATTGCGGGTGTATTTCCTATAGGCTAAGTCGCGTTCGGACATCAGGCTACGTATTTCAGTCGTCATCCAAGGGGCTGGGGTCTTTCTGGTACGTTTGGTCTTTAATGGTGCGTGTTTGTCATAAAGTTGAAGTATTAACGTATTGAATAAGTCTACTTTCTCGTCTACAGTTCGTAATGTCCAGATCATGTGCCATGGAAGTTGCGCAGCGTCTTCTTTCAGTGCAATATCATCTATTCTTTTGATATCCCTGTAAGTAATTACTCTAGGAGTCGATTTAGGACACTGCAGATTAAACGATAGATAAATGATATCATGCCCTGATAGTCCTGGTGCAGGCAACTGTCCATGCGTCAGTATTTTGTCGGCATTGTTAGTAATTATCAAGTCCAGTAATGTGTCTGTACCTTCCGTATGATGTGTGGGAGCTAGGGGTAGGATCACCATATCAAGGCACTGAAAGAATGATTTAAGTCTTTTAGTCGTACTAGAATGTAAGTCAAGTAAGTTTGAATTGAAGTCACCCATGATTATAACGTTCTCATATTGCGGCGTTACGTTTAGTAAGGCGGTTTCGAAATCATCTACGTCATATATATGTGGGGGTTTATATACGACACACACTAGACATTTTGTAAATAAGGTGCAAATTTCAATGAACATGAACTCGGGTTTGGCAGAGTACTGGCTTGGAGAATGATGAATAATTTTAGGTCGCAAATCGGATCTAATATAACCAGCCACCCCTCCGCCTCTCTTGCCCTCTCTGTCATTACGGCAAAGCGTATAGCCAGGAAGGTTTACGAGAGTGGAAGGAAGATTAGGATGTAACCAAGATTCGGAGATAAGAATAACGTGAATGTCTAAAGGTGAGAAGATAGAAGAAAATTCGTCAAAATGACACAACAGACTTTGATGGCCGTGTGCACCATTCTCGATCATCTAGTCCGTTGATCAGCAATCACGGAAACATGGTTAATTCTTGACAATGATCAAATTACAGATGCGGTGCACGGACATTTTCCCTCGATCAACTCAGTACCGTCAGCTGACGGTACGCTCGCTTGAGAAGAATCATCTGAGCGCTAGGTTACCGCGTATAAAACAGCGAACGAACGCACTCTGTCAATTATCGCTTCGTTTTTGTTTGTCGGACTGCTTTCACACATCCTCGCAGTTTTCAAATAACAAGTTTCAATAATCATGGAAGAAAAAAAGAAAAGAGCACCAAACTTCTCACAGTTCGAAGTGGGAATTCCTTTAGAACTCGTCAGCAATTATGCATCCATATTACAGAATAAAAGTACTGACGGAAGTTCTCTAAAAGAAAAGCAGGCTACCTGGTTGGATTTAACCTCACAACTCACACGAGTTATACGTGTTTACATAATTCCACATAATTTGTAACGTAATTTACACAGTGGTTATTTCATATTATTGATAATAATTGGGAAAATTTCAGTATACGGATACCTCACTGACAATTATTTTGAAATAGGCTACTAAAAAGAGCAGATTTGTGTTTGTTGAATTCTCATCTTGCTTACGAAAAGACACATATCAGTGCCAATAATTTCTTTGGGAAAATTTCAGTATACGGATACCTCACTGACAATTATTTTGAAATAGGCTACTAAAAAGAGCAGATTTGTATGTGTTTGTCAAATGCTCATCATCTTGCTTACGAAAAGACTCATTTCAGTGCCAATAATTTATTTGGGAAAATTTCAGTATACGGATACCTCACTGACAATTATTTTGAAATAGGCTACTAAAAAGAGCAGATTTGTATGTGTTTGTCAAATGCTCATCATCTTGCTTACGAAAAGACTCATATCAGTGCCAATAATTTATTTGGGAAAATTTCAGTATACGGATACCTCACTGACAATTATTTTGAAATAGGCTACTAAAAAGAGCAGATTTGTATGTGTTTGTCAAATGCTCATCATCTTGCTTACGAAAAGACTCATTTCAGTGCCAATAATTTATTTGGGAAAATTTCAGTATACGGATACCTCACTGACAATTATTTTGAAATAGGCTACTAAAAAGAGCAGATTTGTATGTGTTTGTCAAATGCTCATCATCTTGCTTACGAAAAGACACATTTCGGTGCCAATAATTTATTTGGGAAAATTTCAGTATACGGATACCTCACTGACAATTATTTAAAAAAAAAAGCAATTCGTCTGTGTATGTCGAATACGCATCATCATGCATACGAAAAGGAAGTTTTTAGTGCCAATTTATTTTGTGTGCACAAGGTTGGAATTCTGGAGTAAGAGGGAAAGGAAGGTATCCGTATAATTTCTCTTAATTCAAGCGTAAATAGCCTAATTGTCCAAAACGTCATGTAGGTCCTAATTGTTTCAAACGGCAAATCTATATATAGCTAATAAGTGATAATCTCGCATTCTACAAAATGGTCATTTAGTTTTGCTATATTATTACCGGCATAGAATAACTGCTTTATTATTATGCTAACAAAATTGGACAATTAGGCCTAAATAATATTTTGTCCTCAAGTAAAGTCCCGATCTTCCAAAGCAGAAACATATATAAAACACTAGCCTATTTTGATAAAAAAGAACATTTTTATTATTCATCTACAAACTTACTCTTTCTACAATAACACCAATTCTGTTATTTCCGCAGTGATTTGCGTTTTCAAGATACATCATTTCATCTTCAATTCCATGAAGCACGTCAAATCGTGCCGCCATTTTGGTTTTCTCGATTGACCATGTTCAATTCAAGATAATCGGTCCCACACCCGTGATCAAATTTGATAATCATCAACTAGCTTGTTTAACTTTGATCGAGATTGATACTCCGCAAATTGGCTTTGAAGATGGTCAAGTGCCGACTTAACCATGGTCAAATTTTAATCGAGAATGGTGCACACGGGCATGAGCATTCACGTGAACAACATTAAGTGACAAAGGAGAGAAAGAAAGCGCAGCCTTGAGTATGTCTGCGGTACAGGGCAGTGGGCAGGTAGGATTGCTATTGTTCGTGTTAATAGAGGGGACCGGTCTCTGTACACTGACCTCAGGGACTGTCGGGTGAACATGCTGCTTTTTGTTCTCAATTGTACCAACTTATATGCAATTCAAGTTTTTAAATTATTTTCTAGCAATAATAACTTAAAATTACAGTACTAAATGATAAAGAATGTGAAGAAGAAAAATAATTAATTAATAAATAACGTTATTATATGGTAAAAGTTAAAGTGACTTACAGTACTAAATGATAAAAATAAGAATGAAAAAGAATGAATTATTACGTAAAGTTACTGATAGAGTAAAATTTAATATAGATTGAATATTGCAGTATATTAAAATTAGTTGCCTTACTAGTTTTACGCAGCCGACTCGTTCAGATCATGTCTTCTGGGCATTTAATTCTGTGTTTGTGCTCGCCTACTTTGACAATAATGTCTCCATCTTGTGTCCACACGTTTTTCAAGCTGTATTTAGTTATGCATTCTTTTAACAGATTATGCCTGGCTTTAGTTAGATCTTCACGGACGGTAACAAGACTACCCTTTAACAGTTTTTTGTTTCTGAATACCTCAGCTCTCTTTCTATAGCTGACGAATTTGACAATGATAGGCCGAGGCCTATCACTGTTTCTTCGCCCCACTCGGTGACTTCTGTCGATATCACTTTCAGTTAATTGTACTCCTATTTTAGAAGCCACGTCAATGGCGATAGTGTCCGTGTTCTCAGACTCACTTTCACTCACACCGAAAATCCGTAAACACTGTCGCCTCTGATATTGCTCCAGATCGTCCACCTTCATCTGGAGCTGCCTAATGTGCCTGTCCTTCTCCTCTAGAGCTGTTTTCAGGCTTTCTATCACAGCACTGTTTTCAGCAATAGTTTGTTTCAAGTCCTCCACAATGGCGGTCCTGATGGCCTGCGTCAGTACCTGCAGCATGCCGGGATCTTTCAACGCTTCCACCATGACGCGTCGGACAGCTTCTTCGGAGAACTCGCTGGGAGATGACTTCTTATTATTGCTATTTCCACCCATTTTGTCGTAGAAATCGAATGCGAAATAACACAAAATTATATACCACGACACTTTTAAACCTTTCAAATAGTAATGCACTCTAAAACCGCTGCTAATAATCACCTAAGTCGGAGCGTAATAACACGTGTCTAGCAGCTATCCGCCATGACAGTGTAGTGCTGAAGGGTACTTGTGCAGGTATGAACATATTATACTCGTGGGTGTTAGTTCGAACTTACAAATTAGATTTACTTTAAATGTTATCTTAAGTGATCTTGCTTCATTTAATTTAAGATGCTACCTGTTATTATTATTATTAATTAATTATTAATTGTATTTTTTATTAATTGTGTTTATTATTAATTGTCATTATTGAGTGTAACTAGTTACCACTACCACCAGGTATATACCCTTTTGCAGTGTGAATACATACATACATACATACATACATACATACATACATACATACATACATACATACATACATACATACATACATACATACATACATACATACAGACATACATACATACATAGCGTTGGACGGTTTCCGTGTAAATTTAGTTTTAAAACCACTAATTTCAAACCACTAAACCAGCGGTCGTCAGCACAGAGCACCCTCGGGCTAGCGTCTCTTACCCGCGGATAAGAGACTGCACCATGGTGCATCCGTAGCTGTGACGGGTATGCTCTCTCCCTCTCTGCTTGCTGCACGACGGGAAATATAAAGTTGTACCGAATGTCCTTTACCCATTTCAGCGAGTGCTGACGACAACTGTACTAAACGACGCGAACAGATTGCAACGTAGTCAGAGAGGGAGAGATTCAGTAAGACAGACAGACCTGAGTTCGTTGATTTCTTACATCTGTGTTACGAGAAGAAAGAGCAGTGTGAGCATTGTGTTAGCGGCGATGTTGCCAGACTGCTGAAACATCCAACTTAATTTTCTAATTAACCATGCATTCAATCTCAAAACGTAATATAGGTTTTCTATTCATTTAAGTGTGCACTATCATCTCTTTCAATCTGCTGAATTATTTGATTTCCACTTTGGATAATGAAAAGAATGTAAAAGTATATATATATATATATATATATATATATATATATATATATATATATATATATATATATATCATCATCCTTCATGCATTAGGAAATTGATTCCTGTAGCAGCTACTGAAATTGGTCCATCCATCTTTTGGCTGGTCTTCCAATATCTCTTCTTCCCTGAGGTTTATATTTCCAAAACTTATATGGTATCCTGTCGTCCTGCATCCTTGAAATGTGAGACATCCATGTATTTCTATATTCTTCTATTTTGTTGTTTAATTCATATATCTCAAGTTCTTCTCTTATTTCTTCGTTTCTTTTATGTTCTATTTTCCTGTAACCTGCTACGCTTCTCAAAAATGTCATCTCATTTGTTTTTAATCTAGAGACATCTCTCTTTTTCATAACCCATGTTTCGCTTCCATATTGTAAACTGGGCACTGACATCACCTTATAAAATTTTAACAATGTATCTTTTCTAGCTTTTGATTTCAGGGTTCTTCTTATTGTTCCATTTATGTAATTAAATTTGTCTATTTTTTTTCTTTTTGATAATAGTCTCCTTTATAAGATAAGGTAACACCCAAAAATTTAAATTTATTTACCTGTTCTATGATACTGTTTCCTATTACTATTTTAGATCTTACAGGAGATTTGCCACAAAATGCCATAGTTTTAGTCTTATGTACAGATATCTCCATATTATAGTTCTTATTTATTTTCCATAACTCATGTACTGCTCTCTGTAGGTTATTTTCATTATTTGCTATTACTACCTTATCGTCAGCGAATAGCATCGTCATTATGAAATTATCTTCATTAAAATTCTGTGTATAGTTCTTTATTTTTATTTTCCATTTTCTTATTATTTCGTCCATATATATATATATATATATATATATATATATATATATATATATATATATATATACACTAGTGGCTTGTGCAGCAAATACTGCTGCAAACTAAGTTCGTTAGACGTTCAAATAAAATTTTTTCAGATTTATTTTCAATGAAGAATACTTGTCTTTTTGATAGTTATTTGCTTCCATAATAATGAAACATACTCCCTCTGAATGGATTTTTTAGGCCAAATACTTTTTCTTGAACCTATCCAACTTCAGTTTTTGAGTTTCAACGCGAAAACGCAAGTATCAATGTCAGGACGATAGCAGTAGCTATTTCAGGTCATTGTGGATTGTAGGCAAAAGTTAAAAAAATGTCACGTTTGCTAAGCTTTCGAACAATAGCATTTTCGTATAGCTGCTGCATGTAGAACTTGAAATGTAGAGCGTAAAATCATTTTATCCTACTAAGAGATCTTGCTGAAATGATCTGGAGACTACAAAATTTTCTAGGCCTCTTATTTTATCAGTAAGTAATACCTTTTGATCTTTCCTTAGGAACTGTAATTTTTGCACTCTCTCGAGCCAATATTGAAGACAATGACACATATCAATATCTACACTACACCGCCATTAAGTATATGAAAATGACCCAACCCCTGGGTTAATAAGTATAAACATATTTGATTTTTAATAACAATATTATTATCTTACTTAAGTTTTGTAGTTATATATAGCAGCCACTCAGTAATAGAAATGAAGATCTAAATTAAGATATTCTCTACATTTACTTACTTAACCACAAAACGTTTCACTTTCATGTCATCAATATAGCATCAATATTATGTACAATTAATGAAAAAATAGATGTATCATGATATTAACTATAATAATATTTAATTTCTAATGGTAATAATGTCATCAAACCATCTCAAGTTTCGTAGATTTGAATATCCAATGCACAGCTGTACTCAGAAAATTATGCACTGTAGAATCAGTTTTTAATAACAAATTGAATTGAGCTCTAAATATGTCGGCAATCCTGCAGGTCATGGCCTTCGTGTAATAGCCTATTGTTTATTGTAGTGTGTGTTTTGTTCTGAAATCACATCAATCAAGTCGGCCGTGATTGAATAAAATAATTCTCAAAACTGAGAACAGATGGATTTTGGAAAATAGGAAAATTATGTAAGAAAATTGACATTTCACTGAAAACTACTACTTTTCCGAAAAACTTTGGATGCCAGGCATGAAAATGAGGGGTCACTCATTAAAATCCGTTCAGCCGTTTTCCCGTAATTTCTATTACCAGTTCAAATTATATATATAGATATATATATATTGAATAGAATCGGCGACATACTGCAGCCTTGTCTCAAACCGATATATATATATATACAGACGTGGACAAATTATTAGCAAAATTGAAGATTTTTATTAGTATATATTTTTACAAAATATGACTCTTCAATTCAGAATACAGTTGACATTTTTGCGTATTTACACATTAAAAAAATGAAGATTTGTATTGTATATTTTCAAAATTTGACTCTTCAATTTGGACTACAGTTGATATTTGGGATGTTTCCAAATTATTAGCGAAACTGAAGATTTTTATAATATATTTTTACTAAATTTGACTCTTCAATTCAGACTGCACTGACATTTTTGCATATTTACAAGTTATTAGCAAAATTGAAGATTTTTATTATATATTTTTACAAAATTCGATTCTTCAATTTAGCCTGCAGTTGACATTTTTGCACATTTACAAATTATTAGCAACATTGAATATTTTTATTATATATTTTTTCAAAATTTGACTCTTCAATTTAGAATACAGTTGACATTTTTGCATAGGCCTATTTCTATCTACTGTAATGATAGAAATATGCAAAATTGTCAACTGTAGTCTAAATTGAAAAGTCAAATTTTGTAAACAGAATTATCATAAAAATCGTCAATTTTGTTAATAATTTGTCCACGTCTGTATATATATATATATATATATATATATATATATATATATATACATATATATACATATATATTAAAATCAATGTATTTATATAATATGAATAAGTGAAAATGAATGTTCAAGCCAAGAAGAACTAGAGAAGAAAAGAAAAAGAAGAAGATAAGAAGGAAGTCATAATGGGAAGAGATTGAAGTGAAGGAAAGAGACAAAGAAAAAGGGAATAAATTTCATGTAATGTAAGGGAATAATGTAAATAAAAAAACAGTCAATTTATAAATAGAATATTGATTATAACTTGAAGTGAAAGGAAAATTAATTTTTCGGGCTATTTAGTAAGACTCATCTTTGTAACATAGTATATTGATACTCTCTACACTATGGGAGCACAAAGACTGTGAGGTATCATATAGATCAATGGAGACCTTTCTTACAAATGATAAAATGTGAACAACATGACATAAATCTTAGACTGTAATCCCTGCGTTTGGACGGTTGCCATGGATTTTATAAACGTAATTACTTGCTGTAGAGTTTCTTTTGTTCGCATTTTAAAGTCATCATGAATGGAATGGGACAAGTGGGTTTCGTCTATTAACCTCCTCCATTTTCCCTCAAGCAGCGATGTTGTATTGCTTCTCTTATCTCTGAAAGCAGATCTGGGGTTGGATCTAAAATTCTGATAGTTAAGTCATTTGGCTGCGACCCACCAACCTCTGCTTGTGTTTTGCACAAGCAAGCACAAGAACTGTATTCAGTTTAGTTCCCCGACGCACAATGTACAAAAACACAAATCTAGGTGGACAAAGTTAACAACTTCTCTGCAGTCTAGCGGATTGTTATGAAACTTTGTATAGACTTTACACGTAGCATTTACTTTTTTGTGTACGAACTGTGATTACGTTTGTATAAAAGGAACTACACCTTTATAGGGGATGGTTTCAGACAAAATTAATAACTTCTTTCCATTCTAACGGATTTTTATGAAATTCTGTTCAGTAGTTGTAGGTAGCATATATATTTGTGTACAAACTCTGATTACATCTGTATGCTACCTGTAACTCTTGTACAAAGGTTCATAAAAATATATTATATAGGAGATAAGTTCTTAATTTTATCTGAATACACTATGTAAAAAGGAAGTTTCGCTCATAGAAACATAATCAGAATTTGTAGACAAAAAATATATGCTACCTGTAACTTCTATACAAAGTTTCATAAAAACGTGTTACATAAGAGAGAAGTTATTGATTTTGTCTAAATGCACCCCCTATAAAAGAGTAGTTTTTCTTATGCATACATAATCAGAATTTGTACACAAAAACATATACTACCTGTAAAGCATGTACACTAAGTAACCCAGTAGTTGACACAGCGTCGTTAAATAACCAAGTGAAAGATTCTCCTTAGTTTTTCCGAGATTTGAACTCATCTTGTGTTCTTGAACCTAAATCAGACCACCGAAGTTGATATTGAGAAAAAGTCTATATATGAACCTTGTCTGCCTTATCTTTCTCAAAAGTACAACGTCCCTCTTAAACAATGGTCCGTCATTGGTTTGCTGTTTGGCAGTAGAGGTTCGATTACAAACTTCACATGGAATTATCTTAAAGGACCTTCACTTCCCTTTTAATTATGTAATGTCTGTTCTTATAAATATTATCAAGGATTCTCTTCAAATGAAGAGTCCACTGCAAGAATGATGGATGTCACATTTTTGTCGAAATTGAACCAAGACTGCCAATGCATAGCTTAAGACATATAGAATGTACATAGAGAGTTATATGGCATTAACACTGATAGTCTTTGTCCAGTAATGATCGGAAAATCACAGTTAAGCTTTGAGCGCTAAGCATTTCAAACTTTCAATCGCTTCTCCTACAAAATGTATTCCAAATGACATCCATCATTCTTGCAGTGGACTCTTCAAATATTACATCATCATCTCGATTTCAATTAATTCACTTATATTTCCCTTCTTTTTTCTTTAATGTTTCAAATATCACATTATATTGTACATCTTTATTGTAGTCAGGACCCTTGCGGTCACTCAAATTTTTTGAGCTCATGTCTTTAATGCAGGGATGTCGAACAGCGCTCTCGAGCTGTGAACTGCAGAGCCTTCACTCCTCCCTTACCGTGCAACGGTTGAACACAGATAGCAGGCAGTCCGGCCGAATGATAGTAAACAAAAGCGAAATTGCGGCGGCTGGTACTTTGATAACTTTTATACATCTTACCAACTGATTAGGAACTCAGTTTAGATTTGCACTTGATGAACTCTGATAAACAAAGAATGTAGCCTACACGAGGATGAATTATGAATGATGATGATGATGATGATGATGATAATAATAATAATAATAATAATAATAATAATAATAATAATAATAATAATAATAATAATAACAACAGTTTTATCTACTTGGTCATTCCATGAATGTTGTTCGTTAGTGACGGAAATAAATCTTAATAATAATGTTGTTAATATCATGTTTAAAACATGTGTTGTAGCAGTGCAACTTCAAGTTCAGAAACGTAAACTGTTTTGATGTATAAAATTAATTACTTTTAGCGTGACTTGAAATTTGTTCAAAGTTTTTGTTTCAGATTCAAAAATATTTAATTCTTCTACAGCCTTTTCACGAGTCAAACCGGATAACTTTTCTGGTCCACAAGCTTCAGCATGACGTGTAGAATTAAAATGTCTTTCAATATTATGATGGCTAATGTATCCAAGTTCTTTTCTACATATTAAGCAATGTGTCTTTCCGTCCTTTAAGATAAATAAATATTTATCTGTCCACTCACTATTGAATCGTCGTTCCACATCCATACCAGCCGCCAGAGTTGATAAACACACTGCATACAGAACACTGCTACAGCGAGCTGACTGACTGTCGTTTCAACTCAGCTACGGTAGGAAACAGTATTAATCGCTTGACAGTTTGAGAGCGCTGTTCGACATCCCTGCTTTAATGTATAAATAAAAAACTTAATTTTACTTAAGAAATCAGTCACATTCTATAATGGGTTGTAAGGTATCATAAAAGCTTTGAATTTTATTGTATAATTTTACAATATAGTAAGACATTCTTTCCAACAAGATTAAACCGAAACTGTTTGTTGGTACAGAAAGTCTGTTGTGTTACCCGGCGCTAAATTTCATCTTGTGTTTGTAGGCGTGTGTGATTCTTGTCTGCTCCGTTGGGGCTAAAGCTGTCTGAACGCCTGGAGTTGTGCATCGGCTCAAGCGACGTAGGAGTGTGGCATTTTCCGTCCTCAAGGGGTAAGTGCGATGAGACATACTTGGCTGTCATAACTTGTTTGAGATCTTGCAAACTTTGACGTTCCCGTCAACACTTCGAGACAAGGTATTTGTTCACAGGGAGACAAACTTGACTTCTCGTTAGCAACTTCACGCTTCTGCTTATGAGCCCAGAATCTGCCAGGTGTAATAAGGATAAATGCCTTGAAGCGCTCAGCGTATGCGCTGCAACTTTTTATTTTCATTAAAGTTTTTAAACTATTCAGAAATAGCTTGTAGATAAAAAGAGCTAATGGATCAGGCATCGATTCCACGCTATGACATTTTTATTATAAGTTCAGATAGCCTATATGTTTTAACCGTCGTTCGTGCACCGTTAATCGATCTTGCCAAATAATCAATACAGTTTAGTTTTTATGCTCTTGTTCATTGAATATAAGAAAATATTATTGCCACACATTGGACATAAGAAATCAATATTACTAGACTGCTCCGACGATTTAGTAGAATGGGTTTGAATCTAAAGAAAGCAGAAAATAGTACATCGTGGTCTATTGTGACGAGAATCCAAGCCCCCGCATAACGGTAAGGCGTCATGTCGCAAACACGTTCAAGTCTGAGTATTTCTGACAAAATAAATATTAATCAACGGCTAGAAAACGACACAAATATTAATAATATTGCTGGAGAGTTTAAGGTAATATCTATCTATCTATCTATCTATCTATCTATCTATCTATCTATCTATCTATCTATCTATCTATCTATCTATCTATCTATCTATCTATCTATCTATCTATCTATCTATCTATCTATCTATCTATCTATCTATCTATCTATCTACCTACCTACCTACCTACCTACCTACCTACCTACCTACCTACCTACCTACCTACCTACCTACCTACCTACCTACCTACCTACCTACCTACCTACCTACCTACCTACCTACCTACCTACCTACCTACCTACCTACCTACCTACCTACCTACCTACCTACCTACCTACCTACCTACCTACCTACCTACCTACCTACCTACCTACCTACCTACCTACCTACCTACCTACCTACCTACCTACCTACCTACCTACCTACCTACCTACCTACCTACCTACCTATCTATCTATCTATCTATCTATCTATCTATCTATCTATCTATCTATCTATCTATCTATCTATCTATCTATCTATCTATCTACCTATCTAGCTACCTACCTACCTACCTACCTACCTACCTACCTATCTATCTATCTATCTATCTATCTATCTATCTATCTATCTATCTATCTATCTATCTATCTATCTATCTATCTATCTATCTATCTATCTATCTATCTATCTACCTACCTGTCTATCTGTCTATCTGCCTCTCTGTCTGTCTGTCTCTCTATTTATTTATTTATTTATGTACTTATTATTTATTTATTTATTTATTATTTTATTTCATAGATATATTCTGGAAAAAAAGTTAATTTGCATTAAGGGATTAGGTACAGCTTACAGCAGTAAAATTTTTGGAAATATTCAACATTTTTTGCTCCATTGCTCTATCTTGTACAACAATGAAAATTGGTATGTGTAAAACACTGTCCTTGTGCTATAAAAAAAAATATTTTGACGATATAAAAAAAATATGTTTTTCAAAATTCAAAATGGTGGCAGTTCACTGGATAGTGATGAAGCGTTTCCCTCAAAACTCATAACTTTTTTAATTTTTCATGTTCTCTCTGTTTACTCATGTTTACACTTTCAACTACATTCCTTAATAAACAATATTTCTTTTATTTTGTGTTAGAAGAAAATACTGATATATGACCATTTTTTTTTAATTTATTTCTTATTAGACGATCTGTCAGAGGTAGAGAAGTGATTTTGCATCATATTGTACATATGGCATACATAAATAACACAAAAAATTAATCACAGAATGTTGGATAGTTTTTGCGTTATGAGGGAAACGCTTCATCACTGCACAATGAACTGCCACCATTTTGAATTTTGAAAAATAATATAAATTATTTTTTTTAATCGTAAAAATGTTTTTTTTTTCATATAGCAGAAGGACAGTGTTTTACACATACTAATTTTCATTACTGTACGAGATACAGTAATGGAAGAAAAAAATGTTGAATATTTCCAAAATTTTATTGCTGTAAGCAGTACCTAATCCCTTAACGTTGTATAAGATTCACTTCTTATAATGAATTAACAACTATTAAATACCCATTTCTGTAGGATCGATGAACTTCGGATCAGCAGGCAAACTCGCTGCTGCCCGAGCTACGCCGGTAGCTTTGGGGTAGTTCATACTCACATAAAATACAGTGTTGTTTTTGTTCAACTCTCTTAAGAAAGATTGAAACCTTATAATTGACACCTGTAAGATATTACTCATGAGGCAAGTAAGCCAGAAGATAATGGGATAGTGTTGCCAGATTCTTTGCCACTTCATTGTGTACACCGCTGGCTGGTAACATACTCCACTAATATAGAATACATTAATTCAAAACATCTTTATTGAACTTTCATTCAACGTAAACTTTTACAAGAATGTAGACACTATGTAGTTATTCTCTCGTCTTTATTGCTAAAATCCAGTCTTCAATATTGTAATTAGATTAGATAGATCCGTGGCGCTACAGCCCGTGAAGGGCCTAGACCGACCAGCCGGCTGCTGGCTTCACGTTCAGATGTCGAAGCAGAAGTGAACGATCATCCAACCAGAATGGAGGTATCGTGTGATTAGCCGCTATAGCTGGTATTCGCAACCGGATTTCGCTACCTATCGTAGCTCCCCAAGTGCATCACGATGCTGGGTGGGCACCGGTCCTATACACGGGCCGAAATTTCATGAGAAAATTTCTTCCCTCGTGAGGACTCGAACCAGCGAGCATTCCGTAACGCGAGTCCTAGGCAGGATGCCTTAGACCACGACGCCACGGCGCGGGACTCAATATTGTAATAGCCATCAAATATACATAATATAAATTATTGACATACAGTACAAGATTTATGAACTTCACCGTCTCCATTTTTCGATCATGTTATGAGCTTATGACAGCAAAAACATGTGCGTTATAGAGATCGGATCGTACGACTTGATAAAGAAACCCAGCTTGTGTTAGGATACGGTCGCAAGTAGGGACAATACGCGTGTAGTCGTACGACTGATTCGCCTCTACTGTGAGGACTCCCATTCACTAAATTACATCGGGATCGCCGGACGTAGTCGTACGACTCTGCAAGACTTCTAGTCGTGCGTAGTCGCTTCGAATGTGCGAGCATTAAGTCTGAGAATAGACTGAACTAATTTTGTACCGCACTGTATTGTCGCTATGAATCATAATTTCTTCATTACCTAAGAGCATTCTAAAGGATAACTGGAGTTTGTCCAGTTAATCGAAAATCCATACTGTATGGTTACTCCATACGGATTTCATTAAGTTATAAATTGGAAGGGTAGTTACCTTACCTCATCCATATTTATAGTTGAGATAATTGAGAGAATTTCCAGCTATAGCAAATACCAAGGCAAGCAGAGGCGAGAGACCTCTGGTGCCCTCTGTAAATACAAAGCAGCGATTATAGCCCGGAGTCACAGAGTTCTGTTACGGATACTAGACGTTCTGCGGATGTTACGGAATTTTAAAGGAATAAATCAGCATTAATTCCTGAACTTTACCTCCACTTATGAATAATTATCACTTAATAATTCATATAATATTTAATGTAATTAATTAAAAGATAATTATTATAATTGCCCACATCTAACACCTTCCACATAAGCCAAATATTTAGAAATTATTATATTGCCCTCCCAAGCCAAAAGGGCGTATCTCAGAACTTGAATATTTTTCAGTATTGAGGATTTAGTGAATGATCAAAGCGCGCCTACTTTTAAAGTTAATTTATTGGAATTTTTGGCATATTCATTACTGAAATATATTCAAAATATCTAGAATATAATTTTTAGACTAATTAGCTTACATTTTTATGTACAATTTGAGATACGCCTAATTTGCTAAGTATTAATATTAATTGTTTAAGATAGTGATATGCTTAGCAAATTAGGCGTATCTCATATTGTACATAAAAAACAGTAAGTGAAATTAATTCTGGTTTATTTTATTAATTATTTTTTTATGTTATTAAATTACAACATATACTGCATAGCAGTATTGCAAAAAATACTGCAAACTAAGACAAATATTATCTAGAAAATTAGTGAAGAGACAGAAATTCATTTACAAATCATTCTGTTAATATATTAATGATACAAAGATACGGCATTGAAGTTGAAAATGTTTGGTTATATTTACTAAGGTTCACAGTTCACTAAATACTTCTACGTAAATTACTGAGGTAAATAAATTAACTAAAAATAACAAAACACTGAAAAGTTAGTTTATACCAAATAATTGATACATGAACACAATAAAAATTTAGTCATCATTTACTGGAAGATTCTCCCAAAATGTCAGTCTGTTTTTCATTATTCCACCCAAATTGCGAATTATGGCACTCTTTTTTTTTTTAAGCAGAGAATCCAAGGGGTTTTCGTTGCTGCTCAGGACGATGGGAAATATGCATTCGGTTAGTGGTGATTACATTGCTGAGAACGGATTAAAACACGAATGATTTGTTACTAATGCAGTTACGTCTAATTTGACTAGAATGGCAAATAGGAAATACTAAGCGAAAAGAACGTATGTCTGAGAAACGGCCTTTTTGCTTAGAAAAATGAACTTCCGCCAAATTCGCTTAGGAATCTATATTAATTTTGAGATACGACTTTCATTAAATCACATTTTAAAGGCATAATTCATTGAGAAACGGCCATTTCCTTTAGGAAATAGATATATTAGCATCTGAACTCTCCAGTTATGTTAAAAACAGATTTTCAGAAAATCCTTGAGATACGCCCTTTTGGCTTGGGAGGGCAGTATAGATCGTAATTTACATTGGGCTAAACAAAAAGATTTCACGTGTAAAAGGACTTCAGTTAATACGCGCTTCGTGGGAAGCTTTTCTTCAACATTGTAACATCTGTCTATCATTAATCAGAGCAGATAATCCGCATGTTAACGTGATGAGACAGTCGGATGTCGAACTCAAATCGTCGTGTGATTCCCTCTGCCTTTCTTTTCCCGAAGACTTTACTGAGCTACAATTCGAAATTTTCTAGAAGAATTACGAGGTCGTGAATATGAATCATGGAAGACCCTTTCAGGACGGGGAAAAGGTGTTGAGATGTATAGCGAAGTAAAAGCCGCCAGCAGTTGGATTGCAAACAAGAAAGGACTTTCGACTAGTGAATGGATATCTAGCCTGAAATTGACAGCAAATTTAGCAGCTGTTCGTTCCGTTCCCGACAGATCTCTCGACGGTACCCGGTGCAGACATGGCTGCCCGGAGATTGAAACTCTAGCACACGTCTTGGGATTCTGTGAACAGAGATTGCTCTTGAGGAACTCTAGACATCATCTTGTAAGATCCAAAATTGCTGCCGCATTAAGAAATAAGGGCTGGATAGTAGAAGAAGAGACATCATTGTGGACCCCACGATACGTTTTGAAGTAGAATGTTATCAGTCAGCGGAGGTCCACCTTGAGAAGAAGTCGATCTATGAGCCTACAGTCAACTATTTCAAGCTGAAATATGCCTTAATTTACGTTGAGGTATTCGGCTTGCTCATAGGTGCTCGAGGGACTATACCAGCTTTTTTCGAAGACTTTCGACGGCAGTTTGCTCTACCAACATCTCTGAGGGATGACATTGTGATAATTGTGTTAAAAAAATCCTGCCAAATCCTAATTAATCACATGGTGCCACATTAATAGCAATTGTAATTTTCACGCCCTTTTCTTTGTTACACTTTTTAAAAATTTAATATCTATATTTACATATGTATAATAATTTTTTTGAGGATATACTGAGTCCGTAAGGGCTACCCTCAATGGGGGGCAGTTTAATATTATTTATTAAAGACAATTTATAAATTCATAGTACTTCGAAATTTTATCACTGAGGAGGCATTGAGAATTGTATTTTAGCTTCAGTATAATCATTAATACAATATGGTATAATAAATTGGGATGGAGTAGCATCATTTTCACTTAATCCATTAATTTTATTACACAGAAGATTAATAAAAATTTGTCTGACCAAAAATATGGATCACTTACTTACTCAATGGCTTTTAAGGAACCCGGAGGTTCATTGCCGCTCTCGCATAAGCCCGACATTGGTCCCTATTATGAGCTAGTTTAATCCAGTCTCTATCACATTCCTGTGAGTTCGCAGTAACTTTAAATGCTGCAGAATTCACACTGAGTTAAAATGTAAACATTCACACCATTTAACACAATAATTTGCTTCTATACAACAATGACTCAATGACAAGCGAAAGAGCAGGAACAGCGTCCTTTGTTCTTTTCTTATTGTTTATTTATTTATGTCTATAACAGGGAAAAGCCCCAATTACAATAGACAGTACAGATTTTTGTTTAAAAAAAAAGACACAGAATTGCGTATAACATGAAAAAAAGAGATAAAACAGAAACAAATGCAAGATATAAGTGTAACTACAAATTAAAAATTAAAATGAAAAAATAGATACCTAAATAAAAGACACAGCTATAAATATAAATTAAAAATACCAAATAAAAATAAATTAAAAAGAGTTAAGTATGGATATCGTAGCCAAAAAATGTAAATGTAGCTATAATTGACAAATTACAGAGTAAATATAACACTATGTTAATGAATTCAATATACAGTATTATATAGTAGGACTAATAGGCTTAATTTATTTATTTAAGAAATTCACTACTACAGAACACGTGTTCCAATTAGTAGGATACCTGACTACAACTACAACCAGCATGCAACTAGAATCCAACATATCATGAAACTATTGCTGTATATAACTTTTTCTCATACATTTTGTACGATAACGAGAAATCTAAATCCTGTTTATTTGATAGATGATTGTAAGTTCGAAGCATTAATAAACGTGGAGACATTTTATGAGATTGTGTTTTTGATGTCTGTAAATAAAAGAGAGATCGCTTTCTCAAATTTGATTTACCAATATTGAAACTAATTAACTGTAGAATATCAGGGTTGTCTATTAAACCATTTATGGTTTTGAACAAATACATTTGTTGTGCTCTTATCCTGCGATTACTGAGAGACGGTACATTAAATTCAACCAGCATGGATTCATAAGATTGGAATATGTTGTAACATGAATGTTTTTTCATATATAGCAGTTTTAGGATTTTATTCTGTGCTCTCTCTAGAATTACCGAGTGCGAGTGATAGTGAGGGTTTCAAACTATAGATGCGTACTCTAAGTTACTTCGTATTAAACTATTATATATTTTTAAGACAGTTTCAACATTCCTGAAATCTCTTGAGTTTCTGTAGATGAAACCTACCAGTTTGAAGGCTCTATTCGCAATTGTTTTTATATGTGTTGAAAAGGATAGGTCATGAGAGATTATCACTCCTAAATCATTTACTGAAGTGACCCTTTCTAATTTTGTGTTATTTATGCTGTACGTGTATTACGAGTAAAGGTAATGTGTGAACATGTTTTAAATATTAAAGTTGAGTTTGTTAACAATGCTCCATTGTGCCATATATTATTTTCTGTCAGCAATTACAATAATTACACATCTTCTGAAATTTTTTGAGCCATTCTTTCCAATGTCACCGGTATGAATTTCGTAAAACGCATAGTTAAAAAAATTATAGCACTATATAATCACTGAATGTTTCTATGGACAAGTGTAATTTGGGGAAGTGTGCCCACCTGCAAAGTTTTCAAAATAAAGAATGCATTTTAAAGCTCCAGGTATATAAACCTACTGTACAAAATAGAAAATCATTTTTAAATATAAAAAAACTTCTTCATACCAATAAGTTCTTGCAACAAGAGTTCGATTCTAAGTACGATATAACAAATGAACAACAAAAATCCTTGTCAAGAACACCGCGTGTGTTGAAGACAGCTGCTTTGAAGTATCTGTTCGCATTGAACTTCCGATCATGTTCCAAGAAGTCACTGAGCTTTCCATAAGTTCTGCTCGAGACTCCCTTGTAAGTTTACACACGAGTAAATACTGTAAAGGAAAATTGATCTACAAGCACCCAGCTGCCAATAAGGAATGTAAGATACGAGAAATTACTTGAAAAATATCCTGAAATGCTCCGTCCCACCAGCATTGCAGTAACTCTATTAGTTTTTGTCAGCGGAGTCACAACTGAAACCGCAGTAGAGACAGAAAGATATACTCGTGCCTTTCTAATTACAACTCACTTACCCTGACAAATGGCTTTTAAGGAACCCCCCAGGTTCATGGCCGCTCTCACATAAGCCCGTCATTGGTCCCTATCCTGAGGAAGATTAATCCAGTCTCTATCATCATATCCCACCTCCCTCAAATTAATTTTAATATTATCTTCCCATCTACGTCTCGGCCTCCCCAATAGTCTTTTCCCCTCCAGTCTCCCAACTAACACTCTATATGCATTTCTGGATTCGCCCATACGTGCTATATGTCCTGCCCATCTCAAAGGTCTGCATTTAATGTTCCTAATTATGTCAGGTGAAGAATACAATGCGTGCAGTTCTGCGTTGTGTAACTTTCTCCATTCTCCTGTAACTTCATCCCTCTTAGCCCCATATATATTTTCTAAGAACCTTATTCTCAAACACCGTTAATCTCTGTTCCTCTCTCAAAGTAAGAGTCCAAGTTTCACAACCATATAGAACAACCGGTAATATAACTGTTTTATAAATTCTAACTTTCACATTTTTTGACAGCAGACTAGATGACAAAAGCTTCTCAATCGAATAATAACAGGCATTTCCCATATTTATTCTGCGTTTAATTTCCTCCCGAGTATCATTTATATTTGTTACTGTTGTTCCAAGATATTTGAATTTGTCAACGTCTTCGAAGGATAAATATCCAATTTTTATGTTTCCATTTCGTACAATATTCTGGTCACGAGACATAATCATATACTTTATCGTTTCGGATTTACTTCCTAACCTATCGCTTTACTTTCTTCAAGTAAAATTCTCGTGTTTTCCCTAATCGTGTGTGTATTTTCTCCTAAATATTCACGTCATCCGCATAGACAAGCAGCTGATGTAACCCGTTCAATCCAAACCCTGTCTGTTATCCTGAACTTCCCTAATGGCATATTCTAGAGCGAAGTTAAAAAGTAAAGGTGATAGTGCATCTCCTTGCTTTAGCCCACAGTGAATTGGAAAAGCATAAGATAGAAATTGTCCTATACGGACTCTGCTGTAAGTTTCACTGAGACACATTTAAAAAAGGGAACTATATATGTTTATGCTCGACCATGCCCAAATGTAGTAATTATACACCTGGTAGCAGTCCTTTAATGCATGTCATTAAACTACACCTACTCATTAAAGTTCAGGTGTTCAGCCAATGACAAGTCAGCTTTGTACCGTTATATCGATTATTCTCGGATATACAATCGAAAGACAATTAGCGACCATGCCGAAATGTAGTAATTATACACCTGGTAGCAGTCCTTTAATGCATGTCATTAAAGTAGACCTACTCATTAAAGTTTAGGTGTTCAGCCAATGACAAGTCAGCTTTGTACCGTTATGTCGATTATTCTCGGATATGCAATCGAAAGACAATTAGCGAAAAGTCACGGAGGCTGGAAATCCAATACTGTCGCAGAAGGTTATGTTCTGTTACTATAATAATTAGCGTTAATTGTAAATAATATTCAAATAAATTCAATTTGTCATCTCGTTTTTCAATTGTAAATCAATTTCCAGGTTATATCAGAGTAATCTTCATCTTAATCTCAGCCAAGGTCAATGACATTCGGCCTCGGAAAAAAAATCAATACCTTCGCGTCTGCGCACATCTCACAATTCAGGTCAGTTCGCACATAACCATAAGAAGACCAAATTTTAAATAATTTCAAGTTAGAAATATGGTCGAGCATAAAAAGTCGTATGGAACTTACCTCTAATGGTAATTAAGACGCTCGTATGAAAATTATGAAACTCGCTTGCACTCGTTTCATAAACAATCATACTTGCGTCTTAATTACTACCATTATAGGTTCGTTGCATAATGTACTATTTTAATATTTGTCGAATGAATATTTTTTCACATTTTTTTTCACAGAAAATATATTTTTAATTCTGTTTATTGTAGGATATGGAGCATGAAAAACCAGAAATTATTTAGTTTCATGACGTGAATCAGTGTTTAAAATTTCAAGTTTCTAGTCGTAGTAGTTTTTGAGAAAAATGTACATTTATATAGAAGAAACAAATATGAGAAAATGCCACCTAATCTCTTAATGTGCACCTGGTCCATATTGTGGATCATCATGGTCTCCTTCATTCTCTCTTGCCCTTTTAAGACCTCTTTTGTTCTTTCTCACCATACTGCACTTCACCTCACAATACATATCTGCCTTCTGAAGGATGCATTGAAAGGAATGGTGAACGGGAGAAGAGTTCGGGGCAGAAGAAGATATTAGATGATAGACGACATTAAGATATATGGATCATATGAGGAGAATAAGAGGAAGGCAGAAAACAGGAAAGATTGGAGAATGCTCTGTTTGCAGCGAAAGACTTGCTCTTGGGCAGAATACTACTTGGGTTGGATAAAAAGTAATGGCAAAAGTTCGATATTTCTGACATGGCTTTATTCACAGGGGTACAACATTTACGTACCTTCTATATAGTCGCCCCCCTTATTTATTACCTTTTGCCAAATATTTGGAAGGCGTCGTACACCATCAGCGCGTCCATCTTTGTTGATATTCCGTATTGACCGCCCTAAAGCAAGGATAAGTTCATCTCTGGTATTGTACCGGGTCCCTCGCAGTGGTTCTTTCACTTTGGTGAAAAGATCGTAATCGCCTGGATCATATCGGGTGAGTACGGAGGATGTTCCAGAATCTCCCATTGCCAGTGACATACGCCACAATGAACATCACCTTCACAGCACTTCCAACAAAGCCTTCCCGAAATGCTTTAACCCATCGTGCCACTGCGCGATATGGCAACACTGCATCGCCACATGCTTCAGGTAGTCCCTGAAAACATTCTTGTGCACTACGACCTCGTGCCACTTCAATTTTGATCCAGGAACGTTGCTCTAGTTTCGTAAACATGATCTTAGGGCGCTCGCACTATCCCTATGAAAGTCAACGATCTACACACTCCAGTAGATTGACAGAGTACTGTCGCCGCTGGCTACACTAACTCATCTAACAGTCCTTGTTCATGTGCATACAGCTGGCAACTTTCGAACGCACCATCGTCACGTGACAGCAGTGTTGCCATTACTTTTTATCCAACCTATGTACGAATGAATTAGATCCAAGAATTGTTTATTTTTATGATATTTTACTAATCCCCTTGTTGGTAATGCATTTGTGTACATCTTTTAATTTGAAAACGTTTTTAGTTCGTGCTCGCGTTCATGTCATAGTATTCTTTATATATATATATAAATTCAGATAAGGATGCAAAGTAGCCATAACCGCTGACGTGCCCATTTTAAACCACACTAACTTCAGTCAGCCGACTGAAAGCTCATTACCTGAGTTACTAGACGAATATAGCAGGGAGAAATATTACACAAACTGTTGCGAATTATTCCCAATTTAGCGCACGTCGATAATTCCGAGGCGTTTCACGCGCCCCGTCGTTTACATGACCTTTCTAAGCAGAGAAAAACGGTGTAATGGTGTTTGGAAATACAGCAGCTTTATAATTGGGGCCTATATTTTAAAACAGCAACGATAAGAACTTCCTGCTGCCTTACATGAACGAGGTATACTCAAACACGATAAAAAATAATAAATTCCTGTGGTGCACTGGTAACGATATTTACAATGCGATGTGGAATGATAAGGATATAGTGCTGCCAACTTGAGAGTACAAATATAACCAAAAGAATATAGTCTACAAGTAGTAAAACTAAAAATGTGAAATATGTAAAAATTATCAGAATATTTTAAATTACCATTTACCTAAAGATCTCTTAAATGTATTTTCTTCTAGTCCTTTTTTGCTTTCTAAAAGTTCCTCCAGAGAAACCAGTACCAACGGGTAAATATCACTATCACTTTAAGGCCCAATTGTATAAAACTCCCTGACTAAAGATCAACTTTGATCGAAGATCGAAAAGTGAACCGAGTTCAGACACTTCTTCTATTGTATAAAACTTGTCTGCGATCAAATTACCTTGGTTCAAATACATTCTAAGTTCACGTGGAAAGGATTTGGCAACATCGCATAAACAGGTGACATACGTGATGCGCGGACAGGTTTGTTCAGTGTTGCCAATCTAGCGACTTTAACTCTTTTTCAACAACAATTTCTTTTAACTTTCATATTATTAAATAGGGATTTAGTGACCTTTTTAGCACCCCATAGTGACAAAATTTAATCTTTCTTTGTTGATAATGAGAAATCTAGCGACTTTACAACTACTTTTTGGCGACTTTTTGGAAGTCTGTCTGTCTGTGTCTGTTGGAGACACTGGTTTTTTGTGCAATGTAAATAATGGCGGACAATAAGAAGGTTGACTGTTCTCCGAGTTGTTATCATGTTATGGTGTTTGATACTTCTAAACATAATAAAGCTTTATAAAACGACAATTTTCGTTTAGTAATACAGTTAATTGAACATTTATGAATGTACCTATCATATCCATTAATAATTAATGGTTGTTATAAACGTAATATAATTATAGGTTATGTTATTTGATACTGCTGAACACGATAGAGCCTTATAAAATACAAGATTGTTTGTGTATTAAGGCAAGAAATTGAAAGAAATATATATAAATGTACCTATCATATCTATTAATATTAATAATAATGGATATTTTATTTGCACAATCTGTCACTCGTATATTTCAAACAGAAAATAAATAACTGAACTTGGTTCATCTAACTTAATCAGAGAAATTTCTTCAGTCAAAGTTGACTTTAGTTTGAGACAAAGTAATCTCATTTATTAGACTTTATACAGCACAAAATTCCAAGTTCAGCTGAAACAAGGATCAATTTAACCTCTGATCTAAGATTAAATGGTTTATACAATCGGGCCTTAGTAGGGTAAGGTTGCCTATATTGCACCACTTTAGCATTTATAATTTTTATTGAAGAATACAATTTCTATTTTCTGCATTTCTTTACGGAGATACATTCCCAGAACATTTACCTTTCATGTAAAAAACAATCCTTGAATTTTATTTAATAATTTTTAATTAAAATGGCATTTTCGAAACACGTGTCAGTGGTGCCATTTAGGCAAACTAGTTTCCTAAATAGCACCTGCGGTTTCTTAAATCGCACCTCTTTAACTGCAGGGAACAGGATGAAGGAAAGCTTTTAATATTGAACATATTGAACAGTATTTAATATGAATAATGTAATAAATGCAAATTACAAGTTTATTGAAATTAATGAAAGAGAGTAACGCATCTTCAAATTAAATTGAAAAAAAAAATAGATCATAAATTACGTAACATTTAAACTTTCTGAATGCGTTTTTTATTGTTATACATTTGCCATGTGCTTCACCAGGCAGTTCAGACTGAAAACTGCGTCACCTTTTCTCCACGATTATCTCGAAGCCACCTAAGAACTGCTTTATGATATAGCTGTCTGAAATGATTTGAAGATAGAAAGATCTAAAGGCGGAGCCTATGAGTATTATGACGAGGAAGCTGAAACAGAAGCATACCATTTTCCCGAGATAATCTAGCTTCTAAATTTTTGGAATGGGTCGTATAGGTGGACATACAGAAGCAGCACTTTTTTCCTATGGGAGGTTTGAGTGGCAAATAAAATGTTTGAGCTATTCGACAAATAGTTCACTGTTGATGTAACCTGACTCAGAGCAAGCAAATAATCATCCTGAAGGAGCACCAGCTGATAATGAAGGATGCACTGTTTGACGTTTAAAAATTATCACCGGTGGCACAAAATACCTGGTGCGCTTGTACAACACACAATTGTTGTATTAACGCCCTTTTCACCACTTGATATTGCACCCACCTGATTCATTCCTAGTTCAGTTAAAATTTTTGGGGCCTTCTTTTGTACGGTTAGAATTGCTACAGTTGCTCATATCGCACCGGTGCGAATTAGGCACCTACAAAGTGGTGCGAATTGAGAAACTACGCCATAAGTTATTATTTCCTTCATTCTAGCCTATAATCACCACATGTTCGAAAATCTTACTAAGTTAAATGTTCTTTAATACCTCTTTAATCGAATAACATCTTAAGATTATGGATTCCTTTGCATACAAATCCGTTATTTAGTTGCAAAATTTTAGCTAAATATACATCCACCTGAGCGATTATATTAGATACACTATCACTACGCTACAGACACACAGAAGTGGCAGAAATCAAGTGACATGGTGGAAGTTCATAAGATAGATTGTAACAATACCACTAGATGCTACACTACTATAGTAATTTGTTTTAAACTAGCAGTGGTGCGATTTAGGAAGCGGTGCGATTTATGCTACTCTACCCTATATTTTACAGACAGATTGACGGAGGACAGCACAAAACATAGGCCTATATTTTTTAGGCATAGCGCATATGTAAGTTAACATTTAAGGTTTATTTCAGCATTGTATTCTTACATTTGCCTTAATGTTCACTTGGCTGAACATTCCTTCTTAATGGATTATGGTAAATTTAATAGTACCGAAAATGGCAACACTGCCAGATAAAATAACCGAATTATTCACATTAAATTCTTGCACATGATAGGGGACCGATGGTGGACTTGTGTGAGGGCGGCAATGAACCTGCGGGTTCCTTAACCTCTTCCCTTACTATATATTTTACCAGTTTTGTGAAAAAATGTCATATTTTTTTTATTTTCGTAAAGAGGTCATTTAATATTGCAGAATCACTGTACATCACTAATTTTCTTACATACCTAAAAATCACTATGAAATAGACATACATTCATACCTGAATTATTATCCCGAGTTATCTGGTGCACCTTGATTCCAGCTCTGGTAGTTGTCCCACTTTGATTTTCTCCTGAACTATTTACCAACTTATGTTTTTTATGGATTAATTTATGGGGTACAATACCAGTGCTGTTATCAAGGCGTTAAATGTTGCTTGTCGTGTGATAGACTCGAAAGCAGGGTATTACGCACAGTGGCACATTGCATTCCGGACAGTAGTATCTGCTCTCCTATATGAGAGCGTTTTGGGAAGAATGGTGTAGCAGTCATTGAATATTTGTACCAGTATATCTGTTCTTCAGGTTTGTGAATAATGTTCTGCAGTATCACTATGCCCAAAAGTACACGTATTTCAGAGTCTGTAGTAATCCGCCACGAATTATTTTCAGCATTCTGTGAATATTTATTAGCATGCCTAATCATCTTCTCGAATATAATGTTGATGAGGTCATTATTAAAGAATAATTTAAAAAATTGAGAATTATCGTTATCAGAAACAATGTTAAAATTTCAGGGAATGGGGACCTCGGAGGTGCAAAAGAAATGGTGTCAGATGTCTTCTATTCAAACTATTGTCGAAAAGACGCGACATCAACTGATCTGTATTTGTTTGTTGGTCCATAACTTCGTCTTCTGATACCGATGTTTCATTTCCTAATCTTCTACAGAAATATATTTCTGATCAAAAGTTTCGGAATCACTAACTTGATCCATCTTTACACAAAACAGCACAAAAAACACTAAACACAAACAGAAACCACCAAAACTAACTAGCATCTACTCACTGCTGTTTGTGAATGCTATATGACCATAGAATTCCACTCGCAAGGAAGAAGTACAAAAACAACCACCAGATATAGCAATATCACTAACTTCTGTAGCCATCTAGTGAGGAAAAAGTTAATGAAAGAATGGAAACGTATATATTCGGGATATAATCCTTAGCAGCGAAAATGGGACTCAAACGAGTTAACTCGGGTTATAAATTTTGACACAAGTTAGCAACCCGAGTTAACTCGGGTTAATCAGGGAAGTGGTTAAAAGCCATTTATAAGTAAGTAAGTAAGTAAGTAATAGTTCTTTTTTAAATTATCAGTCTGAAAAAAAAACACAACAATGAAAAAGAACAGCCGTATAAAGTTATGTGCAACGTTGCATCCTTTACGCTGAAGAAGTTCCTGAGAATAAGGTGCATGAAATTCGTAAATTTAACGTGGTGGACATAGTATATATATATATATATATATATATATATATATATATATACAGGGGCGGATGCAAGGGGGGGATTAAGGGGATATATCCCCTCCCGAAATTTTGAGAAAAATACGAAACAAGAAACAAAAATAATATTAATTTTAATTCGTGAATGTACATAGGAATTAGACAGTTTTCCACATAAATTCTCTTTGCTAAAATGTTAAATTCCAAGAACTGCAGGAAGACAAACACAGCGTTCTTACTTCAAGACAGAGAGTCATGAAGAGTATTTCAGGCTTTTAATTTTCCTTCTCTTCTTAGACTATTTCATTAGTCAGCTCAAGGACAGGTTTTTAAATCATAAGGGAATCCTAAAGTCCATACAAACTTTGCTGCCTAAAAACATAGTGCGAGCATCAGATGAAGATTTAGAAACTGCTGTTGAGGCTGTAGTAAATCAGTGGCCCAATGATGTTGATGCATCACGAGAGTCTTTCTTCAATGAATTGAAGATGTGGAGAAGAAATTTCCTTGATCAGAAAAATCTTCACCTAATACCTACTGATTTTATATCATCTTTGAACAGGTGCAATGAAATTAATTTTCTCTGCACTCACAAGGCGCTGAAACTTTTCTGCACATTCCCTGTAACTACAGCAACACCAGAACGGTCGTTCTCAACATTGCGGTATTTGAAGACTTACTTGAGGAGCACGATGGGAGCAGACAGATTAAATGGACTGGCCTTGATGTATATACATAAAAATGTAGAAGTAAAAGCTCGTGAAGTACTGGTTGAAATGTCTAAGAAGCCTCGTCGCCTTCTTCTGTAAATGTCATTCTGTCATTGTTTTTGTATTGGAGTCATTGTAAATGTTTAAATTAAAACATTATGGTTTATTTAACAACGCTCGCAATTGCCGAGGTTATATCAGCGTCGCCGATGTGCCGGAATTTTTTCCCTCAGGACTTCTTTTACATGCCAGTAAATCGACTGATATGAGGCCTGTCGCATTTAAACACACTTAAATGCCATCGAGCTGGGTTGGGGTAGAACCCGCAACTTCGAGCACAGAAGGCTATACCGACTACGCTACTCAGGCCAACTTGTAAATGTTTGTGACTCGGAAACAAATTGTGAGTATATAAACTTATTTCTCATTACTCCATTTTTACTATCTCCACAAATCCCTCCCCGAAAAAAAATCCTGCTTCCGCCCCTGTATATATATATATGCTCGCCTTAATGACCTTAAAGACGTTTTCAAATGCAGAGATTATTAAGTGTCGAAATTCAATGTGTTATGCTGTCCAAGGGGACGTAATCATTTACAATGCAATGCCGAGCGAAAATAATGTCCTAAGAACGCTCAGCTATAAGCTGAATGCAATCTTTTACGAAGAGATAGTGTGCAGGAGGATTTTGCTTTTGTAATCATAACACACAGTAATAACTACCTTCACTGGATCCTGCATTGTTCGGCAAAGTAATTCTATATGTTTTTATTCACTTTACTGTCTCTTTAGCTCGGGGTGAAATGAGAGTAGTCATGTCCCTTTCATTTTGATAATCCGATTCAGAAAAGCTTCACCATCACGTTCATATCGTTGCAGACGCACTATTACCGTCTGCATCTGTCGTCACATTTGAAGAGCTCTTAAAGCAGCGGGGTGGACATTGTTACTCGCAGCAGCATGCCTGCCAGCGCCTTGTTTCTGTCGGCTGGCTTCCATTCCTTTGTTTGCAAAAGCCGATATAGCAAAGCTTCTTCCGCGCCAAGTTTCTTGTAATGTCTTACAGCACTGAATTGCATTTTTTCTATGAATCAGAGTGCTGCATTGGAGTTAAATCGCTCGCTTGAACTCGGTCGAGTGTCGCACCCTCGAGTGAGATACGATCGGTCGTGATACAGTCGTAATAAATAGAAGCACAGTACAAGGTCAGCTCACCGACATGTCTTATCTTGTATGGAAGACGACAGATAAGGTACACATATGTTTTGCTCACACGGTAAAAATAAGGCTTTATTTTCTGCGTTTATGACAAACGTTTAAGATATGTATTAACGTTTGAAATGGCGTTTTTATGACTAAAATTTTCTTTGTAATAATGTTAGCTGCAAAATCCTAGTACAGAACATTGTACGCATAAACAGTATTAACTCAGTGAAAGAAATTTCAAAATTGAGTAATTTTTAGAAAATATATGGCATTTTGAAGAAATAGAATAATTTTTAATTAATTATTTTTTTTAAGGAATCAGAAAGTGAAATTGAAGTTTCTGATATATGGTTATGTTAGTCTACTTTCATATGTTGTCTGATAAATATTTTAAAAAGGTTGGTTAAAAAATGTAGATTTTCCTCCAGAACGTTAATACATACTTTAATGGAACAGTCAATGGAACGTACCAAAACAGAAACATGAAGTTATAAATAAAATAGTATGAAAAACTTCGATATACAGTTATTATTGCTAATTAATAATTATTCAATATTTGATTTACCACATATACAATATAATAATAATAATAATAATAATAATAATAATAATAATAGTTTTATTTTCCCTGGCAGAGTTAAGGCCATCAGGCCTTCCTTTCCACTCAACCAGGATCAAAGCACATACAGAAAAATACATACCGATATACAAATTATTGGACTGAAATGTTTTCCTTGGAAACATAATATAATTCGTCATATCAACTACCAGTATAATTCTCGGAGTTTCCATTGTTGTACATATGATTGTCTGGTATATTTTTCCAATAGTTAAGTATATTTTGTCTGGCTGTGTTGGTACTATTGGTATTTTAATTATATACTGCAGAAGATATTCAATAATAATAATAATAATAATCATCATCATCATAATAATAGTCTTATTTTCCTGGCAGAGTTAAGGCCATCAGGCCTTCTCTTCCACTCAACCAGGATCAAAGCACATACAGAAAAATACATACCGATATACAAATTATTGGACTGAAATTTTTTCCTTGGAAACATAATATAATTCGTCATATCAACTACCAGTATAATTCTCGGAGTTTCCATTGTTGTACATATGATTGGTATATTTTTCCAATGGTTAATTATATTTTGTCTGGCTATGTTGGTACTATTGATGTTTTAATTATATACTGCAGAAGATATTCAACAGTCTGTTCTCCCATGGCCTGCAAGAAGACCGGACATGAACGAAACTGAAAATCTGTGATCTATACTGAAGAAGAAAGTGAACAAAAAGAGACTTATAACAAAACATGTACTCAATAAGCACTATCTGATATCTGGCTACATGATGCTGATATTCAAAGAAAGTGTCAAACTTTGGTTCCCAGCATCCCTGACAAAATCAACGTGTTAATAAAGAATAAGGGAATGTTCACAAAATATTATTAACCTCCAGACTCAATTTTCTGTTCATTATTTCTGAGCAAAATACATTTTTGTTCATTATTTCTGCCAATAAATACAGCTTTGTTGCATTTATAATTAATTTAGTCTAATAATTTGTCCACGTCTGTATAATGTAATAGGTCCATACATAATGTCCCGCCCATATAGTGCGACAATGTAGAAACGTTTTACAAAATATTATTGATATAGCAGTAGATTAATAACAACATTAGTACAGAGATAACGTCACAGAAAATATAATAAAACGAATAATCATGCTGCACAACTGTTACAGACGCAAAGATTGATACACTAATTATTAGAGAGTATTATTATTATTATTATTATTATTATTATTATTATTATTATTATTACTAGAAAACTTGATACAGTTCTTGCATTATCGTGATTGTGTTCTCCGTTTATAATAATTACATTTACATCCAATATCATCTATCAGATGTGGCAAAAACAAAATCACTCCTGTGTGGGGGGGGGGGAACATTTACCTACAACATTTATATTACATTTTAAAGCAAGTTTTGTAATTGTACTATGGAGAGGTTAGTTAAACACTGCAAAGTTTTGAAATGATAAACATCTATGATGTTACTACACAGTTCATCACTGTAACAAGAACGAATGTCTAACGCTCGGCGTATACCGTTCGAGGATTTAACGCTCGTGACAATTTTACCCATCATGCATGTGCGCTACCTGTCGGATTATGCACTGAACTACTTGACGCTCGAGCGAAAACGTCCGATACGGACCTCTGCTATGAACACTCTGATTTTTTTTAAACACATACGAGGTTAATTTTATGTCATGGCATCTTTATTATAACAGCCAACTGCAAAACTATATTATATCAAAGTTGCAAGAAATGCTATTGAAAGTCAATGGAATGTGCTTCGCAAAATTGGGTCCGGATACAGGAGGCAATGGGTAAGGGAAATTGAAAGATGTGTAAATAGAAATCATTGTACAGAGCCATTACTATCAATGGTCCCAGAAAACACCGGCCCCGACCGCGCCCTGCGTGGTTTCCGTCGAGCGTGTAATCATTTCTTCGACGCTTCTTCAATATACAGGAAGTTTCCGAGGTGTTGTTACAAACTTTCAGGGATGATGTCGAAGGGCACTTGTATCAATTTGAGATAAGGAACCCTGGTCCGGAAATGACTGAGTCGACATTTAACATTCAATTTTTTAAGGTGGCATGCATTTATTTAGCCCGACGAGTTACTTCCTTGGTTTGAATTGTAAATTATTTAAAAATAGCGCGTAAGAGGGCCTTAGACTAGAAATGTTTAGCTTAAATTTAGTTCTGTTTATAAGTATGCATAAGGGTGTAATTATTTGACTTATTTGAAATGTTGTATCAATGAAGCGAGGTGAATCAGTGAATTTATGGTTTTACAGTGCAGTGAATAGTTCAGATCAGTGATAATTTATAGCGTCAATGAAATGTGTTCTATAGTGTCAGTGAAATGTGTTATTATAGAGTGTCAGTGAAATGTGTCCTAAAGTGTCAGTGAAATGCGTCATAGTGCCACAACAGTGAGTGAGATGAGAGTAAAGTGAAAGACTATTGAAACTTATGTAGGGCCTATACATTTGTAGGTTGTATTGTAAAATTAGGTATTTTATTTATGTTTTATTATTAATTGTAATTATTGTGTTAAATTGTATTGTGTATTCTTATTGTATTGTGTATATAATTGTATTGTGTATGGTATAATTGTATTGTGTATTGTAAATTTTATTGCGTATTGTTTATCATTTTATTATGTATTGTTTATATTGTGTATACCACTGCCACCGGGTGCTTGCCCACTTGCAGTGTAAATAAATACATACAAAGTTATAAGCAAAAATAGTTGTGTGGAAATGGAATTGTAATTTGGCACCACTTGCCTTCCTTCCCTTAACTTTTGGAACAGTCGTGGAAAAATGGTATGGGCCGGATGTCTCCTACGTTGGTACTTGCCCCGATACAATCTGTGAGCTTGTCCACTGTTCCCATTGGCTCATCCGTATTCGAAAATCAAGTCTGCTTATTCCGCTCTCGTGTACTCCTCCATTTCACTAGGACTGATCAACTGGACACTGCAACTTGTACACATACACTGCTGTCTACAGACGTGCATATCAGGACCGATCATGTCCGTTACACATTACGCTATCTGCATTGCTTTAGTGTAGTTTCATTTCCCCTTCCTTCAGACAGCTAATTGAATGGAATACTGTAAGTAAACAACGTCAGATGAATACAGTATGTGTAAGATGTACAGATAAATACACATAAATAAGGTGTACAGAGGAATAAAATTATTTCATTTCCACACAACTATTTTTCTTGTAACTTTCGACTCAGTCATTTCCGGACTAGGGTTTCTGATCTCAAATTGATACATGTGACCTTAGCCAACATCCCTGAAAGTTTGTAACACCACCTCGGAAACACCCTGTATAATAGTACTAACAATAAATATTAAATAATTTGTACTTACCATGGTCACAGTCGTTGCTGAAAATGGCTCCTATTTGCCGCCACACACAACTGACATCTTTTGATAAACGAATGAAGAACACATAGGCCTAATTGATAACCTCGATTTATTCTGGTATATAGTATTTTAGTTGACTCTCCTATCAGGGTCTGTCTGCCTTAATGCTTGCACCCTTGGAATTTTGTATGGCTTCAGTTTCAATAATGTTGTTTCATTTCTTGCAGAAGACTGAGATATTCCAGTGCTAAACGATTTAGTGATGTTCTAATCTTTCACCAATCTCATCTAATTTTTCTTTTGTAAGAACACTACGTTTTATGTTTGATTTTCGATTCTCCACTGAGCCTGTTTCTTTAAATCTATTAGCGAGTCGTCTAATTGTTTTGGCAGAAAGCACAAGCCTGTTTGGAAACTTTATTCGAAAATTTTCTCCTTGTTTTCGCACACGACCTTCTGCCTGTTATGTAGAATGTATTGTACATATACACACGTTCACGCAATGAGAATTTGTTGCTAGGCATTACCTAAATACACAATAATCACTAAATTTTACTTATTAACATGTACACTTGAAGAATTGAGAGTTTCATAACATGACTTCTAAGCACACTGAATGCCATATGGCTGCTGGAGGTCGATTGCGCGGGAGAAACGGTTACCGCGCGCCGGCTCCACTGTTTTCTGGGACCATCAATAATAATGGCTCTGTTATTGAACTTGATATAATCTAGAGAGTAAAATAAACATTAATCTCGATATAACCTGCAAATTGATTTAGACATTGAAAAACGAGATGACAAATTGAATATTATTTACAATTAACGCTAATTATTATAGTAACAGAACATAACCTTCTGCGACAGTATTGGATTTCCAGCCTCCGTGACGTTTCCCTAGTTGTCTTTCGATTGCATATCCGAGAATAATCGATACTTGCCCTTTTATATTGCTTTGTGATTGGTGGAAAATCTGAACTTTAATGAATAAGTGTACTTTAATGAGGTCCATTAAAGGACTGCTACCAGGTGTATAATTACTACATTTCGGCATGGTCGAGCATAATAGTACATTATGCAACGAGCCTATAATGATAGTAATTAAGACGCGAATATGTTTGTTTAAGAAACGAGCGCAAGTTTCATACGACTTTTTATGCTCGACCATATTTCTAACTTGAAATTATTCAGAAGTATTCATTTTATTCGCATCTCACTGAAGAGCAGAAGTGACCTTGTGCAAGCTCGTAAATTGTGAGATGTGCGCAGACGCGAAAGTATTGAGTTTTTCGAAGAACAATAATGTCATTGACCTTGATATAATTCAGAGAATAACATGAACTAATTTTGATATAACCTGGAAATTGATTTAGAATTGAAAAACGAGATGACAAATTGAATTTATTTGAATATTATTTACAATTATTAACGCTAATTATTATAATAACAGAACATAACCTTCTGTGACAGTATTGGATTTCCAGCCTCCGTGACGTTTCCCTCGTCTTTCGATTGCATATCCGAGAATAATCGAAAACCTGAACTTTAATGAATAGGTGTACTTTAATGACATGCATTAAAGGGCTGCTACCAGGTGTATAATTACTACATTTCGGCGTGGTCGAGCATAATAGTACATTATGCAACGAGCCTATAATGAAGATAATTAAGAAGCGAGTACGGATATTTATGAAACGAGCGCAAGCGAGTTTCATAATTTTCATACGAGCTTCTTAATTACCATTATAGGCGAGTTTCATACGACTTTTTATGCTCGACCATGATTCTAACTTGATATTATTAATTTTAATTGTATCTGACCTTCAGCAATGTTCCGTATGTTGTGAGATGTGCACAGACGCGAAAGTATTGATTTTTTCCGAGGAACAGATATCCACATTGACCTTGCTAGGCCATAAGAACCTACAGAGATAACATTGAAATTAAATTAGACATTGAAAAACGAGATGACAAATTGAAATTATTTGAATATTATTTACAATTAACGCTAATTATTATAGTAGCAGAACATAACCTTCTGCGACAGTATTGGATTTCCAGCCTCCGTGACTTTTCCCTAATTCTCTTTCGATTGCATATCCGAGAATAATCGATACTTGCGGTTTTATAACGGTAGAAAGCTGACCTGTCATTGGCTGAACAGTTATAACCTGAGTCTTCATTGGCTGAAAGACCTGACCATTAATGAGTAGGTGTACTTTAATGACATGCATTAAAGGTCTGCTACCAGGTGTATAATTACTACGTTTCGGCATGGTCGAGCATAAAGATTTTTAAAGTCCTAGTAGAACTTATGAGGGCTATGCTGGATTTATTTACTTTCCGGTGCCGGAGAGAATTTTTCTCCGTTCCATTACTCTTTCATCGTATGATGACGCAGAATATCTGCATGGAAATATCATATGTACTTCGGTACATTAAAATACGTAAATCACTTCGTGATTTAAGACGGCGCTTATTCCGTCGGATCCCGGCCAACTAGTCACTCATAACGAGTGCACCTCAGCACATGTGTGGACTTCAGTCCTACGTTCATAGACATCTATGACGTAGTGCAGAGGGCGGCCACTAGAGGGAACCTAAGAGTTGGAGCTTAAACTGAGACGATTCTGTCGGACACCGGGATGGGTATCCGGTGTGGCTTAGTGGAAAAAAGCATCAGCACATATAGCTGAAAACCCTGGTTCAAGTCCCGGTGCCGGAGAGAATTTTTCTCCGTTTCATTACTCTTTCATCATATTCCGAAGGAAAGCTTGCTAAGAAAATTTATCTTGTTAAAACATTATTTGCCTTCGAACGGATGTGAACCACTATAACTCAAATTCAATGACAATTACTACAAGAAAAATTTATTCATTGTTGTTTATTATTGTTTTTGTTATAAAAATGAATTTTGAAATGTTTTTTTTAAGATATGTAAACAGTCTAAGTCCAAACATCTGCAATGACTTCTAAAATAATGCGATAGAATAACCGAAGTACTTCAAGTAATGAGATACTTCTGTCTCCTTCATCTATCCTGACTAGGGAGCGCAGTACGTGGAAGATGACGTAAAAGCAGTGGAACTTGTAGTTTGAAGAGTCACTCCTAGAGTTCGCAAAATAGCTCAATCACGGGGACAAAGAGAAGAATACGAAATCTGATACTACACCGCCGTGTATTTTCACCAGTTCTCGGAATGAATATTTTTCTGCAGACTCGTTAACAGGCGTAAATCAATAAAAATTTGCACGTTCTCCTGAAAAGACTAGAATAGATAGGAGAGTGTGAAACACATTTTCCAACGTACTCTATCTTTGCATTGCATCGCACATCTTTCAATTAATATAATATTAAGTTCTTACATTATTTTACACTTAATTGAAAGTCAAATAAATTAAAATAACTTATGCTAGGAATTAAATGGTTTTGTGTGTATCGTAAAATTTAACGGATCCGATTAAAGAATTATGGCCGGTTTTTCCAAGTATTGTTAGAAAATTTAACGACTGTTAAACTCTAAACAGTTTGTTAATTAATAAAATTGTATGTTTTCAACACCAGTTTGGTTTAACATATTGTTAACAGTTTGTTAATTTTAAATGTAGGATTTCCGCCAGTTAACTCATTTAACAGTTAAATATGGCCGATGTCTCTACAGCTGTTTGAACAGAAGTTGCGAAATTAATATTTTGTCTCTCTCTCTGTAGGGAATGTTTAGCATATGACTGGTAATATAACATTGAAAAAATACTTTGGACTGTTTAAATACATCAGTGTTATTTTATTTCTTTCATATTTCGTATCCATAATAGCAATGAGAAAATATAACCTTACTTTGTAATTATTATTCAGCACGTCACCTACAACTTTCATTTGTCAACTGTTTGTTTATGGAGCGTGGCCTACTGTAACAGGTTGTCATTTTATGCAAGTTTCATGACTCACTCTATAATATAGAATTTAAAGATTAATTTTAGCCATCAAAAATTGTCTTACATGTGTAGAATCATTACCAACTGCTGTTGAGTAGTTAAAATAGTGCTAACAGACGTTATAGTTAAGTGTTGGTTATCTTAAACAAAATTATGTTGAACAAATGGAAAATACATTAACAAAGCGTTAAAAATAAACACACTGTTAATTTAACATTCGTTAAGCAAAGTTAAACATTACTTGGACAAACTGGCAATCATTATCATAGTGTCCATGTGTGAAAGCTATGCAAATCTCATGACATCCAATTAGTTCATAAAAGCATAATCGGTAATCCACGTCACGGATATTACACACATAATGTCCTTCATTTTTATAGTTTCAAAACAACTGTGAAATTTCTAAGTCAAAACATTCACTTGAACTGTAATAATAATTGCCATTTTGTCCAAGTAATGTTTAATTTTGCTTAACGAATGTTAAATTAACAGTGTGTTTATTTTTAACGCTTTGTTAATGTATTTTCCATTTGTTCAACATAATTTTGTTTAAGATAACCAACACTTAACTATAACGTCTGTTAGCACTATTTTAACTAAACAGCAGTTGGTAATGATTCTACACATGTAAGACAATTTTTGATTGGCTAAAATTAATCTTTAAATTCTATATTATAGAGTGAGTCATGAAACTTGCATAAAATGACAACCTGTTATAGTAGGCCACGCTCCATAAACATACAGTTGACAAATGAAAGTTGTAGGTGACGTGCTGAATAATAATTACAAAGTAAGGTTATATTTCCTCATTGCTATTATGGATACAAATACGAAAGAAATAAAATAACACTGATGTATTTAAACAGTCCAAAGTATTTTTTAAATGTTATATTACCAGTCATATGCTAAACATTCCCTACAGAGAGAGAGACAAAATATTAATTTCGTAACTTCTGTTCGAACAGCTGTGGAGACATCGGCCATATTTAACTAACTGTTAAAAGAGTTAACTTCCCAAAATCCTACATTTAAAATTAACAAACTGTTAACAATCTGTTAAACCAAACTGGTGTTGGAAACATACAATTTTATTAATTAACAAACTGTTTAGAGTTTAACAGTCGTTAAATTTTCTAACAATACTTGGAAAAACCGGCCATGAATCTCTTTTTGCTTGAGGTAGATATCTGTGTTTTACACTTCTTGTTAATAAGATTTGAAGTGAGTTCACAAATCTTGTAACATCCGTAACGGAACCTTTTCTTTATATTCTGCGATAATAATAAATTTTATTCAACTACTTTTTTCTTCTAAATTTATTTATTTATTTATTTATTTGATTTAAATATACAGAATAAAGAATATAATTACTAACAAAGAAGAGAAATAGAATTAAAATAATACAAACAATATAAAACAGGAGATACAGTAGTATTAACAAAATTTGAGACCGAATGAGCAGCGCTCGTGTTCGGTCGCAGTTCAGATATAATATTAATATAATTGATAATTGATTCTAATAATAAAATACGACAAAAGTCATTTCATTTTCTATATATATATATATATATATATATATATATAGGTGTGAAAATTATTAGAATAATCTTAATTTTAAAGGTTTTTAATAGTTCCTTCACAAATATTCATTGAATTGATGAATATTGGTATATAAATATTACTATACTGATGTAGGATATATTTACTACTAACAATGCCGGAAAGCATTGTTGTACATTGGTATTTTTCTTATTTTACAATTGTTATGGGAATTCAGAAATTATTATATTATGTTGGCGGAATTGGAAACATAAAAAATTAATTTAGAAATGCTTTAAACAAATTGTTCTTTGCGTTTACATTGTTGTGAAGGTTCAAATGAACGTATACATCTGTTTTGTGCATATAATTTTTTATGTTTCCAATTCCGCCAACATAATATAATAATTTCTGAATTCCCATAAAAATTGTAAAATAAGAAAAATACCAATGTACAACAATGCTTTCCGGCATTGTTAGTAGTAAATATATCCTACATCAGTATAGTAATATAAACCAATATTCATCAATTCAATGAATATTTGTGAAGGAACTATTAAAAACCTTTAAAATTAAGATTATTCTAATAATTTTCACACCTATGTGTATATATATAATAAGACAAATGCCGGGTAATCTTTTGGCGAATCCTCGGACCTCAATTCATCTCACTACATCTCGCCAAAATATTGTAAAAAAATTGCAGAAAATTGTAAAAATTGTAGAAAATTACTAAATTGTAAAACTGTAAAAATTGTAAAATATTGTAAAAATATGTAAAAATTGTAATTGTAATATTGTAAAATTTTGACTTGTTCCACAACTTAAAGCTTCATTGCTCATGTAAGATCTATGGAATATAATGAATGAACGAATGAATGAATGAATGAATGAATGAATGAATGAATGAATGAATGAATGAATGAATGAAAGAATGAATTTGAAAATAGTAAAAATGTAACATCCGTGACAGCTGGAATGGCTGTTGTGTACTTTTGTTTGCTTATTTATTTCTTCTTCTTTTTTTTTTCTTTCGATATATGTCATATTTATTATATTATAGATCACAGACAAAATACATACAAGTAATCAATCGAACCCATACGTTACACACTTTATAATAATTTTTTTTACAGAAAGCTATAGTATTATTTAAATACAATTTCTACAATTTAAATATTTAATAAACAACAATTTTTTGTTTTGTCTTGCACTTGCTTTTAGTTTTGTGCAAGACTCAACTCATTCTAGTATGTAGTTACAATCAGTATTTGTTCACCTTCCTACTTCTTTATTTATTTATATATTTATTTATTTATTTACTTTTTTTCATTCACTTCTATTTCATTTATTCTTTCCATTTTAATTTTTTAGTCAATAAAAGATATAAATCTAATTTCTTTTGCAATTTTGTGTTATTATTCATCAGTTTTTTATAGCTATTTCTTTATTTATTTATAGGAACTTTTCATTTATAAATTTCATTCGTATATCTTTTGTATTTTGACATTCAAGAACGATGTGAATGTCATCTTCTCTCCGTCCACATAATGGGCATGTGCCTTGAGATATATTGCCTCTATTACTTCTTAATTTCCAAATCCCCAGTCTGAACCAGGCGAGTCCAAATCTTTCTTTCATATTCATATTTTCTGTATATGTACTCCTTCCCCATATTTTTTTAATATTCATTAAAAATATTAGAGATCGCATTTCATTGATACTACTAAAATCATTTTGCCTAGTTATATTTTTACATCTTGATTTAATTAGATTTAGGCTACGGAATATAATGAATGAATGAATGAATGAATGAATTAATGAATGAATGAATGAATGAATGAATGAATGAATGAATTTGAAAATAGTAAAAATGTAACATCCGTGACAACTGGAATGGCTGTTACGTATTTTTCTTTGCATATTTATTTCGTCTTTTTCTTTTTCTTCCAATAGAAAAGCACCTTCGGTTGTAACTGAATAACAAGTCAGCACATCTTTCACAGGGGTTCACAGTATGCATAGCAGGATGATGTATTAGTCGTTTTGTCTTTTAGTTTAATACACGAGCCTTTCCATCAGCTCGCGAAATGAGCTCTGTTACTGGCGTGGACAGGGCAAGTAACAGCTTTTCTCTTTTTTCCCCACTCATAACCTCACGCTATCGCGTCATCAGATCGCCCGCAAAACATGTAACGATTTGAGTTGGGTCAATACATCCGCACTACCTCCAGGTGCATGGAACAGAGCGACACTTTGTAGTAAAGGAAAGGTGTCTAGACGGAAGTCCTCAACAATGAATTGTCTCAATTAAAATCAGATTAATAACTTCTTAAGACTATTTCGTTTATATGACGTCATTATATTTTCGGCCAATGAAGTGTAATGAAATTTTGAATTCCAACCAATCACAGTCACACATCGTGATAATTTCTGCAGCTCGATTTATCACTATCAATTTATCGCATGGCCATTCTTTTATTTTAATGTCGCCTACTATTTCCACGTAAATCAATGAGCATGAATCCATTGTACTAAATACAGTACGAAATTCTACTTCCACATCTGTATCTTCATCTTCTAATTCCATGTCCATTGTATCTAAAGAAAATGCCACTCCTTCATAACTATTGTTCATTTAATTAATGTATTAATCACGTTATTTTTAATGATACTATAAAATGTTTAAATTAAATTATGATTTCAGCAGATAATGAAAACGTATTTCTGTTATAATAACAAGAGAAAAGCGAAGTACATGTAATTAACAGTTTTAAACCTGTATTTCGCTTTTCTCAATTGGCATTACTGAATAACATTCAATTTCTTTATTGCAGTAATCGATATTCATCTATTTCGACTTCACAATGTCTGAATAGGTTAAGTATTCATAAATATACAATTAATAACATTTTGTGAGTGAATTTTAGGGATATATTATTTACATTTTTATTTTATTCACGAAATACTCCTAATAAATGTCACTCGAGGTTTGAGATTTCCCAAATAAATCTCAGATCTCTTGTGACAATATTATAGATAATTTTCAGACACACAGTTCTGTCAAAAATGGATTATGGATTCCTACTGAAATTATATTACTTCTGTTATACAGGTTGTAAGTAATGTATGTATGTATGTATGTACCGGTACTGTTTGTTTTTATGTATGTATGTATGTATGTATGTATGTATATTTTAGTATATATGGATATGTGACCAGTGCTCTAAATGGGCCTGTAAATGCAGGTATACTATACCGGCATTTCTCTGCACCAGCAAATTTCATATCGGCACTTTTTCTTTAAGAAATTTCATACAGTTGCTATATAATAATAACCTATTAGTACTTCCATATCTTACAGTGTTAAATTCCTCAATTTTGGGTACACTTTTCTCAGAAGTGATAAAAGATACAAATGTAGAAAAAAGGGCATAAGTAACATACTTTTATGTATGCAACCGGTTAAATATATTTAAAATTCCACTGAGTGGTTGGCAAAAAAATCGTACATACATACATACATACATGCATGCATGCATACATACATACATACATACATACATACATACATACATACATACATACATACATACATACATACATACGCGGAGACTTAGAGGAAGGAAGAAAATAAGAAAGATTGGAGAATGCTGGGTTTGTAGTGAAATACCTGCCCTTGAGCAGGAAACTGTGAATGAATAACATTTGGAAATGTAATGTAATATTTTTAACTTTGGTGAGGTCAGGTAGTTTTTGTAACGTTAAAAGCCAAAGTCGTCCACCTACCCACGTACAAGTTCTCTTGCTTTAATTAATCAATATAAAGTAAAAGCATATTAATAAATCTATAAACAGAAGAATGATTATATGCGAACTCTATCGTATAAGAAATCACTATCAAAGGGCATCTTGAAGAGTTGGAAAGAAGATGCAATAAGTACCGTAGAAGTGGGTAAAGTCAATCAGTGGGTGTAAAATCGATCATTTGCGATTTTTATTGAAAATTATATATTTTCTCAGTTACTTGATAAAATGTTGTTATGCTCACTTCATTGCCTGACATTGTAAATGTAAGCGAGAGGGACAACAAAAAGCCTGCGAATGCCAACAATGGGAACACTGTGTAATTACCTTTGAAGTGAAAATTGTTATTCTCAACTTTTTCTCTTAAATGAAAACAAAGTCTTACAAACTCTAAGTTATAGTCAGCAGTGAAAGGAGACAGGAAGTATACGTAAGTACTTTTCGTTGAGAGTGTATCCAGAAATAATAGTTTTGCAGTTCGTAAATGTTATAAATGAAACATATTATTTTAAGAAAACTTGTGCCTTTATAGGGTTAAGTCGATCATGCCATCGACCTACTCGAAACAGATAGGAGCAGCAAAGAATAAATTGTTCACCGAAATACCTCGAACTAACACTTATAAACACAAAAGTGTCATAGTATAGCTTATATTGATGGGATAGTGGGGAAAGAGGAAGACGAAATTATGGTGAATTTCTTGCGTAAGAGAAGCACTGCCAAAGGAACATATTTTGTACACCCCTCTGTACCTGACTATGGGAACAACGTAGTTTCTAAAGTGACATGAAGAGGGGAAGATTTCAAATTACATCTGCTATAAACCTAAGCAATGTTGGATTGCATTTTAGATTATAATTGAAGTGTGGTATTTCAATGTAAATTTTGAATTCTTAAATCTTTGTTTGTTGGTATGTGAAGTATTAAAATGTGTTTTTATGTTTTATAAGTTGGCAATCATAGTCACGATTGTACAGTGGAGACCTATAGGCCTAATTGTATCGAATAGTATGATCACAGTAACAAAAGATATACTATATAATGCTATAGGCATATGTTGAAGAATATTATTGTTTTTACACCCCTTACAACAAATAAAATATGTGTAATACATTTAATTTGTTTTTTTTTAAACATAAACAGTGATCGACTTTACTCCTCAATATTTTAAAATCGATCTTAAACTAAAAATTCAATAGTGATCGACTTTACCCTATTTAAGCAAGTAACTTCGATCACAAGTCAAATAAAAAACAGTTTTTTATAGATTGTAATTCAATTCTTGTAACGTGTCTTCATAAGCGAAGGATATGACGACAAAATGCTATTTTCTGAGGAACTTCGCTCCATTGCATAACCTCAATATCATTAAAAAAATTTCAAAATTTTGATCGACTTTACCCTCTTCTACGGTAATGGAGATAAAGTGAGTTCATTATTACGAGAAAGCAGAATAATTTTAACAATTTCGCAAGTAATCGTTGCTGTTGTTGTGATTATCAAGAAAATATAAATTAAAAAAAAAACATAAAGTAAACTGTTTTATTGTCGCAATGTTTTATTTTTGGTTACCATAATTTATTTGGTAAAGAAACAAGCTTATATTTTACAAGAACGTTGCCGTCATTTGTTTAAGCTTCCTCCTCTTCGAGCTATTACAGCGATTTCAGTAAGACGGTTTCCAAATTCTGAGCACGATTAAAGTTTTCTTCGCGCTGGCTGGTTTTCAAGTGTTAGTGCTTTTAAAGCAGTTATTTTCATAGGTTTGAATCGGGGTTTCAAAAATAATAGAACTAAAAACGAGTAAGTTTTTTACAAGGTTAGAAATGTGCTTTCAGAGACTTTTAGTAATTTCTTTCCCTCCCCTTTCTCTCTATAAAATGTAGAAGTAGAGAGACCTTGAGGATATATGTTGCACAGGGAGTCGCAACAGTTAACGGCATCCCTGATGGAAAACCGACGGAATGCCATATTGTACCTCGCAGGATGGTGACTAAGGTGCTATACTCTATTAAAAAACCGAAGGTCGAGAGTTCGATTCCTGATACGGTTATGATTTTTTCAATTGACTAATCCCTTTGATTGAAATATGCATCGGGAATCGATCAGCCTCCTAACAGAAATAAATACCAGGACTTTTTTCCGTGGAGGTGAAGGGACAGGCACGCAAGACTGACATCCCTACTGCTACAAAACCCGAGTATTTGCAAAAGTGAGAGTTTTAATCTTGTGCTTTCCTGTGGGCATCCATAGCCTGTAAGTCTCTTCAGTTACCAGTACCTCAAATTAAAGCACATGAAAATCTTACTTACTTACCTACAAATGGCTTTTAAAGAACCCGGAGGTTCATTACCGCTCCTACGAAGCCCGCCATAGGTCTCTATCCTGTGCAAGATTAAGAGGAGTATGTGTTTCCATTTCTTACAATGTTAAATTCCTCAATTTTGTGTATACACATTTCTCAGTAGTTATAAAAGATACAAATGTAGAAAAAATAGGGCATATGTAACATACCTTTATGTATACAACTGGTTAAATAAATTTAAAATTTCACTTAGCGGCTGGCAAAAAAAAAAAATTCATAGATAACATTTTTACATTAAGGCTTAATTACTTACTTATTTATTTACTTACAAATGGCTTTTAACGAACCCGCAGGTTCATCACATAAGCCCGCCATCGGTCCCTATCCTGAGTAAGATTAATCCAGTCTCTATCATCATATCCCACCTCCCTCAAATCCATTTTAGTATTATCCTCCCATCTACGCCTCAACCTCCCCAAACGTCTTTTTCCTTCCAGCCTCCCAACTAACACACTAGATGCATTTCTGGATTAGCCCATACGTGCTACATGCCCTGCCCATCTCAAACGTCTGGATTTAATGTTCCTAATTATGTCAGGTGAAGCATACAATGTATGCAGTTCTGCGTTGTGTAACGTTCTGCATTCTCCTGTAATTTCATTCCTCTTAGCCCCAGATATTTTCCTAAGAACCTTATTCTCAAACTCCCTAAATCTCTGTTCCTTTTTTAAAGTGAGAGTCCACGTTTCACAACCATAAAGAACAACCGGTAATATAACTGTTTTATAAATTATAACTTTAAGATTTTTTGATAGCAGACTAGATGACAAAAGCTTCTCAACCGAATAATAGGCCTAACAGATATTTCCTATATTTATTCTACGTTTAATTTTCTCATGAGTTGCATTTATATTTATTACTGTTGCTCCAAGATATTTGAATTTTTCCACTTCTTCGGAGGATAAATCTCCAATTTTTATAGTTCCATTTCGTACAATATTCTGATCACGAGACATAATCGTATACTTAGTCTTTTCGGGATTTACTTCCAACCCTATCGCTTCACTTGCTTCAAGTAGAATTTCCGCGTTTTCCCTAATCGTTTGTGGATTTTCTCCTAACATATTCACGTCATCCGCATAGAGAAGGAGCTGATGTAACCTGTTCAATTCCAAATCCTCTGTGTTATCCTGAACTTTCCTAATGGCATACTCTAGAGCGAAGTTAAAAAGTAAAAGTGATAGTGCATCTCCTTGCTTTAGCCCGCAGTGAATTGGAAAAGCGTCAGATAGAAATCGCAAAAATATATTTTTCATATAGCAAAAGGACGGTTTTTACACATACCAATTTTCATTATTGTACAATTTACAATAATTAAAAAAAAAATGTTGAATATTTCAAAAAATTTTACTGCTGTAAGCTGTACCTAACCCCTTAAGCAGTAGGACGCTGTTTGTAGTTTGGCACTTAGCTACTTTAATCAGCTTCATTTTGGTGCAAGAATGATGAAAATATCTCAATTCTAAGTGCACTTTATGTTAACATTAATGTAGTAAAATCCTGTAAAACTGAACGTGGATAAAAATCATCTTCGTACATTCTGAGGGTATGAAAAATGGTAAAACTAAGCACAGCTTCTTGACCGTATGAAAAATAATACAAATTCGAATTAGTACACGATAAAAATATATAAAATTGACAGAATGTGACAGATTGACACTTTCAGAACTGCAATTCCAGTTTAAATAAAGGGTGTTTCCGGTGAATGAAAACTCAGCTAACTAATTAACCAAACATCATAAAGACAAAACTGATATTTATTTTTGAAACCTAGAGAGTTCAAGCTATATTACCGGTTGTTCTTTATGGTTGTGAAACTTGGACTCTCACTTTGAGACAGGAACATAGGTTAAGGGTGTTTGAGAATAAGGTGCTTAGGAAAATATTTGGGGCTAAGAGGGATGAAGTTACAGGAGAATGGAGAAAGTTACACAACACAGAACTGCACGCTTTGTATTCTTCACCTGACCTAATTAGAAACATTAAATCCAGACGTTTGAGATGGGCAGGGCATGTAGCATGTATGGGCGAATCCAGAAATGCATATAGAGTGTTAGTTGGGAGGCCGGAGGGAAAAAGACCTTTAGAGAGGCCGAGACGTAGATGGGAAGATAATATTAAAATGGATTTGTGGGAGGTGGGGTATGATGATAGAGAATGGATTAATCTTGCTCAGGATAGGGACCAATGGCGGGCTTATGTGAGGGCGGCAATGAACCTCCGGGTTTTTTAAAAGCCAGTAAGTAAGTAAGTAAGTAAGAGAGTTGAAGCTTTCAGATGACATAAAAATGTAAAAAATCTTTTTTTTTTAAGAAAATGAAAAAATAAGATATATGAGTATCTTAAGAGAGTATTTTTCTCGAATACTTCAAAATTATTTGATGTACTGTAATTTCGAAACTCGAAATCGTATACCTATTCAACGATTCATTTACTAAAAGATGAAAGAAGTTTATTATATTACTATTTGAACCTAGAGTATATTTTCTCTTCGACCTTAGGTTCGTGAGTTTTTTTATAGTGCCATTGTCGCCCAATGGAAATGTTAATGAATTATCACTGAATTTTAGTTTCTTGTAGAACTGTGTTGCCTATATTAAGTAATGTAATATATAGAGGGCAGGGACGTAACAGATATTCATGTTTCTGACGTGTAATGGTAAACTAGTTACTGGAGTGTATGATCCCCTAGGCTCTGTCTGGTGTAATATTGACCCTTTGCAGCAGTAGAAGTAGTGGCGGACTCTTGTGAGAACGTGCAAAATTTTAGCGAACTTGGTTAGTTTCCCATGTTGTCGAGAGAAGCGCTCTAGTGCAGCGGAGCAATAATTTTCAAATGTTACCCGCTACGCGGCGCTGAAGGCGTTGCGAAAATGATATCGATCCTCTGCTCTGAGGACGAACCTTTAACCCTCTTGCCATCTATTGCACATAAGCTCAACTATTTTTAGTGCTCGAGTGATTGTTACGGGTCAAGTTGCCCCTAGTAACGGGGCATATTGTACATAAGATATTAATATCAACGCTTGCTTACATTTTGTATGCTGCTGCTGCTGCACTTTTTCTTCTTTTGGATTTTCTCTCGTTCTCATCTCTTTTTACCGTTCTCAACCATATTTCAACTTCATGTATTTTGCTTAACGTTTATAATACATACGATTTCTCGAAAAATTATTTTGATTAATTTGATTTCCAGCATAAATTTCGCGTTTTTCTCGCTGTAAACTATTCCTTTAGGCTGCAGATGTGATGCTGAAAACTCCTTTCACTAAGCGAAATGACAGCAATAGTTACAGTACATCGATTTTATTCTGTAAGAAGTGCTTGTGAGGGGAGTAGCATAACTTAAAAATGACATTTTTTATATGTATTTATTTATTTACTTATTTATTTATTTATTTATTTATTTATTTATTTATTTATTTATTTATTTATTTATTTATTTATTTATTTATTTATTTATTCTGGTGTAGTTAAGGCCATCAGGCCTTCTCTTTCACAACAGCAGGAATACAAATACAATAATAGAAATAAACAGAAAAAAATACACTATATACAAAATAAAGCTACACAAGAAATAAAGAGAAAGAGAAAAAATACTATAAACAAAGTAAAGCCACGCAAAAATATACACAGGTTGCAGTCACACAAACTTTAAATGAGTGATTACGTATCATAATTAATTGTATCCTAACTAATTAACTAACATAAACAAGAAACTTGCAATTTTAATCTAGATTAAAAAAGAAAAAGAAAAAAAACACACCAATACTTCTAGCAATACCTAAAAACATTAACTAAAACAAAATCTTCCAATTTAATTTTGAATTGTGATAAAGTCCGGCAGTCCCTGACGTCATTAGGTAACGAATTCCAGAGGCGAGGTATTTCTACAGTATAGGAAGGTGAGTATAAAGACGTTCTATGATGAGGGATAGAAAGAAGTGCTTGATGTCGGTTTCGAAGGGTTGTAAGAAATTGAAAGCGCGTTAACAGATAATTCGGAGTAGAAGTACAATTTCCTCTTTTTTAATGTGGAAGAATTTCTTAGCTATCTCTAATGTTGTCCGGCATTAGCTCTTTGACATGTCACTTCATCTGTCCTTTTAAATTTATTCAGCGTCGTTTGTTTCACGAAACTAAATTTTCAAGAGGCTATGTTTTCCCTGGAAAATTGTAAAGTTTATATATATATATATATATATATATATATATATATATATAATAATGAACAAAGTCTTTCGACGACCGCGGACAGGGATTCAAATCTTGGGGTAGGCGGACTTGTATTTGTAGTGGAGAAAACCAAGTACGTGGGGATTTTTCAAGTGGGTCTCCTGTTTTCCATCGTTATTTCACTAACGCTCTCTGCAATTCCACTTTCGTTATCATTACCGTCTCGAAAAATAGGGCACCATTTATGTTTGTGTGACGCCGAATCGAATGTTCGCCATGGTGTGATTTTCTCGTGGTTTGTCCAAAGCTTTGTGGCGGAATCTAGACGACTCATAATTCTACGTAAGAGCCTTCCAAGTTCTCGTTTGCTTGACGGGAACATGAAAGCTCGTGTAGCTATGTGAGGTAGAACATGCTCTCATCACTAGACCTAGGATTTTTAGGCTCCAATAGGATATATTATTTTAATGTACCGAAGTACATATGATATTTCCATGCAGATATTCTGCGTCATCATATGATGAAAGAGTAATGGAACGGAGAAAAATTCTCTCCGGCGCCGGGATTTGAACCCGGGTTTTCAGCTCTACGTGCTGATGCTTTATCCACTAAGCCACACCGGATACAACCCCGACGCCGGTTAGAATCGTCTCAGATTAAGCTCCAACTCTTGGGTTCCCTCTAGTGGCCGCCCTCTGCACTACGTCATTGATGTCTATGAACGCAGGACCGAAGTCCACACATGTGCTGAGGTGCACTCGGTGTGAGTCGGATCCCGGCCAACTAGTCACTCATACCGAGTGCACCTCAGCACATGTGTGGACTTCGGTCCTGCGTTCATAGACATCTATGACGTAGTGCAGAGGGCGGCCACTAGAGGGAACCCAAGAGTTGGAGCTTAATCTGAGACGATTCTAACCGGCGTCGGGGTTGTATCCGGTGTGGCTTAGTGGATAAAGCATCAGCACGTAGAGCTGAAAACCCGGGTTCAAATCCCGGCGCCGGAGAGAATTTTTCTCCGTTCCATTACTCTTTCATCCAATAGGATAGGTTGCAACAATTTTATGTAAAAATCCTTACATTTATGCAACACAAGAAACTCGAGCGATGATGCTGCCTAAAACTAGGTGCATTAAAGGACGTATGTTTCAGCCTAAACGAACTTAAAAATCTGAGCTCTGGCTGGTATAATGTATGTATTTAAGTAATTGATTAACCAACGGACTTACTCGTGTTAATTATATAATTCTGTACGGCTTACAGCTGTTTCGGTGCTTCATCAAACCATCCTCAGAGCCTACTAGATCTCGACGTCATCTCGAACTTCTCTGTCTGTTGTGTTTGATTGTTGAAAAATGTTGAAAAGTGGAGTGAAATAGTGTGTGTGTGTGTGTGTGTGTGTGTACTGAAATCAATCAAACGCATCCACACAACAGGCAGAGAAGTTCGAGATGACGCCGAGACCTAGTAGGCTCTGAGGATGGTGTGCTGAAGCACCGAAACAGCTGTAAGCCGCACAGACTTACATAATTAACACGAGTAAGTCCGCTAGTTAATTGATTAATTATATTCAAATGTTAAAAGTAGTGCACGCAAGATTCAAAATGGTATGTATTTAATTGTTGGGGAAGAATGCACAGTGTGGCAAATGTTGGCGCAAGCTTAGCCAGGGAACACAATCGGCACGCAACTCCTTCGATCACGAATGCACAAAATACCTAGTTGGACTGAAATGCTATGGTTCATGTACAGCTCTATAAATATATCTATACAGTTATGCTTGAAACTATATCTACATATTCACAAATTCATTTATAAGATTGTTGAAGCCACTGGCATAGCTCAGGCGATAGGAGGATACACCTGCTGATTTGGAGATCCTCTCGAGCGTGAGTTCGATTCCAGGTTGTGCTGATTACTTGGTGGGGGTTTTTTCTAAGTTCTTTTATCAACCATAAGGCGAATGTTAGGTGTTCACATGGCGAAACCTCGGCCTCATCTCAGCAAATACCATCTCGCTATTACCAATTTAATCTACGCTAAATTACCTAGTAGTTGATATAGCATCTTTAAATAGCAGACTAAAAATTTTCCGGGTACGACGATGAGGAAATTGTCATCCCTGATTGGGATGAGTATTGTATGAACATAGCGGGGATTTTACGATGAGGGAGATTTCCCTCATCTCGTTCTATAAATTGCACACTGTATAAGCGAAGTCGACTGAAAAATTGACAATTAAAGAACATCAATTTGTTCTTGAGTATCACTTTCAGTTTTAGCATACTTCACTATGAAATTTAATTTAACAGTAACAGTTTAATTTAATGTATTTCATTGTAAGAGTATATTTCATTTTGTGCTCTTTAATACGGTAAATCCCCACGTGACGTTTTGAGATCTAAAATCCCACAGCTGTCCTTGAATGGAATCAATGTATTTATTCAGTACCACAGATTGGTATATTTTATAACTGAGATTTCATATAAAAAGATAATTAATTGTCCAAACATTCATCTGTTGAAATCGCATGCGAATATGGAGTGGTTGTTCATTTTCCTTCCGGTAGATGTCACACCGCGCATCGTATGATTCACACTGCCACCTGGCGAACAACACTTCACAACAGGGTTGTTTTTGTTTTCGAAACGTTTATTTATCTGCGCAACATGTGACTCTGTATCCGTTATTATTTATTACAGCGTGCTACGATAAACAATTCTTGTGAATGCGAAAATTATGTAAGTGAATGCGGCCTGTTTACATTTATGCAAACAAACAAAATCTGATAACTGTAAAAAAAAAAAAGGCCTCTGAAAACATTACACATCAGTAATCTGTTTTGGAATATTCCAGGTTAGAAATGTAATAGTACATTATGCAACGAGCCTATAATGGTAGTAATTAAGACGCGAGTATGTTTGTTTATGAAACGAGCGCAAGCGAGTTTCATAATTTTCATACGAGCGTCTTAATTGCAATTATAGGCAAAGTTTCATACGTCTTTTTATGCTCGACCATATTTCTAACTTAAAATTATTCATAAGTATTCATGTCATGGTTATGTAAGTGAAGAGCGGAACTGACCTTCTAAATAGTGAGATGTGCGCAGACGCGAAAGTATTTATTTTTTTCCGAGGGACGAATGTCATTGACCTTGATATAATCTAGACAATAACATGAACATTAATCTTGATATAAACTGGAAATTGATTTAGAATTGAAAAACGAGATGACAAATTGAATTTATTTGAATATTATTTACAATTAACGCTAATTATTATAGTGACAGAACATAACCTTCTGCGACAGTATTGGATTTCCAGCCTCCGTGAGGTTTTGCTAATTGTCTTTCGATTGTATATCCGAGAATAATCGATACTTGCGGTTTCATAATGGTACAATGGTGATTTTTCATTGGCTGAACAACTGAATTATAATGAATAGGAGTACTTTAATGAGGTGCATTAAAGGGCTACTACCAGATGTATAATTACTACATTTCGGCATGGTCGAGCATAAACCTATTTAATTTTTCTTAGTGATGGTTTCAATTGTTTTTACTGCAAATGTAATTTACAGTTTCGGCTCCGAAACATTTCCAAACTAATATTTTTTATGTGTACGGAAATCTCGCCTTTCGACGTCCTTCGTCATGTCAGAATTATCATTGATAAAGTTAATTTAAAATAGTAGCTGATTATACAAATAAACAAAATAAATTTATAATAAAATTGCAATCGAAATAAGACACTAAAATTACTTGGTCATAAATGTAACAGCTACCCGCGTAGCTAGGGCAGTAACGCGTTTACCTGCTGAGACGGAGTTGCGTTCGAGCTTGGGTTCAAATCCCGCTTGGGCTGTTTATCTCGTTGGGTTTTTTTCCGAGGTTTTCTCCAATCGTAGGACGACTGTCTGGTAATCTAAGATGTATCCTGTGTCTCATCTCGCCAAATACCAACTCGCTATCACCAATTCCATCTTCTTTTAACCACGCTGTATCAACTACTGGATTATTTAGCGTCGATGGAATTGGTTACATTTATCTAGTGATAGATATCTTCATATTTTAAATAGAAGTCTATAGATTTATTTCGTAGTATTACTTAATTTGTAGGCACTAAATGACTATGGCTTGATTAATTATGAATATAAATTTTGTGTATTTATAATAGCACATAAAATACCGATTATATATATATATATATATATATATATATATATACACACACACACACACACACACACACACACTTACAAATGGCTTTTAAGGAACCCGACGGTTCATTGCCACCCTCGCATAAGCTCGCCATCGGTCCCTATCCTGTGCAATATTAATCCAGTGTCTATCATCATATCACACTTCCCTCAAGTCCATTTTAATATTATCCTCCTATCTACGTCTCGGCCTCCCCAAAGGTCTCTTTCCCTCCGGTCTCCCAACTAACACTTTATATGCATTTCTTGATTCGCCCGTACGTGCTACATGCCCTGCCCACCTCAAACGTCTGGATTTAATGTTCCTAATTATGTCAGGTGAAGAATACAATGCGTGCAGTTCTGCGTTGTGTAACTTTCTCCATTCTCCTGTAACTTCATCGCTCTTAGCACAAAATATTTTCTTAAGAACCTTATTCTCAAACACACTTAATCTCTGTTCCTCTTTCAAAGTGAGAGTCAAAGTTTCACAGCCCTACAGAACAACTGGTAATATAACTGTTTTATAAATTCTAACTTTCAGCTTTTTTGAGAGCAGACTGAATGATAAAAGTTTCTCAACCGAATAATAACACGCATTTCCCTTATTTATTTTGCATTTAATTTCCTCTCGAATGTCATTTATATTCCTTAGTGTTGCTCCAAAATATTTGAATTTTTCCACCCCATCAAACGATAAATTTTCAATTTTTGTATTTCCATTTCGTACAATATTCTGGTAAAGAGACATAATCATAACTTCGTCTTTTCAGGATTTACTTCCAAACCTATCTCTTTACTTGTTTCAAGTAAAATTGCCGTGTTCTCCCTAATCGTTTGTGGATTTTCTCCTTACATAATCACGTCATCCGCATAGACAAGCAGCTGATGTAGGTAACCCATTCAATTCCAAACCCTCTCTGTCATCCTGGACTTTCCTAATGGCATATTCTAGAGCGAAGTTAAAAAGTAAAGGTGATAGTGCATCTCCTTGCTTTAACCTGCAGTTAATTGGAAAATCATCCGTCAGAAACTGACCTATGCGGACTTTGCTGTAAGTTTCACTTAGACACATTTTAATTAATCGAAATAGTTTCTTGGAAATAAATTCAATAATGATATCATATAAAACTTAATAATAATAATAATAATCATAATAATAATAATAATAATAATAATAATTTTCAATTTTTACATTTCTTACAACTTTAAAATCTATACTAATAATAAATCTGTAGCCGAAATTTTTCTGGTAATTTTCGATTTTCCAAAAATAATTGGTCCTAACATATATAATTAACCACCCTGAAACCGAAAATCGCTTTTTTGAAATTTTTGTTTTTATGTCTGTCTGTATGTTTGTTACCTTTTCACGCGATAATGGCTGAACCGATTTATATGAAAATTGGAATATAAATTAAGTTCGTTGTAACTTAGATTTTAGGCTATATGGCATTCAAAATACTTTATTTAAAAGGGGGGTTACAAAGGAGCCTGAATTAAATAAATCGAAATATCTCACTTATTATTGATTTTTGTGAAAAATGTTACATAACAAAAGTTTCTTTGAAAATAATTTCCGATAAGTTTTATTCTTTACAAAATTTTGATAGGACTGATATTTAATGAGATAAATGAGTTTTAAAATTAAAATAACGCCATCTAAGACGGTGCAATGAATTAAGAACAAATGACTTCGTCTATAAGGGGTCTTGGACAACAACAATCGAAACAGGGGCCTTGGACATCAACAATCGAAAGCTATTACACATAGCCTACAGAGAATGTTTCTGTGTTTGTATGAAGTAATATGAGAAGCTAAATTAACCGATTTGTATAATTAATTATTATTTCACCATTGGAAAGTGTAGTTTCTCTAGATGGACATAATGCTATAATGTTATTACAGTAACGTCTGAGTAAATCGAGGACAGGTAAAATTAAAATATCTTCTTATGCACAGAAAATTTGATAGGCTATTTTGTACATTCGTTTTCTGTATTTCTTAAAATAATATTTATGTACACTCATTTTAATCTCAGAGAATTAACGAACAACGAGAGTGTATTGATTTAGTATGCAGTAATAGTACGTTAGCTTAGCATTCCAATATTTTATAATTCAAATTTTAACTATGCTCAATTGAATCGTGTTAAAGTACATAAAATATATATGCAATAAATGCAATGCAAAAAAAATTGGGTAATGAGCGAAGCAGATTATGTTGCGCTGTTGTAAAAGTTGTTCCCTGGATCAAACGTCCTATTTTAATTATGTAATTACTTTATATTTATTTCTAACACGTGCAGCGGAGCGCACGGGTACGGCTAGTAATAATAATAATAATAATAATAATAATAATAATAATAATAATAATAATAATAATAATAATAATAGTGTAGTACAACATTTTCAATATATACATTTCAGATTTGTTAACATTCTTACAACTTTAAACTTTTTACAGGTATTTGTACCATGTCGTGCTGCCCTTTTTGTAGGTATAATTCTAGGAATAATTCCATGTTGTAACTTTCTGTACTTTGTATTATTACATGACGAATCGGTGCAGATAGTTGCATATTCCCACTGTGGAACAACAAAGCTGTCAGACGTAATTTAATGGGTTCATAAAAAGTGTTCATTCATCTAGATCATGCTTTTAGCAAGGGCATCCATTAAACCGTCAACATCACAGTAGTGGAAAAGGGAATCTTTTATGTGAAATTATTTAATCAGCTGCTTTTCTAGTTTAGAACAAGCTATGCATCTCTGTATAAGAAATTACATTTTTGTGTATCGATCCTAAAATTTTTGCTACTGGTTTAGAGAGATTTAAATTTCGCAATAGATCATTTAACTGATCTTCACTTACTTGAATCTCGGGTTTCGAATTCTGATTCAGAGCTTCACGGAAATTCTTTCACTTGGTCAGCACATTCGATGTATCTTCCAAAGCCCGCACTTTGATAGAAGAAGGAATGGATAAATGACTATTTTGCCTAGAAGGTATAGCAGTTGATTAAGTATTCGTGTATCAATTTCTTATCATCGTGAAATTTTAGTCATAAAATAAATTACCGTTATGAATATTTCTTTCATTAGCACTCTGGAAAACCAGAATGACAGAAGATACTTTGCGTCATTCATTCATTCATTCATTCATCCATAGTTGTCTGCCCAAAAACAGGTTTTTCATTGCCAACCCAGCTTTCTCCAGCCTTTCCTATTTTCTGATTTCCTCTTAGTCTCTGCATATGATCCATATATTTTAGTGTCGCCAGTCATTTGATATCTTCTTCTCATCTACCGAACACTTCTCTCGTTCACCATTCCTTCCAGTGCATCCTTCAGTAGGCAGTTTTCTTCCCAACCAGTGGACCCAGTCAATTTTTTTTTCTCTTCCTGATCATTTTCAGCATCATTCTTTCTTCACCCACTTTTTCCAACACAGCTTCATTTCTTATTCTGTCTATTCATTTCACACGCTCCATTGTTGTCCACAGTCGCACGACAAGATCAATTCACATGATTTTTAAACACACCAAGTCTATGGATTAGTTATTTCAGTTGTACCCTTGACAGTCCGAAGTCTATCGCTCGATATGATCAATTAACATGATTTTTAAACACACCAAGACTATGGATTAGTTATTTCAGTTGTACCCTTGACAGTCCGAAGTCTATCACTCGATATGTTCAATTAACATGATTTTTAAACGCACCAAGACTATGGATTAGTTATTTCAGTTGTACCCTTGACAGTCCGAAGTCTATCACTCGACACGATCAATTAACATGATTTTTAAACACACCAAGACTATGGATTAGTTATTTCAGTTGTATCCTTGACAGTCCGAAGTCTATCACTCGATATGATCAATTAACATGATTTTTAAACAGACCAAGACTATGGATTAGTTATTTCAGTTGTATCCTTGACAGTCCGAAGTCTATCACTCGATATGATCAATTACCATGATTTTTAAACACACCAAGACTATGGATTAGTTATTTCAGTTGTATCCTTGACAGTCCGAAGTCTATCACTCGTTATGATCAATTAACATGATTTTTAAACACACCAAGACTATGGATTAGTTATTTCAGTTGTATCCTTGACAGTCCGAAGTCTATCACTCAATATGATCAATTAACATGATTTTTAAACACATCAAGGTTATGGATTGGTTATTTCAGTTATATCCTTGACAGTCCGAAGTCTATCATTCGATATGATCAATTAACATGATTTTTAAACACACCAAGACTATGGATTAGTTATTTCAGTTGTATCCTTGACAGTCCGAAGTCTATCACTCGATATGATCAATTAACATGATTTTTAAACAGACCAAGACTATGGATTAGTTATTTCAGTTGTACCCTTGACAGTCCAAAGTCTATCACTCGATATGATCAATTAACATGATTTTTAAACACACGAAGACTGTGGATTAGTTATTTCAGTTGTATCCTTGACAGTCCGAAGTCTATCACTCGATATGATCAATTAACATGATTTTTAAACACACCAAGACTATGGATTAGTTATTTCAGTTGTATCCTTGACAGTCCGAAGTCTATCACTCGATATGATCAATTAACATGATTTTTAAACACACTAAGACTATGGATAAGTTATTTCAGTTGTATCCTTGACAGTCCGAAGTCTATCACTCGATATGATCAATTAACATGATTTTTAAACAGACCAAGACTATGGATTAGTTATTTCAGTTGTACCCTTGACAGTCCAAAGTCTATCACTCGATATGATCAATTAACATGATTTTTAAACACACCAAGACTGTGGATTATTTATTTCAGTTGTATCCTTGACAGTCCGAAGTCTATCACTCAATATGATAAATTAACATGATTTTTAAACACATCAAGGTTATGGATTGGTTATTTCAGTTATATCCTTGACAGTCCGAAGTCTATCATTCGATATGATCAATTAACATGATTTTTAAACACACCAAGACTATGGATTAGTTATTTCAGTTGTATCCTTGACAGTCCGAAGTCTATCACTCGATATGATCAATTAACATGATTTTTAAACAGACCAAGACTATGGATTAGTTATTTCAGTTGTACCCTTGACAGTCCAAAGTCTGTCACTCGATATGATCAATTAACATGATTTTTAAACACACCAAGACTGTGGATTAGTTATTTCAGTTGTATCCTTGACAGTCCAAAGTCTATCACTCGATATGATCAATTAACATGATTTTTAAACACACCAAGACTATGGATTAGTTATTTCAGTTGTATCCTTGACAGTCCGAAGTCTATCACTCGATATGATCAATTAACATGATTTTTAAACACACCAAGACTATGGATTAGTTATTTCAGTTGTATCCTTGACAGTCCGAAGTCTATCACTCGATATGATCAATTAACATGATTTTTAAACAGACCAAGACTATGGATTAGTTATTTCAGTTGTATCCTTGACAGTCCGAAGTCTATCACTCGATATGATCTATTAACATGATTTTTAAACACACCAAGACTATGGATTAGTTATTTCAGTTGTATCCTTGACAGTCCGAAGTCTATCACTCGATATGATCAATTAACATGATTTTTAAACACACCAAGACTATGGATTAGTTATTTCAGTTGTATCCTTGACAGTCCGAAGTCTATCACTCGATATGATCAATTAACATGATTTTTAAACACATCAACGGTATGGATTGGTCATTTCAGTTATATCCTTGACAGTCCGAAGTCTATCACTCGATATGATCAATTAACATGATTTTTAAACACACCAAGACTATGGATTAGTTATTTCAGTTGTATCCTTGACAGTCCGAAGTCTATCACTCGATATGATCAATTAACATGATTTTTAAACACACCAAGACTATGGATTAGTTATTTCAGTTGTATCCTTGACAGTCCGAAGTCTATCACTCGATATGATCAATTAACATGATTTTTAAACACATCAACGGTATGGATTGGTCATTTCAGTTATATCCTTGACAGTCCGAAGTCTATCACTCGATATGATCAATTAACATGATTTTTAAACACACCAAGACTATGGATTAGTTATTTCAGTTGTATCCTTGACAGTCCGAAGTCTATCACTCGATATGATCAATTAACATGATTTTTAAACACACCAAGACTATGGATTAGTTATTTCAGTTGTATCCTTGACAGTCCGAAGTCTATCACTCGATATGATCAATTAACATGATTTTTAAACACACCAAGACTATGGATTAGTTATTTCAGTTGTATCCTTGACAGTCCGAAGTCTATCACTCGATATGATCAATTAACATGATTTTTAAACACACCAAGACTATGGATTAGTTATTTCAGTTGTATCCTTGACAGTCCGAAGTCTATCACTCGATATGATCAATTAACATGATTTTTAAACACATCAACGGTATGGATTGGTCATTTCAGTTATATCCTTGACAGTCCGAAGTCTATCACTCGATATGATCAATTAACATGATTTTTAAACACACCAAGACTATGGATTAGTTATTTCAGTTGTATCCTTGACAGTCCGAAGTCTATCACTCGATATGATCAATTAACATGATTTTTAAACACACCAAGACTATGGATTAGTTATTTCAGTTGTATCCTTGACAGTCCGAAGTCTATCACTCGATATGATCAATTAACATGATTTTTAAACACATCAACGGTATGGATTGGTCATTTCAGTTATATCCTTGACAGTCCGAAGTCTATCACTCGATATGATCAATTAACATGATTTTTAAACACACCAAGACTATGGATTAGTTATTTCAGTTGTATCCTTGACAGTCCGAAGTCTATCACTCAATATGATCAATTAACATGATTAATAAACACATCAAGGGTATGGATTGGTTATTTCAGTTATATCCTTGACAGTCCGAAGTCAATAAATGGATATGATCAATTAACATGATTTTTAAACACATCAAGGATATTGATTGGTTATTTCAGTTATATCCTTGACAGTCCGAAGTCAATTAATCGATATGATTATTTAACATGATTTTTAAACACATCAAGGGTATGGATTGGTTATTTTAGTTATATCCTTGATAGTCCGAAATCTCTCAATCGATATGATCAATTAACATGATTTTTAAACACATCAAGGGTATGGATTGGTTATTTCAGATATATACTTGACAGTCCGAAGTCAATCAATCGACATGATCAATTAACATGATTTTTAAACATATCAAGACTATGGATTGGTTATTTCAGTTTTATCCTTGACAGTCTGAAGGCTGTATAAAGTGTGATGGAAAATTATGTGTCTGGTTAAAGCATGGAGGGAATCGGACTAAACAGAATTCAAACAACAACAAATTGGGAGGGAATAGAGTTGTACTTTTTTGTGGGCGGGATTCGAAACCTCATTTTTGGGAAGGAATCGGCGGTCGCCAGAACTGATTACCAGGTTGGAATTTTCCCGAGGTTTTTCCTAACTTTATAATTAATGTCAGGTAATTCCATCTGCTAAACATCGATCTCATCTCGATATCACCAACTCCAGAGATGCTAGATGATCTTTCAGTTGATAGAGTGTAGTTAAATAATCAAAATATTCACTAAAAAGAAAAACAAAAGAGAGATATCCGATACGGAAATATCTACTTGAGTGCGGGAAGTCGAACCCTGAATTATTGGTGAAATAATAATACTAATAACCACCTTACGAATTTACACGTTAGTCTCTTAAACTTTTCTCCCAGCAGACTTGATTGTCTTTAATGTTAAAGCGTGGATTTATGGTAGGCCTGGGGGATGTCTTTAACACACTGCGGTTTGTTCCGTTGCAATTTACTGCCAACTTCTTTCCCAGAACTTTGGCAACAGTTGCTACTCAGCATTGATTAGAACGATGGATTGCTGAGCCGTAGGATGTTCCCCTGACTCTGGACAGTTGCCCATCTCGTGAAGTCCCGTACGTCTCTGGCAAGTGAAGTGTTCACGTGTTCAAGCGTATTCACATGGCAATGCGTGCGAAGGGTTTCCGTGAAGATAAAGTTAAACCGCAGGGCTTTACAGAGTGATCTGAAAGTAATGTCAGGAGGTTATTCTTTGAGATATTTCAAAGAAAATAGTTTCATACAATTTTGTTTTTTGTTTTTTTTTTTTTTTTTGCTTCCTTTTCGATATAGATAAAAATTGTTTTATGTGAAATATTTCATAACGTGTTTTGTGAAAATCATTGATTCAATTCCCAATATACTCAACCAGTTTAAGAAAGCAGTGTATTATGATGATGAATGACTCTTTTAGAAAATAAATTTCATTTATGCATTTATAATTCAAATAATGGCTGTGCTGTTAAATTCTAATATTTATTTATTTATTTTTTTTTTTATTTATTTATTTATTTATTTATTTATTTATTTATTTATTTATTCAAAATAAAGTCAAAGAAACAAACCAAAGCTAAACTTAAAATACAGTAACATTAAACTTTCAAACAATACAACATTGATATTAATACAACAATAAAATTAAGTTCATATTTATTTTATTTTATTCATATAATTATTTATTACCTTATTTTAATTAATTACACTATGCACTTATTTACTTCATCTAATATTATTTTATTTTATTGAATTATATTTCTATCATTACAAATAATTTATCAGCATGTCAATAACAACCTCATAAAATTGCTTACAAAAACACTCCCAAAAATAATATACACTTATGAAAAAAAAAATAAATAAAAAATTATTGGATTAACAATATTTTCACTGTTACAATTACACATATATAAACACTAAATATAAACATTTACATAGAGATAAAAAAAATTCACAGGAAAAAAATTTCGTCCAAAGGACTGGACTCTGGAAGAGTACCCAAAACGCTCATTGCATTTCCACGTTGAATAGCAATACTTAAGCGTTGACGCAAATAAGTAGTGCAACGACGATCACCAGTAATGAAGATCAAAATTTGACCGATTTGAGATACCAAAACTTTAGCGTCATGACTCCAAGGACCGAAGGTCTCCACAGCAAATGGGACAAAGATATAATTGTCTAAAAGATGAGCATATTTATTGACTTTCTTCTTCACGGCTAATTCAGCAGCAGATGCTGCGCGTCTGGAGATATTCGGTAAGTGAGATGGAGCTAGAGTGTCAACGCAAGAGGAGTCCCAAATTAAAGATTTTCCTCTAGACCATGGAATTAAGGTGAGACCATCGGGTCGTTCTTTAAGTTCTTAAAGTTCTGGGAAAGAAGTTGGCAGTAAATTGCAACGGCACAATTTATTTAGGTATTTAATTAGTTAATTAGTTAGTTATTTAATTAGTTATTTAGTTAGTTTATTTATTTATTTATTTATTTATATAGTCAGTTATTTAAATAGTTTATTTACTTAGTTATTCAATTCGTTTATTTATTTAGTTAGTTAATTAGGTATTTAATTAGTTATTTAATTATTTTATTAATTAGTTATATAGGTTAGTTATTTAGTTTATTTATTTATTTATTTAGTCAATTCGTTTTTAGTTAGATAATTACTTAGTTATTTAATTATTTAGTTAGAAATTTATTTGAAAATACACAGCCATTACTGCCCATAAAAATTTTTTCTTAAAATTTTTATTTTGCAAGAAAAAGAAGAAAATAGTTAATAATGTAAAACAAATTTATATTTGCCGCAGAGTATTGTAACGTATACAGGAAACTGTATAATTGTAATATAATGAGAGAGAGAGAGAAGTAGCTTCCAAATTTGCATAAATGTGTTTCTTAAATACAGGGTGATTCACGAGGATTTACCGCCACTTACTGAGCTTATTTCCGAAGACATTCTGAGCAAGAAATGTCATATAAACATTTGTTCTAATCTCAGTATTTTCAGAGTTACATTAATTTGAAGTTGTTTGTAAAATACCATTATTCTTGAGTTTCAAGGATAAAAACAATTTTACACATAAAGAATTAACTATTCAGGAGTATTATTTGTTTAATCAGATAGTATTCTGAAGCTAAAAGTGTGTTGTAAATACCACAGTTGCTTCGTACAGAATTTTTTTTTTTCTATTTTCAACTACAAAATTACATTTTTCTTACGCATTCATCACAGTTGTTACAAATCACGCCACTCTTGTAAATTCTTCAATTGTACATTAGGATGCGTAATTAAACTGTAAAGAATCAAATTCCTAAAGTCGTATGATTTGTAACAATTGTTGTGATAAGTGCGTAAAAATAATGCAATTTTTAGTTGAAAATTGAAAAACAAAATCTGTAAAAAAGAAATTAACAACATATTTTTAGCTTCACTTCTGAATAGTTCATTCTTTATTTGTGATATTCTTTTGCACTTAAAACTAAAGAAAAAAGGTAATTTACTTACAAATTCATATCAGTGTAACTCTGAAAATATTGAGTTTTTTTTATTTTAGTAGGTTATTTTACGACGCTTTTTCAACATCTTAGGTTATTTAGCGTCTGAATGAAATGAAGGTGATAATGCCGGTGAAATGAGTCCGGGGTCCAGCACCGAAAGTTACCCAGCATTTGCTCATATATGGGTTGAGGGAAAACCCCGAAAAAAACCTCAACCATCCAACTTGCCCCGACCGGGAATCGAACCCGGGCCACCTGGTTTCGCTGCCAGACGCGCTAACCGTTACTCCACAGGTGTGGACGAAAATATTGAGATTAGGACAAATGTTTATATGACATATTTTGCTCAGAATGTCTTCGGAAATAAGGGACGGTAAATCCTCGTGAATCACCCTGTATACCATCTGTTCCTGAAAATAAATCAGTATCATTGGGATTATTTAACTTATTATAAAGGGACGACATTCTGATTAGGGGTGAATTTTTATGACTGACAGTGTCTCATCTAGGAATATGGAAAAATACTTTTTACGTGACTTAACGAATGGGGCATAAAAGGGAATTAATTTCAATATATCTGAAGAATCGATTTTGTTTGTGAGTATTCTCCTGAGAAATAAAATGGTGCATGCTGATCTCCTATGTTGGAGGGATTTGATATTAAACATTTATCTTAACTGTAGCGTTGGTGTCCGAATAAGACAAGAATTTTTAAACAATCTAAAATACATTTACCTTAAAAATTTATTTTGAATAATTTCAACTACATGTTGTTGACCTTTATGCATTGGGTCCCATATTTGACAACAATCCTACGAAGGAAAATAAAGTATAGATTATATCTCGTGACCAGAATATATTATGAAAAGGAAATTTATCCTTTACAGAGGTGAAAAATTCAAATATCTTGGCTCAACAGTAACAAATATAAATGACGTTCGAGAGGAAGTTAAACGCAGAATAACTATGGGAAGTGCCTGCTATTATTCGGTTCAGAAGCTTTTGCCATCCAGTCTGCTTTCAAAAAAATTAAAAGTTTTAATTTATAAAAAAGTTATATTATCGGTTGTTCTGTATGGTTGTGAAACTTGAGCTCTCAGTTCGAGAGAGGAACAGAGGTTAAGGACGTTGAAGAATAAGGTACTTAGGAAAACATTTGGGGCTAAGAGGCATGAAGTTAAATTTCGTTAGATAATGCGCTTCCACACACTTGTATTAATTCTGCTGGAATTTGATCGATATCTGGGGATTTATAATTTTTCAGACTTTTTTTATCGCAATTTGGACTTCAGAAATTGTGGGTTCTGATATAAATGGCTCAGCAGTTTGTATTTCAATTTCGTCCTGATCATTTGAATTTGGCCTATGCGTATTTAGTTAGGGGTATTTGGGAATAAGGTGCTTAGGAAAATATTTGGGGCTAAGAGGGATGAAGTTACAGGAGAATGGAGAAAGTTACACAACACAGAACTGCACGCATTGTATTCTTCACCTGACATAATTAGGAACATTAAATCCAGACGTTTGAGATGGGCAGGGCATGTAGCACGTATGGGCGAATCCAGAAATGCATATAGACTGTTAGTTGGGAGGCCGGAGGGAAAAAGACCTTTGGGGAGGCCGAGACGTAGATGGGAAGATAATATTAAAATAGATTTGAGGGAGGCGGGATATGATGGTAGAGACTGGATTAAGCTTGCTCAGGATAGGGACCGATGACGGGCTTATGTGAAGGCGGCAATGAACCTCCGGGTTCCTTAAAAGCCAGTAAGTAAGTAAGTAAGTAAGTAAGTAAGAGGGATGAAGTTACAGGAGAATGGAGAAAGGTACACAACACAGAACTGCACGCATTGTATTCTTAACCTAACATAATTACGAACATTAAATCCAGACTTTTGAGATGGGCATAACATGTAGCACGTATGGGTGCATCTATAAATGCGTGTAGAGTGTTAGTTGGAAGACGTGAGGGAAAAGACCTTTGGGAAGGGCAAGACGTAGATGGGAGGATAATCTACACTAATAAATCTGTAGCCGAAATTTTTCTGGTAATTTTCGATTTTACAAAAATAATTGGTCGTAACATATATAATTAACCACCCTGAAACCGAAAATCGCTTTTTTGAAATTTTTGTTTGTATGTCTGTCTGTCTATCTGTCTGTATGTTTGTTACCTTTTCACGCGATAATGGCTGAACCGATTTCGATGAAAATTGGAATATAAATTAAATTCGTTGTAACTTAGATTATAGGCTATATGACATTCAAAATACGTTATTTAAAACGGGGGTTATAAGGGGGCCTGAATTAAATAAATCGAAATATCTCGCTTATTATTGATTTTTGTGAAATATGTTACATAACAAACGTTTCTTTAAAAATTATTTCTGATAAGTTTTATTCCTTGAAAAATTTTGATAGGACTGATATTTAATGAGATAAATGAGTTTTAAAATTAAAATAACTGCCATCTAAGGCGGTGTATTGAAATAAAAAACAAATGACTTCGTCTATAAGGGGCCTTGGACACAACAATCGAAAGCTATTAAACATAGCCTACAGACAATGTTTCTTTTTTGGTATGAAGTAATATCAGAAGCTAAATTAACCGATTTGTATAATTAATTATTATTTCATCATTGGAAAGTGTAGTTTCTCTGGATGGACATAATGCTATAATGTTATTACAGTAACTTGTGAGTGAATTGAGGACAGGTAAGATTAAAATTGCTTCTTATGCACAGAAAACTTGATAGGTTATTCTGTATATTCATTTCCTGTATTTCTTATAATAATGTTTATGAACATATTCATTTTTATCTCAGAGAATTAACGAACAATGAGAGTGTATTGATTTAGTATGCAGTAATAGTACGTTAACTTAGCAATCCATTATTTTTAATTCAAATTTTTAACTATGCTCAATTGAATCGTGTTAAAATACATTAAATACATATGCAATAAATGCAATGCAAAAAAATTGGGTAATGAGCCAAGCAGATTATGTTGCGCTGTTGTAAAAGTTGTTCCTCCTGAGATTCAAGAGCTCCCACAACAAATTAAAAACTTTCTAATTCAAGTACATCCGTTATCAACATACTTTTTCATAATATAATATAATGTAAACATAATAATAAATCTGTAGCCAAAATTTTTCTGTTAATTTTCGCTTTTCAAAAAATAATTGGTAATAACAATTAAGAAACATGTTAAAGGAATTGTCATTGCACCAAATGAGTGGTCTCTGGATCAAAATGATCGCATTTAAATATTTTAAATGCAATTTATATTAAGTAACATATTAAACGATTTATCCTTCTATCAAACACGGATGTTCCCTGGATCAAATGTTCTATTTTAATTATGTAATTACTTTATATTTATTTCTAACGGGTGCAGCGGAGCGCACGGGTACGGCTAGTATTAAAATGAATTTGAGGGAGATGAGATATAATGCTAGAGGCTGGATTATTCTTGCTCAGGATAGGGACCGATGGCGGACTTATGTGAGGGCTGCAATGGACCTCTGGGTTTTCTAAAAGCCATTTGTAAGTAAGCTACGAAGATTTCTCGTGAATATATCATTCCCCTGTTATTTCTCAAATTCTCGTAGCTCCATTTTTGTCTGTCATCACCTGAGCATTTAAAATGACACTAGATGAAAACGACTTCACAAAATGCGTTATCATAACATTACCTTCCACCGCAAGTTCCACAAAAATCTCAGTAGAATTTGTTTCCTGCTTCTTGACGTAAAACCCCCATGCAGCAGCTATTCGTCTTAAGGGTGCACCGCTATGGTAGTCCAGCCCCTTTATAATGCGTCGCTTGTCGTGCTCTGCATGGAGAATCTGTATATTTTATGTGGAGCGTCCTATTTATGCAGTGCAATGTATAAACTGCTCCGTCTGTGAATACATTCCCAAGCCCCAGTGTACGGAATCCTGGAAAGACGCCGTACATGCATTATTGAAATGGTTCATATATCAAATGACATCTTTTATTCACTGAGTTTGGTGTCACATCCCACCTAAACCTCATGCATTTTCTCATCACAGTTTTTCCAGTATCATTTACTGCACAATTGTCACAGAATGTCAAGTTACGAATCTTCAGAAAAATACAATTTCAGTTTAGTGATATAGTGATGTATAAAGACTCTGACACAAACACACTCAACATGTCCAATGACCCCCAGCATTACCATAGATGATCACAAAATAGAAAGAGTGGACTATTTTAATTATCTGGGAACGATAATTAACAATGAAAACGATGAAAATCAGGAAATACAAAACAGGATACTTAAAGCTAATCGTTCTTATTATAATCTTTTACCCATTTTCAGATCTAAACAAATTCACCCAAATACCAAAATGAGACTTTACAAGACAATGATACGCCCGGTATTAATTTATGGATGCGAAACATGGGCTATGACCAAAAAAAAACAGAAAACATAATCAATAGTTTTGAAAGAAAAGTGTTAAGAAGAATTCTCGGACCCGTTAGAGATAATGGGATCTGGAGAATAAGATATAACAAAGAAATTTACAATAGTTACAAAGATTTGGAGATTTCAGTAATAGTGAAACTCAAAAGATTGGAATGGGCTGGACATATTCAGAGAATGGACAATTCAAGCATACCGAAGATGGCTGTGCAGGAGCAGATATATGGCAAAAGACCTACTGGAAAACCTAGGAAAAGATGGAAGGACTCAATCAAGGAAGATTGTCAGCGGCTACTGAAGTGTAGGGATTGGGAAGTGAGAGCCCGGGATAGAGAAGATTGGAGGCAGAGAATCAAGAAGGCCAGGGCCCGTTTTGGGCTGTAGCGCCGATGATGATGATGATGATGATGATGATGATGATGATGATGATTTAGTGCTGTATTTCTTATCTCAGGTAATTATGGCAAGCCGAAGTATACTGGTGTAGTATACTTAACTGACTCTTCGGTAGTGAGAGATAATCACAAGGACAAACTGTGACAAGCCCAAGACTTGTTTTAAGTGCGGCAAAAATCCCGACCTCTGCAACCACAACCGCCTATCCCAGATCAGGTATTGCGCCACGTGCAACAGCGACACCCATTATACGGGCCAAGCTCGCTGTCCAAAATATCCAAGGACTAATTTCATTACATCCACCGATCCCACGCATGTCCCCATAGACACCCACAAACTAATACCGCCACCTATACCCAAACCATCACAGTCCGTCTTCAAACCAACACTTCCCAAACCCGAATTGTCTTATGCGGATGCAGCCAAGACTACGACAACCAAGACAACCACTACAGACGATCCACAGACAGACAAAACAACCACGGAACAGCTGGTCGAGGGGGTTCTACGTTCTGCTATGCAGAAAATAGAATCCTACATTGACCGGCAACTAAACAGACTACAGGACGAAATAGTGACATTCACTATTTCTTTACTCACTACTGACACAAACCCTACGAAACGACACACGACACTTGCCACAGCCAACCAGGCAGCCAGACGGCTTCTACGGAAACGAGTAGCCCACCACTTTGTTGGTAACAGGTTACGAGTTTCCCTAGCGCCACTACAAAAACGTGACTAGGACAGAACTGACCAGAGCACTGGACTCTCCACCTCTCATTAACATCTGCGAGGCATGGTGCTCACTTCACTTCATTCATTTCATTCACAATTCAACTGATAGCGTGTACATGTTCATAAAATAATTTACAGGGGAAATACACTACTGTTAGATGAGAGGGCAAACGGCTTATAGCTGGGTACCTCGATCTAAAGTTAGCGAATTGCTTGTCGAGGAACCAATGGAGGCATGGGATGCTTACCCTGCCTGCCATTTTAAACATCATTCATTCTTTCTTCGTCCCCATTCATTCATTCCGGGCTGAGAGATAATATAAGTGAATTTGTAAGGGTTAATTTCTAACCTCTAGTTAAGTCAGTCAAATTGAAACACAAACCACGGCCATACTCTCTCTTAGTCTGTGAATATCGATTGTGTCTAAAATATTGGATTGTATATTCTAGGCCTAGTCAGTTCACCTGGGAATAATATGCATAAAAATAATTAGTGTGTGGACTTTACGCGGGGCGGAAGAGAAACTTCCGAAGTTCAATATTCCCAGAATTGCCAATAACTACAACTACTACACCTGTAAAATATGTATATATGTATGTGTATGGTGATGAACTGTTGCATGTGTGTATCATACGTTGCTCCTAGTAAGTCTATATATGGGGTGATTGAATAAGTAAGGTCTTGTCTGAAAGACAAGGGAAGTGTAAATATATTTATTTATCTGTCTAATGGCTAATACATGATATTTACTATCATTGACTGAGGGAAAAACAAGAAAGTGGTGAACAAAACTACAGATTAAGTAATTAAAAACATTCGGGCTCTGGCTTCCCAGTAGCGGTCGACTTCCGTGGAGGATTTCAGAGCGGGGCATTTTGCAAGATGTTATCTATCCATGTCTTCCTGTTGATGGCACAAAATGCAGGATGCTGATGGAAGGATGCCAAGACGATTGAGGTGTTTACCCAGGATGTCATGTTCAGTGTTAAGACGAAAGCTTGCAACTGCCAGTCTTCTGGGTTCAGCAGGTATATCCTTCAGTAATTTCCTACGTTGTTGCGAAATGTTTATGTCCAGTTCTTGTTGGTGATTTATTTTTTTGTAGTTGCTTGATATATTGTTTTACTGAGCTAAATGACAAAGGTTTCCGTGGGTTTATTTTGAGATTGGCACCCTTCTTAGCTAATGTGTCAGCCTGTTCATTCCCATGTAGATTACAATGTCCTGGGATCCACTGTAACACAACTGTTTTGCCATGTTCTTTTAAAGTTGCAAGTATTCCTTGACAATTATTGATTTGTTCTGTGGAGGGGTGATCAGTTTTATTTATGGACAAAATGACTGCTTTTGAGTCCGAGAGGATGACGGCGTTTGTGAATTTATCCATATGGAATAAAAGTTGATTTAAGGCAACATGTATAGCTTCAATTTCCCCATCATATGCAGATAGATTATAACCAACTGGAAGATAGAAGCAAAAAAGATTACTAAAAATACCAGCTCCTACATTTCCTTGAGGGTCTGTTTTCGAGCCATCGGTATAAATTCTTATCCAATAGTCTTCCGGATATCTGATGTTGACGGTTTCAAAGGCCAATTGTTTTAAATTTTCTATACTGTGTTCATTTTTGGTGATTTGTTCTGGGAGGTCTATTTATGATTGAATTAATTATATCTATCTGAAGTGGTTTTGTGGAAGCATTAGAGGTTGAAGGAGATTGGGTATATCGAGTTCTTCTTTTAGTTTCTCTGCATATTGGATGAATCCGTGTTGCGTTTTCAGATACCTTTATGTATATGTATATGTATATATATATATATATATATATATATATATATATATATATATATATATATATATATTTGATAACTTTGTTTGTTTCAAAGAAAAAAAACTTCGATAAAGATGAAAGTATGTATAAAATGTACTCAGACACAGTGTGCAGAGTGCAGAGATGATGAAGAGATGTCTTATAATCTTTTTCAGAAGGAGAAGAATGTTTTGTATGATTGGCGTAGGTTACCCAATGCAGTTCTGAAAGTAATGTATGCCAGCGAATATTTTTGTATTCTCTGTGAGTGTAATCATTTTGTTCAATTTGTAAGATAGGTATATTTTTTGCAGTTTGTTTGGAGAATGAGAATTTTTATTTCAGCGTTTCGGTAGAAAGTCACTCCCAATTAAATTTACTCTCTAATTGAAAGTAATCTGATTATATTTATGTATGTGACCAATGTGCAATAAAATTTTATCTTTTAAAAAAAAGCTCTAAATTTGTGGATCACAAATGAAGTACATAAAATCAAATTGTGCATAGTTTTGAATTTTTTTACAAGAACTTTTATTTTATTTAAAATTTTTGTATACTGAACTACAATTTAATTCTCTTTTATTATGTGTCAATTTACAGAATAAAGATAATATTTAGGTACTTACTTTTGTCTTATATAGTGAACTACGTTTTATTCTAAAACACTGATACTAGTTGGGCAAGGCATTGCATTAATTTACCGTTGGCGGTGTACTTACGAACATTCACTAAACCATTGACACTTCACAATCAAACTGCAGAAGAGCGGTTACTAAATGAGTGTAATTTCAGTAATTGTCAGTAAAATGTAATATATATTTATGGCGATTTACTTCAAAATAAGTCAGACCAATTTTCGTCGTATTTGTTTCACTCATAATCGACTGAAATTATTATCGACCACTCTTATGCCTTCGCCGTCTATTTTAAGATTGTTGGTAAAATTGCACTGACGCCTTCAAAGGTATGACTGTATTCAAAATTACTAATTGGAACGGTCTTAACAGGACAACAGCTGTAATCTCATCCAACAGCCTTCATAACTGCGTTTATTTTATTATGCTATAAAGTGAGCTGTGCACACAGTGGCACCTGCGTCATTTTTCCGAGAGTGTGAAATTACAATGCTTTCAGCGTATTAAGTAATGTGTGATGAGGACATCATATCTGTTGAAGATTAAGAGACTGTGTTTGTTGAATATAAAGAGACCCTCTCTATTGAAGATTAACCCTTTCTTACCTATAGATACCATATGGCAATAATTAACTTTATAGCATTTATTTACTTGTGTGTTACATATGAAGGTAAATTTTGCTGGATAACATCTATTTCAATACATTTTCATCAATATAGTTTTGTTTCAAATGTTGCCACTCCCGTAACTTGGTCACTGAATTGGTCCTAATACAGCTATTTGTTTCAACATGGATTGCTTGTAAATTTAATTTGGGTTAGAAAGGGTTAAGAGAGCCTCTCTGTTGAATATAGAGAGACCATCTCTATTGAAGATTAAGAGACCCTGTCTGTTGAATGTAGAGAGACCCTCTCTATTGAATATTAAGAGACCCTGTCTGTTGAGTATAGAGAAACCATCTCTATTGAAGATTAGGAGACCCTGTCTGTTGAATATAGAGAGACCATCTCTATTGAAGATTAGGAGATCCTATCTGTTGAATATTAAGAAAAATTTTCTGCTGAATATTAAGAGAGAACGTTTGCTGAATACTAAGAAACCTTGTCTGTTGAATATTAAGAGACTCAGTGTGTTGAATATAGAGAGACCCTCTCTATTGAAGTTTAAGAGACCGTGTCTGTTGAATATTAAGAAACGTTTTCTATTGAATATTAAGAGACAAGGAAGTCTAGGTGTTTTCATACTGATTTTAAGTGGTTATTTCTCCGAAAGTATAAAAGGTGTTATTTTCAAATTTTTACATGTTACTTTACATGCTTTTTGGATTATATTAGTGGTTAGTTTGTTATATTAACTGCTATAATTGAGTTTAAAAAAATTGTATTCAAATGAAGAGAAAAAAAAAGAAATGTTAAATTCATGCAACTTTCCTTGAAAATTGGTTAATGTATGCCTACATGGCTAACATTTTTCATACATATTTGGAATATACTTATCTACATTCACTAGCAAAATTATAGATCTAGCTCTATTGTATCAATAAAAAAATATATACTTTTATAACAACTCTACCGAGAAAAATCTGAAATTTTCAACACAAAAATACATCTAAATCTTGCAATACATATTATATCAATGTAAAAGTGCTACCATTAAGTAATTATATGATGTACAATGAGCGTTCAAAATTTTAACTCTGTAAAACTATTAGTTTCTGAGATATAGGTGCATATAAACATAAAAATGTTGCTTTAAGAAAACCGCGTTTAAAAATTAACATCAATTTCTGACTTACTTACAAATCTACACTAATTATAATATTACCACTACTGTTTAGGCCTACATCATTACTGTTAATTTACAACACTATCACTACTGATATTTACAACGTTTTCACTTTCACATTTCAGTGAAGGGGCGTGGCATTACTGATTTAATGAGACACCCGCTTCAATTAAAAACTGTTTTTTGTAGGATAGACACATCGCAACATTATAAAACTGTATTGTATTCTTGATCAGGAAGATTCGGAGAATTTATTTCCGTTAAAAACAAAAAATTCAATTTTTTTATGATTCTGAGCAGGCTACCTTGTCCCCTTAAGAGACTTTGTTGAATATAGAGAGATCCTGTCTGTTGAAGATTAAGAAACGTTTTCTGTTGAATATTAAGAGAGACCGTCTGTTGACTATTGAGAGAGACTGTTGAATATGAAGAGACTTAGTCTGTTGAATATATACTGAAGATTAAGAGACCCTGTCTGTTGAAGATTGAGATACCTTGTCTATTGTAAGTTAAGAAACGTTTTCTGTTGAATATTAAGAGACCCTATCTATTGAAAATTAAGAGATCCTATCTATTGAAGAATAAGGGACTCTATCTCTTGATCATCAAGAGACTATACCTATTGAATAAGAAGAGACCATATAACTTATGTTGAAGACCAAGAGATCATACTTTTGAGCTCATCTGTGGAATACCAAGGGGCCCCATCTGCGAAAGACAAGGAAGATGCCCCAACTATGGAAGTGTATGATAATAGTGATAGAGGTGGTGATTGGAGTGAAGATGTCGGTGATAATAATTCTGTGGAAATGAAATGCAGAAGAACCTTTCTCAAAGAAAAAGCTCAGTACTCCTCTCGATGAACTTTTACTTAATGGTGTAATATGTCACAGAATTAAGAGCTGTTAAATATGATGACGACGGTGATGATGAGAAATTGAAGGGAAAAACAACTAAACAGTATCATAGTTCGTCCTTGTAAAGGAATCTGGATACGAGAAGAAACAATGTAAGCTCCAAGCCGGTAGGCTATATGTCTCACTTTGTTTCGCTGTTGAAGAGAAAATCGGAAAGATTAACGTAATCTATTTGGTGTCATTTTAAAAAGAAGAGGAAGAAATGTCACAGAGCACTGTCGGAAGTAGATTTTGAAGTAAGAGGCAAGGTCGGATAAGATGTATAAACAATTATCGACATCAGATTCGCTCAATGAATTGTTATAAATGTTCACTCGCTATCGTGTAACATTGCCTTGCAGTTGGTTGCGTAAGAGGCTTACAGGCAACGAATCCAGGCCTGCAGGACCGCTACTAAAGCCTTCCAATCACAGGTACACGAAACGAAGGAACTTGAACACTAATGAATTTTTTGTGCATGACATTTAAAGGCCCGATAGTTTGAACACGCTTGTTAATCTCTGGACACGCTGCGTATCTAGCTAAAACTCGTACCGCAGACAAAATCCCGGTATTAGTGGAGATAAAACCTCTGTTCAGGGACTAACGATCGTGATGCCTCTGCGGTTGAAATTTGTAGTGAGAGAGACTGCATAGAGCACAGGTTTTGCTAGGTGCGGAAGAACATACTGCGGTCTAAAGCAATGTCTTATTCAAGCCACTGTCTCATAAACTACACATTTTTATACTTACAAGGGAACCGTCCCAGGTCGTGGAGCTTGAATTTAATGAAAATTCATATTTAAGATAATTTGCGATCGTTAAGAAATACGATAATAGTCGTTCGTTTCGGTTTTTCCTCGTTTACGAAATATAGTGACTCGAAAATCGTTGCTACTTATGCGCTTCTTGAACGCAATCGGATCCCCATAGCTCCGTGACACCGTTTATTTATTTATTTATTATTTATTTATTTACTTATTTATTTATTTATATACTTATCTACTTATCCTTATATATATATATATATATATATATATTTATTTATCTACTTATTTATTTATTTACCTATTTATCTACTTATTTATTTATTTACCTATTTATCTACTTATTTATTTATTTATTTATCTACTTATTTACCTATTTATTTATTTATCTACTTATCTATTTATTTATTTATCTACTCATTTACTTATTTATTTATTTGTTTGTTTCTTTCTTTCTTTGTTTGCTTGTTTATTTATTTATTTATCTACTTACCTACTTATCCTTATATATATTTATTTATTTATCTAATTATCTACTTATTTATTTATTTATATATCTATCTATTTATCTACTTATTTATTTATTTATTTATTTATCTACTTATCTACTTATTTATTTATTCATTCATTTATTTATTTAATTATCTACTTATTTATTTATTTATCTACTTATCTATTTATCTACTTATCTACTTATTTATTTATCTATGTATCTGCTTATTTACTTATTTATTTATTTATTTACTTATCTACTTATTTATTTATTTATTTATCTACTTATCTACTTATTTATTTATTTATTTATTTATTTATCTACTTATTTATTTAAATATTTATTTATTTACTTATTTATTTATCTAATTATCTACTTATTTATTTATATATCTATCTATTTATCTACTTATTTATTTATTTATTTATTTATCTACTTATCTACTTATTTATTTATTCATTCATTTATTTATTTAATTATCTACTTATTTATTTATTTATCTACTTATCTATTTATCTACTTATCTACTTATCTATGTATCTGCTTATTTACTTATTTATTTATTTATTTACTTATCTACTTATTTATTTATTTATCTACTTATCTACTTATTTATTTATTTATTTATTTATTTATCTATTTATTTATTTATTTATCTACTTATTTATTTATTTAAATATTTATTTATTTACTTATTTTAGTTTGGTTGGTTGGTTGGTTGGTTGGTTGGTTGGTTGGTTGGTTAGTTAGTTAGTAAGTTAGTTAGTTAGTTAGTTAGTTAGTTAGTTAGTTAGTTAGTTAGTTAGTTAGTTAGTTAGTTATTGCAATGGTGCATTGTATTCTCCGCGGGTAAGTGACGCTAGCCCCAGGGTGCTTTGTGCTGACGACCCCTGCTCTAGATTATTTTCTTTTCCTCTTAACTCACATTAGCATAGTGCTCTTGCTGAAATATAAATTCAATTTGAATTTAAAATATGTAGGGGAGACTGTTGTACCTTTAACCACTTTTCACATTTAATTTTTTTGAATTTTGGGAAATGAATATTTAAAATGAAAAAATGCTTGAAATAATTATTGAAGATTCCTTTACAACTTCCTGTATGTATTTTCCTATTTTACAGATCTATTAAAGATGGAAAAAAATAAAATGAAGGGATATGTAATGTGTTCAAAGGTACAAGTTCACGTACCTTGGAACATACACTCTTGTAAGTTGGAACACATGGAATATAGGAGGGAATATAGCTGTAAAAACTGACAATTATATTTAAAATGTATTTGCAATCCTAAACCAGAGCAGGCTTCTCTGATTGAGATTTTGATTCCTGGAGGAGCAATAACTGCTTCAACAGCTTTCTTCAAGACATCCGGATCAACTGGGGACCTCTTAACTCCAGACTTACTTCGTGACATGACCTTAAAATAAAAGAAAAACAAAATTTGATAACACAATCTCAAGGGAAAAAAATGGAACTCTCTGCATCAAAATCCACAGTTAATTCCCGATTTACCACGAAAATCGTCTGTAGCTGCATTTAGATTGGCAACAGGCCATGATTGTTTGGCCAGACACCTGCATAGAATTGGAATATATCAGTCCCCTAACTGCCCATTGTGCAACTCAAACCAAGAAATGGATTCGGAACACCTCAAAATCTGTGCTTCAGTGGCTGGCCATGATAATATCTTTGAAAAGTATTGGAGTGCAAGAGGTCAAATGACTTTATTGTCAAACGCCTGGCATTAGAAAACAACATTTTATATAGGCTGGTTTTTCACACTCTACTGTAACACACACAAATACACACACACACACACACACACACACACACTGTTTCCAACATGCAACATTAAACTTCCTCACATTGTTTCTCCGTCACATGTCCACAGCTCTGTCACGCGTATACTAGCATGTCTTTGAGGGCAAGTGAATGAAACTGTGATACACAACAGAGTGTAATGTCATTATGAAGCTCCTATCGTGCAATATGTCTGAAATGTTTTTACAGATAATTTTATATCTGAAATACTCGTCTAGCCTTCGAATTACAATTTAAATTGCCTAAGAAAAATACAAAATCACGGTTTGCACAAATCTTGTAGTTTTTGGAGGCATAATTTGTGTTTCAATTGTCTTACCTTGTAAAGCAGGGCTGGGCACATTACGTGATTCTGAGAAATGAGCGCTGTGTGCTTTAAAGAGCTTGTCTCGCGAGCGGTGTGACGTATGCATACTGTACGTCATTCAGTGTCGGTGCAGTGGTGACTCTGCAATATGAAGGCGAACTTTGAAGACGGAGCTTCCGCTCATACACTAAAGCGGGCCGCTACTCCCAATGCTTTTAATGTATCATGGGAGGAGGAGTTCTTTTTGGTAGAGAGCAGTGGATTAGCAAAGTGTTTAATTTGTCATAAAACACTCCAACTGATTAAGAAGTTCAATATCCAACGACATTATTCTTTACAACATGCTACTGAATATGACAAATATGTTGGTAATGAACGCCATAAATTATTACAACTTAAAGAAAATGTTTCACAGGTACATTATATTAGAGTATCTACTTGATATTTGCATTGCATTATAAGTTATTATCAGGGAAAGGATTTATATGTAAATACATATTTACTTATAAAGCTAATATAATTTATATTTTGCATTATCTTTATGTTTCACAATGTGTAGGGTTGAAAAATCCTACTTTTATTTTCCATATTTTTCCATATTTTAGAGTTTAGTACATATTTTCGTTAATTTCCATATATTTTCCATATTTCATATAAAACAGTCCATATTATATTAGGTTTAAAAATAAAACAAAACAAAATTCCATTAACTTTTAAAAATACATTTCAACAATAGAGATTTAAACACATGTTCAGTAATCCCTTTAACATCAGAGTTATTTGAAAATTAGCAGTCCTATCAACAATGGGAAAGTAAGTTACAAAACTGTATTAATTTAATTTAAAATTTTTAACAGACTTCAGTTGTGCAGCTCAACAGTTAAATGCCAGTCAGAGTACACATAGGTTCAGTTTTGTAAATCATACTATAAAGACGGTAAATATGCCAAAAGTACGTCATTCAGTCAATTTAAAATCAAAACTAACAAGTTACATTTCAGAATTTAAAGAAGATGGTTTATCAACTGACAATAAAATATTATTTTGTAATTTGTGTCAGTGTGCAGTATCATCTACACAAAAGTTCCTGGTGCAACAACACATTACAACTAGTAAACATCAGGCCAACAAACAACTAAATTCCAAGCAGAGACAATTGTTTTTAACACAACCAACAACATCGAATGTAAGATCTGAGTTTAACATCGACCTGTGCCGTTCTCTCATCTCTGCTGATATTCCTCTCTACAAACTAAAGAATAAGGTCTTCAGGGAATTCCTTGAAAAATATACTCAACATACAATCCCGGATGAGTCAACACTTAGGAAGACGTATGCTCCATCCATCTACGATGAGACAATACAGAAGATAAGAGATGAAATTAAAGATAGTTCAATTTGGGTTTCCATTGATGAGACTCCCGACAAAGAAGGTAGACTTGTTGGTAATGTAGTTATCGGTTTGTTAAGTGAACAATATTCTGAACGAATTCTTTTACATTGTGATGTTCTAGAAAAGTGCAATAACAAAACTATAGTTAAACTGTTCAACGAAGCTATGGGTATCCTGTGGCCAAAGGGTATTATGTACGATAATGTGTTATTCTTTATTAGCGATGCTGCCCCTTATATGGTCAAAGCTGGACAAGCATTATCTGTTGTATATCCTAAATTGACTCATTTTACTTGTGTGGCGCATGCATTTCATCGTGTGGCAGAAGTGGTCAGAGACAATTTCCCTAAAGTAGATTTGTTGATTTCATCAGTGAAAAAAGTATTTCTCAAAGCTCCCAGTAGAGTTAACGTGTTGAAAGAAATGTACCCTGAAATTCCATTGCCACCAAAGCCAATTTTAACTAGATGGGGTACATGGCTAGAAGCAGTTGAATATTATGCCGAACATATAGACTCTATTAACAATGTTCTCCTTGCATTGGACTCTGAAGATGCAGTCTCAATTGATACTGCGAAAACAGTTACCTGTGACATAAGTGTGAAGAATGACTTAGCTCACATTCAGCATACATTTTCATGCATCATAAAAACGCTCAAAAGTCTCCAAAATAGGCACCTTTCACTATCTGAAAGTTTTGAAATTATAAATAGTACTGTGGAACAACTGAATCGTGGTAGAGGTAAAGTTGCAGATGCAGTAAGAGCTAAGGTGGACACTGTACTTTCAAAAAACCCTGGATATGAAGAACTACAAAAGGTTGTTGTTGTGATGAGTGGTGAATCAACAGTGAAGATTAACTTGGACTTATCCCCAGCAGACATTGTGAAATTGAATTATGTACCAGTTACTTCTTGTGACGTCGAACGCTCTTTTAGTCAGTATAAATCTATCCTCAGAGACAATAGAAGAAGATTCACTTTTCAGCACTTGAAAGAAATGTTTGTAACCTATTGTTATGGTAACAGACAATAAAAATTGTGTTTTGTTGAAACTACATTGGAAGATAAGGTACGTCCATTATATTTTTTGTTTAGTTTGATTAAAATGTACCAATATTTAACGTACATAGTCATTTTTTTATAATTTTAAGTCCATATTTAATTCCATATTTTGGTAAAAATCCATATTTAATTCCATATTTTGGTAAAAATAACTACATATATATTTACATATTTCATATATTTTTAGTCCATATAAATCCGTTCTCTGGTTATTATACACTTAGTAATATATAACTTTAAATTATACAAGTATTATGATATATAATATATAAATATCGAATAGATACTCTAATATAATGTACCTGAGAAACATTTTCTTTAAGTTGTATTAATTTATGGTCATATATCATATCATATCATATCATATATCATATCATATCATATATCATACCATATCATATCATATATATCATATCATATCATATATCATATCATATCATATCATATCATATCATATCATATCATATCATATTATATATTAACAGGATGACAATAATGCACTTAGTAGTATTAGTATTTATTTATTTAACCTGGTAGAGATAAGGCCGTCAGGCCTTCTCTGCCCCTCTACCAGGAGATTCCAACTACAATATCAACAATAAAATTACAATTAGTATTAAATTTACATTTACAATTACAAATAATATTACAGTTAGTATTAAATTTACAATTACAATAAAATCAAAGTACGAAAAGATTACCTGAATAATTATAACTAGATAATTTATCATAGAGAAACAAAGAATATTTTATATTTACTGAATTACAAATTAAATCTAGAATAACAAAATTGTATAGTGATGAAATTACTGAATATTGAAATATTTTGTGATAGATTAAAGAAACTATTTACAAGTAATCAATTACTGACCAAGTGCCTAGTAAGTTTTCGTTTGAATTCAATTTTATTTCGACAGTCCCTGATGCTAGCAGGTAGCGAATTCCAGAGTCTTGGCAGGGCTATTGTGAAAGAAGATGAGTATGAGGAGGTGCGATGGGATGGTATTGTTAGTATTGTTTCATGACGAGAGCGTGTGTTCAGATTATGGTGGGAAGAAAGGTAAGTGAAGCGAGACGACAGGTACGAAGGAATAGAAGAGTTCAAGATTTCGAAGAGAAAGAGAAGTGAATGTAAATTTCTTTTCTTATCTAGTTTAAGCCAACCTATTGCTTCCAGGGATGGGGTAATATGATCATATTTACGAACATTGCTTACAAAACGTACACACAAATTATGAGCACGTTGAAGTTTCATTTTGTTGTCGCTGGAGAGGTCAGTCAGTAAAATGTCCGCATAGTCGAAATAGGGAAATGCAAGTGTCTGCACAAGGGACTTTTTTAAGCAAGAGGGGAGATGAACATTTATCCTTTTTAGCACATGTATAATAGAATATACTTTTCTGCAGGTTTCTGTGATTTGCATGTCCCAGTTGAGATTATTATCCATGTGAATGCCAAGATTTTTTACTGAAGAACTGAAAGGGATATGCACTGTACTTACTTTAACAGGGGAAATGTCGAGGTGTTTTACAGCGTCGGTTTGCCGTTTGTGTCCTAATATAATTGCTTGTGTCTTTCCAGGATTGATTTTAAGACGGAGTTTCTTTGTCCATGTCACAATCGAGTCAATGTCTTCGTTCAATTTATCTATAGCGTCATTTACTCGGTCTAAGCGGGAAGAGATGTAGCATTGAAGGTCGTCAGCATACAAGTGATAGTTACAATGCCTTACAAGAGATGTAATATCATTGACATATATTGTGAACAACAATGGTCCGAGTACCGACCCCTGTGGTATACCTGATGTTATGTCAAGCCAGGAGGATCTTCGATTCCCGGATACAACACATTGTTGTCTTTCCCGTAAGTAGGATTCGAACCAACTCACAGCAGTCTCTGACAAATACATATTTCTCAATTTATGGGTGAGCAGGTCAAAATTTACAGAGTTGAAAGCTTTGCTAAGGTCAAGAAGTGTTAGTATTGTTACTTTATTAGAGTCGATTGCTTCACGAATGTCTTCGGTCACTTTAAGTAGAGCAGTGCTTGTGTTGTGTCCAGCTCTGAAACCTGACTGATACTCGTCGAATAGTTTGTGTTCGTTCATGTAGTTAGTAATTTGTCTGTGTACGATTCTTTCCAGTGCTTTTGAAATGGCTGGCAGGATACTGATTGGTCTATAGTCGTTCGGGTCGGTGGGAACTTTGACTTTTGGAAGAGGAAGAACGAAAGCTTGCTTCCATATTTTAGGGAAAGTTGAAGTGATTAAGGAACTATTGAATATATGTGCAGTCGTAGGTATTACTATGTCTTGTAATTTCTGTATAAGTATTATGCTAATGTTGTCTGGCCCTTGGGCTTTTGTCTTGATGCGTCGGATGGCTTTCATTACGTCAATGGGAGTGACGTCGGTAAAATAGAATTTGTCTCGAGTTGGGGAAACTGAGTCAGGCAAAACTGTGTCTTGTTTCGTTGTGTCGTTCAAGCTCGGGTCCTTTACAAAGTGTTCGTTCAAGCGGTCAAGTGGGATGGGAATGTCTGCTTGTTCACTAGCCCTTCCAAGTCCAATAACCTTCAGATTTTTCCATAATTCGGAAGGGGTTGTGTTGGGTTCTATAAGTTTGTAGGAGTATTTCAGTTTAGCGTTTCTTATTAGTTGAGTCGTTCTATTTCTTAGGTGTTTATAGGAGTTAAAATATTCGTCGTTTTTGTTGCGGGTGTATTTTCTATAAGCTAAGTCGCGTTCGGACATCAGGCTACGTATTTCAGTCGTCATCCAAGAGGCTGGGTTTCTTCTGGTACGTTTGGTCTTTAATGGTGCGTGTTTGTCATAAAGTTGAAGTATTAACGTATTGAATAAGTCTACTTTCTTGTCTACAGTTCGTAATGTCCAGATCATGTCCCATGGAAGTTGTGCAGCGTCTTCTTTCAGTGCACTTAGTGAATCGGCCATGAGAATTAGCTACAAAATTTGCCACGAAATTGCAAAGGAATTGAAAACATTCAACGAAGGTGAATTCATCAAGCGATGTTTAATTATATTGGTAGATGAACTCTGTCCACAGCAAGTAGGGGAAGTGGAAGCCATACGCCTTCTCGTAGAACCGTGGCCAGGAGATTGCAGTATGTGCGTATGGGTTATGTAAATAAGCCTAATGATTTGTGTGTGTGCATAGAGCGAAGTTTATTTCATTAAATTAATAAGAGTGTTATAAATTCTGTAATGTACAATGGATTGATGTAATATCCTTATAAACTATTATGTACTGACAGACTGAATGACTAGAAAAACCGTGGCTCTTGTTACATTAATGCAGGGAAGGTAGCTGTAATGCGAGTCCGCCACTGCGTGAGCGTTCTGCTCTGGCTTGGAATTGAAGTGCCTTGCGGAGCGAGAGCAGCTCTGGCCGACTAGACTGAGCCGCTCTCATGCCCGGCCCTGTTGTAAAGTATTGTTTCTTCCTTCAAAATTAAATTATACTGTCATCTATCTGGCCACTCCAGGAATCCAGAAGTAGTAGTGTGTCTTTCTTAACATCCGGTAGAAACACAACTTTTAACCATCTTCTCACGTTTACCGGAACTGATCACGGCATTAAATGGCTTATCTTTGTCTACACGTTGTTTTACTTTGGGTCCAAATTCCCCTTTCGTTTCTTGAAAGCATACAGTAGTGTTCCTAAACCTTCAGCTGCATATCTATGAATTTGGACGGTGTACGAATGAATGACAGATGCAAAGGATTGCACTACTACTGTATTAATGTGAGTTAAGAGAAAAAAATGACTAGAGCATTAATGCGAGAGCTGTGATACGGTGTAGCGGAGCTATGAGGATCCGAGTGCGCGCAAGAAGCGGCATAAGTAACAACGATTTTCAAGTTAATACATTTCGTAAACGAAGAAAAAGCGAAATGAACGACTATCACCACGCTTCTTAACCAACGAAAATTAACTTAAATATGCATTTTAATTAAATTCAAGCTCCACAGCCTGAGATGATTCTCTTGTTAGTTGAATTTGGGATTAATTTCTGTTCCTGGACAATCAATGTGGTAAAACTGTAATTAGTGAAACCTTCACTCCTTAAACATGAACAAAAACTAAAACCTTTAATATACATCTTGATTACACAGCTTTTAACACTGTATCACTTAGGAATATGTATTATATGACTTTCTTGTGTTGAACTGTATCGTACCTGGTTTACATGTTTCGACCTATTACGGGTAATCCTCAGAACTGGTCGTTGTTGGTCTTGGCGCCTCTTGTTTTGTTTCCTGTGAGGGTGTGTTCGTGTGGTGTAATGTGGAGTCAAAGAATGTGTGTTTCCTGAAATTGAGTTGTGTGTTGAGAATTTCATTAGGATGTGTTTTTGTGTGTCTGCATATTTCGTATTGTTCTAGTGTGTTTAGTTTCTGACTTTTTGGTTGGATGTGTAGTATTCTATGTCTGTGTTGATGTCTCTGTAGGTGTGGTTAGCATTTGTGATGTGTTCTGCATATATGTGGAGGTGTTTTGTAATTTTGTTATGGCTGTGATGTGTTCTTTGTAACGTGTTTGAAATGATCTGCCTGTCTGTCCTATGTAGAAGTTGTTGCAGGTGTTACTTTTGAGTTTGTATACGCCTGTGTGGTTGTATTTGTTTGTTTGTGTTGTTTGTATGTCGAGATGTTTTTTGTAGAGTGTTGTTTGTTCTATATGCGGTGTTGTAATTTAATTTCTTGAATGTGGTTGCAATCTTGTGTGTGTTTTTGTATGTATGTTAGTGTGATGTATCTGCCCTACAATTCTGTAATTCACTTAAATATTATGCTCCCTTACCACATCTTGAAAAAAGTTTTCTTACTGATATCGACAAACTTATTAAACGCGCAAACAAAAATATTATTGGTATTCCTATTGATAGTCCTGATTCCATGATCTATGCTTCCCGAAAATTCAGCAGTCTAGGTATAATGAAAGCATTCTATTTACAACATATAAAAAAATATGCAATAGTCTCCAACGAATATCTAATAACATCTTTACAAGAAATTTTGTCCAGGAGATATCTGAGTGTTTACAACAAATCAGCCTTCTTATCGATGTTGAACCTCGCGTCAAAAAGTTTAGGCCCAATTGTATAAAACTCCCTGACTAAAGATCAACTTTGATCGAAGCTCGAAAAGTGAACCGAGTTCAGACACTTCTTCTATTGTATAAAACTTTTCTGCGATCAAATTACCTTCGTTCAAATGCAATCTAAGTTCACGTGAAAAGGATTTGGCAACATCGCATAAACAGGTGAAATACGTGATGCGCGGACCATGTTGTACAGGTTTGTTCAGTGTTGCCAATCTCGTGACTTTAACTCTTTTTCAACAACAATTTTTTTTAAACTTATATATTGCTTAAATAGGGATATAGCGACATTTTTAGAGCCCCATTGTGGCAAAATTCAATCTTTCTTTGTTGATAATGAGAAATCTAGCGACTTTACAACTACTTTTTGCCGACTTTCCGTGCACTCTGTTGCAGACACTGGTTTGTTTTGTGCAATGTAAATAATGGCGGACAATAAGAAGAAGGTTGACTGTTCTCCAAGTTGTTATCATGTTATGGTGTTTGATACTGCTAAACATAATAAAGCTTTATAAAACGACAATTTTCGTTTAGTAATACAGTTAATTGAAAATTTATGAATGTACCTATCATATCCATTAATAATTAATGGTTGTTATAAACATAATATAATTATAGGTTATGTTATTTGATACTGCTGAACACGATAGAGCCTTACAAAATATAAGATTGTTTTGTATTGAGGCAAGAAATTGAAAGAATTATATATAAATGTACCTATTCATATCTATTATTAATAATAATAATAATAATAATAATGGATATTTTATTTGCACAATCTGCCACTCGTATATTTCAAACAGAAAAGAAATAACTGAACTTGGATCATCTAACTTAATCGGAGAAATTTCTTCAGTCAAAGATGACTTTAGTTTGAGACAAATTCATCTCAGATTAGACTTTATACAACACAAAATTCCAAGTTCAGCTAGAACGAGGATCAATTTAACCTCTGATCTGAGATTAAATGGTTTATACAATCGGCCCTAAGAAAAACTTAACTAGCTAGCGGCGTAGTTCAGTCGGTTAAGACCCTTGTCTGCCGATCTGGAGTTGCTGTCGAATGCAGATTCGATTCCCACTTGGGTTCATAACCTGGTTGAGGATTTCCGAGTTTTTCCCCAACCGTAAGGCGAATGTCAGGTAACCTATGGCGAATCCTCGGAATCATCTCTCTAAATACTACCTCGCTATCACTATTACCATCGGAACTAAACAATCTAGTAGTTGATACAGCGTCGTTAAATAACTTACTCACTTACTGGCTTTTAAGGAATCCGGAGGTTCGTTGCCGCCCTCACATAAGCCCGCCATCGGTCCCTATCCTGTGCAAGATTAATCCAGTCTCTATCATCATACCCCACCTCCCTCAAATCCATTTTTATATTATCTTCCCATCTACGTCTCGGCCTCCCTAAAGGTCTTTTTCCATCCGGCCTCCCAACTAACACTCTATATGCATTTCTGGATTCGCCCATACGTGCTACATGCCCTGCCCATCTCAAACGTCTGGATTTAATGTTCCTAATTACGTCAGGAGAAGAATACAGTGCGTGCAGTTCTGTGTTGTGTAACTTTCTCCATTCTCCTGTAACTTCCATCTCTCTTAGCCCCAAATATTTTCCTAAGCACCTTATTCTCAAACACCCTTAACCTATGTTCCTCTCTCAAAGTGAGAGTCTAAGTTTCACAACCATACAGAAGAACCGGTAATATAACTGTTTTATAAATTCTAACTTTCAGATTTTTTGACAACAGACTGGATGATAAAAGCTTTTCAACCGAATAATAACAGGCATTTCCCATATTTATTCTGTGTGTAATTTCCTCCCGAGTGTCATTTATAACATTTATTTAACAAAGTAAAAAAATATCAGACATCAACTTTCCGATAGATTCATTTATCCTACACACAGTTCTTTCTTCCTTCCTGTCCATTCACACTACAGAAAAATATCTGAATTGAACACTGAGTTAGATCAAGATAGGGCATGAACCGCGACCTGACTTGAAGCCGCAGATCCTGAAGCTTGTCACATGTTATCCTACACGCATTAACTGAACCGACAATAACTCTCTCGTTGGTGGTGACCATGGCGACTAGTTCACTAGAGTATTTGGGGATTGATGCAATTATCAAATGAACGGTCAGACAAATCAACCATTTAAGGGTCATCGCAGCACGCTGAAATGGATTTCATGAACGTGATGGTGTGTAAAAACAAGTGGTGGTGTTTATGGCTACAAATCTAACTGACCTGAGTTCGATTCCTGGTAGAGAAGTGGAAATTTATTACCCTTCTGTAGCGACTGGTATTTACTTGTTCTGTCCAAAGCAGCTGCTTTACTCCGTGATAGTCACATGAATGGAATAATACACTACTTGTGAATGTTTCATTTTGATTTTTGAACTTAAACCTTTTTTAAACTTTTATGCCTATAATTTAATATACAGGATATTAAAAAATAACACCGAACGAAGACGTTTATGTGGTAGGCAATGTACGTGTAATTAACGATTTTATATTTAATATCATAATCATAATACCGAGATAGGTTTTTAAATAAATCCCGAAAAGACAAAGTATATGATTATTGTACGAAATGGAAATATAAAAATTGGAAATTTATCTTTTGAAGAGGTGGGAAAATTCAAATACCTGGGAACAACAGTAACAAATATAAACGATACTCGGGAGGAAATTAAACACAGAATAAATATGGGAAATGCCTGTTATTATTCGGTTGAGAAGATTTTATTTTCCATCTGCTGTCAAAAAGTCTGAAAGTTAGAATTTATAAAACAGTTATATTACCGGTTGTTCTGTATGGTTGTGAAACTTGGACTCTCGCTTTGACAGAGGAACATAGGTTAAGGATGTTGAGAATAAGGTGCTTAGGAAAATATTTGAGACTAAGAGGGATGAAGTTACAGGAGAATGGAGAAAGTTACACAACACAGAACTGCACGTATTGTATTCTTCACCTGACATAATTAGGAACATTAATCCAGACGTTTGAGATGGGCAGGTCATGTAGCACGTATGGGCGAATCCAGAAATGCATATATAGTGTTGGTTGGAAGGCCGGAGGGAAAAAGACCTTTGAGGATGCCGAGACGTAGATGGGAAGATAATATTAAAATGGATTTGAGGCAGGTGGGATATGATGATAGAGACTGGATTAATCTTGCTCAGGATAGGGACTAATGGCGGGCTTATGTGAGGGCGGCAATGCACCTCCGGGTTCCTTAAAAGCCAGTAAGTAAGTAATCATAATGCCAAAAGACCTTTATGCACCTAAGCACTTACTTGGCTTTAAAATTATAAACTTTATTAGATTAAGCAACTAAGGGTTAGAACGTTATTTTTAGTGCATTTTTGAGCAGCATGTTCCATTACAAATGAGAAGTAACACTACATGCCTAGATTTACTTTCAAGTACATTATCAATTTACATTATATATTATTATGTTCTAGGTTAAGTATGGCTAATTATTAGTGTAGTTCATCTACGATATGCAACTGTGAAGATAGTATTGTTACTTCTTAGTCTAACTGGCTGATCCGTATTCGAAAATCAGGTCTGCTTATTCCGATCTCGTGTACTTCTCCATTTCACTAGGACTGATCGACTGGACACTGCAACTTGTACACATACACTGCTGTCTACAGACGTGCATATCAGGACCGACCATGTCCGTTACACATTACGCCATCTGTATTGCTTTAGTATAGTTTCCTGTCCCCATCCCTCAGACAGCGCACTGAATTGAATACTGTAAGTAGACAACGTAAACAACGTCAGATGAATACAGTATATGTAAGACGTACAGATAAATTAATACACATAAATAAGGTGTACAAAGGAATAAAATTATTTCATTTCCACACAACTATTTTTGCTTGTAACTTTCGACTCAGTCATTTCCGGACCAGGGTTCCTTATCTCAAATTGATACATGTGCCCTTCGCCATCATCTCTGAATGTTTGCAACACTAGCCCGGGAACATTCTGTATACTGATAATTGAACTGTTTTAATACAAATGAAACTGAATCAACATTGTCTTCTTGACTAGCAGTCGTCTATAGAGTTCAGTGAAGATTGTACAGTCGGCACAACTGGTAACAAGAGAACAGCTCATCATAACACACTACTGACATCTAGCGGAATATTTGTAATGATGAGATGGTACAATAATATATTTTCAAGAGAGTTTAGTATTTCATAAAGTCAATTAATATTTTTTTTGTATTAGAGTACTTTATTTTTATTTTTTTAGTTGGTTATTTAACGGCGCTGTATCAACTACTAGGTTATTTAGCGTCGATGAGATTAGTGATGAGATGATATTTGGCGAGATGAGGCCGAGGATTCGCCATAGATTACCTTGCATTCACCTCGGAAAAAACCCAACCAGGTAATCAGCACAAGCGGGGATCGAACCCGCGCCCGAACGCAACTTCAGACCGGCAGGCAAGCGCCTTAACCGACTGAGCCACGCCGGAGTACTTTATTTCTTATAATCTTGATATAGGCTACTTTCTTCTAATCGTGTAATAGTCAATTAAATCCCACTTGAGTTTTCATTTTTTCTAGATAAATCAAACCTCTAGTGAGATTACTGTAAACCAGTGGTCGTCAGCACTCTCTGAAATGGGTCACGGGTAAGCAGTGCATGCCAACATGCACCCTCGTGCAGGAGGAAGCGTACCCGCCGGCAGCCACGAATCCTCATTGGTTCTATATGAGATCTGCGGGTAAGAGACGCTAGCCCGAGAGTGCTGTGTTCTGGTGACCGCTGCTGTAAATCATTTTTGAGTTTGTAACGTGCTTGGAGATACTACTCGCCGAAGTTTGCCCTAATTGCCTACTCTAATTTGGTCCGTTATCTATGGCTAGTCCAAACTCTTTACTTTATATAAGATCATAACGTTTGGTGTCTCGTAATTATCCGAAACATTGATGCAGCCCGGACATGCATAGGATATTATATGTATGGGCTATGCCATATGAAATCGATCAGTAAAAAACCTCGCATTTTTTAATACTCTAATTTTTTCTCTATTTATACAAGGTGCTGAGGAGAGTGCATTTGCAAAAATATACTATCGAAAGTCAAACGGTTTTCGTACTATTAAGCGACAAATTTAGCGTATTTAATAAAAACAAGCCTCTTTCAGCGCTCAGAACTCTGGAACCATTTACTGCAGAACATTGAACGGGAGCTCATTTTGAAGCTGACATTTGGTAGGTTATGTTAAGAAATAATCCTTTTTTTATTATATACAGAGAGACAGATAATCTGATTTTACTTACTTTTAGGCTTTTTGCCCATTTGTAAAAATGTAAAAAATATTGAGAAAAAACCTTGCATTATTAAGAGGGATTCGGCATTGTTTGCTTAGTGGCTCGGCAATAAGTTTCGAGGGTATTAAATAAATTATTTTCACACGCCTGGACTTGAACGGCGCAGTACCGCACGCACTGGCCGAGAGCTGAAAATAAGCGAGCGTCGGGCGTCATTTTACTCTTGTGTTTATGAAAACCTGTGATAAAGCTAGCCCAGCTATGCTCTACTAGACGACACATCACGTGTTTATGTCTCCTGACCTTGCTTCCCTCGGCTAGCTCCCGCCTCACAGTCAGCTGGTTAGTTCACGCGCGTACTATTTATTTTCTTTATTTGATATTTTCAATAATTTCTTATCAACGGCGCACCGGTAAAAAATATGTGTTTATTTGCACTTTCAATGTGAAATATTTTTTCGTGGGCAAAGGCGTCTTAATGAAGAAAAATCTAAATTTCTTCATTTCCAAAAAAAAGTAAGAAAAATTGTTTACATGTCAATATAAACTTTAATTTCTCAGCATCAAAATAAACCATGATTTTGATCATTGGGTGAAAGGGTTTCGGAGCCACAACAATTTAAAGTTGCTAATTTTATGAAAATACGATACATTTAAATATTTTTAATTTAAACACTATGAAGTTCTGATGCCTCAAACTTTGCACAAAGCATTGTATTACAGTTGTCTACGGACAGAAAAAGTTTCATTGTATTTAAAAATTGCAAGGTCAATTTTCTCTATATTTCGGTCGATTTGAGATGGAATAGCCCGTACGTTATACTGTCCAAAGTTTGTTGTACTGTATTATTTTCTAATCCTCGTGTACAGAAACAAGCTGTACTGTGTTTCATCTCACTTTCGCATAATTTTCAGTAATTCTTCGTGCTCTATAAATCACGCACAACCACTGCAATACACTGCATTGCACAGCACTGCACTTTTTGTTTCTAGAGATAATTTCTCTTTGTTTTCTATTAATAATATGAACGATACAGCCATGCACATTAGTGTCTGAGCTATATTTATTAAATATGAGTCTGCTGAACATAAAATAATAACACATACTGTCTGTTCTCTTTGTATGCACACCGACTGGAGTCTGGAGTTCGCTAGATTAGGTTGATTGATTTATGTTTCAATTTCTCAGAATTTTATTTTCAGAGTAACACAGACAAAAAGTAATACTCGTAAGAATATTATATAGACTATTTCGTTTATATGACGTCATTCCATTTTCGACCAATGAAGTGTAATGAAATTTTGAATTTCAATCAATCACAATCAAACATCGCGATAATTTTTGCAGCTAGATTTATCGCTATCAATTTATCGCATGGTCGGTCTTTTGTTCAGTCGTTGTCGCCAACTGTTTCCCCGTAAATTAATGATCATGAATCCATTAACAAGCATTCTATTACCTGTAATTAATCACGTAAAACCTTATCGGAACAACTGAATAAATCATCTGCATCGCATGCGTAGAAATAGAATCCCAACAGTCATGCTCCACTATCGTCCAAACGGGAAGAGATCTCTCGGTCGTCCAAAGAAGCGCTGAATTGAAAATTCAACTGTGAGATATCTGAAACATTTTAATGGAGCCTTAAGAACCATCAACCAGGTTTTCACAACCACGAAAATCCAAAAACATACCAGGTTAAAAGCATATAAAGTTCTAGCAAGACCTGTCCTCATGTATGGTAGTGAGGCCTGGACTGTTCGAAACTCAGATGTTCAACGCCTAACAACTGCGGAAATGAGATTTCTAAGGAGGACTGCCGGCTACAGCTTGCTTGACCACAAAAGAAATGAACTAATTGCAAAAGAATTGAAAATTACACCTATTTATGAACATCTCAACCACTATAGACAAAAATGGATTAACCATGTCAATAGGATGGACAGTTCCAGACTCCCAAGACAAATTCTCCGCTATGTACCACATGGAAGACGATCTTTGGGACGCCCCCTGAAAAGATGGACGGAGACCGTAACAGGCCACTAGGCCTAATACCTGCAAGGACGATAGTGACATTAAGTCAACTGCCATTATACAAGGAGCGCACTCAATTGAGTGACTTGGTGGCCGGGATTCCACAGTAATATGCACTGTTGGGCGAAGAATCTACGTAAAGATTAATTTTTAGTCCTACAGAATATACCTGTTATGGTAACAATGATTATATTAGAGGAGAAAAATTCGCTCCGGAGCTGGGGATCGCATCCTGGTTCTTGGTTTTACGTACCAAGTGCTCTAACCACTGAGCTATGCCGAAGTTCAATCTACAGCACCGGATCGAATCTCTCTCCTCTAGTGTTTTTTCCGTTCTGTTGAATGATCGCTTATCTCTGCTGAGGCATGTGGACGTGAAGACGCAGCCTGCTGGTCAGCCTTGGCCCTTTATGGGCTGTCATGCCAAAGATTTATTTTTTTAATATATGCTTCAGGTGAATGGTGGCACCGGATATGAGAAATGTAAGATACACCATTACATGTAAAGAAGTGCTGTGACGTAAATATACATAAAGTTGCCATTTGAGAAAAAAAACCTGACGTGATAGTGTAGGCCTATATCAGTGGTGGGCAAAATGAACGCAACCCACAAGACAGGATTTAAATGGCAACTACATACTGTGGGAGGGGTTGCACTCTACAGTGCAGTGACGGATTTACATACAGTTGCGCCACTACACTCCTACCTACCATATGTAATTAGAATAGTCCATTCACGTGATATTTAATTAATCATTTTTCAAAGCAATTTCTTTGAAATTGAGATTTATATCTGTGCATGCTATTTTCAGCTACGCAAGGAGATGAGCATCGCTTGAGCGGGATCTGTGGCTGGACTTTATAAATTTCATTTTAGAAAACAGCTGTTCGCACTGGTAGGTTGATGAATACATAGTCATTTCCCATAACTATGGTCCTGGAACACAACTATGGTTCACGATACAACCATTCAAAGATCATTGTAGAAGTAACATAGACCGTTCGTAGATAGCTGCAGTGACTTGAATTCAAACTACAGTACAGCAAGAATATAGATAAACGAGGTACTACGTTATGGAGTACAAAATTTGAATAGTTGTATCGTGGACAATAGTTATGTTCCAGGACCATAGTTATGGGAAATGACGGTACTCATTATTTTTTAAGCAAACTGTCTAAGCAGTGGATATGTAGTACTGGACATCTTTTTAAAAATTTTAGCCCCCAGTAGACCTTCACATTCTGCTTTCAAGAAGCCATCATTCTGCAAATCCAGCACCTCTAACTGCAATTCTGGGATAACATCTTCAATTTAAACATGAAAAAGATTGGCAAAAATATTTAAATCTTTCTCCATCCTTTGAAAATCACTGAATCTGTGTTTTTTGAACTCGTATAACAGGTGATCTGTTTTAAGAATGTCCATATCTAAGTTCGCGTCCTGAATATTTGTAACTGATCCTAAACATGAGAAATGAAAGAACCGCCTTTCTTGTGAGTATGATATCCTCTCGATTCATATCATTCTGCGAAAGACATTGTATCACTAATGAAACTCTGAAGTACAGCAGTCCAGTATAATCCGCCACGTATACGCGCAGTATTTTCATGGAGTGGGGGAAGGGGAAGGTAGGGGGTAAGTTTGATGCTTAGCTGATGTCTGACGTCACTGCGGCAATGCCGCAGGAATGGCCGCCATTGGTGTATATGATTTATGGACTTATCACCCCAAATTAATAAATATCAGTTGTTACTTTGCAGGCAGCAAAATTGACGTAGACCAGTGATAATAGATGTATGTATCAGAACTACAATCAGAGGTAAAGTAAATCGTAATAAAATTTGTTACAAAATATTTTATCGAAATTAAAATACCCGATTCCTGTACGAAAATAGAATGATTGCCAAATGAAAGTTAAAGCGTTGTAGCCATAAACAGGGACATCATTTTATTTTAATAACATTTCTAATATTAACCTGGCTATACCTTCGAATTAACGGTTGAGAACCGGAACCACTGTTTGCTACCCCCTTCCACAACTGGAGTTCGATAATACTGGCGTAAAATACAAACAAATCACTTTACTAGGTATAGGAGGAAAGAAAAGTAGTTCATCCATTTACGTAAACTAGGAAATATCGCGATTTTGAATTTGATCATTTTCATTAGGTTTTTGTTTAATCAAAATACAGTACTGTATTAACAATAAGATTTTTTACTCACGAACTGAGCTGTCCATGTGGACGTATTCATTAGGCCTATGCAGTGTATATTATACTGTCTACAGCACATTAGCGTACAATATAGAGAATGAAGTTAAATTGAAAAATAATCATAATATGGATATTTAAACGTATTTTTTAAAATGGTGACCGTTCATTTCGATACAGGCTTCAGTTCTTTTGTGCATATTATCGCACTGTAATATATTGTACCTAATTCCAATTACCACTTTCGTACTAGTAACACATGTTGAAATATTTCTGTACCTATTCTATAAAAGAGTACCTTACGTACTGTAAATTCACTCTTCATTTCTGCCCGATCCGAAAAGATAAAATTACTCAGACATGCTATCTACTGTCCGTACAAGACCCAAGTGATTTTGTCGCAGGGTTGTAGAAAGGGAGAAAATCACGTGACAATTAATTACTTAATGAGGGCCTTTTATTTGAGTTATTTTAAACAGTTGTATAATATTATGTACACGTCTAATTCCTAACAGAAATTAATGTTTTCAGAAAAGAGCTAAGACAGCCCAGCCACTAGCCTTTACAGAGGGGCGAGCAGAAGCGGGCGGGAGAAACCGGGATGCGACGTAGGCAAACGGACGACAGTACCTGTGCGAAAATATGATTCAATATTGAATGCTCTTTCGTCACTGGAAAAGACGAATATATTTCTGGAACGTACTATACTCACTATCTCAGTAGTGTTTACTATCACCGTAAGGCGACTTTGACTGCATACGCGGCCTTGGTTCTATGTGGAGGACGGTTGGAAGTTTACTAGTACAGTAAAATGGGTGGGAGTGACGTACATTAAAAATACTCAGGTACAATAAAAATTGAGGTAAAAATAAAATGATGTCCCTGTATAAACACACCACATTTGTTTGTTCTGATAGAACACAAGTCAACGGTATTGTGTTGTTGAGCACACAGATAAAATGTGCAGATATAAATGAAGGTCTTAACCCTTACTGTACCGCCAGACCTTAGTTGTGTTTGTTTCCACGGGACGCAATGTATCTTTTTATTATTGCCGCACTCATCTGTTCTGTGGTTGAAGAATAAAGAGCGAGACAGAGAGGGCGTAGAAAAAAAAAAAAAAGAAGAAGAGAGTTTACGGTATATGAAAATTTTACGAGAGGCTGCTGTTTGTATCGACACTGCAGAGGTAACGTATTACACACTTAGGAAGAACATGGGACAGAGAAGAAAAACATACATCTGGGAGAAGGGAAACACAAAATATGAAGTCTCTTCTATTCCTTGCTTGTGACCATGTTTCCCAATATTATCTCATTTAAAATTGATTTATTATGTTGCTCACATGTTTTATCTTCCTTTCTATTACTTTATCCATTGCACGAATTTCTCAATCAGTTCTCTCATTAATTGCTTTCTCGTTACTCATTTTCTTTTTCTATTTCTCCGCTTCTTTCCTTCTTCCTATCTTTCTCTACTTCTCAACTTCTTTCTATATTTCCCTACTTCTTCCTTTATTAGTTTTCTTATGTTTTATTTCTGTCTCTTTCTTAATCTCTCAAATTTTTTTCTTTATTTCTCCATTCCCTAACTTCTTTCTTCATTTATCTACTTCTTTGTTTATTTCTCTACTTCTTTATTACTTTACTTCTTTCTTTATTACTCTACTTGTTTCTTTATTTTTATACCTCATTCTTTATTTGTCTACGTCTCCCTTTATTTCAGTAATTATTAATATATTTCTCTCCCTTTCTTCATTTCTCAATTTTTCTTTATTTTACTACTTCTTTTATTTCTCTACTTATTTATTTATTTCTATGATTCTTTATATTCTAAGCAATAAAGTAGTTTATCTATCTATCTGTCTATCTATCTATCTATCTATCTATCTATCTATCTATCTATCTATCTATCTATCTATCTATCTATCTATCTATCTATCTATCTATCTATCTATCTATCTATCTATCTATCTATCTATCTTATCTATCTAATCTATCTATTCTATCTATCTAATCTATCTATCTATCTATCTATCTATCTATCTATCTATCTATCTATCTATCTATCTATCTATCTATCTATCTATCTATCTATCTATCTATCTATCTATCTATCTATCTATCTATCTATCTTATCTATCTAATCTATCTATTCTATCTATCTAATCTATCTATCTAATCTATCTATCTATCTTATCTATCTATCTATCTATCTATCTATCTATCTATCTATCTATCTATCTATCTATCTATCTATCTATCTATCTATCTATCTATCTATCTATCTATCTATCTTATCTATCTAATCTATCTAATCTATCTATCTATCTATCTATCTATCTATCTATCTATCTATCTATCTATCTATCTATCTATCTATCTATCTATCTATCTATCTATCTATCTATCTATCTATCTATCTATCTATCTATCTATCTATCTATCTATCTATCTATCTATCTATCTATCTAATCTAATCTATCTAATCTAATCTATCTAATCTAATCTATCTAATCTAATCTATCTAATCTATCTATCTATCTAATCTATCTATCTAATCTATCTATCTAATCTATCTATCTATCTATCTATCTATCTATCTAATCTATCTTATCTAATCTATCTAATCTAATCTATCTAATCTATCTTATCTATCTTATCTATCTATCCATTCATCCCTCACTCAGAAGAGACTCTGAAGGTTGAAAAATTAACAATACAATGAGAAAATAAGAGATTACAGTGGTCTGGGCACCTTAACAGAATGCAAAGCGAAAGGCTGCTAAAGAGAATATTACATTTAAAAATGAAAGGAAGACGACCAATGGGAAGATCACGCGAAAGATGGATAGATGAAATTCAGAAGAACTTACAAGAACGGGGATACAAGTGGGATGAAATAAAAAAAAAATTTGGGAAGTCATAGTCGAATGGAGGCATAGAGTGGATCGGGGAAAGATGCCTGACATTTGTTCTTTGATTGAAATTTTAAGATGCTCTTCATTTAGTTTTGAATTTCATATTGAAATATCAAAGTCTGGAAGATATTTTGAAACTATATTTTTGGTACAAATCAGAAAACATTAATTACGTTTTTTATAGATACAGATTTTCTTCTTGTCTGCACTGTAGGCATCTTTCCCCGATAGTCGGGTAAGATGGTAAATGCAATTAACACATTTATTGATACATGTATTTTACCTGAACTTGGTTTAATACATACATATATATAACAAAATTGACTTAATATAAATCTCACGGACACTTTTTCACTCGTTTATCACTACTTAGCAATACAGTCATTGTACATACTTTATTGCTGTGTGCAAGACTAGTGAAATTACTTCTTGCACACAATGAATTCAATCTAGTACATTTTTTGTCATCATTCTTTTTTAGGCGGCGTTTAAGGGTACGGTTAGGAATCCCGTATACTTGCAATGCTCTATAACAGTTCATACCCTCTGTTGTAACATGTTCCATCGCAAGTTCAAGACTATCCTCAATCCACTGACTTCTATCAGAGGATCTTATGTAATGTTTACACATTCCTTGCAATAAAACAAGTTGTCATCTTACCACGAAAAAAAGTGATCATCTTCCCCAGGTATCGGGGTAAGATGCCTAGTGCTGTGACGCAATCTAAGATGGCGGAACAAGGTCGTTGATTGTTAACAATACAAACTTTAGAACCTTTACTACAATATCCATTACAAAGGTTTGACAGTTATTACGAATTCAAGGATGTATTAAAATTTTAACATACCTTTGCAATTATTTTATAGCAGAAAAATGAACTTTTTCTTGCTTTTCTTCTTCTCACAACAAGAACAAATGGCGAAATGAGTTAGCTTCCACTCTACAGACATTCAACTGTCTCAGTGATCATGAAGACATACGCGTGGCGTTCTCTCTTGGAAGAATGTGAAACTACAAAGAAATAAGCATCTTCCCTCGATAGCCATCACTCCCCGATTCACTCTATTTGGATTCGATCTTCCAAAAGAAGGACACGATAAGAGGATGATGATGGGCAGGACATAGTTGCGCCCCACGGTCAGATAAGATGCAGCAGATAAAAAAGGGTCGCTGTTTTGTGGGCATAGTTGCGCCCCGTTCCCATCAGGTAGAGAAAAGGGCCATGGCATAGTTGCGCCCCGATGAAATAGGTAGAGAAAAAGACTACGGAAACTCGAGCCTCGTGATCAACATTGATTTCTTATTCGATTTAATATTCATTATCGATACCGTTAAAATGAACACCGTGAAGTTGGCAGTACTTTATTAACTGACATATTCAAATGAGTGAGTCGTTGGAATATGGGGCCTTAGCAGTCTTGACATTTTATTAGTGATTTTCACACCGTCTGTGGCGTATAGTGAGGTTAATTTAAAATGAATGTTAAGTTTACTGAAAAGGGTAAAGAGTTAATAATTCACAATGGTTCTAAGTTTCAATTTTAGAAACCCTGTACCGTAGGGTTAAGATATCGATGTACAAACAAAAAATGCAGTTCATTTATTGTGTGTGATCGATAAAAAAAAGTGTATTTTAAATAGCAAAATTGATCATATGCTGGGCCTACCTGATTTCAATGCAGCTATCACTGTAATATTTGTAAGTAATTTGTTTATATTATGGTAATCACTTTCGTATGTACTATGCCCATTGGGGCGCAACTATGCCATGTCCATTCCGCTACCTGATTTCTTCGGGGCGCAACTATGCCATGTCCATTCTGCTACCTGATTTCTTCGGGGCGCAACTATGCCATGTCCCTTCTGCTACCTGATTTCTTCGGGGCGCAACTATGCCATGTCCCTTCTGCTACCTGATTTCTTCGGGGCGCAATTATGCCATGTCCCTTCTGCTACCTGATTTCTTCGGGGCGCAACTATGCCATGTCCATTCTGCTACCTGATTTCTTCGGGGCGCAACTATGCCATGTCCATTCTGCTACCTGATTTCTTCGGGGCGCAACTATGCCATGTCCCTTCTGCTACCTGATTTCTTCGGGGCGCAACTATGCCATGTCCCTTCTCCTACCTGATTTCTTCGGGGCGCAACTATGCCATGTCTATTCTGCTACCTGAGTTCTTCGGGGCGCAACTATGCCATATCCCTTCTGCTACCTGATTTCTTCGGGGCGCAACTATACCATGTCCCTTCTGCTACCTGATTTATTCGGGGCGCAACTATGCCATGTCCATTCTGCTACCTGATTTCTTCGGGGAGCAACTATGCCATGTCCCTTCTGCTACCTGATTTCTTCGGGCCGCAACTATGCCATGTCCATTCTGCTACCTGATTTCTTCGGGGCGCAACTATGCCATGTCCCTTCTGCTACCTGATTTCTTCGGGGCGCAACTATGCCATGTCCCTTCTGCTACCTGATTTCTTCGGGGCGCAACTATGCCATGTCCCTTCTGCTACCTGATTTCTTCGGGGCGCAACTATGCCATGTCCATTCTGCTACCTGATTTCTTCGGGGCGCAACTATGCCCTGTCCCTTCTGCTACCTGATTTCTTCGGGGCGCAACTATGCCATGTCCCTTCTGCTACATGATTTCTTCGGGGCGCAACTATGCCATGTCCATTCTGCTACCTGATTTCTTCGGGGCGCAACTATGCCCAGTCCCTTCTGCTACCTGATTTCTTCGGGGCGCAACTATGCCATGTCCCTTCTGCTACATGATTTCTTCGGGACGCAACTATGCCATGTCCCTTCTGCTACCTGATTTCTTCGGGGCGCAACTATGCCATGTCCCTTCTGCTACATGATTTCTTCGGGGCGCAATTATGCCATGTCCATTCTGCTACCTGATTTCTTCGGGGCGCAACTATGCCATGTCCCTTCTGCTACCTGATTTCTTCGGGGGGCAACTATGCCATGTCCATTCTGCTACCTGATTTCTTCGGGGCGCAACTATGCCATGTCCATTCTGCTACCTGATTTCTTCGGGGCGCAACTATGCCATGTCCATTCTGTTACCTGATTTCTTCGGGGCGCAACTATGCCATGTCCCTTCTGCTACCTGATTTCTTCGGGGCGCAACTATGCCATGTCCCTTCTGCTACCTGATTTCTTCGGGGCGCAACTATGACATGTCCATTCTGCTACCTGATTTCTTCGGGGCGCAACTATGCCATGTCCCTTCTGCTACATGATTTCTTCGGGACGCAACTATGCCATGTCCCTTCTGCTACCTGATTTCTTCGGGGCGCAACTATGCCATGTCCCTTCTGCTACATGATTTCTTCGGGGCGCAATTATGCCATGTCCATTCTGCTACCTGATTTCTTCGGGGCGCAACTATGCCATGTCCCTTCTGCTACCTGATTTCTTCGGGGGGCAACTATGCCATGTCCATTCTGCTACCTGATTTCTTCGGGGCGCAACTATGCCATGTCCATTCTGCTACCTGATTTCTTCGGGGCGCAACTATGCCATGTCCATTCTGTTACCTGATTTCTTCGGGGCGCAACTATGCCATGTCCCTTCTGCTACCTGATTTCTTCGGGGCGCAACTATGCCATGTCCCTTCTGCTACCTGATTTCTTCGGGGCGCAACTATGACATGTCCATTCTGCTACCTGATTTCTTCGGGGCGCAACTATGCCATGTCCCTTCTGCTACCTGATTTCTTCGGGGGGCAACTATGCCATGTCCATTCTGCTACCTGATTTCTTCGGGGCGCAACTATGCCATGTCCCTTCTCCTACCTGATTTCTTCGGGGCGCAACTATGCCATGTCCATTCTGCTACCTGATTTCTTCGGGGCGCAACTATGCCATGTCCCTTCTGCTACCTGATTTCTTCGGGGCGCAACTATGCCAGGTCCATTCTGCTACCTGATTTCTTCGGGGCGCAACTATGCCATGTCCCTTCTGCTACCTGATTTCTTCGGGGCGCAACTATGCCATGTCCCTTCTGCTACCTGATTTCTTCGGGGCGCAACTATGCCATGTCCCTTCTGCTACCTGATTTCTTCGGGGCGCAACTATGCCATGTCCCTTCTGCTACCTGATTTCTTCGGGGCGCAATTACGCCATGCCTAGGCCTCCCAATTGACCGTGTGGCGCAACTATGCCATACCGATGATGATGACTCAGACGTGAACGTGTTTGTGACATGATGCCTTATCGGTATGCAGGGGCTTGGATTCTCGTCACAGCAACAGACCACGTTGTACTATTTTGCTGCTTTCTTATACTGAAATGGATTCTAATAAATCGGCAGAGCTGTGTATTGATTATATTCTTTATTCGCAAGGAATGTGGGGACAAAAGCATAGAATCTCTTCGTTACTCCATTTCATATGCCCATTTCTCTTTATCTCAATGGAATTCGCCACCGCAAACACCCAGCATAGTCAGTACAACGAAAATTACTTCACTAATTCTGCATCGAATTGTTCTGGTTTTATTGTTATACAAAATTTATAAATCACAACAAAACATGGAATATAAATTGGGTTTTAGCATAACTGGCGGAAAGATAATCCTTTATTTTAAACCTGCTATTTTTTATTGTTTGATTCGTTTGCCTTTGTGACATATTTGTCCGTATATATGTTCAATTACAGGTTTATTTTGATGGCGTGCGTTATCGTGTATTTGTAAATTGTGTTTTCAAATACAATTGATTACATACCTGCAAGGATTTAAAGGTGTATTCAACTTTTCGTTTTTCCAATTATAATTTTTGCGTGTATGTATGGAAGGGGGGGATGATTCCGTGTAAATGGCTTACAGATAGACTGAGAGAAATAGTAATAGCCTCTCAGGGCATATTTAAAAATCTAATTATAAGAAATTTCAGGCTAATTTGTATATAGAAACATAATTTCTGCCTTCAGATGTTTTTTTTTTTTTTACTGAATCGAATAATGTAATACTACGTAAGCACGTGTTACAAACCAGTATAAATGTGTGGATTTGAAACAAATAGTTGAACATTGTTGAAACGACAAAAGAACGTCACCCAAAAACAAATAAACGAGCGGCGAAATTTTACATCCAGAGAGAGACCGCCATTCAATATTTGTCATTGTCTACGAAAATAAAAGTCTGCGGATAAAATAACCGCAAACACAAAAAAATTTGGCATTATGAACGATTCATTTGTCATTGTTTTAGATGTAAACAGTACAAATTAAAACAGTTTTAAAATACGTGGATAGGAATTGTTCTCTATCATCACTGAATCGAAATTATATATCAATCTTTAATAATAAAATAATATTTACTATCGCAATTATTATCATCATGTCTTTGCTCGCCATAAAACCATAATATTAGGCACACCTTTAGACGAAAGGCAAGAACGGTAGCTTCCCATGCTGGTTACTTGAGTTCGAATCCCAGCGGGTCCAAGTGAAAATTATGGTGGACGATAACTGTATTTGGTGGCAGGTTTTCGGTCGTTATTACCGTTTTTCCTATCGGTATTTCGACATATAGATTTTTAAAACTTCCACAATTTTCATTCAAAATTTGTGAAATTTAAGTACATAAAAAAGTTTACAATACTATCACAGTCTACTATATACAGTCACGAAGCCTAAGTTTTGAGGTTGCTAGAAACAATAGACTGTGACGGTACTATTTTGCATTGCCTGTAATGAGGCGATATTAGCGATCCTAGTGGTGAGCAACTATCTAATGTTTGCATATTTACTATGTATTGAGCTTCGCGACTGTATATACTAGACTGTGATACTATCATCTGTACAAGATTTGGTGTCATTAGAGCTAAAAGTTTTTAAATTATATTTTTTTAAATATATATTCCATTGACATCACTAGAAAGGCTACTTGTTAAAATTTATAGTTCATTTTTTTTCTTTCAAAAACTTGAAACTAGTCATGGGAATAAAATTGAATTATTTCAAATGCTTCTATTCGCTTCTCTTCACTTCGTCGTAATGTCCATGTTTCTGCCCCATACAATGCCACAATCCACACAAAGCACTTAACTAGTTTCTTCCTTAGTTATTTTTCCAGAAGTCCGCAGAAGATACTCCTTTTTCTATTAAAAGCTTCCTTTGTCTTTGCTATTCTCCTTTTGTCTTCTTGGCAGCAGCTCATGTTACTATTGTTTTTGCTAGTGTATTGGTTTCCATGGACAGAGTGACTTCTATATGCACTAATATCTTGGTAATTACATATAATTTTAATAGTTCCTGTTAATTACTGTATGTAGTAAACAAAATTACAAATAGAGAATATATATTTTTTTTTTTTTTTAGTTTTACAAATAAAAAAATGTATTCACATGTACATGTATAGGCCTACTATAATAAAATACAAATAAATTGAATAATAATTAAAGGAAGAAAATTTCATTTAAATAAGAGGACTCAGGGAAGGATGCAAGAATACTTGTAGCATTACCGCGCTGAATGGAGATGCCAATGCGCTGACGTATAGTACACCCCAAGTATTTAAAGCTGACCACTTGCTCTACTGCCTTATTTAGAATTCGCAAGTTTACCTTCTTTACTTTTCTTCCTATGACCATTGCCTACCTAGCTTCTCGTTTTCAACATTTGTCCTCATGTCACGAAATAGATACTCGCTCACAACACCATATCGCACTGTCCATTCCTAAACACAGAACATCCTTCTACTCTTCATCTTTCACCGTCTCTGCAGCTCATCTCTGGAACTCTCTACCGCAACATGTCAGGGACTGTCGGACATTGTCTAGTTTCAAAAATAAATTAAAATTGCACTTTTTGAATTAGATTCCTTTCAGTTATAAGCCCTTTTCTCTGCCATAGTTTTGTAAAAATATAGGCTTTATATTTCTTTTTCTTTCCTTTGTTCTCTTTATCAGCCGATGAATTTTACTATCATAGCCTTTTTATCGTAAATTTTATTTAATTTTCGTATTTCTTTTCTTTTTTATTATTATTTTATTACATTCCAGTTTGATATATTCTTCCTTAAGTTTTTCCATATTAATCCATTTATAGCCTACTAAATGAATTGCTTTTACTATATTTCAATATATTTTACTTTCTTTTTTTTTTCTAATATGATATTATTTTATTGTTGTTTAGTGTCGATTTATTATGCTATTATCATTATTTTTTTTGTAATATGTTAGTATTCTGTTCTTTAACTTTTTGTTAAATTTTAACTGCTTGTATACTTTTTGACCTGGTAGAGTGTAAGAGAAGGCCCTATGGCCTTAACTCTGCCAGTATAAATAAAGAATTATTATTATTATTATTATTATTATTATTATTATTATTATTATTATTATTATTATTATTATTATTATTATTATTATTATTATTGTCTTCGTCTTGTTGGAATTTATCTTCATCCCATACTACTCACAGCTGTCATTTAACATTGAGTTGGAAATGACAATAATTTCATAGAAGAACTGGGGAGAGTGAACTATAACATATTTACGCACAAATATTAGCTACGGGTGCAACTTTTTCAGGTTTTTCTGTTACAACCTATTTCGTGTATAGAAAGAACGTTGTGTTTGCGTTTCCATTCAGGAAAGGACTTAGCCTACTTAATGGCATAATAACAGATTGAAATGTATATAATAAAGTTGCGGATTTATGCCTATATGCCTATTTTAATCCTTAACCTGAAGACGCAAGCTTTGAGGTTACAGATCCATTTTAAGGCATTGTGAGTATTATATGCGAATTCTATAGTGCCTATAATTGCCTATTTCACTAGTAAATGCCTATTTGCTTATAAATGCCTAAAAGTTGCCTAAATATCAGTATTATATATTATATTTGAATTTATTGACTATTCTATAAATATTTTTTTAATCTGTAATTTGTTTCTTTTTTATCCAGCAGAGGGCAGTGATGCCATACAACTATCGATAATTTGTGTGTTACGTCTTACTGCCACCAGAGCGCGAAGAAATCGAATAATTTAAATTCCACCAATAAGAAAAAAAAAACGTATTTCGAAAGCCGCGTGAATCATTGATGGTAGTTGATTAGGGTAGCTGTTTTGAACTGTGTATCCGTTTTGTGAGTTTAGTATGGAGTTGAGTTTCCTGTTGTAATACGTGCAAAATACGTGGAGATATGCCAAAACAAAAGTGATCAAGGGCATATGATCTGAAACTATGTATGTATGTATTTATTTACACTGCAAGTGGGCAAGCACCCGGTGGCAGTGGTATACACAATATAAACAATACACAAAAAAATAAGCAATACACAATAAATTTACAATACACAATACAATTATACAATACACAATACAATTTCATACACAATACAATAAGAATACACAATATAATTTAACACAATAATAATAAAACATAAATAAAATACCTAATTTTACATTACAACCTACATAATTATGTATAGGCCCTACATAAGTTTCAATAGTCTTTCACTTTACTCTCATCCCATTCCCTGTAGCGGCACTATGACGCATTTCACTGACACTTTAGCACACATTTCACTGACACTCTGTAACACATTTCACTGACACTATAGAACACATTTCATTGACTCTATAAATTATCACTGATCGGAACTGTTCACTGCACTGTAAAACCATAACTTCACTGATGCAACAGTTCAAATAAGTCAAATAATTACATCCTTATGCATACTTATAAACAGAACTACATTTAAACTAAACATTTGTAGTCTAGGGCCCTCTTACACGCTATTTTTAAATAATTTACAATTCAAACCAAGGAAGTAACTCGTCAGGCTGGATAAATACATGTCACCTTAAAAAATTAAATGTTGAATGTTACCTTAATTTTAATTTGCACTTTATACACAACTTTTTAAGTTATTCTTGAATCTCCCTAAGTAAGGACAGCCCTCAAAGACCGCTGCAGGTAGGTCATTCCAATCATTTATAGTTCTATTTAAAAATGAGAATTTACCTACATCCGTTTTCTGTTTCCTATATTTGATTTTAAAATCATGATCGTTCCTACCATAGTACGTTGGCTTTTCTAACCTAGCCGTTATGTCTACCCATGCTTTCTGACCTAGATGTGCTCTATACAATGGGTCGATGGTGATCCTAACTTCTCAAACCCAAAGCTAAGATCTGATCTTGGTTTCATCAAAGCAAACTTTGGAAAGCTGCCTGCTAACATAACGAAACTGGAAACGAGGAGCATTCTACTCCACAGTGCTATGCAAGTTGTGAAGAAAGTAGAAACTATTCTTAAAGAAATACCAAGCAGTGTGGGAGAAGCAATGAGAAATAAGTATTTGAAAATTGTGAAAAGAAATCCTGGTTGGGAGCAAGTGTTATTGCTGGCAGAAGCACTGATTGGAAATGACATTGACATTAATGCGTTCCCACTGGTTTGGTCCCCAGCTGAGATTGGATCCCTGAAGTATTGCCCAATCACTTCATTTAAGAACATTCTTACAGACAATAGACATCAGTTCTCATTACAACATTTGGATGAATATTTAGTTATTCACTGCCGTAATGACATTCCTATAGAGACTACAGTAATGTACTGTTCTCCAACCAGGACATCAACCGTGAAAGGAATGTGCTTATTATTGCGACATGAAATCGAAAAATCGAAAGAGAATTGGGAGGAAAAATTTTAAAAGGTACGCAAAACGCGTCCTTGCAAGGGGTTGGGGGCTGTACAAAACTAAATATGTGAGCTCCAAGCCTGTTGGCCACTAGTCTCACTCCGGGTTACGCTGCTCCACTGAAGGAACTCTATAAAATTTTGAAGGGGAAGCCGAAATTGGACGTAACCTCTTAGGTACCACATACGCGAGGGGGACTGAAATTTCATCAAGTGATCACGGAACGGGAAGAGGAAGAGCTGGCTGGTGTTTGCCGTTAGGATGGCAAGACGCTGTCATCTGTTGTTCGATGACAAAGCATGTGAAGGCCGTCGGAAGAAGCGCCGTGAAATCTAAATCTGCAATTTGAGAGGTCCCTGTCCTTTCAAATTGCGACTAATTGAGTGACCTCGTATATTTAATAGACAATTTATAGGTTCTGAACTAGGGCATACGTCGTTTATAATAAAGGGGAATATATATGGGGAAGGGCATATAGGTCCGTGGCCCATTTCTTATAGGGCTCATCCCGACATTTTGTCTCACGCCTGAGGAAAACCACGGAATACCTTAGGCAAGATGACTTGTCTCATATAAGAGACTAGCCAATTTAGCTATTATGTAGGACATATTAGGCTATTATTGCGACATGTATTGGAGCGAAGTAGATATACTACTGGGTTCAAAAAGTTCCCGGAATTTTACTACCATTTTTCGTATTAATATAGATAACAAGGGATATTATACATTTGTTTTGTTGGTAACATTCATGATGTCATTTCCTTAAAGTTTCTTGATAATGGCGATTGTTGGTTTTTTAGTTGTAGGCAATTGTTTATCATAGTGTATTGTTTGTTCGTAGCATTTTGTAATTATGTCCACAGAGCAACGTACAAACATCAAGTTCTGTGTTTTGTTACACAAAACTCCTGCAGAGACATTAAGATTGTTGGAAGAAGCATATTATGGCGAAGCAGCAATGAAAAAAACTCAAGTGTATGCCTGGCATAAACGCTTTTCTGGTGGCCGCGATAGCATCAAAGATGACGTACGCAGCGGCCGACCAACAACTGCAACAAATGAAGCAATCGCTCAGCGTGTGCGTAATGTTGTGAGGGACGACCGACGTAAAACTATAAAAGAGATAGCAGCAGAGGTCGGAATATCAGTCGGAAGTGTACACAATGTTCTTCCCAAGCATCTCAACATGCATTACGTGTCTCAGAAGTTAGTTCCGAAAATGTTGTCGGCAGAACAGAAAGAAACAAGAATGACTCTTGCTGGGGACATGATCAGTATGGCTGATGAAGATGGTGATTTCTTAAACAAAATTATTGCTGGTGATGAAACTTGGTGCTACTTGTACGACCCAGTCCCTAAACGACATTCATCTGAGTGGAAATCGAAAACATCTCCTCGGAAGCAAAAATTTCCTAGGGACACTTCCAAAAGCAAAGTTATGTTGGAAGTTTTCTTCGACTCTCAGGGTCTCATTCACCATGAGTTCATTCCAGAAGGTCGTACTGTAACGAAAGAATTGTACGTAGAAATCCTCCGTCGCCTCCGGGACGCAGTGAGAAGGAAACGTCCAGGAAAGTGGGTAGAAAACAACTGGTTCCTTATGCATGACAATGCACCTGCTCATCGCGCAATTATTGTAAAGAATTTTCTTGCCAGGCACAACATAACTGCTTTGGATCACCCACCATACTCTCCTGATCTCTCACCACCTGATTACTTTCTGTTTCCCCGTTTGAAAAGTCATCTGAAAGGACGGAGATTCAATGCTGAAGAGGTTATCGCAAACGCGACGAGAGCACTAAGACGGGTTTCACAAAATGGTTTCCAGGCCTGCTTCCAGGAACTCTACACTCGTTGGCAAAAGTGTGTTGTTGCGGAAGGCAACTATTTTGAAGGGAATGTTGTAGAATAGTGTTTAAGGTACGTTGTTTCTATGATACTAGCAAATTCCGGGAACTTTTTGAACCTAGTATATATAATATTATTGTTATAACGTCTGTTTAAAAACCATGCGCTCTCCTGCATTTGTTATTTCCTGTATGGAGAGATTAAAAGACCAGGGGCTATATTCATAGACATTCTTAGCGCGGGCTTCCGATGGATGATCAGCGAACTAACGTTTTCGTATTCATAAACCAATGTTAGCGATATGATATGATATGAATCCTGTACAAGTAACCACACGATAACCGGGACTAGTTCAGCACCCTCGTAGCGCGGGCTAGCGAAATGTCTATGAATAGCACCCTAGGAGATTAACAGTGATCTAATTTTGTAACTAGGGTAGTATAAACATGTGTGTATCAATGTTATTGTTTGTGCTGTGACAGCTAGCCAATAGAGCAGAGATGGGCATCGTGCCTCACTTGAGAAATAATGCCTCACTTAGAGCGTATTCCGAATCTCACCTGTGAGCAATCCGATGGCATCACGGTGTTCCGAATTCCACCGATGACGTCATTGATGCTCCACCGGTGTCGCACCGGTGCCATCAACTTGCAGAGGTGGTGGCAATCTCCATCAGCCGCCGTCAGTGAATCTGATTGGTTCTTGTATAAGGAGGGAATTAGCAGACGAATAACATCGTGCACTGTTGTGTCATGGCGGTGTGTTCTGCTTTAGTTCTGCTGTATTGTTTGTAATGAGCACAACGTAAAAACAATATGTTAATGGCTTATGATAGAACATGTCAACGGACGAGTTATTACTATTGGTTCAAGAAATAAATTGTTTATGCTATCTTTTCTTTGAACGAGATGGGAGTACGAAAATTTCGCAAAATTTTGCTAGCGTAGCACAGACAACAACTTGTACAGTCGCCATGACAGCATCGATCCTTCCAGCAGTGTTGTTCTTTATTTCGCTGCAACGTGACGTCATTGATGCCACCGGACCGGTGAGATTCGGAATACGCTGTTACCTTCACAGAGCTTATCGCTCTGAGTGACATCATCTTCACAGTCCCTGTTCCTCCCTACGCAGCTCCTAGGCGTGGGCAGGTTCTATATCAGTTTCATAAGCAATATCAGTGGTGGCATAATGGCATTATCAAAGCAGTGTGTACGCGTTAGAAAACGATTATTTCATGAGAAATGGGAGGAAGAATTGTTTTGCTGTTTAGAAGGGGAGAACATACGATGTATGTTATGCTCGAAAATCCTATCAGGCATTAATACATTTAATGTACAACGACATTACTCCTTATGTCATAAAGAACATGCTGAATTAGAAGGTAAGGCTAATTAAATGTTATTTTTCGTACTATTCCGAAGAAAATTTATGATCTTAACATTTGCATAGTATACTAAATACGACATTATACCTTAAACACGCTGCATTAAAAGGTAGCCTACGAGGAATTAAATGTTTTTGTACGTATTATTTCCAAAATAAATTTATAAAAAAAATATCAAATGTGCGTAGAAAACGAAATATGATTTTCTGAAATTATTTTAGGTCGAGAACGTGCAAATCTATTAAGTAATCTTGATAAACGCCAGAATATTCAAGAAAATAAAGGTAGACAACGTGATGGAATATTATTGGCTAGTTACGCAATTTCTCGCCTGTGATTTAAATGAGTTCAATGATGGAGAAATAGTAAAGAGGTTTATGATTAAAGCTGCCGAATTAATTTGTCAAATTGAATAAAAGTTTTCGAGTCTCTCACGTTAACCAAGCGTTTTCCTAATAATTCGCCACTGACCGCCTTAGCGATTACGATAAGGTGACGCAGGTCACAGCAGTTTATATTTCCCATCCTACTCTGCAGTCTCCTCTCCTAGTAAACAAACTATTTCAAATCGAGTGCCTCACGTAACCGAAAATTGTGCCCATGTATGCAATAGAGATATGAGTACCCACGTGTGTGACCTTATGACATCTTATGACATCAACATTCATTCACAGCATTACTCCCCTTCGTCTGAGCCGGCAGAGACTTTCTCGTGGTTGGAGCACATGCTACTCTATGGTCGTGTTAGCCATTAAGAATTAAAAATTGTTAGTGCCTTTTTAAATGCCTATTTTGCCTGCCTATTTCAACTGTTTTAGTGCCTAAAATCCGCAGCTTAATAATAATGCACAAATATTAACCACAGGTGCAACTTTTTCAGGTTTTTCTGTTACAACAAATTCTTCGCGTACAGAAAAAACTTCAATATACACTAGAACTTGAAAACAACAAATCCATAAATTCCCTAGACATCACCATAACAAAAATCGACAACAAACACACCTTCAAAATAACAGAAAACCAACCACCACCACCACACACATACACAACACATCTAGCCACCCCATACAACACAAACATGCTGCATTCAGGACAATGGTACACAGATTACTCAACATACCCATGAGCCAACAACACTGCAATGAAGAAGTGAACACAATCAAATACATAGCACAAGAAAACGGATACAATCCAAACATAATAGACAACATCACAAGGAAGACGAAACAAAAACTTAACAAACACAAAAATACACAAAACACAACACAAACACAAGAACACAAGAAATACATCACACTAACATATGAAAACAAAAGCACACATAAGATCGCATCTTCATTCAGAAAACAGAAATACAACATAACATACAGAACAGAAAACACACTACAAAGACATCTCAACACACAAAAAACACAAACAAATAAATACGACCACACAGGTGTATACAAACTCACATGTAATAGTTGCGACAAGTTCTACATTGGACAGACAGGCAGATCATTCCAAACACGCTACAAAGAACACATTAAAGCAATAACCAGAGGACACAATACATCTACATACGCCGATCACATAACCAATACTAACCATACATACAATAACATAAATACGGACATGGAAATCCTACACACACAACCCGAGAACCAAAAACTCAACACACTAGAACAATACGAAATATACAAACACACTAAAACACACCCCGATCAAATCCTCAACACACAGATCAATTTCAGTACACACACACTATTCGACTCCACACTTCAATACCTTCCAACGATAAAACACACCCTCCTAACAGGCAGAGAAGTTCGAGATGACGCCGCGATCTAGTAGGCTCTGATGATGGTGCTTTAAGCACTGAAACAGCTGTAAGCCGGGCAAATATTACATATTTAACACGAGTAAGTCCACTAGTTCATCAATTAATGAAAAAACGTTGTTTTTGCGTTTCTGTTCAGAAAAGTTCTTAGCCTGCTTAATTAATGACATAATGATAACACGTTAAAATTAGCCTATGTTATGTTGTTAACGCTGTTTATATTAAAACACGATACACAATCTGTAGTACATGCTATAACCAAAACAGATGGTTTGAAACAACAGCGGTCTCGTCTCTGTACGTGGAAATTGCGGTAAATGGAACAACAGTGAGTAAACACACTTCACCAGTGCGATCGTTCATTTACAGCAGTGGTTGTCAACATTCGCTGAAATGGGTAAAGGGTAACGAGTGCGAAGTAATAAGCTCCGTCATATAGAAGGGAGAGGTAGAAAGCATACCCACCAGCAGCCACGGATGCACGCCAGTGCAATGCCTTTATCCGCGGGTAAGAGACGCTAGCCCGAGGGTGCACTGTGCTAATGACCGCTGACTTGGATCCACTTTTAAAACCCCACATTCCCTGTTTTTACTCACGACTTATTTTATTTCTTTTTTGTCCGCATTAAGTGTAGTCCCGATTACCATTATCCAGATTAACGTACACAATCGTATTCCTTCTGATATCTTTTGAATTACTAACAGTAATTCTGTGGTGTTCGGGTAAAGGGGTATAAGTCATTTTTTTGTCCAGGTGGAATTTTGTTCCCCAGATGAACACACAAGTTAAATTATACAAGTGGCTGTGCAAAAATCAAAGAATACTAGCAGTTTATGTGTTTTATTTGTGTAGAAAATTATTTGTAATAAGGGTTCCAAGTTTAATTTTCATTTATCTCCGAACTCATTTTTATGACTTATCTCCCTTTACCCAAACACCACAGAATTTCAAGGTCGTGTTTTGCAATGTAAAGTATAAAAGTTGGCGATATATTAATCTCCGAAAGGCGTTATTATTTTAAAATTAGAAATGAAAATAGTATAACTAGTAGCCTATGTACTAATTTCTGATATTAACTAATCGTTAACAGTTTACGTTCGTATTTTAGTGAATATAATAATTTTAATTAAGCTCTTTGAGGAGTGCACAGATTGTTGAATGAATCACGGACACGTTAATATTCGAGAATAACCTTTCAAATACTTTTATTGAGGTTCTGACTGTTGTGTACAGGGACATCATTTTATGTTTACTTCAATTTTTATTGTACCTGAGTTTTTTTAATGTATTCATAATAATAATAATAATAATAATAATAATAATAATAATTTATTTAATCTGACAGGATTAAGGCCATAAGGCCTTCTCTTCCATCCTACCAGATAGCACATATAAATACAAAAAAGAAATACAAACACTGATGAAAATGATACAAATTAAGTTAAAGCCCTATAGAGGGTCAACAGAGTCAAAAGTACATTATAGCGCTATCATCGAGCTAATACAACGAAAAGAAAGAAAACAGAGATAGCAATGATGATATTGATAACTGACAACAATAATAATAATAATAATAATAATAATAATAATAATAATAAATACATTACATATTAATTTTCAATTTTACAACAGCATAGTTACAATATTTACTAAATGTCATGGGTACTACTAATGAAGTTCCAACCTTCCTCCACACAGAACCAAGACCGCATATGCAGTCAAAGTCGCCTTACGGTCATAGTAAACAGTATTGAGTTAGTGAGTATAGTAGGTTCCAGAAATATGGTCTCGTTTTCCAGTGAAGAAAGAGCATTCAATATTGAATCATATTTTCGCACAGGTACTGTCGTCCGTTTGCTTATGTTGCATCCCGGTTTCCCCCACGTGTTTCTGCTCGCTCCTCTGTAAAGGGTAGTGTGAGCTGTCTTAGTTATTTTCTGAAAAGATTTTCTGTTAGGAATTGGACGTCAACGTAATATTGCACAACTGTTTAAAATAACTTAAATAAAAGGACCTCGTTAAGTAATTAACTGTCACGTGAATTCTCCCCTTTCTACGCTCCTGCGACATAACCACTAGGACGGACAGTAGATAGCATGTCTGAGTAATTTTATCTTTTCGGATCGGACAGAAGTGAAGACTGAATTTACAGTACTCTTTTATAGAGTAGGTACAGAATTATTTCAAGATGAGTTACTGGTACGAAGAACGAAACTGGAATTTGGAATTAGGTACAATAGTCAACAGTGCGATAATATGCACAAAAAACTGAAGTCTCTATCGAAAAGAACGATCGCCATTTTCAAAAATATGTTTAAATATCGATATGATGATATATATTTTTTTAAATTTTAATGTACTCTCCATATTGCATGCTAATGTGCTGTAGACAGTATACTACACATTGCATAATGAATACGTCCGCATGGACAGCTCAGTTCGTGAGTAAAAACACTTAATGTTAATACTGTACTGTAGGCCTATTTTGATTAAAGAAAAACCTAATAAAAATTATCAAACTCAAAATCGTGATATTTCCTACTTTACGTAAATGGATGAACTACTTTTCTTCCCTCCTAATAAAGTGATTTGTTTGTATTTTACGCCAGTATCATCAAACGCCGGTAGTGGAAGAGAGTAGCAAACGGTGTTTCCGGTTCTCAACCGTTAATCCAAAGGTATAGCCAGGTTAATATTAGAAATGCTAGTAAAAATAAAATGATGTCCTGGTACATCTATTATCAGGCAGTACATCTCACTTTTCGATGTCAGAGGAAGAACAATAATTGTTTGTATAAGTTACGTCTAAAATCTGATTAGTTGTCGTCATCCCGGCTGCAGCGAGACTGAAACACTTGGCCACGTACTGGGGTTCTCTAAGATGGGAGAGCTACTGCGTAACAACAGACACCATTGTGCCCGTACAGCGATTGCCAACCTGCTAAGAAACAGAGGATGGGAAGTACATGAGGAGATTCATTGTGTGTCTGAAGATGATTCGCATAGAAGAGTCGATATAATTGCCATCAATAGAAGAACCCAGAAAGCGAATGTCTTAGACCCTACGATTTGCTTTGAACGAGACACGAATCAAGCATTGCTGATAAATGATCACAAGCGAACTAAATATGTACCTTGTCTTCCATACCTCAGTGAAAAATATGGCATTTCGCTTTACAACTGGGATGTTGCAGGCTTACTATTTGGAGCGAGGGGTTGTTTACCAAAATTTACATGTAATATCCTTAAATCCTTTAAAATTCCCTTTTACGAGGTTCAGAAGATTGTAATGCAAATTCTGAAGGCCTCTCTTCAAATTCTACACTATCATCTATATGTTAACACGTAAATTTTCGTTTTAATGTACAAATCGAATCAGTATTTTGCTCGTTTCATTTCCCTTTATCTTTTATATTTTGTTAATTCCGGATCCAAGTGGTCAACCTCACTTGAGGACGGATGATTTGAAATCCTAGTAGTAGCTAATCGACGATGTATGCAATGGAGGGGGAAAGGAACTGGCCAGCCTATCCCATTATCTCTTCGCTTAATTGCCTCATGAGTGGTGACTTATTGATGTCACTTAACTTGTCTTCGGAGAGTTGACTAAACAACTACAATCGTTTAATAGTACATTATGCAAAGAGCCTATAATGATAGTAATTAAGAACCGAGTATGAAGCTGTAATTTTCATACGAGTTTCATACGACTTTTTATGCTCGACCATTTTTCTAACTTGAAATTATCGGTATTCAGATGTATACATTTTATTATCTGACAAGATCGGAAGTGACATTGTTCTAGGTCGTGAATTGTGAGATGTGTGCAGACGCGAAAGTATTGATTTTTTCCGAGGAACAATAATGTCATTGACCTTGACGTAGTCCCGTTAAACTTGGTAATATTATAATATTATAACCTTGATTATTGAATTCGACATTGAAAAACGAGATGACAAATTGAATTTATTTGAATATTATTTACAATTAACGCTAATTATTATAGTAACAGAACATAACCTTCTGCGACAGTATTGGATTTCCAGCCTCCGTGACTTTTCGCTAATTCTCTTTTGATTGCATATCCGAGAATAATCGATACTTGCGGTTTTATAACGGTACAAAGCTGACTTGTCATTGGCTGAACACATGTAAGCTGAGTTATCATTGGCTGAAGACCTGTACTTTAATGAGTAGATGTACTTTAATGACATGCATTAAAGGACTGCTACCAGGTGTATAATTCGGCATGGTCGAGCATAAAATTAATGTATAACATAAAGCATCTATGGTTTAATAATACTATTTTTCTTAAGATTTTCAGCTTCTAAAAGGCATGTGTTTAGTTTAAGTTAAAAGATTACATATGAGGAATTCAGGAAAAGTTTTATGCTGTTTAGTAATTACTCAGTTTGCCAGTTTTGTATGTTTTGTGTAAAATAAAAGAAATGAGAGTTCGAAAGACTTGGCGTAACCCATAATTTCGTTAAACTGCACATTCTACACGACTCAAAGTCGCGACGCACAGAGTTTCTGGCTCTTTCTGATCAATTTCCGCTTTCTCGGAAGTCCACAGACTCTTCCAATATCTCGCCAAATCCAAGGCTTTGAATGATCTCACTTTCTTTTCGGTCCGACAAGGGACTCCTGAGTTTCTTTCATTCAAAGACTTTTAGCAGATTGTAGCGTTGTCCAAGAATAAAGAATTGTTTCGTGAAATAGAAAGGAGAAAAGCATTCTGAAACCTTTCCAAGACAGTTTTTATACTGTTTCTGTGCAGTGTCTGAAATCCATACACAAGTAATTGATTAACACCATTCAATCCATTACACACTAACATCTTAACTTAGTCTGCTTATCAATTTCATTATTTACTTGTTTATTTGTATTTGTATACCGTCATTTCCCATAACTATAGTCCAGGAACACAACTATGGTCCATTAAAATTTTGTACTCCATAACGTAGTACCTCGTTTGTCTATATTTTTTCTGTACTGTAATTTGAAGTGAAGTCACTGCAGCTATCTACGAACGGTCTATGTTACTTCTACAATGTCCTTTGAATAGTTGTATCATGGACCATAATTCTGTTCCAGGACCATAGTTATGGCAATTGGCGATACCTATATTTTATATCTACTATGTTTTACTCCCTCTTATTACCAAACGTCATATTTCACAAGACATACATAAATGGAAATATTTCACGTAAACCCTGCCACTGGAGTAACTCAGGCGGTACGCGCTTATGATGATACAATTTGAATGTTTTGTATATAAAGTATTATAAGTATTTTTTAATCATATCTGTCGTACCTGTGTGTTATTTTCATACTTACTAACTTACTTACTTACAAATGACTTTTAAGGAACTCGCAGGTTCATTGCCGCCCTTGCAAAAGCCCGCCATCGGTCCCTATCCATTGCAAGATTAACCCAGTCTCTATCATCACATCCCACCTCCCTCAAATCCATTTTAATATTATCCTCCCATCTACGTCTCGGCCTCTCCAAAGGTCTATTTCCCACCGGTTTCCCGCATTTATGGATTCGCCCATACGTGCTACATGCCCTGTCCATATCAAATATTCCTATTTATGTCAGGTGAAGAACACAATGCGTTCAGTTCTGCGTTGTGTAACTTTATCAATTCTCCTGTAACTTCATCCCTCTTAGCCCCAGATATTTTCCTAAGCACCTTATTCTCAAATACCCTTAATCTCTGTTTCTCTCTCAAAGTGAGAGTCCAAGTTTCACAACCATAAAGATCAACAGGTAATATAGCTGTTTTATAAATTCTAACTTTCAGATTTTTTGACAGCAGACTAGATGACAAAAGCTTCTCAACCGAATAATAACAGGCATTTCCCATATTTTATTCTGTGTTTAATTTCCTCCAGACTGTTATTTATATTTGTTACTGTTGCTCCAAGATATTTGAATTTTTTCACCTCTTCAAAGGATAAATCTCCAATTTTTATATTTCTATTTCGTACAATATTCTGGTCACGAGACATAATCGTATGCGTGTATTAATATTTTAAGCAGTCTTGTTTGAATATTGTCTCTACTGGTTTGATAATGTTGTTATAATTATAATATTTAGATACAGCACTCGGTTTTATGTCAATTAATACTTTTAAATACTTTGTAAACACGAATTATCAGTTTATTATTATTATTATTATTATTATTATTATTATTATTATTATTATTATTATTATTATTACTATTAGCAGCGGTAGTAGCAGCAGCAGTAGTTTTTTTTGGAAAGATGTCATAGGAATTCGATATATAGTTACCTTTGATAAAGACTTTCTTCTTCTAGAGATCTAGAGTGTACTTGTAACTAATTCTTTTAAGTGCCTAGTTTACACACTTTATGGATAGTTTTATATTGACTATTACACTTTTACTACGTCATACTACATTTGCCCAATAAAACAGTACGGAACGACGTGTTCCAACCCGTCATGGCTGTTTGTTTTACAGTTTTATCAACTCCCTAGCATGTTTTATAACCTCCCTAGTATTTGTTTTTTTATCATTTGTTTCTTTGTTTGCCTACGTTATACTTTCAATATTATATTGTACCTTTTATAATGATTCATGTTTATTTCATCATCCTTAATTAAAACTGTTCTCGAAGGAGAATTGGGAGGAAAATTTAAAAGGTACGCAAAACGCGTCCTTGCAAGTGGGGTGGGGGCTGTACAAAACTAAATATGTGAGCTCCAAGCCTGTTGGCCACTAGTCTCACTCCGGGTTACGCTGCTCCCCTGAAGGAGCTCTAGAAAATTTTGAAGGGGAAGCCAAAATTGGACGTAACCTCTTAGGTACCACATACGCGAGGGGGGCTGACATTGATCAATTGATCACGGAACGGGGCGAGGAGGAGTTGGCTGGTGTTTGCCGTTAGAATGGCAAGACGCCGTCATCTGTTGTTCGATGACAAAGCATGTGAAGGCCGTCGGAAGAAGCGCCGTGAAATCTAATCTGCAATTTGAGAGGTCCCTGTCCTTTCAATTTGCGACTTATTGAGTGACCTCGTATATTTAATAGACTATTAATATTATCTGAACTAGGGCATACATCATTTATAATAAAGGTGGAATATATATGGGGAAGGGCATATAGGTCCGTGGCCCATTTCTTATAGGGCTCATCCCGACATTTGTCTTACGCCTGAGGAAAACCACGGAATACCTTAAGTGAGATGAGTTGTCTCATATATAAGAGACTAGCCAATTTGGCTATTATGTAGGAGGTGATTGTTGTCATGAGCCTTGTTGAATCGTCTCAATTTTGAGACAAGCCATTTGGCTATATGATGGCTCAATTACGAAGAGGGGGAGAGATGTAATTAGTTGATTAATTTAAAGTAATTAGGGAGATTAATGGGGATATGAGTGCAGGTCCGTGGCCCATTTCTTTTAGGGCTCATCCCGACATTTGTCTTAGCGCCTTAGGAAAACCACGGAAAAACCTTAGGCAGGATGAGAAAACTGTTCTATCATTTATCTTCTTTATATTATTTAGGTTATGTTATAGCTTCTGCTGTACGAGATTATGGACAGTCACGTATCAGAGATTGTTTAATATAGTGGAATGCAAATGTTTTAATATAAATGAAACTGAATCAACAAAATGAAATCTGCGTGGAAATATCATATGTACTCCGGTACATCAAAATATATATGATATGCGTAATAAATCACTTTGTGATTTAAAGACGGCGCCCATACCGTCGGATCCCGGCCAAACAGTCACTCATCTGAGTGCACCTCAACACATGTATGGACTTCGGTCCTGCGTTCATAGACATCTATGACGTAGTGCAGAGGGCGGCCACTAGAGGGAACCCAAGAGATGGAGCTTAATCTGAGACGATTCTAAACGGCGTCGGGATTGTATCCGGCGTGGCTTAGTGGATAAATCGTCAGCACGTAGAGCTGAAAACCCGGGTTCAAATCCCGGCGCCGGAGAGAATTTTTCTCCGTTCCATCTCTCTTTCATCATGTGATGACGCAGAATATCTGCGTGGAAATATCATATGTACTTCGGTACATCAAAATATATATGATATGCGTAATAAATCACTTCGTGATTTAAAGACGGCGCCCATACCGTCGGATCCCGGCCAAACAGTCACTCATCTGAGTGCACCTCAACACATGTATGGACTTCGGTCCTGCGTTCATAGACATCTATGACGTAGTGCAGAGAGCGGCCACTAGAGGGAACCCAAGAGATGGAGCTTAATCTGAGACGATTCTAAACGGCGTCGGGATTGTATCCGGCGTGGCTTAGTGGATAAAGCGTCAGCACGCAGAGCTGAAAACCCGGGTTCAAATCCCGGCGCCGGAGAGAATTTTTCTCCGTTCCATCTCTCTTTCATCATGTGATGACGCAGAATATCTGCGTGGAAATATCATATGTACTTCGGTACATCAAAATATATATGAATCAACAAAGCCTTCTTGACTAGTAATCGTCCATAGAGATCAATGAAGATTGTGTAGTTGGCAGAACTAGAAACAAGATAACAGCTCATCATAACACACTACTGCCATCTAGCGGAATATTTGTAATGATGATATAGTACAATAATATATTTCCAAGACAGTTTAGTATTTTAGTAAGTCAATTAATATTTTATCGTAATAGAATACTCCTTTTTCTTCTAATCTTTATATAGTTTCTCTAATCGTGTAATACTCAATTAAATCCCACTCGAGTCTTGAGATTACTGTAGATTAAATGTTTAAATGTTGCATTCAGTCATTGAACTTATACTCAACAACAATAACTGCGAATAAATAGTAATCCACGTTATGGTTATAAATAATTTAACGATAAAAGCGAAACGTTCTACGTCACAGCACTAAAGTTAAGTGGAAATATCCCATGTGGACCCCTGTGTCATGACGACGTGTACATTCGCCGTAAAGGCTTCATATATCATAACTACCATGAAATTATTAGATTATTATATATGTTGAATGGGGACTGTGTGTGTCTGGGGTAGTCAGATAGGTGTCTCCACTGTCGTAAATGTTGACTTTGGTGCAGCGGCACTGAAGGACACCCCTCCATATGCACACACTTCGCCGGCCTTAGTGTAGATAGATAGCACTAAGAATACTTAAGCTAATAGTGTTTGCATGTGTGCGTAGTTTATGGACTTAATTTTTGGTTGTGATAGGGGGATGCTGGTGTTATATAATATGTGATATCTTTACATAAAATTGAAATTTAATAAGCACAGACGTACTATGAAAGCGATGTTATATAATTGAATATGAAATTTCGAAAAATGCACATTTTTTGCCTTAGACGTATCGGTTTATTCACTAGTATGTACTCTAATTGCGTCTACACATAGTTTTGTGCGAAAAGGGCGTCCATTTTGCTCAGTATACTTCGTAATTAGATCGTTACAACAATTTCTAAACAGCAGTATCTTAAAGACAATATATTTTGCCTATTTTCATTCCATTATGTCCTACGGAATAATATTTTGGAGAAATTCTACAGATAGTAAAAATATGTTATTATTACAAAAAAGAGCCATTAGAATAATAGTTGGAGCAAAGGCTAGAGAATCATGTAGATTATTAAAAAAAAATTAGAGATTATAACTTTAACAAATTAATACATATACTCTTTAATAAATTTCCTCTTATGTAATAAAGAAAATTTTCCAACTATTTCAGCCATACATAGTATAAATACCCGCAGAAAAAATGATTTTCATACGTCATCATCAAATGTATCATGCTATCAAAGGGAAGTACGTTACATGGCGATAAAAATGTTCAATAGTCTTCCTGAAGACATTAAGAATCATAGCCCAAACCCTGGATTATATAAGGTAAAACTAAAAAATTATTTAATATCTCACACTTTCTATTCTGTAGATGAATTCTTAACATTTCACAGTACTGTGTAAATATTTTAATACTATTAAATGGTAAACGTATTGCATTGTATCAAATATTATTGTCATTAAGGTATTAATTCTGTACATGTGTCATATTTGCATTTTATATGTTAAACATAAGAATTGGACATGTTCTTTATGCTATGCTCTAAAGCAAATGTAAGAATATTATGGAACGAATAAATCTATCTATCTATCTATCTATCTATCTATCTATCTATCTATCTATCTATCTATCTATCTATCTATCTATCTATCTATCTATCTATCTATCTATCTATCTATCTATCTATCTATCTATCTATCTATCTATCTATCTATCTATCTATCTATCTATCTATCTATCTATCTATCTATCTATCTATCTATCTATCTATCTATCTATCTATCTATCTATCTATCTATCTATCTATCTATCTATCTATCTATCTATCTATCTATCTATCTATCTGTCTGATCGGAATTTTACTATTCTAAAGAGAAAGATAAAACGAGAAGACAAACTGTTTAGTCATCAACAATATATCAGTCTCATTAAAAGCTCAAGTGCCACGAGTAAATTTGACATAAGTCAAGTAAATACAGAAGAGATAATCGACTTCAAAAATGGTCTCACCTCAACTTCAAAGTAAAACCACTTTATATGAGAAACTAATTTTGTTTTTCAGAGTATGAGGCAGACATAGAGGAAATTCTAAATATAATTCTGAAAGCGTCATCATACAAGTGGTGACAATATTCATACAACAAACTGCTTAAAATACTAATACACGTATGAAAACAGCGAGCGATGATGAATTTGTGAGGAAGGATGTATTAGTGCGTTTGAAATAGTGAGGTAGTTTCGATTGTGTGTTCTTTAAAAATAAATAGGAACTTTTGATGCAAGATAATATGTTACTTATTTTGTAGTAATAAATTTAATATAAATTTATAATTAGTTGATTTATTAGGCGTTAAAAATGTTGTTATAATTCTCTGTTCTACCCTGTGCAATACAAGTTACATATGCCCAGTCCCATGGAATAGAGATAAATTTCCTCCAAACCGGGAATCGAATCACGGACCGCTTGGTTGGATCGTGCACGCGTTTTCTACTGGACTATAGTGACTAACTGAATTGAAATTACCGTTTGTTTTCGTGAGAAGCTATTCAATTCATAGCCAGGCCTAGACCTGAAAAACCAGTTAAGATAGATTTCTTTAAGAGCAGTACGCCTGCGAAGTAACGATTCTGTTTGGTTTGCCGAATGCGTTGTATTCCAGCTCGGTTCGCCGTGAATTCCTCGATATGATTTTTTGATGAAGGTTCGCGACCTTCGCTCCGTATCGTAGTAGTGTGTATATCGACTAGGGAAGAAACAGACGAGAAGCGGAGTGCGATAATTGAGAGATACGACAGTAGTCCGTGAACGGAGTGGAAAATCAGAGCTTGTATATACATCTTCCTAAGACAAGTGTTGCTTTCTGGACGTTCCTGTGAGGACGTGTTCGTGCGCGTAACCCAAGATTTATCACACATAAAATGACTTCGTGAGGGAACAATCGAAGGTCAAAACCTGGGGTTTCTTTCACTATGTTTACAGTTCTTGTACATTGTAATTTTTGTTTGTAAATTGTAAACTTTTGTTTTACAATCTTCATGACTTTCAGAACTTAAGCTTCACATACAAAGTCATATATCTACAAATAAAGTTTTGAATGCATTACAAGTATTTCATTTCACGATGAAAGAGTAATATTAATGATTTTACAAATATATAAAATGGGTGTCGCGATCCCCGGGGGGGGGGGACATGTAAAGAACTGAGGGGGAACGAGAGCTTAGTTACAAAATAAAACAACAAAAATGTATTAGCATAAATTTATGTTGCATTTAGAAATGTAAACACGGTTGAACATAACAATAGAAAATGTTTTAATTAGCTTTACTAATAATAAAACTGTAACAAAAACTTTTCTGGTAATTTTCGCTTTTTCAAAAATAATTGGTGTTAATATGTAGCCTATAATTAGCTATCTTGTGACCAAAAATCGCATTGTTGACATTTTTGTCTGTCTGTCTGGATGTCTGTTACCTTTTCACGCGATAATGGCAGAAACAATTTCTATGAAAATTGGTATATTAATTAAATTGAATTAAAGGTATATTAGTATTTATTTATTTATTTATTTATTCATTTATTTATTTATTTTATTTTATTTATTTTATTTTATTAATTTAATTTAATTTATTTTATTTTATTTATTTTTATTTTATTTTATTATTTTTTATTTTATTTATTTTATTTTATTTTATTTGTTTTATTTTATTTAATTTTATTTATTTTATTTTATTTTATTAATTTAATTTTATTTATTTATTTAATTATGATTATGTCTCGTGACCAGAATATTGTACGAAATGGAACTATAAAAATTGGAGATTTATCCTTCGAAGAGGTGGAAAAATTCAAATATCTTGCAGCAACAGTAACAAATCTAAATGACACTCGGGAGGAAATTAAACACAGAATAAATATGGGAAATGCCTGTTATTATTCGGTTGAGAAGCTTTTGTCATCTAGTCTTCTGTCAAAAAGTCTGAAAGTTAGAATTTATAAAACAGTTATATTACCGGTTGTTCTGTATGGTTGTGAAACTTGGACTCTCACTTTGAGAGAGGAACAGAGATTAAGGGTGTTTGAGAATAAGATTCTTAGGAAAATATTTAGGGCTAAGAGGGATGAAGTTACAGGAGAATGGAGAAAGTTACACAACGCAGAGCTGCACGCATTGTACACTTCACCTGACATAATTAGGAACATAAAATCCAGACATTTGAGATGGGCAGGACATGTAGCACGTATGGGCGAATCCAGAAATGCATATAGAGTGTTAGTTGGCAGGCCGGAGGGAAAAAGACCTTTGGGGAGGCCGAGACGTAGATGGGAAGATAATATTAAAATGGATTTGAGTGAGATAGGATATGATGGTAGAGACTGGATTAATCTTGCTCAGGATAGGGACCAATGGCGGGCTTATGTGAGGGCGGCACTGAACCTACGGGTTCCTTAAAAGCCAGTAAGTAGTAGTAGTAATTAATTAATTAATTTTATTTATTTATTTATTTTGTTTATTTATTTATTTAATTTATTTAATTTATTTATTTATTTATTTTATTTATTTATTTTATTTATTAATTTAATTTATTTATTTCATTTATTTATTCATTCATTCATTTATTCATTTATTTAACCTGGTAGAGATAAGGCCTCCCTACAAGCAAAACTCAGCTCAGACTCCTCGCTGCGCGCATACTATACCCCTCTTACCCCCTGCAGTAAGCGGGTTCTTTAATAAGCGACTACTGGTACAGCTATAACGGCTACGGTTGCGGACATGTGCACTCTAAGAGCAGCTGTAACAATAAACAAATAAGTGAATATAACATTACTAGATGTCAACATCGTCTCTTTCTAAGTCACAATCGGTGGCTAACTTCACAGGAACTGTCCTCATATTTAAATTTGAAATACTTAAATTAAATTAAATTAATATTTAATGTAAAACGCTATGTGACTCCTTGACTCTGTAGCAATAACACGTGTTCAGTTCGGCGCAAGAAGATAATACGTGCGCATGCGCATAGTGTCGGTGGTGTGATTGGAGACGGAGAGCATGCTGGGAAAGGGAGCATATGTCATCTGCGCGAGACAGTCACGCCCGCAGGTTTCTGCGCATTGAAGTTTGTTTGTTGGATGCCTATACCTATTTATGTTTAAAAACAATGAAAGAATGAAAACTTACATGATAAGACATTATTTACACTATTGTACATAATTTACAAAATAAGTAGGCTGTAGTATTGTGAAATAAAATACAATATACAACACTGTACGTAAGTTTAATATTGTAAATAATATTTGATCAATGTAGGACTACATTTTTTATTATAGTGCAAATAGTGAAAATAGCGTATTATAGTGTACGTAGTTTGAATAATATAAATTTTAGCTAAATATTATTGTAATTGCAAAAGTGGTCCATGTTTTATTCTGTCTTGGTTTACGAAACAAGAGTAGCGTGAGTCGTCAGTCAAGTAGGTCTACTTCGCTTGCTGGACGCACGCACATCTTCCACTTAAAATCTGAAGTAATACTTAAACTTGTAGCCTCCTGAGAAAAACTACGGTCCCTAGTTATGGTATTAATAATGTCAACTCCTTAGGAAAATATTTGGGGCTAAAGGGGATGAAGTTACAGGAGAATGGAGAAAGTTACACAACACAGAACTGCACGCTTTGTATTCTTCACCTGACATAATTAGGAACATTAAATCCAGACGTTTGAGATGGGCAGGGCATGTAGCACGTATGGGCGAATCTAGAAATGCATATAGAGTGTTAGTTGGAAGGCCGGAGGGCAAAAAGATGTTAGGGAGGCCAAGACGTAGGTGGGAGGATAATATTAAAATGGATTTGAGAGAAGTGGGATATGATAGTAGGGACTGGATTAATGTTGCTCAGGATAGGAACCAATGGCGGGCTTATGTGAGAGCGGCAGTGAACCTGTGGATTCCTTAAAAGCCATAAGTATGTAAGTAACTCCTAATTACGTAAAATATCTTACTATTATATTCGTCCGATGTTCTTTCTTAGCGTCTTGTAGTTCAGAATTGTGTTCTCCAATTTAAATTAGCATATCTCATTCTTTATGCGTTTCCAATTCACTGCGGGCTAAAGCAAGGAGATGCACTATCACCTTTACTTTTTAACTTCGCTTTAGAGTATGCCATTAGGAAAGTCCAGGATAACAGAGAGGTTTGGAATTGAACGGGTTACATCAGCTGCTTGTTTATGCGGATGACGTGAATATGTTAGGAGAAAATTCACAAACGATTAGGGAAAACACGGGAATTTTACTGGAAGCAAGTAGAGAGATAGGTTTGGAAGTAAATCCCGAAAAGACAAAGTATATGATTATGTCTCGTGATCAGAATATTGTACGAAATGGAAATATAAAAATTGGAAATTTGTCCTTTGAAGAGGTGGCAAAATTGAAATAACTGGGAGCAACAGTAACAAATATAAATGACACTCGGGAGGAAATTAAACACAGAATAAATATGGAAATGCCTGTTATTATTCGGTTGAGAAGCTTTATCATCCAATCTGCTGTCAAAAAAATCTGAAAGTTGGAATTTATAAAAACAATTATATTACCGGTTGTTCTTTATGGTTGTGAAACTTGGACTCTCACTTTGAGAGAGGGACATAGCTTAAGGGTGTTTGAGAATAAGGTGCTTAGGAAAATATTTGGGGCTAAGAGGGATGAAGTTACAGGAGAATGGAGAAAGTTACACAACGCAGAACTGCACGCATTGTATTCTTCATCTGACATAATTAGGAACATTAAATTCAGACGTTTGAGATGGGCAGGGCATTTAGCACATCTGAGCGAATCCAGAAATGCATATAGAGTGTTAGTTGGAAGGCCGGAGGGAAAAAGATGTTAGGGAGGCCGAGACGTAGATGGGAAGATAATATTAAAATGGATTTGAGGGAGGTGGGATATGATGATAGAGACTGGATTAATCTTGCTCAGGATAGGGACCAATGGCGGGCTTATGTGAGGGCGGCAGTGAACCACCAGGTTCCTTAAAAGCCAGTAAGTAAGTAAGTAAGTATTCCTCATTCTTTAATTCTATCTCATTCTCGCAATCTCTCTCTTTCTGTTAGTGACCATGTTTATATTTTACTGATTTCCAGATATCTTGAACTAATGATATTTAGTGCGTTGAAAATGGTAATTACTTTTCAACTATAATGCACATCGTTTAATGAAGTTACTGGTGCAAAGTGCCAACCTTTACATACAATCGAAACCTCGTAAGTAGGTTCTGTATTGATACATTGTGGGTCCATTTGGACGCAGCGGATTACGTTTAGCAACTCTCCAGTTTACCCCATTTGTGCACGTAAGTGGGGATGCTATTAATTAGTTCATTACTAGCAATAAGAATGTCATTTAGCAGTTTGAATATATTATTGCGCGTGCGTGTATTCGAGGCGAGAGGTTAATGTATATTGCAATTACAGCCCTGCTCGTGTTTTCGGTAAATCCGCCTGGCGAAGCAGCGAATTGCAATGTTATCGTATCTTCCTTCGTGTAACTGCACATAATTGCTCTAATTTAAAGGCATAAGTAAATAAAATCATTTGATTTTTATTCTTACGTGGAACAAGAAAACACTAAAATCTATATACTCGTATATAATTTGAACTGGTAATGGAAATTACGAGAAAACGGCTGAACAGATTTTAATAAATGACCCCTCATTTTGAAGCCTGGAACTCAAAGTTTTTCAGAAAAATAGTAGTTTCCAGTGAAATGTCAATTTTTCAACATAATTTTCCTATTTTCCAAAATCCATCTGTCGTCAGTTTTGAGAACTAGCTAATTGCATTTCAGAATAAAACAAAACACACACTACAGTAAACAATATTACACGAAGGCCATGATCTGCAAGAATGCTGACATATTTAGAGCTCAAATTAAATTGGTTATTAACAACTTAACTTACTAAAAATAATTTACAGGTTCGATTCTGTGGTGTGTAATTTTCTGGGTACAGCTGTGTATTGGATATTAAAAACTACAAAACTTGACGTGGTTTTATGACATTATTATTACCATTAGAAATGAAATATTATTGTAGATAATGCCATGGTGTGACTATTTTTCATTAATTATAAATATTAATGCTACATTGATGATATGAAAGTGAAGAAGTAGAGAATAACTTAAAATACATTTTGATTTCTATATTTTACTGAGTGGCGGCTATATAGTATATATAGTATATGTTACTGAAAGCTATAAAACTTACGTAAGATAATATTATTAAAAATAAAATATTTTTATAGTTATTAATCAAGTGGGGTTGGGTCTTTTTCATATATTTAATGGCGGTGTGGTGTAGATATTTATATGCCTGGTTCTCTTCAGTATTGGCTCAAGAGAGAGTATCTTTCATTATTATGGAAGAAAATACCTTTCAGAATGTCTGGTATTCTTCATTGAAAATAAATCTGAAAAATGTTTATTTGAACGTCTAATGAACTTAGTTTGCAGCATTTACTCATAGAGAGATCAGCTGTTAATATATATTTTTCAAGGAGCTATTGTTGAAGAAATCTTTTAAGAGTCTGCACTGTTAATTCCAGAGCTCCAAGATCAAGGAACTTTCTACTCTGTACTGTATTCTTTCTGCCATATATTTTCAGTAGATTGAGTTAATAACAATGTTACAGTTCAAGTGAATATTTTGACTTAGAAATGTCACAGTTGTTTTGAAACTGGAAAAATGAAAGACTCATCTGTAACATCCGTGACAAAATGTGTGTAACATCCATGACATAGAAGAAACAGCAATAAAATATTTACTGATTATGTTTTTGTGAACTAATTGGATGCCATGAGATTTACAGAGCTTTCACATAGACAGTATGACAATGAATATCTTTTTGCTTAAGCCAGAGACCTGAGTTTTACACTTTCTGTTAATAGAGTGTAAAGTGAGTTCACAAATCTTGTAACATCCATGACGGAACCTTTTCTTTATTTTCTGCAATAATAGTAAATTTTATTCAAAAACTTTTTTTCTGTAAAATGATAGTGATCTTCTAAATTGGTTATAATAATAAAAGTTGATAAAAGTCATTTAATTTTCAGTTATATATAAAGTTTGGAAATAGTAAAAATTTAACATCCGTGACAATTAGAATGACTGAAAGAGAAAAAGGGAAATATAATAAGAACAATTGCTAGACAAGGTAGAACGTTGAAAGAGGATTGCACTTCTATATGACGGCCGGTTACCAAGTTAGCCTTCATATCTATTGAGAAGAAAGACATAGTTATCAACAGTAATCTCACTAGAGGTTTTGATTTATCTAGAGATAATCAGAAGTCGAGTGGGATTTAATTGACTATTACACGATTAGAAGAAAGTATATAAAGATTAGAAGTAACGAAGTACTCCAATACAATAAAATATTAGTTGCCTTATGAAAATACAACTGGCTTCAAATGTATTATTGTACCATCTCAACATTACAAATATTACGCTAGATGTAGCGTAGTAGTGTGTTATGATCAGCTGTTTTCTTGTTATTAGTTGTGCCAACTATGGAATCTTCATTGAACTCTGTAGACGGTTACTAGTCAAGAAGGCTTTGTTGATTCATTTTCATTTTATTAAAACAGTTGCATTCCACTTCAATTATCCGGATCCCAGTAATCAACGCCACTTGACAGATGATTTTCAATAAATCTTAGTATTAAACAATCTCTGATACGTGACTATTCATAATATCATATAGCAGAAACTATAACATAATCTAAATAATATAAACAAGTGTTAGAAAAGTTTTAATTAGGGATGATGAAATAAACAAGAAAAGTTTTTAATTAAGGACGATGAAATAAAAAATAAACATGAATAATTTTAAAAGGAACAATAATTTAAACGTGCAATTTTCAAATTTGAATGTTTTAGTGGTTGGTTGTTCAGTTGATGTTATATTGTATGTGTGCGTAAAAGAAGTGAACTCGTTGATGTACATGGTGTATCCCTCAACTTATTCAGGATTTCCGAAGGGTTCTCTTAATTTAATTGTAAATAGGGTTTCAGGGAAGATGCATATCTATGACCAGTGACCTTTATTAATTCTTGTTCTTGAATGCCAATGCGAGTCATATTTGAAACTTCTGTGCATGGACTGGAGTGGTTTGTAATTTTCTGTTTTTTGACGTTCAGACCAGTACAGTTTGAAATGTTGGCAAACAAACAAACAAATGCTAGGGTAGTGATAAAAATAAACAAATACTAGGGACGCGATAAAATTGTGCGATAAGCAGCCATGATTGGTTGAAAGACGTCCTTTCGTACCGTTTTATTGGTCAAAAGTACAGAGTGATTTATATAGAACTGACACATTTCTTTCATTAATTGTTTCAAAACGAATTGTGCTAGCGACAACTTATTATACCTAAAATGTAGAGGAATTTTGGGAGATTATTTACCTCTATAGCAAATGTTGAAAATGTCCTCCATCCTGCATAAGGCACAACTCAACACGTCGTTCCATGTTACCCTATATGGCTTTAGGCCTGCACTTTTCGCACCTCTCTGACACATTGAGTAGGTGTACCACGTCTCCTGCGACAAACGTCTTAATGATTTTTGGGTGCCTGCTCCAGTCGTGCTCTTACGTCAACAACAACCGTGGGAAGCCTAGATTAACGATGCTTGCCCGTTTCACTCACCAGAGATCCAGTTGTTTCCAATTTGTTTACCAGTCCCAGTATTGTGTTTCTTTTGGGAGGTTTGCGAACACCAAATTCTCTCTGGTATGCCCTTTGAGTAGCTGTAATTGAATTCGTAATCCAGTATTGCTTCACAAGGAAGAGTCATTGATTTAATGTGTACTGCATTTTCACGTTGACACAAAATGTCGAAAACAGCTGCCAACAATAGGAATAAAACATAAACATCTGCGCATCTAGTGCTGCCAACAATAGGAATGAAACATAAACATCTGCGCATCTAGTGACAAGGAAACGAAACTCCAGAACATTCTGCTTAATTTGGTGCTAAAATTGGGTCAGTGTTGCCAACAATAGGAATAAAACATAAACATCTGCGCATCTAGTGACAAGGAATCGAAACTCCAGAACATTCTGCTTAATTTGGTGCTAAAATTGGGTCGTTGAATGGATTTCCAACGGAATAATTAAAGAAAGAAATGTGTCAGTTCTATATATATCACTCTGTAGTATGACGTAGTAAAAGTGTAATAGTCTGCGTAAATATTTCTACCTCAGTCGTCACTTTGTCAACTTTTCAACGAGATTAATGAATTCCACATCAGAGATTCGCAAAATCAGAAATATAATTCATCTCTTGAGAATAGTGGGATTTGCTAAAGGTCTATAGATGAGTATATCTGGATGAATAAAAATTGCAACAAAAGAGAATTCTGAGTATTGCGGAGTTCTGAATCGCAATGTGTGGAAATTCCTGCATGCAGTTCCATCTTCTGGACAATCAGGCATCCAATTCGTAAGCCGAGATAAGATTCGAAGCAATGCAAATAGGTCAGAAGATGTAGGAGCATCTGTAGCTCGCAAAAAGTTTGGTAATTTTAGAAATATCGGTTTTCCTAGGCGCCTGTTCCTCGTAACCACGAAGGAAGTAGAAGTTGGTGGCTGGATAATGAGAAATCAGACAGACAACGCCGAGCTGTGCCTCTGATGACAACCTCCTCTAAGGCGGGGACGAATATAAAGTTCCTCAAATACTTCATCAACCCGACGCCAATAACCAGACTTGCGATCGTGGACTTTCATAATTCCTCTCTTCTGCACCATTTTCCTTTAGTTATTTGTATTCTTTCATTCTAACCTACTTTTTATTTATTACATTAAATTTCTTCGTCCTTTCTTTCTCTCCTCACGTCTTAATTTTTCACTCCTTCACAATGTCTCTTTTAGAAGTATTTTCTCTCTTGTTTAATGTCTGTCGTTCTATTATTTCTACTCTCCTTAACATATCTACTTATCTACCACCCTATATCTAGCTAAAATCTGTGTGATGTATCTTGTCTCACTGTGAAAAGAGAGAGAAAGGAGTTATGTCATTATTATTATTATTATTATTATTATTATTATTATTATTATTATCATTATCGATATCGTTACAATTGCATACTCCTCTGTGATGTGTAGGTCTATTCAGTGTTATATTGACGACTCAAATTCGGAAGTGCAGCAGGCGATGTGTTGACCATTTTTGGTAAGCTGTGTTCTATTCTTGGGTTCCGAGGATGGGAATGAGTTGTTAAACGCGAAATCAGTAAAAGGAAGCTATGACCATGACTAATGGGACTAGAGACTGCGCTTGTTGTAGGGTGATTCACAAGTTCTTTATGATCTGAACTCAGTGCGGAAATATTCTTCAATTTCTTCACCTTTTCTCTGAAAAAAGTTCATTGCCTTCAGTCAGTGGTTAGTAACGACAAACAGTGTCACTGAATCGAATAATTCGACATGCCAACTTGGGATGAAACATCATACATTTCTGAATTTATGAAGAGTGTGGTGCTTTGTTATACTATCTCCATTGCTTTCCGCCTAGGTTATTCTTTCCTGCTTTTCTTATTAATTTATTAAACTTTTCTTATGCTTTCTCTCTTCTTTTTCTACTTCATCTCCTTCTCATCTTGATTCAGGTCTTGCCTCTTACTTCTATTCTTCGTGTTACTTTCCTTCTACTTTCATTTTTAATCTTTTAATAAATCATCCAACCCCTGTATTTTTTCTTCCTCTATTACTAAATCCTGTGTGATGTATCTTGTCTCACTGTGAAAAAAGAGAGCAAGGAGATATGTCTTACCTCGCCTGTGTTGTTATGGCGATGGGGGAGTGGAGCGATGCCGTCCATCCATCCAGTGGCGGAAGGGACTAGTTGATACATTCTGTAGCGTAAGATAAATTTATAAAACATCTCTCTTCGTACTGTGTAGTTCCGTCACTGAGCTTGTCTTTCAAGAAACTGAATTCCGGCAGCCTGACCAATAACAAGGTTTTGAAAGGAATTTACAAACCTCCTATAATCTCCATCCTCATTTGAAGGGACTTGGTTTTATTGCTACTGAGACAAGATAAACCTTACCAGGTATATCAAACTACTTACCTAAGTACCTAATATAAAGGCAGTTTCATGAAAAATAGGAAATATTTTAGAAGGTCGTAGTATGGACTATTCTACAGTAATTTTAAAAGTTACTATAAACATGTGGCCAAATTTCAACGGGTCTGGAGGTAAGGAGTTTGAATGTTACGCATAAAACTCTAAAAAATTATGCTACGTGCTGATGCTTTATCCACTAAGCCACACCGGATTACCATCCCGGTGTCGGATCGAATCCTCTCAGTTTAAGTTCCACCTCTTGGGTTCCCTCTATTGGCCTGCCCTCTGCACTACGTCATAGATGTCTATGAACGTAGGACAATGTCCATATATGTGCGGAGGTGCACTCGTTATGAGTGACTGATTGGCCGGGATCCGACGGAATAAGCGCCGTCTTAAATCACAAAGTGATTTACGCATATCATGTATATTATAGTGTACCGAAGTACTTATGATGTTTCCATGCAGATATTCTGCGTCATCGTGCGATGAAAGAGTAGTGGATAAAGCATCAGCACGTAGAGCTGAAAACCCGGGTTCAAATCCCGGTGCCGGAGAGAATTTTTCCCCGTTCCACTACTCTTTTATCGCACGTTTTAATGTTTTGCTTTCGCCTTCTATCTTATTCATCCCTTGTATCAGGCATGTCAATTGATGCCCACAGGAGCAAGCGCGCTTTAGAGCCCAGGAGAGCCTGAGCGCTTTACAGCGGAAAGGAAAGAGACAGACGAATGAGGTGGTATATGCCGCTTAGTCGAGGTATATTCAGGGATGGCCAGCACTGATTCAATAGATAAAGGGAAGAGAACTTATTAAAACTGTATCCATGGTAATTTTTAGATTAGCCTGAGAAGTATAAGTGCATTATGAGAATGTAAGTTTTAATTTTAATGCTCATTTTTCACTAGTTTGATTTTTTTATTAAAAATAAATATTTTCTCAACTTTTCGTACAGAAAAGTGAAATTTTCAGGTATAGGCCTATTTATTTAGTAGCCTTACAGAATGTTTTCGTAAATCTAATATACCGTATATACGTATTACTGAAGATAGTGTATTAAAAATTTTGAAAATATTCGCATGGAAATTGTTTGTAAGGAAATGAATTATCAAAGCAACTACTGTTACATCATAAGCAAAAGATACGTGCCCATGTGTTGTAAAAATGTCAACTCTATAGCTTCAGCAGATTTAGAGAAAATAATTTAATATTCTGATGATAGGAAGTTGCTCACAAATATCGCCTTAAAAGCATAATGCGATAAGAGTTTTGTTATGTAATATTAGTTACACTTAAAACAGATACAGCATCTAGGTAACTTTGCTTTGTACTGTAATATTGTTTTGATTAGTTTATTGATTACTTTTGTAAGGCTAAAGATACCATCAATATAAATTCCAACTTATCATGTCATACTCAATCTCTTTCTTTGGAATATCACTTTCTTTATGAATGATGTGTTTCATCCACTTAATATAGTACAATATTATACTACTGTGGAATTTAAGTTAATATCCCTTCTTAACTCTCTATTATGTTATTAAGATTTAAAACACAAGTGCAATATTAAGAAATCAGTGTTAGTACTTGTGTTTTACAGACAATATAGATAATATTAAACAGAAAGAAGCCATATAAAAATAACGACATAAAATTTCACGTTCCGTCTGAAGTTTGTGCACCACTGTTTTCTTAATCCAACAGGCTGGTTATTCATATACACATCCCTTCCTCTTTTCATACTTAGCGCTTGATGCCCGCGCACGACGTCAAGGTCAGAAAAATGCGCTTGCTTTGACATAACTGCCTTATATCATTTCAGAAATTCATTTTTTCTGAATTTCCCTCGTTCTACGATTTTTTTTTTCCATTGACCCTCGCGTTCGACATCCCACCAGGATAGTACACCCCCCCCCCACGTGTCTAGGCGAGGTTGTGCTCCTCCTGATGTCTTGTGGATCAGATCTCATCTGCACGCAGCCATGCATAATGCATATGATGCATTGTGACGTAACAAGAAAGACTCCAACAGATTTACCAGAATTTATGGTCAGCTTCTTTTACATAATTCTTCGAATGCATGTAACAGCTGGAGGCGGTCGTTTGGAATACACCCAAACTCTACAGCAGGGGATACAGAAGAGGGGCTAACCCATAATTCATCCCCTTTTGAAGTGCACTTGTCTTGACCACTAGTTGAATGTGGGTCGACGTCTTCAAGTCGACAAGTTAGTTTTCATGGTTTGATCCAGTCTGCATTTCTCTGGTGAAATAACTACAGGGACATCATTTTATTTTTGCTAACAATTTTAGTATTAACCTGGCTATACCTTTGGATTAATGGTTCAGACCCGGAAACACCGTTTGCTACCCCCTTCCACGATTGAAGTTCGATGATTCTGGCGTAAAATACAAACAAATCACTTTACTAGTTCATCCATTTACGTAAACTAGGAAATATCGCAATTTTGACTTCGATAATTTTCATTTGGTTTTTGTTTAATCAAACTACAACACTGTACTAACAATAAGTGTTTTTACTTACGAACTGAGTTATCCATGCGAACGTATTCATTATGCAGCGTACAATATAGAGAATGAAGTTAAATTGAAAAATAATCATAATATGAATATTTAAACACATTTTTGAAAATGGTGGCCATTCATTTAGATACAGGCTTCAGTTCTTTTGTGCATATTATCGCACTATAGACTATTGCATCTAATTCCAATTACGTTTCGTCCTTCTTACTACTAACTCATGTTGAAATAATTCTGTACCTATTCTATAAAAGACTACCTTACGTACTGTAAATTCAATCTTCACTTCTGCCCGACCCGCACAGATAACATTACTCAGACATGATATCTACTGTCCATCCAAGTGGTTACGTCGCAGGATCGTAGAAAGGGGGGAAATCATGTGACAATTAATTACTTTTATTTAAGTTATTTTAAACAGTTGTATTATATTACGTAGACGTCCAACAGAAATGAATGTTTTCAAAAAGGAACTAAGACAGCCCAGTTACTAGACTTTACAGAGGGGCGAACAGAAGCAGGTGGGGGAAATCGGGATGAGACGTAGGCAAACGGACAGTACCTGTGCGAAAATATGATTCAATATTGAAAGCTCTTTCGTCACTGGAAAACGCGAACATATTTCTGGAACGTACTATACTTACTAACTCAATACTGTTTGTGTTTACTACGACCTTAGGGCGACTTTGATTGTATACGCTTGGTTCTGTGAGGAGAACAGTCGAAAGTTTACTAGTATAGGGGGTGGGAGTGAAATTCATTCAAAAACTCAGGTACAATAAAATTTGAAGTAAAAATAAAATGATGTCCCTGTAGAATCAACTGATACTAACGTTCCTTGGTTACCTAATAAAAGGTGCAGAGTTGTTTCTTCAGTTAGGAAGACAGATGATTCGCTCTAGATCAGCGGTTCTCAATTTTTTTCAATCACGTACCACTTTTTTTTAACTTTGGACACTACCTGGACCACTGACAACATTTTTAATGGTAAATTGTCAAGTGTTGCTCCCAGGGTCATAATAAACTATTCTGTTCTCCAATGATTGATAGATTTATTTAGGCGTAGTTGCTATTTGAATTTATTTAATGGATTGTTCCATAAAATATACAGATAATAGCTATATATGTTTATATTTTACCTTAATTTATGTTTTTATTTCACAATTTAAGTACCACCCAGCAGTGACTCCACGTATAGGTATCCTACAAGCAAAACTCAGCTCAGAATCCTCTCGCCGCGCATGCTATACCCCTCTTACCCCCTGCAGTAGGGGGATTCTTTAATAAGCGGCTACTGGTGTAGCTATAACGGCTACACTTGCGGACATGTGCACTCAAAGAGCAGCTGTAACAATAACCAATTAAGTGAATATAACATTACTAGATGTCAACATCGTCTCTTTCTAAGTCACAATCGGTGGCAAACTTCACTGGAACTGTCCTCATATTTAAATTTGAAATATTTAAATTAAATTAAATTAATATTTAATATAAAACGCTATGCGACTCCCTGACTCTGTAGCAATAACACGTGTTCAGTTCAGCACAAGAAGATAATACGTGCGCATGCGCATAGTGTCGGTGGTGTGATTGGAGACGGGGAGCATGCTGGGAAAGGGAGCATAGGCTACGTCATCTGCGCGAGACAGTCACGCCCGCTGGTTTCTACACATTGAGTTTTGTTTGTTGGATGCCTAAGCACCAGTGGTACCATAGGATGAAAGGTTTTACACCTGTAACTTTGTGATAACTCTTAGAAACAGGTGTCGAATTACGATAAAATGTATGGTTTAATAACATGTAACCCACTAACATATAACAAGAAAATTAGAAACGTGTTAATATCTTCAATTTGATTAAATAAATTTATAGTCTATGTGTATGAATTAATCAACCTATATTATATTTGTATTCTATAATTTTGACATATATTAGTCCTATTTTTCACGTGCGATATTATTCTTCTCTAGTGTTAATATTATATTATATAATTCCATTGCCGCTGTAATTATATTTTAGTTCCTATTTTATTTTACTTATTTATTTATATTATTATTATTATTATTATTTATTTTAATATTATATCTGAACTGCGACCGAGCATGAGCGCTGCTCATTCGGTCTCAAATTTTGTTAATACTACTGTATCTTCCTTTTATATTGCTTGTATTATTTTATTTGTATTTCTCTTTGTTTGTTTTGTAATTATATTTCTTTATTCTGTATATTTCAATTTAAATAAATAAATAAATAAAATAAAACTGAAAAGAAGCGACAAGTCAATCATTCTACAGGATGTAATTAAAACGAATGTAAAAATTTTAGGGGCAGATTTCTCTCATATAGAGGATGAAAAGATGTTATATGAACATTGATCCGAAAACGCTCCTTTTTCTACAATTCTGCTTACATTGATGGTTAGCATGTCTGACTATGAAACGAATGAAGCCCAAGTTCAAATCCCGTTTGGGACAAGATACCAGGTCGAGAACTTTCCGGGGTTTTCCCTCAACCTATTAAGAACAAATGCTGGGCAACTTTCGATGCTGAACCCTGGACTCAATTCGCTGGCATTATCACGTTTATTTTATTGACACGATAAATAACCACCGCATTTGATAAAAGGTAGTAAAACAAAATAAAAATTACCAGGAGCCTTATTTGCCCTAGGAATTTCAGAAAATTCTCTGGAAGTATAATGCAGTTCTAGTCCAATTAATTCAATTTGTACAGCGACATCATTTTATTTTTACTTCAATTTTTATTATACCTGAGTTTTTGAATGTACTTCACTCCCACTCCCTCTACTAGTAAACTTCCAACCGTTCTCCACACAGAACCAAGGCCGCGTCGTCTTACGGTCATAGTAAGCAGTACTAAGTTAGTGAGTATAGTACGTTCCAGAAATATGTTCACCTTTTCCAGTGACGAAAGAGTATTTAATATTGAATCATATTTTCGCATAGGTAATGTCTTCCGTTTGCCTACGTCGCATCCCGATTTCCCCCACCCGCTTCTGCTCGCTCCTCTGTAAAGGCTAGTAGCCGGGCTGTCTTAGGTCTTTTCTGAAAACATTAATTTCTTTTAGGAATCTGACGTCTACGTAATATTATACAACTGTTTAAAATAACTTAAATAAAAGGGCGTCGTTAAGTAATTGTCATGTGATTTCCCCCCTTTCTACGACCCTGCGACATAACCACTTGGACGGACAGTAGATAACATGTCTAAGTAATTTTATCTTTTCGGATCGGGCAGAAGTGAAGATTGAATTTACAGTACGTAAGGTATTCTTTTATAGAGTAGGTATACATTTATTTCAACATGAGTTGTTAGTACGAAGGACGAAACTGGTAATTGAAATTACGTACAATAGTGTATAGTGTGATAATATGCCCAAAAAACTGAAGCCTGTATCGAAATGAACGGTCACCATTTTCAAAAATGTATTTAAAGATCCATATTATGATTATTTTTCAATTTAACTTCATTCTCTATATTGTACGCTAATGTGCTGTACACAGTATAATATACACTGCATATTGAATACGTCCACATGGACAGCTCAGTTCGTGAGTAGAAACACTTATTGTTAATACTGTACTGTATTTTGATTAAACAAAAACCTAATGAAAATTATCGAACTCAAAATCGCGACATTTACCAGTTTACGTAAATGAATGAAGTACTTTTCTTCCCTCCTACACCTAGTAAAGTGATTTGTTTGTATTTTACGCCAGTATCATCGAACTCCAGTCGTGGAAGGGGATAGCAAACGGTGCTTACGAATCTCAACCGTTAATCCAAAGGTATAGCCACGTTAATATTAGAAATGTTAGTAAAAATAAACTGATGTCCCTGTACAAAATGCGGTAACACAAAAGTAGAAACGTAATATTGTAGAGATCAGGGTAGTCCTACAGAAGAATATGAATTAAACTACAGCCATGTCCGCAATGGGGTCCACTTTGCGCTCATTATTTGCAACTGGAGCTACAGCTTTAAAGCATTTGGATTATCTATTCTGCTTATAAACATCTCACAAGGCAGGGAGGTGGGCAGCTGCAGCTTACAGATTCATTCTCCCTCTCTTGGTTCTAGCGTCTTCTTCGTTTTATGGTCTAGGAAGTTGCGCTAATATAAACAAGGAATATGCGGGCCTTAACCGCATAAACAAGCGGCCTACGTTATAATCATTCATACTTCCTCCGAGACCGTTAGAGTGCAGCACAGAATACTGAACAATTCCAGGGCCGCAAAAACGCTTTCCGTCCAAATGAACAAGATGAGAGAACCGTCTAATTCGAGCCGGCTATAACATCCACCTTACACGTCCGTGACCCGGGTTTATTACATTTCGTGGAGTTTAGTTTCAGAGTGGAATAAGTTATGAAAAGATAGAATTTGAAAGAAAAATGTTGAAATTTTAATATTGTAAATTATATAGATTTACTTACACTCCATTTATATCCGTCGAATGAATTCTTACACACACTTTCAAAGAAAGCATAAACATCTGAATTGATACTCTATCTTCTTCATGAAGACTCATAATCTACATTTCTGCTTACAAAAGACCATAAAAATGTGACGTGACTCTCCATACGTTATGAGTAAGCCTTTTCAAACTAAATGGCATTGTATGGGCAACAGAATATGCTCACACTTTATCGCCTCTCATCTGTGGTATAAGCGATATGCGCCTAATATCGCCCGTTACTCTGCCGCAGCCCATATTTGTAATAATAATAATAATAATAATAATAATAATAATAATAATATTAATATTAATAATAATTTTGTTAACGTACAAAATTTTGTCCAATATTATTTTGAGAAGATTAACTCCATATATAGATGAAATTATTGAGGATCATCAGTGTGGTTTTAGATGTAATAGATCGACTATTGATCAGATATTTCTTATTCCACAAATAATCAGAAAAAAATGAGAGTATAAGGGTACAGTACATCAGTTATTCATAGATTTCAAAAAGACATATGACTCGGTTAAGAGAGAAATTTTATACGATATTGTTATTGAATTTGGTATTCCCAGAAACTAGTTCGATTAATTAAAATGTGTCTCAGTGAAAAGTACAGCAGAGTCCGTACAGCTCAGTTTCTGTCGGATTCGTTTCCAATTCACTGTGGGCTAAAGCAAGGAGTTGCACTATCACCTTTACTTTTTAATTTTGCTCTAGAGTATGCCATTAGGAAAGTCCAGGATAACAGAGAGGGCTTGGAATTGAACGGGTTACATCACCTGCTTGTCTATGCGGATGACGTGAATATGTTAGGAGAAAACCGACAAACGATTAAGGAATATACGGGAATTTTACTTGAAGGAAGTAAAGAAATAGGTTTGGAAGTAAATCCCGAAAAGATAAAGTATATAATTATGTTTCGTGACGAGAATATTGTACGAAATGGAAATATGAAAATTAGAAATTTATCCTTTGAAGAAGTGGAAAAATTCAAATACCTGGGAGCAACAGTAACAAATATAAATGATATTCGGGAGGAAATTAAACACAAAATAAATATGGGAAATGCCTGTTATTATTCTGTTGAGAAGCTTTTATCATCCAGTCTGCTGTCAAAAAATCTGAAAGTTAGAATTTATAAAACAGTTATATTACCGGTTGTTCTTTATGGTTGAGAAACTTGGACTCTCACTTTGAGAGAGGAACATAGGTTAAGGGTGTTTGAGAATAAGGTGCTTAGGAAAATATTTGGGACTAAGCGGGATGAAGTTACAGAAGAATGGAGAAAGTTACACAACACAGAACTGCACGTATTGTTTTCTACACCTGACATAATTAGGAACGTTAAATCCAGATGTTTGAGATGGGCAGGGCATGTAGCACGTATGGGCGAATCCAAAGAGGCATATAGAGTGTTAGTTGGGAGGCCTGAGGGGAAAAAGACCTTTGGGGAGGCCGAGACGTAGATGGGAAGTTAATATTGAAATGGATTTAAGGGACGTGGGATATGATGATAGATACTGGATTAATCTTGCTCAGGATAGGGACCAATGGCGGACTTACGTGAGGGCGGCAATGAACTTCCGGGTTCCTTAAAAGCCAGTAAGTAAGTAATAATAATAATAATAATAATAATAATCATCATCGTCATCGTCATCATCATCATCATCATCATGGTGGTACAACCCTTTAAGGGCCCATACTGACCAGCCGGCTACTGGCCTCACGTTCCACATGTCGAAGTAGAGATGGACGATCATCCAACCATAATATAGGTATCGTGTGGTTAGCACAATGATCCCCAGCCGTTATAGTTGGCTTTCGTAACCGGATTTCGCTACCTGTCGTAACTCCTCAAGTGCATCACGATCCTAGGTGTACACCGGTTCCATACATTCCATGAGGATTCGAATCAGCGCACATTCTCCATGTATTTGTGCTCATAATAATTCGGAATAATTCCACAACTGAAATGTTCATAAAAGATAAGACTCATATTCTGATTCAATTAGTTAAGATTTAAAGCATTACTTCTCAGACTTACCTTTACAGTGATAAGATAAAAGCCTTCATACCAGTACTAAATACTTCACACTTTATTAACTTACTGCAAGTAGGCCTAAATCGGAGTAGCGCTTGGTAACTGTCCAAAAAACCCGATATTCAGGGTGTTTCCGAGGTGGTGTTACAAACTTTCAGGGATGATGGCGAAGGGCACATGTATCAATTTGAGATAAGAAACCATGGTCCGGAAATGACTGAGTCCAAAGTTATAAGCAAAAAAAGTTGTGTGGAAATGGAATTGTAATTTGGCACCACGTACCCTCCTTCCCTTAACCTTTGGAACAGTCGTGGAAAGATGGTATGGGCCGGATGTCTCCTACGTGGGTACTTGCCACGATACAATCTGTGAGCTTGTCTTCTGTTCCCATTGGGTCATCCTTATTCGAAAATCAGGTCTGCATATTCCGCTCTCGTGTACGCCTCCATTTCACTAGGACTGATCGACTGGACACTGCAACTTGTACACATACACTGCGTCTACAGACGTGCATATCAGGACCGACCATGTCCGTTACACATTATGCTATCTGCATTGCTTTAGTGTAGTTTCCTGTCCCCATCCCTCAGACAGCGCACTGATTGGAATACTGTAAGTAGACAACGTAAACAACGTCAGATGAATACACTTTGTGTAAGATGTACAGATAAATACATATAAATAAGGTGTACAGAGGAATAAAATTATTTCATTTCTTCACAACTATTTTTGCTTGTTACTTTCGACTCGGTCATTTCCGGACCAGGGTTCCTTATCTCAAATTGATACATGTGACCTTCGCCATCATCCCTGAAAGTTTGTAACACCACCTCGGAAACACCCTGTATAGTTACTTAATACTTCAAATATCAACACTGAATAGGCCTATCTCTGCACCGTTTCGAACTTTGCTATATAGACATTTTACAGCAAAACTTAAAATCACATATACGAACGCAGCAGATCTGTATTTTAATTCTCGGTGAAGCAAAAATACAAAACTGTTTTGTTTAAAGCCCACATTTATTTTTATCAACCGGATTCGACGAACAGACTATTGTGAAGTTAACAAAAGACTGCAGTAATTGTAATGTTGTTCGCGTGTAGAGATTTTGTTATAAAATGAGTGGTGGTTACGTGCTTGCAGTTTTCTATGTAACTTGTTTCATATACAATTTTTTAACGAAACAGAGGTTTTGTATTCCTCCAGGCACCGCACACAACATGGCATTCTTTCCATTGTGTTTCTTTCACGGATCAGGAAGCCTATATTATTTAATGTTTCAACATTCACTGCTCTCCAGAAATATGATGTGCATGAAGTCTGTCAGCTCTTAGTTTGGGTCCACGTGGCAGTGGTCGCAAGATATTCTTCTCACAAAATAGTGTGCACAGTCTAAATTCACGTATAGTGAGGATCACGTAAGATTAGTTACTAAAAGGCTAATTTGACCATGTCTACAGTGTTGACAGCTAATGCCAGATATCACCAAAGAGAGGTCACAATGTCATGTACTTAAATAATAATAATAATAATAATAATAATAATAATAATAATAATAATGTGCCACATTTGACACCAAAATTTTGTTGTGCCGCTTGCCGCGACAAGGACGGATGGCTTATCTTTGAGAAAATCGCGATTTATATCCTACTATCAAGACAACACAAATTAGACACTGCGTTCTACTTCCTAACTCTCTGACAATTTATAAACTGTACTTGCTTAAGGATAGGAGGGATTCCTATTTAGAATGTAATCTCAGGTTTACGAAATAATTACAAATTTAGATGTTCACTATTACTAAGTTTATTAACAAGATATCAAATTAGAACAGTTAAATATACTGGGTGTTCATTTCAAAGTGTGCCATGACGTCACTGTTGTTGAGTCACCGATTTGAAACGAGTTTCAGCTTATATGTCAGAGAAGTTGCCTATTAGTCAAGGCGTTCAATCTGAACTTGAGAACGTGTACGGTATAACTTGAACGTCGTAGCAACAGATGGCGGTCTGTACGGTCTGTGTGCTACCATAACCTCTTTCGAACTGTGTTTTGCGCGGGCAAGTCGTACGCAGGGTATTTGTTATCATCGGTTGCGTACGGCAACATTTCACAACACAAATCAAATGCTCCGTGTCCATGTTGACCGTCGAAGTTAATGTCAACAAATACGTAAGTAATCGTCTTAACCCTCGCCCCATATCCCGACAGTACGTGTTTCCAAACAGTTCACATTCCTGCCACTACCGGCGTTACCGTACGTATCGGTACGTACTCTTCAGAATGAACGCCGTACTTGCTAGGCAACTTCTCTAGCTCATAGGTAATACGCCTCTGCGGAAGTGTAGGAAGATTGAATTCTCTAGGCTCATCGGCTAGCCACGTGACGGCATACAGCGAGCCATGACACACTTTGAACTGAACACCTAGTAGAGTGTAGAAATTGAAGTATTATGTCTGAAGTATAATAATGGCTGCTAATTGTAAAGTATGAGAATTGAATATGTAATTTTACTTACAGTTGACTGTAAGGCGAACCCTGATGCTATTCACAGATGATGTCATTATTCTTGCCTTCTTCCTGGACGTTGGGAAGTTACGTCCGCTACCCCATGACCGCTGTCTTGACTGATGAACCAATCTAATCACCGCGATTTGGACGTCACATGTCCATTTTATAAGTTCTCGAACTGCGCTCTTTGTGACGTAACAGAGTGGCGCTATTTTGCCCGCGAATCTTCTCAAAAGACCGTATTGCATTCACTAAATACCACGCTTCTGATTCTTAACCATTATTTCAGATCGGCATTTCCTGTTGGCACTTGGAACAATACCGATTTAAGGAACTCTCACGATTGAATCTCTGTTTTTGATTAAGCCAATAGAAAATCAGAACTCAAAATAATCACCAATTAGAAGTCTCGCGAGAGACGCGGTTTATTACAGATTGCTGCATAATCTATGTATTTGTCGCTATATCGCCTGCTTAGAACCAAGTTGTTCTAACTCCATTTTTATAAAATTTTGAGGGGAGCACAATGAAGTTTTGGAGACTACCCAAATCATAGTAATACCACTATTGTGAGGAAAGGGGTTTGCAAAGAAATAAACAGAGCATGGGAAAGCTTATTTTATTCTTCAGTTGCCATATTTATAAATTGATTTTACAAAAAATAGAAAAAAAACGTTTGGAGTTAGAACAAACATGTTAACAGATTTTGACAATTCATTGTTCTAACTCCTTTCAGGTTACTTTTAGAAGAGGTCAGTGCATATAGTGTTACCTTTTTAACACTGAATCGCAAAAAAATTTGTCCACGCCTTAAAAATATTTGTATAGGGACTTTATATCTTGAACTTTACTTGCTTCTATAACTGGTTTGACTGATATTTGCTTTGGTGCAGGCAATGTGTTATCAACTCGACACTGTTTTTGCCTTGCTCTTGGTGTAATAGGTTTCAGAAACTTTGTAGTCTTAAACATCTTATCAGAGAATGAAAATTTGTACAGAATATCTTCACAACCTTTTGTGTATACGATATGCTTCACTTTACTGTATGGAATGCTATTCAAGTTACTTAGTTTAGCTACAGTCTTGAAGTCATAAAAACTATTAAATCTCATTTGATGTACTTTGTATTGCTTGTTAGTTCTACACGAAATCAGGGCCCTTATTATTGCTGAAGGAGAATGAAGTTCAAGTCGTTTGATATGACGATCAGTTACCCTGTGCATTGTGTCTACTTCCTGCACTGCATTATGCCCTGGTTCTTGGTACTTGTGTTCTATTTTTTGTACTTCATGGTCATCCTCTTCCAAAAAATGTATCAGTGCAAGTGGCATTAAGCTGTTTATTAGTAAACGCACGCAGTATCACATTAACTTTCTCATGCAAGTTCAGGAAATGCCTTCTGCCCTAGCTTGCTTCTCACTGCCAGTCTCAGCTCACACCATTCCATCATTGGTTGGTCATTGAATGGTGGAGTTATAATAATCTGGAACTAAACAGAGCTTGGAAAATGGACTTGGAACAATATGGAACAGTTATTTTTAACACTTTCTGACCACAAAATGTACAATTTTATGTGTGAAACTGATACAGAAGAGGAGTTAGACATAACGGATACAAAAAACGAGTATTTTTTTAAGTGGAGTTAGAATAACATGGTTCTAAGCGACATGGATCTGTCGCATGTCAAAGCATGTCTTCAATAATTAAACTGAATGTTTTAATAACTACGAATTCATTACTTTCAAATAAAGTGAAAATATAGTGCTTATGGTCATAACAAAATTATGATGCTTATCATAACCCTTGGACACAACAATAATAATACAAATAATAATAATAATAATAATAATAATAATAATAATAATAATAATAATAATAATATAGCATAAAAATAACAATGTCTTGCTTATTTACTTATTTACCACGTCCCATAATTACTTTGGAAGGTGTTTTCTAAATGGTTCAATAATTTATGAAATAGTGCATTTTCCTCCTGTACTTCTCTCATATTATGTTGGTAATTAGGATTAGTATGATCTAATATTAAAATTTATTTTGTCTGGGAACTTGAAATTCATTGCTTTAACTAAACAGTTTACGATTCACTAGACCTAACCTAAAAATGTATTTTGTTTGATCACGTGAAATGATTAGTACGAATTCCGAAAACAGAATACCCCTTTGAAATGTATACCCTACTTAAAATACTTACTCCTAAGTCGCTATCATGCTAATAAAAACCTGAACACTAAGAAATATATTTCTGTCCATTAGCCACGTGTACGTTTCATGCTAAGTAGGTCTATAAGTTATATCTTATTTAATTACACTAACCTGAGTATAGTGTTGAATTGGAATCGCAACGCAACAGAACTGAAATGTATTGATATTAATGTTAACACCAGTATTACTAATTAATTACGTTCAAATTTTACAAGGTTACTGTTAGTTACTTTCATTTCATCAGTTTCCTTCATTGCGAACAAAAATTATTGCTGCCAATATAAGAGTTCGAAAATATTTAATTAATTTTTTCTTTCTTCTGAAAAAATTATTTTCTGTACTGGCACATAGAAGGTTTCATAAAAACAACCACGATTTTCTCTTAATGGATAAGAGGAAACCCCGGAAAAAACCTCAACCAGGTAACTAGTCCCAAACAGGATTTCAAACTGGGCTCGCTAGTTTCACGGTGAGGCATACTAACAGTTATTACACAGCGGTGAATTTTGAATGATATGAAGGAAGTAAATAAAAAAGTAACATTGGATAAGAAACTGAATCGTTGCAAAACGCTAAACGTATTTATCTATCTATCTATCTATCTATCTATCTATCTATCTATCTATCTATCTATCTATCTATCTATCTATCTATCTATCTATCTATCTATCTATCTATCTATCTATCTATCTATCTATCTATCTATCTATCTATCTATCTATCTATCTATCTATCTATCTATCTATCTATCTATCTATCTATCTATCTATCTATCCTATCTATCCTATCTATCCTATCTATTCTATCTATTCTATCTATCTATCTATCTATCTATCTATCTATCTATCTATCTATCTATCTATATGTCTGTCTGTCTGTCTGTCTGTCTGTCTGTCTATTTATTCTGGTGTAGTTAAGGCCATCAGGCCTTCTCTTCCACAATACCACGAATACAAATACAATAATAGAAATAAACAGAAAAAAATACACTATATACAAAATAAAGCTACACAAGAAATAAAGTGAGAGAGAAAAAAACACTATAAACAAAGTAAAGCCACACATAAATGTATACAGGTTTCTGTCACACAAACTTTAAATGCGTGATTAAGTATCATAATTAATTGTATCCTAAATAATTAACTAACATAAACAAGAAACTTGCAATTTCAATCTAGATTGAAAAAGAAAAAGGAAAAAAACACAAATCAATACTTCTAGCAATACCTAAAAACATTAACTAAGACAAAATTTTCCAATTTAATTTTTAATTGTGATAAAGTCCGGCAGTCCCTGACGTCATTAGGTAACGAATTCCAGAGGCGAAGTATTTCTACAGTATAGGAAGATGAGGACAAAGACGTTCTATGATGAGGGATAGAAAGAAGTGCTTGATGTCGGTTTCGAAGAGTTGTAAGGAATTGAAAGCGCGATAACAGATAATTCGGAGTAGCAGGATGCATGATTCTAAACAGAAGAGACAGTGAATGTATTGTTCTTCGTTCCTTCAGACGCACCCATGAAAATAACTGGAGGGAAGGTGTTATATGGTCAAATTTACGAGTATTGCAGATGAATCGTATGCACACATTATGAACACGTTGTAGTTTTTCAGCTAAGAGTGAACTTACATTAGTTAGCAAGGAATCGCAATAATCAATAATAAACGTAGGCTATTTTAATGTATGTATGTATTTATTTACACTGCAAGTGGGCAAGCACCCGGTGGCAGTGGTATATACAATATTAACAATACACAATAAAATGATAACCAATACACAATAAAATTTACAATACACAATACAATTTTACAACACATATACAATTTTACACACAATACAATAATAATACACAATACAATTTAGCACAATAATAATAAAACATAAAATAAAATACCTAATTTTACAATACAACCTACGTAATTATCTGTAGGTCCTACATAAGTTTCAATAGTCTTTCTCATTCCCTGTAGTGGCACTATGACGCATTTCACTGACACTTTAGCACACATTTCACTGACACTCTGTAACACATTTCACTGACACTATAGAACACAAAATGATCAAGTTTACCCCACAGCAGCATTGGGTAAGCACTAGTACAAAACAATATTTACTGTCAGTCAGCAATCCTTCAGTGCCTTACAGGCTAAGAATTCATAAAAAACAGGCTAAGAATTCATAATAAGAAATATGCTACCTAAGGTATATGACACCGTTTCTTTATGATATAAAAGTAAGACTTCTGTCTCGTTGAAATCTTTGCTTTGCAGCTACGTGAGGAACCACCATAAATACACGAAACTCTTTAACTGTTAATTAAGTGTCCAATCTGAAATAAGCTATGTGCTTCATATCCTAAATGCCCATTACGTTGAAATCTCATTATGAAGGCAGCTACTAGTTCCCTTTGTCTTGGCTCGTGAGTGAAAAATACAAATCGCTGCCCAACGACCTTCATTATACCTCGTCTATACAAACAACTTTATAAGAGAAATGGAGTAAATATTTGCTGTCGCACAAAGCGTAATGTGAGAATGCTCTAACGCCGTCTGCTTAGGCATTACGCCACACTCTGTCTTCCTTCTAATGGGAAATGCGTACATAGTACGAGTTTCTTCTGCTGTTACGCTTAATGTTAAGGTTTATGCAAATATACTTCGTTGCTTTGCATTCCAAAGGGAATATTAAGCGCTTATATCTGCTCTTTAGTTCAATTTTAAGGAATTCACCCTTAAGAGTAGATGCAGACTATAGTCTCGAGATCAATGTCTCATTTTTATAACCATAAACTGAAAAATAGTGTTCCATTTCGATTATTAAAAGGTAGCGTAGGTTATGCATGCGAGGAAGTTTCTACATATTTTGTAAATAACAAACTGCACTTGACTTCAAATTATATTTTAATTGTGTAGGCTTCACGTACATTACTATTAACTACAGGGTGAATCTAAAGTCTGGAACCATATATCTTCCATATGTTTGACTTTATATTACTATAGGTACTACCAGTCTGTTGTCAAAAAAGTTAGAATTTATAAAACAGTTATATTACCGGTTGTTCTGTATGGTTGTAAAACTTGGACTCTCACTTTGAGAGAGGAACAGAGGTTAAGGCTGTTTGAGAATAACGTGCTTAGGAAAATATTTGGGGCTAAGAGGGATGAAGTTACAGGAGAATGGAGAAAGTTACACAACGCAGAACTGCACGCATTGTATTCTTCACCTGACATAATTAGGAACATTAAATCCAGACGTTTGAGATGCGCAGGGCACGTAGCACGTATGGGCGAATCCTGAAATGCATGTAGAGTGTTAGTTGGGAGGCCGGAGGGAAAACGTCCTTTGGGGAGGCCGAGACGTAGATGGGAGGATAATATTAAAATGGATTTGAGGGAGGTGGGATATGATGGTAGAGACTGGATTAATCTTGCTTAGGATAGGGACCAATGGCGGGCTTATGTGAGGGCGGCAATGAACCTCCGGGTTCCTTAAAAGCCAGTAAGTAAGTAAGTATACGTGTCACCAGTATTTGTAAGACCAAATGCTCTACCGGTGACACATTCGATTCTAGCCATATATCTGCCATATGTTTGATTTTATGTTACTATAGGTGCTACCAGTATTTGTAAGACCAAATGCTCTACCAGTGACACATTCGATTCCAGCCCTCAGCTATCTCAAAAGCCGCCATTTTGAATGCTACTTTAAAATTTCAAATGAAAAGGGGATCCGGGATGGGAATCCGGTATGGCTTAGTGGATAAAGCATCAGCAAGTAGAGCTGAAAACCCGGGTTCAAATCCCGGTGCCGGAGAGAATTTTTCTCCGTTCCACTACTCTTTCATTGTACGATGACGCAGAATATCTACATGGAAACTTCATATGTACTTCGGTACATTAAAATAACATATACACTATGACTATCATGGAGGAACTATACTTCCATCTAGCGGTCGTTACGAATCGGCAGTGGCGATCCTGGTGGTTGTTCTCTTCCACATGTTACCATTTTTAACTTGGTAATGGCCAGTCTGCTGTATTGAGATCAGGGGTATATCATTCAGAGATGCCTTTTGTGTGCAATCATTTCTGAATCTATACTAATAATAAATCTGTAGCCAAAATTTTTCTGGTAATTTTCGATTTTCCAAAAATAATTGATCCTAACATATACAATTAACCACCCTGAAACCGAAAATCGCTTTTTTGAAATTTTTGTTTGTATGTCTCTGTGTCTGTCTGTCTGTATGTTTGTTACCTTTTCACGCGATAATGGCTGAACGGATTTCGATGAAAATTGGAATGTTAATTAAGTTCGTTGTAACTTAGATTTTAGGCCATATGGCATTCAAAATTCATTATTTAAAAGGGGGGTTATAAGGGGGCCTGAATTAAATAAATTGAAATATCTCGCTTATTATTGATTTTTGTGAAAAATGTTACATAACAAAAGTTTCTTTACAAATAATTTGCGATTAGTTTTATTCCTTGAAATATTTTGATAGGACTGATATTTAATGAGATAAATGAGTTTTAAAATCAAAATAACTGCCATCTAAGGCCGTGTAATGAATTAAAAAACAAATGACTTCGTCTATAAGGGGCCTAGGACAGCAACAATTGAAAGCTATGAAACATAGCCTACAGAGAATGTTTCTGTGTTTGTATGAAGTAATATCGGAAGCTAAATTAACCGATTTGTATAATTAATAATTATTTCACCATTGGAAAGTGTAGTTTCTCTAGATGGACGTAATGCTTTAATGTTATTACAGTAACTTCTGATACAGCGAGTTTACTCCGGCGAATTCCTGGATACGACATCGTGAAGGCCTAACCTCTAGCGAGTGGCGCGAAGCTATTAAAATGACTGCACACGTGTCTTCCGTACGTTCCCTTCCGGGCGGGACTCGGGACAACATCCTCTGTCGGCGATGCCACAGAGAGCCAGGAACACTTGCACATGTCCTGGGCTCTTGTCCGCACGGTGAAGTACTCCGTAAATCACGACACCATAGAATTCGTTCGATGATCGCCGAACAGTTTATATCAATAAATTTTCAAGTGTTCGAAGAAGTTCACGGAGACAATGGCAGTAAAAGAAGAATAGACATGATTGCCATCCCGCCAAATAACAACAATGGCTACATCATCAATCCCACCGTTAGATTTGAAAAACAAAAGAGCCAACTTGAAGATGTAAATAGGGAAAAACACGACATCTATGTACGTACCGTTCCATATTTCATGGACAAATACGGTCTACAACAAATTGGAGTAATAGGCCTTAAGGTTGGGGCGCGCGGAACTATTCCCGGTTTCTTCTTCCAGGCCTGGCAACGTTTCGGCCTACACAGGAAGGCAATTGATGACATCGTTCTTGCAGCTCTGAGAGGATCAATATTTATACTCCGCAACCATCTCTACGGTCAACAATGATCTTCAACTAATTAATTAGTAGCTACTTATTTATTCAGTCATTTCTTGTCATTGTTGTAAGACTCATTCAACTTAAACATATGTATATTATTTATACTTTCAACTGCCTATTGCACAATATGCTTTGTCTTTGTGGCAGCCTGTTAATACAGGGAGCTGTTATCGTTTAGATAAATAAATATAATATAATATAATATAATATAATATAATATAATATAATATAATATAATTTAAGTTATTTGAAGGGTTCAGAACCATAGTGGGCCAAACGCCATTTACTGAATACGTAGAAAACAAGGGTTAAAATTAAGTTATCACCATAATTCAATGGAAACCTATAACAAGTAAAATAAAATATACACATTAAATCTAAATGATGTCAATGTTCATTAAACTATGGTTGCATGTAATAAAAATTAAGAAACATGTTAAAGGAATTGTCACTGCACCAAATGTGTGTCTCTGGACCAAAATGATCGCATTTTAATTATTTGGATGCAATTTAAATTAAGTAACATATTAAACGATTTATCCTTCTATCAAACACGAATGTTCCCTGGATCAAATGTCCTATTTTAATTATGTAATTACTTTATATTTATTTCTAACGGGTGCAGCGGAGCGCACGGGTACGGCTAGTTACTAATAAAACGGAAAATACATTTTGATGCAGAGTAGATTATAATTTTATTGAAAAAATAAAGAATAAATAGGAATATGATTAGCAACACGAATAGTATGAAACGTGTTATCTTAAGGACGTCGTTATTTCAAGTGTATTATACGTAATACAAATTTATGTTATCATGTTTAATTCTGCAGCGGTCTGGGTTTGAAGATCACTGGAACGGAAACACACTTACACTCGTAAACCACCCCATCCATAATATGAGATAACTGGAACAAAGGAGGGTTCCGAGATGAATTTAATCACGTCAGAGAGGTGATGAATCGATACAACATTCAACTAATCAATCCCAAAACGTCTGGCATCTCACAGCTCTGAGATGGCATCTCACAGCTCTGAGACTGCACATTATCGATAAGCGCTTTCGGGAAATTTCTTAAGCGTATGTGCGTTTATAATGCTAAAAGAAAACTAAACAGCCTTCCTTATTGCATCGCTAGTTGAAAGGAGAGTGAATCCAATTCTCACGTTCGAAATAGAGTTCAAATCTCTGTCAATCCAAGTTGTATTTTGTAAGATTAACGGCCGATTATATAAACCATTTTATCTTAGATCAGAGGTTAAATTGATCCTCTTTTTAGCTGAACTTGGAATTTTGTGATGTAGTCTAATCTGAGATTAATTTGTCTTGACTGAAGAAATTTCTCCGAATAAGTTAGATGATCCAAGTTCAGTTATTTCTTTTCTGTTTGAAGTATACGAGTGGCAGATTGTGCGAAAAGAATAACCATTATTATTATTAATATATACGGTACATACATTTATATATAAATATTTTTTTTTTCAATTTCTTGCCTTAGTATACAAACATTCTTGTATTTTATAAGGCTTTATCGTGTTCAGCAGTATCAAATAACATAACCTATCAGTGGCGTAGCATGAAATTTTGAGCAGGGGAAGCTAATTCAAGTTGTCTTTCATGCAATATGAGAAAACGTATTACAAAAAAACAGTCTTAAAATAAATAGTAGTCAATGTCAAGTCAGCAGTCGAAGATTGGTTGGAACATCGTAAGTAACACCAATAAGGCATCACCTCAAATGGTACGTAGTAAAATATGATTTCACGGTTTACACATCAAATAGACACGTATACAGTATAACACTAGCTCACTCCCTGTCATACTTAGAGAAATCACAATATTAACGATCAATAGATACAATATTAGTATCATTACGTAAGTATGCGTCTGTATTTTGGTTGTGTCCTTCATTGACAGCAAGGGAGTTGGTCATTTGTTTTTAGCTCACACTTTTGTTCGTAAGTCAGTCTTCATAATAGAATTGTCCTAAAAAAATTCAAGTAAACCGGTGTCAGGAACTGTTATTTCACTCATTATTTATTATATCAGCCACAATTCACACTAACACTTCAACTGAACGCAACTGACGAAAAGGGATAACTCGGAAACTACTTATTTTAAATGTCAAAGCTAGCTTCCTACTAGCCAGGGTAGTTTAGTTAGAAAGGGATGGAGAATCTGCGGGATGGGTTACACAGAAGAATGAGTGTAAGAAACCAGTCTGCTTGGAAGCTGGTGTGTGCAGGCTTCTTGTGTACTGCTGGATCACAAATCATCCTGAGCTGCCGCATCACAATATTTAACGCGTAAATATAAATTCTATTAAAATTAATAAATAATTTTGTCCATAGACTGCAGGTTTAGTATGATATTATTATTAACTGGGGAAGCTGAGCTTTTTAGCTTACATTGACGCTACGCCACTGTAACCTATAATTATATTATGTTTATAACAACCATTAATTATTCATGGATATGATGGGTACTTTCATAAATTTTCAATTAACCGTATTACTAAACGAAAATTGTCGTTTTATAAAGCTTTATTATGTTTAGCAGTATCAAACACCATAACATAACAATTTGGAGAATGATCGATCTTCTTCTTATTGTCCGCCATTATTTACAACGCACAACACAAACCAGTGTCTCCAACAGAGTGTACGGAAAGTCGCCAAAAAGTAGTTGGAAAGTCGCAAGATTTCTTATTATCAAAAAAGAAAGATTAAATTTTGTCACTATGAGGTGCTAAAAAGGTCACTAAATCCCTATTTAAGCAATATAAAAGTTAAAAGAAATTGTTATTGAAAAAGAGTTAGAGTCGCTAAATTAGCTACACTGAGCAAACCTGTACAACATGGTCCGCGCATCACATACTTCACCTGTTTATGTGATGTTGCCAAGTCCTTTTCACGTGAACTTAGATTGCATTTGAACCAAGGTAATTTGATCGCAGAAAAGTTTTATACAATAGAAGAAGTGTCTGAACTCGGTTCACTTTCCGATCTTCGATCAAAGTTGATCTTTAGTCAGGGAGTTTTATACAATTGGGCCTAAAGGGAATAACGAATTACCGTCTTGAGAATGTTAAATTATGTCTTTCATAAGGAGTTTTTCTCGAAAACTCTTCAAACTTGACAGCTGATTTTTTACAGTTCATGAACTTGACTTTATGCTGAAATAGTAGTTTTTGTTTGATTTATTTCCTCACTGAAAAGCAAACATTCTCATGGGGGCAGATAAAAAAGTTATTTTTTTTCTTCCACCATGTTGATAATGTCAGAACAAGTGTTTACACAAATTTTGACCACTCGAGCGCAATTATAAGACCGTCTAGAAAGTCAGTTTCCATGGAGCCGTTTACAGAAAGAAAACACAATTTCAAGGAAAGATTTATTGGAACAAATACAGCAATTGTTGGACTATTTTTCAACATTTCCCCACCGAAACTGAGACATTTGTCATACCACGGGATCAACTTCTGTATCTCTGTGTCGTAGAAGTCTGCCGCCTGGGATCGGAACCAGTGTGTGAGAGTCGTCTGCACCTCTCTGTTGAGCCCCCCCATATATATATGGCCGGGAGGAAAAAGGTTTTAAGTAAAAATTTTATATTTTTCAGGAGAGCAGTACAAAGATTGAAATTGGTGCCAATTATAGAGTGTTTTTTCATTAAGAGGTTTTTCCTGGATATTATTTGTTTATATTTCTTCTAAAATAGGTAATGTTGCTCATTTAACAATTTTCTTGATTATTTCCAAAAATATCCGCACTAAGCCCTTTTAAAACTAGAAGCCAAACTGAGTAGAAGGGACTATTAAACATAAGACTTTATTCATGTCTAAATAGTTGAGAAATGTAAATTATTAGAAATGCAAAATGGGTCTTAAACAATTATAGGACTGTTTATCCTGGTGCTTAAAGTTTTAGAAGAAAAGGGCATCAGTATGTGATAAAATGGCTAAAATACAATTTAGACCTTTTTAATAGGGAATCATGGAAAGAAAACATGTGATGGTTTGTAAGGAATAAAGTATTAAATATTCTTAAGTCCTTTATTCTGTGTGTGCTCGATTCAAAAAGTACTTAGGACATTTGGTAACGCTCTATAAATGCAGTCAGGAGTCTTATTTGACTTTAGCCGTTTTACCAGATTGTAGAGAATTGTTTCGACTTTCAGAATATACAGAGTGTTTCAAAAATACGTGGAATAATTTCAGGTATGTATTTCCCACATGTAGATAATCAAAATAGTTCATTACAACATGTGTCCGGAAATGCTTCATTTCCGAGTTATGGCCTTCACAATATTGAAATTCACCGGAACGTTTTTCTTTCCGCAGGTCGTTGTCATTACAGAAGATGTTCAAAATGTCCAGCTCCTGGTTTAATACAGACCTCACATCGATGTCTCATTGGCCTGCGAACACGATCCCAAACTCCAGGAGTATTGCGTATGTCCTCAGAACATGCCACAATTCGATTCCGAAGGGATTCCAAATCAGGCACCGGAGACGAATAAACCAATGATTTTAAATGGCCCCCACAAGTAGAAATCGAGAGGGTTCAGATCAGGTGAGCGTGGAGGCCAAGCAATTGGGCCACCTCAACCTATCCATCGATCAGGAAACCTTCGATCCAAGTACCGGCGAGCCGTACAACTGAAGTGTGAAGGAGCGCCATCATGCAAGAAGTGAATGTGTTGACGATTGATCAGTGGAGTGTCTTCTAAAACATGAGGTATGATTCCGGTGAATTTCAATGTTGTGAAGGCCATAACTCGGAAATAAAGCATTTCCGGACACATGTTGTAATGAACTATTTTGATTGTCTACATGTGGGAAATACATACCTGAAATTATGCCCCGTATTTTTTTAACACCCTGTATAAAAATCTCATTTTCACAAAAAATTGACTTAAGACCTTTTTCCTCCCGGCCACACTGAGAGAGAGAGAGCGAGAGAGAGAGATATGACATGCAACCAATTTCTGTGCAACAGACATAAATTATTTATTTGTCTAGAATCGAACTCGGTTCCACTCGGTTTGTACTCAAAAACGTTGTTACTTAAACCACAACTGAGAAAGAAGGAAAGAACTTAGCAATTATACAGTAAAACTCGTTACTGAATGTGGTATACTCTAAGTTTAATTCATGCGCGTTTTAAGTACCTAAACTTAAGTGTAAACGTGCCTTCCTTTATTGTCACTGTGTAGTGGTTACCATGACAATAATTTAGAGCACCGCATATACTGTAAGTCAGCGCTGAATGTACTGTAATGCTTGAATTGTGAACACTCACCCTTACATTTAATTCCTGCAATTGTTCCGAGGAATGTAACAGTTCTTAAGAGACATAGAGTAGCTGAATTCTGCATCTGGTGTCGAAAATATAGTAAAATAATTCGAACGTATGCATTGATTTGATGTCGTTCAGTTGTTGGTAGTAGTTATATTAGGCTACAGTACTTCTCTCCTTCGCTTCCAGTTACACTTTCTTTTGTTCTTCATCGGGTTTGTTTCCTTGACAAACTGTTTTTTTTTTTCTTTATGTCATCAATAGAGCCCGGATGTTAAGCAAAATGCCTTTTTTTATCTGAGCATATAATACATATGAAAGACCTATTAGAGATAAACACGTTTCCACACATTTTGGGACGATAGGCCCAATTTTTATTTTGTCTTTTTAGCCTATGTTAGCTCCTGTTGCCTATTTTAAGATTAAATGCCTTTTTTTAGCCTTTTTAAGTCGTTATTGCACATTTTCTATATTTTTAATGAATTTAAAATAAACAGCATATATATTTTATCAAAAAACAAAACAGAACGGTTGTACAAATTAAAAATTTATTTATTTATTTATTTACTTATTTACTTATTTATTTATTTATTTATTTAATTATTTATTTATTCATTCATTTATTCATTTATTTATTTATCTATTTATTTATCTACTTATCTATCTATCTATTTATCTATCTATCTATTTATCTACCTATCTATTTATCTATCTATCTACTTATCTATCTATCTACTTATCTATCTATTTATCTACTTATTTATATATCTACTTATCTATCTATCTACTTATCTATCTATCTGTCTATCTATCTATGTATCTATCTGTCTATCTATCTATCTATCTATCTATCTATCTATCTATCTATCTATCTATCTATCTATCTATCTATCTATCTATCTATCTATCTATCTATCTATCTATCTATCTATCCATTTATTCATTTATTCATTGATTTATTTATTTATTTATTTATTTATTTATTTATTTATTTATTTATTTATTTATTTATAACAGGGCAAAGCCCCAATTACAATAGACAGTACAGACATTCGTTATAAAAAACACATAATTGCATAGAACATTAAAAAAGAGATGAAACAAATACAAGTGTAAATACAAATTAAAATGGAAAATGAGAAAAGGAAAAAAAAGAAGAACAGACAAATAGATACTACCTAAACAAAAGACACAGATATAGATATAAATGAAAAATACAAAATAAAATAAATGAAAAATAGTTAAGTATAGATATCATAGCCAAAAATGTGAAATGTAGCTATAATTGGCAAATTACAGAGTAACAAATAGCAATATTATATAAAAATCAACTACCTTCAGTATATTAATAAGAAAATGTTTGTGTTCCATGTAAGAAATGCAGAAATCTAGATCCCATGTTTTACATATTTCATTGAAATTTGAACACATTTTTAACACTGGTGAATTTTTATGTGATGAAGTGTTTGGGTTTTTTTTTTTATAATATAACAATTGACGATTTCTTAAATGCGATGTTCTAGCGTTAATCTGGATTTGTGATAATATTTCGCTATTATCCAGTAGACCGTTGAATATTTTATACAATAAAAGTTGCTCAGCAAGTAATCTACAACTTCCAAGAGACATTAAATTAAATTCAGTAAGTAGATTGTTGTACGAAATTTTGTTATTATATATTCACCTCACACAAATATTTGCTGAGAATCTTATTCTCCAGCAATACATATGTTTCCAAGAAGTCGTAAACTCTTCTCCTCTACCGATTCCATATTTTATGTCACTTAACAAAGATGTTTGAACAGTATAACCCTCAGTGCTCAGGCCACTTTGGGGTTTACCAGCGAAAGAAAGGGGATGAGGGAATTATTAAAAGCAAATCTCCAGGTCCCGTTACTGTTGTCGCTTGCACGCACAAGTCACGAGTAGTTTGAAGTCTCTAATCCCTTCTCACATCCCTCTTTTTGAGACAATACACAGTCGGTTTTTCCCGATGTCTGAAAGAAAGTAGAGACAGTCCTTCTGAAATAAATTGTTTTAAGTTTGCTCCAATCACTTCAGCAGAAGTAGAAAGATCTTTTTCCACCATGAAAAACGTTCTCTCTGACAGACGGCTCACTATGACAGTTGACAACTTAAAAAGCATCTTGTTGTGACATGTAACCAAGGAAAGTGAGTACCGTATGGGATAGTTTATTAAGGGAAGACTCCACTGAAAATCATGAAAATTTTTCCAAATTTTTTAGCTATTTCACTTATTCAGCATTTATATTTTCATACCCCAAATAGATTCAGCTCAATTCTGATTACAAATACTCGTATGTTTACACTTTTTAAATTAAGGCTGGAAGGGGGCGTGGAATTTAAAGAGCTGTCAAAATTGTTTTTCATCGAAGAATTCTTTTTTAAAATTTCTGATTACAAATCTAGTAACTTTTTGTTGGCTCCCTGAAGTTACTAGATGAATGTAGTGGAGGAGAATATTAATTTACATAAATATTCATATTATTTTCAAATCTATTTTTCTGTGTTCATTTTTGTTGATTCAACACCAACTTTCTTATGCCAAATATTAATCAATCTGGATGAAAATTTTACTGCAAGTATTTATGAGGTAGCTGCATGTTTCTATGCATTTATTTTGTGAGAAATGCTGCTAGTTTATTTTACTAATATTTTTCTTAATGAAATATAGGAAAAATAACATTTTTAATATTACAAAAAAAATTTGAAAGTGAATAAATGACATTTTTCATCAAATGAATGCATAGAAATGTTTCTCTATGTCTTGTAAATGTAATAAAAAAATTAATCTTAAAAATTGAGATCTTCTACTAAAATCTGGGGTTTGAAAATATATCTAAAAATAACAAAAAAAAATAATAAAATGTAAAAAATCAGAAACATTTGGGAGTTCAAAATTTGGATTTTGTTAGTTCTTTACATAGTAAATGTGGTCTCAAAATTTAGTTGAAAACAAATAATTAGGAAAAAGTTGTCATTTTTAGTGGAGTGTCCCCGTAAGTATTTGTCTATTTTTTGTCTGTTTCCATGAATAATAAATGCCTATTTCACTGCCTATTTTTACTACTTTAGTGCCTATATGCCTGCCTATTTTAACCAAAATAAATGCCTAAACATCCGTGCTCTAGTTATGAAAGATATAGGCTACTGTCGACCTGGTTGGCGAGCTGGTATAGCGCTGGCCTTCTATGCCCAAGGTTGCGGGTTCGATAGCGGGTCAGGTTGATGGCATTTAAGTGTGCTTAAAGGCGACAGGCTCATGTCAGTAGATTTACTGGCATGTAAAAGAACTCCTGCAGGACAAAATTCCAGCACATCCGGCGACGCTGATATAACCTCTGCAGTTGCTAGCGTCGTTAAATAAACCATAACATTTTATAGGCTACTGGTGCTTCCCTGGTAACGGTAGGCAAATCGTGGTAACGGATGGAAGGGGTTAAAACACGGAGAGATGGGCATTATTTTAAGGGCATTTTAATGATAATTTTAAGTAGATTTTTAGGTCATCAACATACGCCCCCTATTGATAATGAAATTTATCTCCACCAAGCTTGAAATCGGATGAGATTACATTTGGTTCAACTGGATATTGAACTCTTATTTAAAAAGTTCATATAAGAGCGAAAGGACAGCACTTTCTATTAATTACACACACATTAAGAAACTTCTTTATCGTTTGTTTTCAAAGTACTAAATGTAAATTTTTGTAAAATACGGTGACAGTACCCAATAACGCTGTTCCAGGTGGCGTAGAATGCTTGGAAAGAGTCCAAATGCAGCAAAGCAATTACAACTGTTCGATTGTTCGGTGGTAAATTACATTATAACAAGTGATGCTTTCTTCTTTTGAAATTAATACGTTTTTCAATATGGAACTTCTCTCATTGATGTGGATATCTTCTTATCGAAACGAAATGTAGGCATCGGAGCAGTGGAAGAATATGCGAATACTATAACATAACCCTCTTTCGGTAGTGTAAGCACATATAACTTACTTCTTAAATAATAATCAAAACCACATTGATTCGACATTAATTAACATCCTACGGTCCACACCTGTGAAGTAACGGTTAGCGCATCTGGCCGTGAAACCAGGTGACCCGGGTTCGATTCCCGGTCAAGGCAAGTTACCTGGTTGAGGTTTTTCCTGGGGTTTTCCCTCAACCCAATATGAGCAAATGCTGGGTAAATTTCGGTGCTGGACTCCGGACTCATTTCACCGGCATTATCATATTCATCTCATTCAGACGCTAAATAATCTAAGATATTGATAATACGTTGTAAAATAAACTACTAAAAAAACATCCTACGGTGCGCTAGAAAAATTATGAAATTTGAAAGGCATTTACCGGGACATCACTTCATTTTTACTTGCATTTTTATTGTACCTGCATTTCTGAATGACTCCCACCACTTTCACTAATGTCCTTGCTAACGTCAGTCACACAAACTTACGGCCGCTGTTGCTAGCAGTGAAGTAAACAGTACAGAGTACAGTGTGATTCAGAAATATGTCGGATTTTCTATAGAAGAAGAAGCTTATATTATTGAAGTTTATTTCACACAGGTATGGCGTGCGCAATCCACACATATAAATTGAGTTATGCTACACAAGTGAAGATTAGAGTTACCGAAAGTACGGTATCCTATAATAAGGTACGGTACTTAACAGCATTATTTAAACAAGAGTTTTGTTTTACTGTTTGTAGGTATGAAGGACGATAATGGAAACTGGAATTACAATATAACCGAATGTGAACAACAGTTTTTTTCACAATTTCCTGATTATGTCATTACGGAATATTTTCGTAGAAATGTTATTAATCTGGTAGGTAAATTTAGAGCAACAAGGTGTACAGATAGGAGGAAAAGTGTAAGATGGCCAACAAAGGTGCCAGAAGATGCTAGAGAAAGGATGCAGCGAAGTCCTAATAGGTCGATCAAGAAGTTAGCTGTAGAAATTGGGGTTTCTTACGGAAGTGCTCACAAAATGCTCAGGAATAAATTAGGTTGGTAATATGCTGAATAAAGTAGACATTACATAATGAATATAACCGCCTGAAGAGTTGAGTTTGTGAAAAAAAAATTGTTACTAACTTACTCTGCAGTTTTTTTATAAAATAACGTAAAAGTAATGATCAAACTGAAAATTGTAATACTGTATTTCCCTGTAACATAAATGGATACACTACTTTTCACTCCTCCCATAGCTAGTAAAATGATTTTTTTACATATTGCACTAGTAAGACCAAACTCCTATAATGGAAGGGGGGTAACAGTGTTTCCGAGTATAGCCAGGTTAATGTTAAAAATGTTCGTAAAAATAAACTGATATCCCTGTAGAAGTTTTGTGACTTATTCCTAGAAGGGAATATTGTGGTAATATTGAGATCCATGCATCTGTCATAATAAAAATCTATTTTGTTGTCATTTCTTTACAACTCAGATGGACATTCCTGGCCGCAGTGACGTCAAACCTGAGTAGAGCATAAAGCAACCCTACTTACTCCTTTCCTCAACCCACAAAGATCCTGCATGTACCTTTGGCTGAATATTTACTTCTTCGCTAGCGGTACGATGTCTTCATCACAAGCTTCTACATCAGGATCTTGTAAGCGACATTTCCAAGAAGAATAGGAACTTATTTTGTTATTTCTTTCGAAGGTAATGCATAACGTCTACTCTATTCTAAAGTTCTGCATGGGATTCAAATTACAAGAACACATATCCTAATTTCTTCACAGTAAAAAAAATATGTTTTTTGACGTTCTTTTATTTTTTTCCAGGCAAACACAGTTATTGATGAACTAAAATAGGATGAAAGGGTCAAAGAACTGGAATTCCTCATCGATATCTCTGGACACTTGAACCACCTCAATCTCGCCTTCAAGACCGCTGTTAAAATATAGTGACTATGTTTGATATTGTCACATAGGCTGAGCAGACGTCCCTGATTTCCGGGATTTGCGGGAACAGTCTCCGGTTTAGAGTTGTTGTCCCCGGAGAGAAAATCTTAAATTAGATCTTCATTTCTATATAATTTACTGAGTGGCGGCTATATAGTATATATAGTTTATGTTACTGGAAACTATAAAATTTACGTAAAATAATAATATTGTTATTAAAAATCAAATATTTTTATAGTTATTAATCAAGTGGGGTTGGGTCTTTTTCATATATTTAATGGCAGTGTGGTGTAGATTCAGTATTTGCTCGAGAGAGCACAAAAATTAGAGTTCCTAAGGAAAGACGGTATTACTTACTGATAAAATAAGAGACCTACAAAATTTTGTAGTCTCCAGATCATTTCAGCAAGATCTCTTAGCAAGATAAAATGATTTTACCCTCTACATTTCAAGCTCTACATGCAGCAGCTATGCCAGGATACTATGTCTATTGTTCGAAAGCATAGCAAGCCTGACTTTCTTTAACTTTCACCTACAATCCACAATGACCTGAAATAGCTATTGCTTTACTCCCACATGAAAAACCCACTGATCGTCCTGACATTGTTACTTGCGTTTTCGCGTTGAAACTCAAAAACTGAAGGCGGATAGGTTCAAGAAAAAGTATTTGGCAGAAAGAAACATTCAGAGGGAGTATGTTTCATTATTATGGAAGAAAATAACTTTCAAAGTGTCTGGTATTCTTCATTGTATATAAATCTGAAACATTTTTATTTGAACGTCTAACGAACTTAGTTTGCAGCATTTGCTGCACAAGCCACTAGTGTAGTTTTAAAAGTGAACAAATAAAACTTAATACAACATAGCTTTGTAGGCTATGGATAAAATGTTGTAGGTTCAAGAGTAATTATTTGTTTCTGTAAAATTAGCTTATTTTTATTTCTACTGCAGCAGGTGATGAGACTAAATTAATTAATAACAATTTCCTTTTTATATTATATTTCGAGAAAAGTGGGAAAGTGAATGTGTTATCTGATAATTGAAAAAATAAGAACACAGATACAGAATAAACAATCTGACAAACTAATGAAATTAATTAATTCATTAATTGTTTAATCATAGTGAGTAATTCTAGGTGCAATAAAAACTTTCAATTTGCTTATACTGTAAATAAAAATGAATTAAGCTATAAAATATCCTGATTATTAACAACAAATATTCTTGGGATAAAGAACTAAGAAAGAAACTAGTGAAGTGCTTTGTATGGAGTGTGGCATTGTATGGGGCAGAGACATGGACATTACTACGAAGTGAAGAGAAGCGAATAGAAGTATTTGAAATGTGAATATGGAAAAGAATGGGACGTGTAAAGTGGATAGACAGAATAAGAAATGAAGCTGTGTTGGAAAGAGTGGGTGAAGAAACAATGATGCTCAAACTGATCAGGAAGAGGAAAAGGAAGTGGTTGGGTCACTAGCTGAGAAGAAACTGCCTACTGAAGGATGCACTGGAAGTAATGGTGAACGGGAGAAGAGTTCCGGGTAGAAGATATCAGATCATAGACAACATTAAGATATGCATATGGAACATATGATGAAACGAAGAGGAAGGCAGAAAATAGGAAAGATTGGAGAAAGCTGGGTTCGTAGTGAAAGACCTGCCCTCGGGCAGAACACTGAATGAATGAATGAATTTTTGGGGTGAAAAAGACCCCAGATAAGTAGCATGAAATTCTACAACACCTAAGTTTTCGAGGTTAAAGTGGTACTTAAAATCACAGCAACAATACAAATAAATAATCTATGTAGCCTACTCGTAGAATAGAGAAGTACTTCTTTGTGAGGGAAGTGACACAAAGGAAATTGCTGTATATTTTGCAATATATTTCCAAATTGAAGAAAGTGTTGTGGTGTGCTTCTCACACCATTATGCTGTGCGCGCATATCTTACTGCACATAAGTTATAAGTTTTGCTTTACCTACATCTGAAAACAATTTTTACGTTGTGCGACAACTCAAGTCGGATGGCTTTTATGTAGAGTGATTGGCTACTGCGTTCGACTCCCAAAAATGGCCATACTCAAATTCATCAGGATTTTCTGTCACCACCACTGTAATATCTGATTTTATTCAGGATATAAGGGTAAACATTGGTAATTTCGTGGCAGTGGTTATTTCGTGTTACTTTTTCTTTGCTCTTTTGTGAACTAACCAATGATGTTACGAGATCCAAATTTCCGCCAATGGATTGCATATGTTGTCCAGTTCCAGAAACATACAGCTAAGCTTTGTGTGACTATTGTAGTTGCTTCAGTGAAATTTTATGTTTGGAGAGAGCAACTTTGCTTCGACTTCTCAGGGGTACAAATTTTGTGGATGTTTGTAATTACCAGGGAAAGGATTTATATGTAAATACATATTTACTTATAAAGCTAATATAATTTATATTTTGCATTATCTATATGTTTCACAATGTGTAGGGTTGAAAAATCCTACTTTTATTTTCCATATTTTTCCATATTTTAGAGTTTAGTACATATTTTCGTTAATTTCCATATATTTTCCATATTTCATATAAAACAGTCCATATTATATTAGGTTTAACAATAAAACAAAACAAAATTCCATTAACTTTTAAAAATACATTTCAACAATAGAGATTTAAACACATGTTCAGTAATCCCTTTAACATCAGAGTTATTTGAAAATTAGCAGTCCTATCAACAATGGGAAAGTAAGTTACAAAACTGTATTAATTTAATTTAAAATTTTTAACAGACTTCAGTTGTGCAGCTCAACAGTTAAATGCCAGTCAGAGTACACATAGGTTCAGTTTTGTAAATCATACTATAAAGACGGTAAATATGCCAAAAGTACGTCATTCAGTCAATTTAAAATCAAAACTAGCAAGTTACATTTCAGAATTTAAAGAAGATGGTTTATCAACTGACAATAAAATATTATTTTGTAATTTGTGTCAGTGTGCAGTATCATCTACACAAAAGTTCCTGGTGCAACAACACATTACAACTAGTAAACATCAGGCCAACAAACAACTAAATTCCAAACAGAGACAATTGTTTTTAACACAACCAACAACATCGAATGTAAGATCTGAGTTTAACATCGACCTGTGCCGTTCTCTCATCTCTGCTGATATTCCTCTCTACAAACTAAAGAATAAGGTCTTCAGGGAATTCCTTGAAAAATATACTCAACATACAATCCCGGATGAGTCAACACTTAGGAAGACGTATGCTCCATCCATCTACGATGAGACAATACAGAAGATAAGAGATGAAATTAAAGATAGTTCAATTTGGGTTTCCATTGATGAGACTCCCGACAAAGAAGGTAGACTTGTTGGTAATGTAGTTATCGGTTTGTTAAGTGAACAATATTCTGAACGAATTCTTTTACATTGTGATGTTCTAGAAAAGTGCAATAACAAAACTATAGTTAAACTGTTCAACGAAGCTATGGGTATCCTGTGGCCAAAGGGTATTATGTACGATAATGTGTTATTCTTTATTAGCGATGCTGCCCCTTATATGGTCAAAGCTGGACAAGCATTATCTGTTGTATATCCTAAATTGACTCATTTTACTTGTGTGGCGCATGCATTTCATCGTGTGGCAGAAGTGGTCAGAGACAATTTCCCTAAAGTAGATTTGTTGATTTCATCAGTGAAAAAAGTATTTCTCAAAGCTCCCAGTAGAGTTAACGTGTTGAAAGAAATGTACCCTGAAATTCCATTGCCACCAAAGCCAATTTTAACTAGATGGGGTACATGGCTAGAAGCAGTTGAATATTATGCCGAACATATAGACTCTATTAACAATGTTCTCCTTGCATTGGACTCTGAAGATGCAGTCTCAATTGATACTGCGAAAACAGTTACCTGTGACATAAGTGTGAAGAATGACTTAGCTCACATTCAGCATACATTTTCATGCATCATAAAAACGCTCAAAAGTCTCCAAAATAGGCACCTTTCACTATCTGAAAGTTTTGAAATTATAAATAGTACTGTGGAACAACTGAATCGTGGTAGAGGTAAAGTTGCAGATGCAGTAAGAGCTAAGGTGGACACTGTACTTTCAAAAAACCCTGGATATGAAGAACTACAAAAGGTTGTTGCTGTGATGAGTGGTGAATCAACAGTGAAGATTAACTTGGACTTATCCCCAGCAGACATTGTGAAATTGAATTATGTACCAGTTACTTCTTGTGACGTCGAACGCTCTTTTAGTCAGTATAAATCTATCCTCAGAGACAATAGAAGAAGATTCACTTTTCAGCACTTGAAAGAAATGTTTGTAACCTATTGTTATGGTAACAGACAATAAAAATTGTGTTTTGTTGAAACTACATTGGAAGATAAGGTACGTCCATTATATTTTTTGTTTAGTTTGATTAAAATGTACCAATATTTAACGTACATAGTCATTTTTTTATAATTTTAAGTCCATATTTAATTCCATATTTTGGTAACAATCCATATTTAATTCCATATTTTGGTAAAAATAACTACATATATATTTACATATTTCATATATTTTTAGTCCATATAAATCCGTTCCCTGGTAATTACATTACAGGCATATTAGTAAAGGTGAGCATATGATATTTGGTACAAAGATTTATTGTATCTTCATGAAATTTTAGGGAATGTTTTTGGAATTTTAGATACATCTGTAGTCGCCATATAGGCTTAGTTTTACTGATAGAAATCTTAGCTGTTTGAGGCGAAATTTTGTTCAGCATTAAGTGTTACAATTTTTAAAATAGTATAAAATGTATTACAACAGGAATTTTAGAAATCTGAAGACAATATGTGATAACAAAAAAGAAAACGGAGACGCAATGGGTTCAGTGTAGCTTCTGTTTGATTTGTTATCATGCTAAGTGTCAATGATAAGTGCTAGATGACATACTTGCAAGAATTGTGACAGAAGATGGAACATGGCTCCACCATTTTGGACCTGAGACAGAGGCAGACAATGGAGTGACATCATGCAAATTCACCAAAGAAATAGAAATTCAAAAGTACACCTTCGGCAGGAAACGTTATGGCTAATGTGTTTTTAGATTCAGAAGGACTCTTGCTTGTGGACATCATGCCACACGGAACCACCATTAATTCTGACGGGTATGTTGCAACTCTCAAGAAACTTCAAGTTCGACTGAGTCGTGTTCGACGACATCGGGAGAAACAGAATGTTCTGCTATTGCACGACAACGCACAGCAATTTTTTTTATTTTATTAGGTTATTTTACGACGCTTTATCAACAGCTTGGGTTATTTAGCGTGTGAATGAGATGAAGGTGATAATGCCGGTGAAATGGGTCCGGGGTCCAACACCGAAAGTTACTCAGCATTTGCTCATATTGGATTGAGGGAAAACCCCGGAAAAAACCTCAACCAGGTAACTTGCCCCGACCGGGAATCGAACCCGGGCCACCTGGTTTCGCGGCTAGACGCTCTAACCGTTACTCCACAGGTGTGGACTAAACAACGCACAGCCATATCTCAGTCACAAGACTACAGACCAGATCAGAAAATTCGGATAGACAACACTGAAACACCCGCCTTACAGTCCTGAACTGGCACCGTGCGATTACCATCTCTTTGGTAAACTGAAGGATCCCTTCGCGCAACGAGGTTAGAAGATGACTCCCTTGTGCACGCTGCTAAAGATTGGCTCAGACGTGTTGGTCCAGACTTATACCGTGCTGGTCTACAGGCCCTCATTCCTAGGTTACGTAAGGCAGTTGAAAGGGACAGGGATTATGTGGAAAAGTGACATTTTGTCCCTTAAGGATGCATCTACATTCTGTGAAAATAGCAAAGCTGTAGAATAAAAATATAATTTTTAAACAAACGTTATGCATTACTTTTGGATTTACCCTAGTAATATAGGCTGTAGTAAAGTCCGTAATAAAAGTGTTCACCCTTTCAGGGCAAAGAAGATGCCATTTCAATTTTACATTGATTTCATTCTTATTATGTGTTTATATGTATTTCTATGTTTTCTTGCTATGAATATTAGACGAAATTACTATGTTTGAAGTCTTGTAACAATAAATGAGAATTTCATTTGACTTTAATGAATTTTTCCACAATTCTTCTACCTCTCACGAAATTATCAATGCAATATCACGAAATAACCAACCTTTCAGCTTAATTTGTAAAAGTGGTTTTTGGCACATATTCAAGAACGTATCCAATCTTTTATGTCTCCAGATTTGTACAGCAAGTTATCGTCTTTTAGATCAAAAAATCGGAATAAGGATATGTTTACACATTTACATTTTTAATTAGTTTTCATGAAATTATCACGAAATTACCAATGTTTACCCTATATAGGAAATCTACTTGGTTCCTTAATTCATAATTTTACAGGTTATCAACCACTTGGTCTTTGCCATGGTCTTCCTATGTTTACGGTTCTTTTTGCTTTTAAGTTTCGTAATTTCCTAGCTGGCTCCTCTGAACATGTTGACTCTATTTGGACTGGATTTTTTAATGTTACTATATCGACATGACATTTTCTATAATTTCCTTACATCTAATATTGTATTTGTAATGTGAATTAAACTATATAATGTTCACTTCTGTGGGACAACGGTTAGTATGCCTGACCGTGAAACGATTGGACCCGGGTTCAAATTCTGTTTGGGACAAGTTACCTGGTTGAGGTTTTTCCGGTGTTTTCCCTCAACCCTTTAAGAACAATTGCTTTGTAACTTTCGACGATGGACTCTGGACTTATATCACCGGCATTATCACATCTAGCTCACTTAGATGCTAGGCAACCACAATAGCTGAAAAGCGTCGTGAAATAACCATTAAAGTATAAATTATAAATAAATGAAAATATATTTGTCAACATTATTGATAATAGACGCCCGAGTAGCTCAGTTACTAGAACTGGCTACGGATTCGAAAATCCCGGGTTCAATACCCGTTCGTAAAATCTTCCAGAACGCCTCCGAGGTCATATTCAGCACGGATCTTTCCCAAGGAAAAGAGGGTCGGAAAATGGCGTCGACCACACAAAGTCATCCTAGAGCCCGGGTCATGAAAGAATGGAATTCAACCTCCATGCCCTTCATGCGCCTTCATGATGTGTAAAGATGATACATAAAAACCCTAAAATTAATAATACAAAAAAACGGGGCGAAATAGAAAGGCCGAAAATAGTTTAGGAAGGTTAGCAATCTGTAAATTTGGAATTAATAACTCTATCGCCGTAACTACAGATCACATCCCATCGTGTCGCAGTAGGTATATAGCTCTACCTCATTTTATAGATGACTGGAATATAGTATATATCACAAGTTTATTGGCTAATTGACGCATTTCCAATTTCACGATTGGCTGATAACTGTAAGAATTATGGTTGGCTAACAGAATGTTTTATAACTATTGGTTATTAAGTACAGCTGCATAAATTTTCTGGGAAACAGTAATACGCATATATGCAATTGACTCTATGATTCTAAGTAACTGAACCTTTTCATATTTATTTTTCTCTATGAAATTGATCAGTGTTATGCTGGCTAGTGGCGATATGGGCTGAATTGTTGGCGAGAGCAAGAGACATTTTCGTTACTGAGGTAGAAACTCTTGGGGGCATCTGTATCCGTGCTATCGCAACACCAGTTGCACATCAACGTCTCTTTTTCACAATAAGCGAAGAGATGAAAGATCTTTCTAGTCAATGCTATGATGTTTTACTGAATACAATAGGGACTTCACATTTAACCAACATCTCTGTAGGCTGTTTCGTATTAGAACCTAAAAGAATAGATCAAAGAATGGAATAAAGATGCCTCTAAGAACAGCATTGATTAGACCAAAAGACTGGTGAATAAAGATCAGAAGATGCCAATGACTTTAAAATACGGAGTGTCCCAAATTGATGTATACACTATTTGAAATATTATTTGAATCCTATAGATTCAAAATCCCCTATATCTACTTTCACAAATTGAAGGATTTTGACGGTAACTGGTGGCAAATAGAGAGAATTTTCAACTTAACAGTGACTTTTAACAATTTTTTTGGTTTAAATTTAATGACTTTCTGAATTCAAACTATATAAATCATTAGAATTCATTCTTAGCAAACAATATGTGGGCATAACTCAATTATGAACAAAATAGTCTTTAGGGGGTTTTGAATCTAGAGGATTTATTTCGCTGCAAATAAATATGACAGAAATACAATTTTTGCGGTTTATGGTTCAGGAGGCAGTGGAAAGCATCGAAACATGTTCATCTGTTTATAAACAAAATAGCCTTACCCGTGCGCTCCGCTGCACCCGTTAGAAATAAATATAAATTAATTGCATAATTAAAATAAGACATTTGATCCAGGGAACATTCGTGTTTGATAGAAGGATAAATCGATTAATATGTTACTTAATTTAAATAATTAATGCGCTATTTTAATCTTACCTGTTCTCAATTCACTCAGAAGTCATGTAATAACATTATAGCATTATGTCCATCTAGAGAAACTACACTTTCCAATGGTGAAATAATAATTAATTATACAAATCGGTTAATTTAGCTTCCGATATTACTTCATACAAACACAGAATCATTCTCTGTAGGCTATGTTTCATAGTTTTCTATTATTGTTGTCCAAGGCCCCTTATAGACGAAGTCATTTGTTTTTTATTTCATTACACCGCCTTAGATGGCGTTGTTATTGTAATTTTGAAACTCATTTATCTCTTTAAATATCGCTCCTATCAAAATTTTGCATTGAATAAACCTTATCGAAAATTATTTTTAAGGAAACTTTTGTTATGTAATATTTTTCATGAAAATTAATAATAAGGGAGATATTTCGATTTATTTAATTCAAGCCCCCTTATAACCCCCCTTTTAAATAAAATATTTTGAAAGCCATATAGCCTAAAATCTAAGTTACAACGAACTTAATTTATATTCCAATTTTCATATAAATCGGTTCAGCCATTATCGCGTGAAAAGGTAACAAACATCCAGACAGACAGACATACAAACAAAAATTTCAAAAAAGCGATTTTCGGTTTCAGAGTGGTTAATTATATATGTTAGGACCAATTATTTTTGGAAAATCGAAAATTACCAGAAAAATTTCGGCTACAGATTTATTATTAGTATAGATATAGCGGTGCAATTATCGTTCGATGAACGTAAGTGAATACTGAAATGTTATTGGAAAGTGGAGAATGTTGTTGAGGTTCAACGATGTTGGAGGGTTGAATTTGGAACACAACAACCAACAAGGTTAACTATCACAAGAATCCGAGACAAGTTTGAAGTCGACGGAACGGTGCAAGATGTGTTGAAAGGGCGGTGCGGAAGAAAGAGAAGTTCCACCGATAACGAGAGTGTTAATGCAGTCATGCAGGCTTTTGCACAATCCCCAAAGAAGTCAATGAGGTAATGTTCTCGTGAAATTGGTATCAGCAAATCCAGTGTTCGTCGAATTTTGCGAACTTAAAAATGGAAGCCTTACATTCCGAGAATAATTATTGGACCGTACTTATTCGAAGGGACTGTCACGTGTGAGAAATACCTGCGAATGTTGTAAACCACGATTCCACGTCTTAATGACCTCTTTGAGAATGAAAATGGGTTTTACTTTCAACAAGACGGGGCTCCAGCTTACTTTCATGTCAATGTGAGGAATTTTCTCGATCGCACACTCAATCAAAGATGGATAGGACGAAGAGGAAGTGCTGCGGAGTTCCCACCTCGATCTCCGGATTTAACCCCTCCAGACTTCTACCTATGGGGAGCTCTAAAGCACACAGTATACGCCACAAAACCACAAACAGTGGAGGAACTGAGAGTTCAGATTGAACTTGCCTGTAATGATATTCCTATTAGCAACAATCCAGTTGGTATATTGCTTTGTTGTACGTCGTTGTTTGGAATGTACTGTGGCGAAAGGGGGCCATTTTGAACATGTACGGCAGTGATGTCAACTGATGCCCATAGAAGCAAGGGCGCGCTTTAGAGCCAAGGAGAGCCTGAGCTCTTTACAGCGGAAAGTAAAGAGACAGACGAAAGAGGTAGTATATGCCGCTTGGTCGAGCTATATACAGGGATGACCAGCACTGATTCAATACATAAAGGGAAGAGAACTTATTAAAACTGTATCCATGTTAATTTTTAGATTTGTCTGAGAGGTATAAGTGCATTATAAGAATGTAAGTTTTAATTTTGATGTTCATTTTTCACAAGTTTGCTTTTTTATTCAAAAGGAATATTTTCTCAACCTTTTTTTACAGAAAAGTGAAATTTTCAGATATGTTTGTTTACTAGCCTTACAGGTATTAAAACAATGTTTTTGTAAATCTAATGTATCGTAAATACGTATTACTGAAGATAGTGTATTAAAATGTTTGAAAATATTCGCATGGAAAATGTTTATAAAGAAATGAATTAACAAAGCAAATACTGTTTCATTACAAACAAAAGACACGTGCCTAAGTGTTGGTAAAACGTCAGCTGTATAAATTCAGCAGATTTCGAGATAATTTAACATTTTGATAACAGAAAGTTGCATACCAATATCACGTAAAAGCATAATGCGATAAGAGTTTTATTATGTAATATTAGTTACAGATAAAACATATACCTAGGCAACTTTGCTTTTTACTATAATATTGTTTTGATTACTTTTATAAGACTGAAGACACCATCAATATCAATTTCAACTTATCATGTCATATTCAGTGTCTTTCTTTGGGATAACACTTTTTTTATGAATGATGTGTTTAATTCACTTAGTACAGTATAGTTGTAGTTATTGTGGAATTTGTGTGAATATTCCTTCTTTACTCTTTATTATGTTATTAACGTTTAAAACACAACTGCAATATCAGGCTAAGAAATAGGTTTTAGTACTTTTGTTTTACAGACAATATAAAAAATAACAAACAGAAAGAAGTCATATAAAAATAACGACATAAAATTTCACGTTCCGTTTGAAGTTTGTGCACCACTGTTTTCTTAATCCAACAGGCTGCTTATTCCTCCTAGCATACCTAGCGCTTAATGCCCGCGCACGACGTCAAGGTCAGAAAAATGCGCTTGCTTTGACATCACTGACGTACGGGCTTAAGCAACACAAAAAAGGCAAAAATCGTATTTCTGTCTCATCTCATTGCTGAGAAATAGTGTTTCGGAATTTGTATAGCTACATCAATTTGGGACACTCTGTAGAAAATTATGATTTCAAATACTGAACTCTACTTGTATTTCACTGGATTGTAATGTATGGACACAGGAATTGCGCAGATAATATAAAGAATTCGAACACGCGTCACTTTG